>NC_089240.1:119704039-120313334 GCF_963924675.1 Phocoena phocoena
GAATGTTCTCCAGGATAATTAACATGTTACACCAAAAAACAAGTCTTAACATAGTTAAGAAGATAGAAATAATATTAAGCATTTTTTCCAAACACAATGGTGTGAAACTAGAAAATAACTACAGGAAGAAAAATGGGAAAATCACAATCATGTGGAGACTAAACAACATGCTACTAAAAAAAAATGGGTTAATGAAGAAATCAAAGAGGAAATTGGCAAACACCTCTAGACAAATGAAAATGGAAATACAACTTTCCAAAATCTGTGAGATGCAGCAAAAGTAGCTCTAAGAAGGAAATTTATAGTGATACAGGCCTACCTGAATAAACAAGAAAAATCTCAAATAAACAACCTAACCTACCATATTAAAGAATTTGAAATAGAAGGCCAAACAAAGCCCAAAGTCAGCAGAAGGAAGGGAATAATAAATATCAGAGAGGAAAAAAATACAGGCTAAAAATAATAGAAAAGATCAATAAAACCAAGAGCTGTTTTTTTTCAAAAGATAAACAAAATTGATAAGTATTTAGCCAGGTTCATCAAGAAGAAAATAGAGGAGACCCAAATAAACAACATAATGAATGAAAGAGGAGAAATAACAACTGATACCACAGAGGTACAAAAAAGCCATAAGAGAATACTACAAACAGTTATATGCCAACAAATTGGACAACCTAGAAGAATGGACAAATTTCTAAAAACATACATTTCAAGAGTGAATCAAGAAGAAATAGACAATCTGAACAGACCAACCACTGTTAGTGAAATGGAATTTGTAATAAAAATACTCACAGCAAGCAAAAGACCAGGACATGAATGCTTCACAGGAGAATTCTACCAAACATATAAAGAAGAGCCAAGACCTAGTGTTCTCAAACTATTCCAAAATATTGAAGAGGATGGAACACCCCCAAATTCATTCTACAAGGCCACAATTACCCTAATACCAAAACCAGACAAAGACACAACAACAAAAGAAAATTATGAACCAATATCTCTGATGAATATAGACGTAAAAGTCTTCAACAAAATATTAGCAAACCAAATTCAACAACATATAAAAAAGGATCATACATCATGATGAAGTGGGATTTATTCCAGGAATGCAAGGAAGTTTCAGTATTCACAAATCAACAAGTGTGATATGCCACATTAACAAAAAGAAGAATTAAAATCATGTGATCATCTCAATAGATGCAGAAAAAGCATTTGACAGAATTCAACATCCATTCATGATAAAAACTCATCAAAGTTGGTATAGAGGAAACATATCTCAACATAACAAAGGTCATTTTTTGCCAAACCCATAAATAACATTACACAGAATGATTAAAAGCTGAAAGACCTTCCTCTAAAATCAGGAACAAGACAAGGGTTCCCAAAAGAATGAAATTAGAACATTTTTTCACATATACAAACTAAACTCAAAATGTATTAAAGACCTAAATAAAACTGCTAGAAGAGAACATAGGCAGAAAACTCTTTGACATAAATCGTAGCTATATTTTTTTGGGTCTGTCTCCTAAGGCAAAGGAAACAAGAGCAAAAATAAGCAAATAGGACCTAATTAAACTTAAAAGCTTTTGCACAGCAAAGGAAACTGTTGACAAAGCAAAAAGACAACCTACTGAATGGGAGAAAATGTTTGCAAATGATGTGACTGATAAGGGGTTAACATCCAAAAATATATAAACAACGCATACAACTCAATATCAAACAAACAAAAAACCCAACAACGTTCCAGCTTGCACCCTATGTCTGTGCCTGTGCCCCCTCCCCCAGGCCTGGCCATGGGCCTCACACTGTCCATGCTCTTTTCATGGATCTTCAGGAAGAAACAGGTGCAAATCCTCATGGTTGGCTTGGATGCAGCTGGCAAGACCCAAGGGAAAAAAATGATTAAAAAATGGGCAGAAGACTTGAATAGACATTTTATCAGAAAAGACATAGGGATAGCCAAAAGGTACAAAAAAGATGGCCAACAGGCACATGAAAAGATGCTCAACATCACTAATCATCAGAGAAATTCAAATCAAAACCACAATGAGATATCACCTCACACCTGTCAGGATGGCTATCACCAAAAAGAACACAAATAACAAATGTTGGAAAGAATGTAGAGAAAAGGGAACCCTTGTACACTGTTGATGGGAATATAAATCGGTGCAGCCACTATGGAAAACAGTATGGAGGTTTCTCAAAAAACTAAAAATAGAGCCACCATATGACTCAGCAATTCCACTTTGGGGTATATATCCAAAAAAAATGAAAACACTTATTCAAAAATATACATGCACCCCAATGTTCATAGAACCGTTATTTACAATTGCCAAGATAAGGAAGCAACATAAGTGTTCATCAACAGATGCATGGATAAAGAAGATATGATACACACACACACACACACACACACACACACACACACACACAATGGAATATTACTCAGCCATAAAAATGAATGAAATCCTGCCATTTGCAACAACATCAGCGGACCTAGAATTATGCTTAGTGAAATGTCAGAGAAAGAAAAATACTGTATGTTATCACTTATATGTGAAATCTAAAAAATAGAACAAACGAATATATATTAACAAAACAAGCAGACTCACAGATATAGAGAACAAACTGATGGTTAGTGGGGAGAGGGAAGGGGGGAGGTACAAGATAGGGGTAGGGGATTAAGAGATACAAACTACTATGTATAAAATAAATAAGATACATGGATATATTGTCCAGGACAGGAAAATGTAACTATTATTTTATAATAACTTTAAAAGGAGTATAATCTATAAAAATATTGAATCAGTGTTGTACACCTGAAACTAACATATAATATTGTATATCAACTATACTTCAAAAAAATTAAACAAATGAAACAAAGAAAAACAGGTACAGAGATCAGAGTAGTGGTTACTGTAGAGGAAGGAGTGGGGGGAGGACAAAATGGGTGAAGGGGGCCAACTGTACAGTGACAGATAAAACTAAACTTTTGGAGTTGAGCACGCTGCCATGTATACAGAAGTCGAAATACAATGTTGAACACATGAAACATATATAATGTTGTAAACCAATGTTACTTCAATTAAAAAAAATTGATATCCCTTAGCAAGATTGATTAAGGAAAAAATGAGAGAAAACAGAATTTTCCAAAACCCAGATTGAATGAGGGGATATCACCATATATCCTACATATATTAAAAGTATGATAAAGAAATATTATAAACAAGTTTATGCCAATTATGACAATTTAAATGAAATATCGTTTCTCATTAACTGCTCACAACAATCCTATAAAGTATTGTTATCTCTATTTTATCCGAGGAATGTGAGAATCAGGGAAGTTCAATGAGTTAAGGTCAGCTATTATGCCCATAGTTTTTCGATCGCACCACACTGCCTTGGTGTTGTCAATTCTGTCACTTCAATTTCTTCACGTACAAAATGAGGAAAACAATGATTTAGCATAGAGCAGTACTGTATAGATTATGAAATGATAATGCAATGATTTAATGTGAATATTAAATACATCCAGAATGTTAGTGATCAATCTCCTGCCTTATATCTTCCCTTGCTCTAAGTGGATATGGTAAATAAGTATGTTTTAGTAGAAAAGTGTGTTTCTTTTTCCTAAATTTTGTTCTATAAATATTTGCTCTTATTACATGAAATTTAACAAAATCTATAATTGACCAACAATTGTATTCGATTTTTCTCTCACTTGGACAAAATGAAAGTCGAAATGTTTCTCTATGAAAAGACTATTCCATACAATTTATCAATCTCAGTTTTTCTTTGGAGAAATGGATCATTAAGTTCCCACTCTATGAAACACCAATATGTACCCCACTATGGGAACAATTCACACTATAAAATCAAACAAATATTTCAACTTAAATTGGAACATGAATGAAGTTCCAATATCTATTTGAAATGAGAAATTAAGGTCAACATAGTAGCAAATGAGGTTGAAAATATTTGTCTGGAAATCAATAGAGCTGCTCTATACATAGGTACGCATTTAATACTATATGGGAGTAAAATAAAAATATTGGCTTTAAGTGAGGAATTGTACTGCAAGTATGTGGGATTTCAACAAACTTTCTGTACACCCTGCTATCGATACGTTGTGATAATACAGGGGAAAATGTGAAGTTTATATATGGTAGATCTTTTTTTCTCCCCATTCATTCCATGTCCATCTTCTGCCCTCTTCCCACAAAAAAGTGATGACAAATGGGCTATATTCTTTTTTTTTAAAAGCACTTTTGGTAAGCTATAGCATACATAACAAAATGTACACAATCACAATTGTACAGATTGATAAAATTTTACAAAATGACCATACCTACATAGCCAGCACCGACATTTAGAAACATAACATTACCAGCATCCCAGAGGTCTCCTGTGTGCCCTCTTCCAGTCACCACCCACTCCCATCCCTCCTCAAAGATAAATAAAATCCTGATTCCTAACAGAATAAGTTTGCTTTGTGTGTCTTTGATAAATGGAATAAAAGAATATGTACTATTATGTCAGGTTTCTCTTACTCATGTTTGTGATATCTGTCCACACTGTTGTACATAATTAAAAGTCGTATCCTCACTGCTGTGCAACATTCATGTGATCACATCAAAATGTATTTATTCTTTCTACTCTTGATTTCAAATTTGGGAAGTATTACAAATGGTGACGCTATGGACATTCTTTTACATGATTTTTTTGTGATGATCAGCACTTTCTTTTTGGACATATACCTAGAACTGGAATTTTTAAATTATAGAGTATACAAGTGTTCAGCTTTGTTAGATACTGCCAAACAGTATTTTCCAAATTATTTGTACTAATTTACATCCCCATCAACTGTATGTAAGAATTCTGTTGCCCCACATTCTTACTGCCACTTAGTACTGTCTGTCCTCTTCTTTCAGACATTCTGGTGGATATGGTCCTTCCATCCTCATCACTGCAGTGCATGTTGTTATATCTACTGAGTCTGTATATTATTTTATGTTCCTGTGGCTTACAGAAAAATGAGCTGATTAAATCTAATAAACTTTTTGATCTTGGGTAATTAACTTAGACCAACTGAACCTCACCTTCTTTGTGAAACAAAATATTACCAGTTTGCCTATCTTATCAGATTGCTCCGTGGATTAAGTAAAACAAAGTACGGGAAATGTTAAAGAGGCAAAGAAGTATCATTATTACTATCATTTAGTACAGTGATTCTAAAACTTATTTCTTTATAGCAATCATCATATAAAGCTCACCTCAGACCTCTGAATCAGAATTTCTAGAGAAGCTGTTTGGGAATATGGTTTTTGAACCAATATATTCAGGTGATGTCTATAATAAGACATATTTGAAAGCCATTCATCTAGACTATGTTTTAGGTTGCATACACTTTCCAAGTGTCATTATTTTCTATTATTTAGCCATGGCTGTTATCCTCAGATATTTGTACGTAATGAACAATATGTAATGTATTAATAGTGTTAAGTCCAATATCAGTGCCCTTTGAAACCATTTAACACTTAAAGACCCTAAGCACTGAATTTATAGCAACACTAAACACAATCACTAATCTGTGCTCTGCTTATAAATTCACTACTTCTAGGAAGTATATTAAGATTTTCATTGATTTGGTATTGAACAACAAACATTTGTATGGATATTATGGAACTTGTTCTCATTCTATACTGATATTAAACTTTTGTTAATGCAAATGTAAATTGCTTCAACTTTCCTAGGAATTAATTTGACAGTATATATCAAGTACCTTAAATTTTTTTTGTATGTATTTACCATTCCAATTCTGCTTTTTGGGACTTTTCTTAAAATAATGGCCCCAAATGAGGACAATGCTTTCTACAGAAAAATGTCCACTGCAACTTTATTCATAATAAGATAAAATGGAAGCAGTCCAAATATCTAACAGTGTGAATTAGTGTATAGTACTGGTATAAATTTACCATAATTTGATGGTTTCCTCATATTTTTGTCAATATTAAGCATTGCATACAAAATCACAATTTATCCTCCAGTGCAATGAGGTAGGCCATACTTAAAACTATAGATATAGATAGCATTTTTAATTAGGTTAATTAGGTTGTTTTGTTTTTTGCTATTGAGTTGTATGAGTTCCTTATGTATTTTGGATATTAACCCCTTTTCAGATATATAGTTTGCAAATGTTTTCTCCAGTTTTGTAGGTTGCCTTTTCATATTGCTGTTTCCTTTGCTGTGCAGAAGCTTTTTACTTTATTGTAGTTCTACTTACTAATTTTTTCTTCTTCTTGCCTGTGTTTTGATGTCGTATCCAAAATATTGCCAAGAGAATGTCAAGGAAATTTCCCCCTTGTTTTCTTCTTGGGTTTTCATGGTTTCATGTCTTAAGTTTATGTGTTTAATCAATTTTGAGTTAACTTTTGTGTATGCTGTATGATAAGTGTCCAATTTAATTTTTTTGCATGTCGATATCCAGATTACTCAACATCATTTATTGAAGAGATTAGCCTTTCTTCATTTTTCATTCTGCATTGGATTTATTTTGGGGCTGTCAATTCTGTACCATTGGTCTATGTGTCTGTTTTTATTCCAGCACCATACTGTTTTGATTAAAATAACTTTGTAATATAGTTTTAAATCAGGCAATGTGATGCCTTCAGCTTTGTTCTTTCTCAAGATTGCGTTGACTATAGGAGTCTTCGTGGTTCCTTATGAATATTAGGATTTTTTTTTCTATTTCTGTGAAAAATGCCATTGGAATTTTGATAGGTATTGCACTAAATCTGTAGATCTCCTTGGGTACTATGGACATTTTAACAATATTAATTCTTCCAATCCATGAACATAGGCTATCTTTCTATTTATTTGTGTCTTCTTCAAATTCTTTCATAAATGTCATATAGTTTTTAATGTACAGATTTTTCACCTCCTTGATAAAAATTTTTAGTTCCAGAATTTCAGTTTGTTTTTTTTAAAATAAAGTTTCTGGGGGCTTCCCTGGTGGCGCAGTGGTTGGGAGTCCGCCTGCCGGTACAGGGGACACGGGTTCGTGCCCCGGTCTGGGAGGATCCCACGTGCCATGGAGAGGCTGGGCCCATGAGCCATGGCTGCTGAGCCTGTGTGTCCGGAGCCTGTGCTCCGCAGCGGGAGAGGCCACAACAGTGAGAGGCCCGTGTACCGCAAAAAAAAAAAAAATAATAATAATAAATAAAATAAAATAAAATTTCTGTTTATTTATTAAATTCCTCATTTTGTTCAAGCATTGCTTTCCTGATTTTCTTCAGTTATCTATATGTGTTCTCATGTATCTCATTGAGCTTCTTTAAGATAGTTATTTTAAATTATTTCCCAAGCAATATGTAGATATACACTTCTTTGGGGTTGGTTACTGGAGCAATATTACTTTCTTTTCACGGTGTCACATTTGCCTGATTCATGTAGCCTTGAGTTGGTGTCTGTTCATTTTCAGGAGCAAACCTCTCCCAATCTTTACAGACTGGTTTCAGCAGGTAAAGTCCTTATTTTGGGTCCCCAGGTTGATGGCATTGCCTCTGGTCTCAGTCATGTAGGGTTGGAGCCAGGTCACATGTTTGCTTCCAGGTCCACAGTGGAAACTGTATTTGGCATGTTTCTTACCAGTGGCTCACGTGTGCATGTATCCTGCCTTGTCCTTAGGGAGTCAGAACTGGCTCTAGGACCTTGGTCAGTGGGGCTCTATCTGAGACAAAGTTCAAATTGAGGGACCATACAGTTAAGTCTGTATATAGCAGGCCTGTTTCCAAGTTTGTGAACAGTTGTGGCTCCCATTGGGTGTCTGAGAGGGTTTCTACCAGGTCACTGAGTATTCCTGGGCAGGTGGGACTGGCCCCAGTCCATGGTTGAGAGGGGCTGGAACTGAGTCACACGTCTGCTTTGGGTCTACAGCCAAGATTTGTAGAGAAAAACATAAGGAAATTCTTGTGAACATAGTTCAGGCCAAAATTTCTCAAGACCAAGAAACACTAACTGTAAAAAAAAAAAGGTAGGTTGGGATTCATAATATTTAGAATGTCTTCTCTTGAAAATATACAGTTAAGTAAATGAAGAGGCAAGCCATAGACTAGGAAAAAATATTAGCAGTACTTATATCTGACAAAGGACTTATATCTAGAATATAAAATAACTTTTACATATCAATAATAAGAAAAACAACTCCAAAATATTGGCAAAGATTTGAATAGAATCTTTACAAAAAGAGATACATAATGTGTCAAAATGTCCATAGCTACTAATCAGGGAAATGCAGATTAAAATCACAATGGTTTGCCCTTATACACCTACTAGAATCACTAAAATTAAAAAGAGTGAAAATATTGGTGAAAAGCAACTGGAACCCTCAAACAGATGGGACCCTCATACACTTCTGGTGGTGATGTAAAATTGTACAACCACATTGAAAACAGTTTGGCACTTTCTTAAAAGGTGAAAAATTTGCCTACCATATGATCCATTATTCTGCCACTATGAATATACTCAAGAAAAAAGGAAATACACATCCATAGAAAAGCTTGTAAATATTTGTTTATAGCAGCTTTATTCATATTAGCTAAACCTAAAAATTCAAATGTCTACTAACAGATCAATATCTAAACAAGTTTTGGTATGTCTATACAGTTGAGCACTACTGGCAAAGAAAAAGGAACAAAATACTGATATGCACGACTATATTGATGAATCTCAAAAACATGCTGTGTGAAAGAAGCCAGACACAAAAGAGTACATACTTTATGATCACACTTGTATGACATTCTAGAAGAGACAAAACCAGTCTATTGTACAATAAAGCAGATTCGTGGTTGCCTAGGGCTGGAGATGGTGGAGATTAAATTCAATGGGGCATAAGGGAACTCTCTGGGGTGAAGGAAATTTTCTATACTTCGGTAATGGTGTGATTTTATAGGTGTCAACAGTTGACAAAAGATTGGAATGTACAGTTTAAGTGGGCTTATTTTATTGTAGGTAAATGATTTTATAAAAAGTGACACATAAGATACATGAAAATCAGTCTTTTCATTTAATCAATCTCATATTACCTGAAAGAAATTTACAGCCTCTGAAGGGAAGCTGTTCATCCTCTCCTCACCTATCTTTTCTAACAGCTGGTTCTTTTTCAAAAAAAGTACTGGAACAGCTATGCCCTTAGAGAATTTTTTTAATGTGCGGATACTTTGTTATAATATCAAATTAGATTGCATTGAAAAATAAACCACCGTAGTCATGTGTATCTCAAAGGCTATTTCCTAACACCAGAGGCTACTTCCTGACAGCAGAGGCAGTTTTCAGTGGTCTGCATGGTGAATTAGTTCCATAGCCCCTATTCATAATAGAAGTTTTATTTCTGTTCTATAGCTGATGAAGCTGAAAATAGGCCTTGTGCTTTGGGGGTTAGTTTCTCATTTGGACTTCATAGAGGAAAGCTTATTTCACCATTTTTAAATTAAAAAATTAATTAAAAAGCAAAGATATTCCAAGTTCTTGCTTAGTGGCATGCCCAGAACACTCCACTTTTATTTGAAACTGTCTCAGCAGACTCTTTTGATTATTTAAAGAATATATGCTTGGAGAGACTCCTAGAAATCCTTTAATAAGAGACGCACAGTATTTGTAAAGCATAGGTACTGGCACCAAGGATATGAGCATCCTACTTCTCTCTTCAGACTCACTAATAATCCTTTTTTTCTTACTGGGTGTAAATATTCCAGCAAGAAAATTACAGCAAGAATGTTTACTTTGTTTACCAGGATTCTAGCTGTAAAATTATTTTCATTCTATCTAGTGTTTATTTCTCTTGATGCTGGAAGAATGACAGTGAATGTCAATCAACTTCATTGCTTTCTACGTGTGTCTTCCTGGTTCAGATATTCAGAAATCTTACTGAAGGAAATAAAATAGATGTTGCATTGTAAGTAACTATACCAGAAAAAAATGACGAGAATGTCTCTTGTGAATACCTTCACAACATAACCCTGTGTATTGGGTACCTTTTCCCTTTGAAGCCTCAGATTTTCCTCTAAGACTACCAGAAATCTATTGTCATAAAGCAAGGACATACTTAATAGGCTCTAGTACTCTTTCTACTTCTTATAAGGTTTTTCATATCTGTTACATAATCTGCCCTTCTACGAATACATACGTGTGTGTGTACACCCAGACATGTGTATGTATGTGCTGTCACAGATGTGTACTAGAGAAATAATATTCAATCTGAGTTTATTTGTTCTTTTGGAATTCTTATTACTTAGTACACCTTGGGTTTCTGTAGTTAGAGATTACTGGAAATAGGAGTTTTCATCAATTTTTGTTGAAATAATGCAGTTTGGTGGCACCAACTCATCTTTGATCAGCTTACACTACCCAAAACATAGTAAATATGCTCTTCAAAGAGTAAACATAATGCTATGATAGAGTAGGTGGTCTACAAATTTAGCAGCCATTTATTGGGCATCTGTTACTATCAAGTAAAGAGAAATGTGACATGATACTTGCTTTCAAAGGGCTAATTGATGAGAGATTTGTTTGGGAACATATAGAACTCAGAGTTTCCTAAAAATATTAGTAAAAATAATAATAATAATTTTTAGTTTGTCAGATTAAGTGGGGGTCTACAGGGTGCTCTTCCGTAGTGGCCCCAAGGAGTGTTCACACAGGCACTTTTTGAATATCTGTAGTGACCGAGAACTTGCTAACTCTTAAAATAGCTCATTCCATCATTGGCTACTGTTAGAAATGATTTTTCTTATATTAAATCAAAATCTATTTCTCTGTGACTTCTCCACACTGGTTCTAGTTATTCCTACAGGGGCCCTCGGAAATAAATCTAAGTATAATTTTTCTTTGAAAATATTATTCACTTTAAGCTTTCACTTAATGAAATGATAAGTGGCTAAAACAACCTTTATTCATATAGTCACTATCATGGAGAGAAATCTTAATTTTTATGTTCAAAAAAGTATACTTTGATACTTTCTAGATAGTATGAAAGAGCCCATGTTTTGAACATTTAAAATGTCAAATATTGAGCAAACTTAGTACTTAAAGTATATAGATTTGATTTTTATAAACAGAAGAAAAAGAAAGCAAGGAAAATAGCATTTATTTACTATCTCTTGGGCACTTGGAACTTGCTAACTACTTACACATATCTTATTTAGTATTGACAAACAGTGTTGCGAGGGGATATTTTATCTTCATTTTTTTTTGCTTTTCTTTTTTATGCTTTTTTATTTTTAAATTTTCTTAAGAAAATATGTATTATTTTAGAAATAAGTCATAAGATTAAAAATTTTAGATTTATAAAGGTCTGGAGAAATAGAAATTCCTGAATGGAAAAATTTAAGTTTTATAAATTAAAAAACAATTTTGGAATGGAGTTAAAGTCAAAATTGGCCTGAAATTTTTCTCTTTAAATTAGCTCCCCAACAGTCTGTTTCTTTAAATGTTTTACTGGTTAAATATCTTTTGTTCTAAGTGTTGGTTAAAGTACTGTGAGGACAAGAATGTATGATTCTTTATAAAGTTCTCAGTATTTTCTAATGTCAGCAAACTATTTCTTTTGGTTTTCTTTGCCACTTATCATATATTGTTTTATAACCTTATCAACGGTCTGCAAATAAAATCTATTGCTTTCAAGACAATGTTCTTAAACGCTTTTAGTCTTAATTGCAATATTTTTCATGTTGAGTTGCTTAAGCCACATACTTTGTATTCAAGCAGATGTTTACAAAATAAATAATCATATTGAGTTTATGTGGCTCATAATTCCATGCATTACAGATTGTTTCAGGTGACTCTCCAGACCTCATTTTCTTCTCACTTAAAAGATGCACTCAGAATAATATTTAAATTACATGTATACATCTAATAAAAATATATAGTCATTTTAATACCTTTGCACTGTCAATCATTGATAGGAAAATATAACCTGACATGCTCTGGATTGATCTCTGGTGAGCAATGCATTTGAAAGTGCTATAACTTTTGGTTAGCACAGTATTTCCTGGGATGTCATCTACCATCAATATGCACTTTTGTTGTTATTGTTTGTTTGTCTCTTTGAGAGACTCTCCTGTCCCTTGTCAGGTAAAAGCACAATTCAAATATGTACATCTTTTCCTCTTAGCAGTCTGCTGGATCCCACAATTTGGAACAGGTAGTTTTAAATCCAAATTAATTATAGGATGATTTACAAACTTGTGTTATGAGTATTATGTAAATTTACAAGATGAAAATTTAATATAGACCAAGGGATATATTGCTTCTGTGGGCTGAAATAAGCCTTCTCTGGGGTGGCATCACATTCATATTTGTAAAGACTATTTTTTAGAGTAGTTTTATATTAAATTGAGAGGAAGATATGAAGATTCTTCATATACACCCTGCCTCCACACATGCATACCTTCTCTCATTATCAACATCCCCCTGGAGTGGTACATTTGCTACAATTGATGAACCTACACAGGCATCACAATCATTGAGTCCACAGTTTATATTAGGGTTCACTCTTGTGTATTCTGGGGGTTTGGACAAATGTATAATGACATATAGCCTTCATTACAGTATCATACAGAGTATTTTCACTGCCTTCAAAATCCTATGTCCTCTGCCTACTTATCCTTCCCTCCCCATCACCTTTGGCAACCACTGATCTTTTCCCATCTTCATAATTTTGCCTTTTTAGGAATGTCATAGTTGGCATCATACGCTATGTAGCCTTTTGAGATTGCTTCCTTCTTTCTTTTTTTGAATTAAAAATTACTTCATGGCTGAAAAATGCTCACCAATATCTGAGGCTTCAGCGAGGTACAATCTCTTTGCAGCAGTAACATCAAGACCACTGATCACCATAACAAATATCATCATAATGACAAAGCTTGAAATATTGTGAGAATTACCAAAATGTGACTCAGAGACGTGAAATTAGCAAATGCTGTTGGAAAATGGTGCCAATATACTTGCTCGATGCAGAGTTGCCACAGACGTTCAATTTGTAAAAAAAAAAAAAAAAGCAGTGTCTGTGAAGCACCATAAAGCAAGCACAATTAAACGAGGTGTGCCTGTAATTAAAGCCCCTACGTGTTTTGGGGGTTTTGTGTCTTACATTTGGGTTCAGACTTAAAACAAAATTCTTTGTTTTAAATGCCCATTACACCACCATGTTTGTGTTTCTCAAGTTTGTTTTCCCCCTCTGAGAAGATCTCTTCACAAGCATGGGCATCAAATAGCACTTCTTTTTGGTGAGTCTCTTAAAAATAAATCAGGAGAGAATAATCAAACACATATTGTGAGTTGACCCCTCTTGGCTCTCATGATGTCTCTCATCATCAGCATTAAAACATCATTGTCCTACACATGGCTAGATGATTCCTCAACACTGATGAAACTACCATGGAATTTCACTGCCCAACTTTGTTGATCACCGAGCATGTTTTATTATTATTTTACATTACCTCTACTGGGTTTTCTTCTCCCTGTAAACAGGCTTTAGTCTTCACTAGCTCTTTAAAAGCCCATTATGAAGCCTACTTATAATGACCGTCCTTTGCCACACCTGGCCTTGTCTCTCCACCATGCTTTCAATAGACTCTACTGCAGTGAGCCTGCATCACAATCACCTGGAGGGCTTACAGAACCACAGGCTGGAGGCCCCACCCCCACAGTTTCTGATTGGTAGGTTTGGAGCGAGGCTGAGAAGTTACATATCCTAACAGATTCCCAGGTGATGCTGATACGTCTGATCTGGGACCTCACTTTGAGACTCCAGGCTCTACCAGCGTGCCTCCTGTGCATACTGTTTGCCAATTTTCACAGCTAGAGCCGCTTAACTCATACGTTCTGGTTCTGCCCCACGCAGGTAGGAAGGAATACAGGCCTTTCATTGGCTCAGTACGACGTAACTTTACGGCAGATTTGACACGGGTAGCAGAGCTGAGTGAGCCTTTGCTGAGTTTTCCGGCTCCCGTACGTCATCCCTTCCTGGATTCCTTGCTGGACACGCTATTTCCTCTGGGACTAGGACACTTGGATTTCCCTTGCTCAGTTCCTTCTGGAAGCTGAAGATGAGCAGGTAAGTTCACTTCCTGCATCAGAAAATCCACCTGGTTGCCTTCTGGACATGTGTGACCCTATGCTCACTCTGGCGTTTTTGGTTTGCCTGCACTGATTTCTTTCTGTTGCTTGTTGTTAAGACTTTGCCGTTTGCCTTTTCTGTGCCAGTGAGTCTAGCGTCCTGGGTCTGGCATTCCCAGGCCTGACTTCAAATACCCCAAGCTACCTGAAAACATGGATTATTTATTCAGTTGAACAACATTGTTGCTTTTTCTCTGACTGTTGCCCATTCTTTCCCTCTCTTGATTTCTATATGCGTTTCTAGACCCCTCAACTCCAGGCTTCATCTCCCTCATGCTCTGAGACTCAGTGCTGGCTTGTTTCTTTTCCTCTGTGAATGATTACTTTTCTGATAAGATCATGTACCTTGTTTGGAAGGTTCTAATGCCACCTACATGCATGACTTAGATCCAAGTAAGTCAACTATAGTTTTTCCTTTTTAAACCTGTGTCAAGGAGGTCTATGAGCTGGCTATGCAAAGTGTCGTCTGAGGATCAGTGGCTTTCAGCATGCCAGGGGTGCTTGTTAGAAATGCAGAGCCTCAGACCCCACCTCAGATGTACTGAGTTAGAATCCACGTTGTAACAAGGGCCCCAGGTGATCTTCATGCACATTGTGAAGAACTGATGTATGGTATAGCGCCTATAGGATGAACTGCTCCCACCTGAGACTGATTGTGACTCTCAACCTTACTAATCAGTACTTTTCCCAATTTCCTTAACACCACTGATGTAATTTTATAGAACTGTGTTGGGTGAGTTTCCCGCTGATAATGTGAACTATGACCAACTACCCATGATTCTGCAGGAACCCAGTCTCTCTACGTGCGTCTCACATTTGTTGTTTCCTGGGATATCTTGCACAAGGCCTTTTCAACTCTGTCAGCATACTAAAGGAATACTTCTTCATGCTTTTGGCCATGATCTGATCTGGGCTTGGATGACAGGCAGCTTGAGGATCCAGGGTGGGTGAGTACCACTCAGCAATAAATCTTAGGTGCTTTATGTAATGCTGGCCCCCAGTAGGTGACCATCCAAACATCTCTCATCAGCATTTACTATGGAGAAGGTGTGGAAAGTAGATCAGCCTGGGTGAACTCCACCCCAGAGCTTCTCAGGTGGGTGGGGCCAGCAGTACTGGTCTGGACAGTGACCAGTGTTGCCAGAAACCCATTCCTGAAGGAACAGTGCTCCAGCCAGCGACTGAGTCCATAAGTGAGGTCCAACCATTGCAGGGAGGGAGCTAATAAGACATATATGAAATGTCAGAGCCTCAGTCAAGGCTGCCTACGTTCAGGATAGGGCTGGAGTCCCCAAAGGAGGAAACTGCCGTGTTAATCTAGAGACCCAGGTGGACAGGCCCTTACTCATAAGCAGTGCCATAGAAAGAACATGGGTTCTAGAATCCAAGCTGGGTTTGTGTGACCTTAAATAACTTTATCCTCAGATGGTCTTTTTAAAAAATTTTTAACATCTTTATTGGAGTATAATTGCTTTACGTTGCTGTGTTAGTTTCTGCTGTATAACAAAGTGAATCAGCTATACGTATACATATATCCCCATATCCCCTCCCTCTCGTGTCTCCCTCCCACCCTCCCTATCCCACCCCCCTAGGTGGTCACAAAGCACTGAGATGATCTCCCTGTGCTATGCGGCTGCTTCCCACTAGCTATCTATTTTACATTTGGTAGTGTATATATACCCATGCCACTCTCTCACTTTGTCCCAGCTTACCCTTCCACCTCCTCGTGTTCTCAAGTCCATTCTCTATGTCAACGTCTTTATTCCTGCCCTGTCACTAGGCTCATCAGTACCATTTTTTTTTTAGATTCCATATATATGTGTTAGCATACAGTATTTGTTTTTCTCTTTCTGACTTACTTCACTCTGTATGACAGACTCTAGGTCCATCCACCTCACTACAAATAACTCAATTTCATTTCCTTTTATGGCTGAGTAATATTCCATTGTATATATGTGCCACATCTTCTCTATCCATTCATCTGTTGATGGACACTTAGGTTGCTTCCATGTCCTGGCTGTTGTAAATAGAGGTGCAATGAACATTGTGGTACATGACTCTTTTTGAATTATGGTTTTCTCAGGGTATATGCCCAGTAGTGGGATTGCTAACAAAAATAAATAAATAAATAAATAGAACTACCATACAACCCAAAATAAAATATTTTACCTTCTTTTATTCCTTTGATGATATTCTTCCTTTCTTTTATGCAGATCCAGTTTCTGACCCATATAAATTTTCTTCTCCCTGAAGAACTTCTTTTAATGTATCTTGCAAGGCAGGTCTACTGGCCAGGAAGGCTCTCAGTTTGTTTTTGTCTGAGAAGGTCTTTATTTCTCCCTCACTATTGAAGGATAATTTCACTGGATATAGAAATCTATACTTTGATTTTTTCCTTTATTTTAAGTACTTTAAAAATTTCACCTCTCTTTTTGCTTGCATGATTTCTGATGAAAAGTCCATTGTAATTTTTTTCCTTATTTCTCTATAAGTAAGGTGTCTTGTTTACTTTAGCTCCTTTCAAGATGTCTCTTCATCTTTGCTTTTTTGTTGTTTGAATATGATACGACTAAGTGTAGAATTTGATATATATCCTCCTTGCTGTTCTTTTAACTTCTCGGGTTTATATTTGGTGTGTTATTAATTTTGGAAAATCCTTGGCTGTTATTACCTCAAATATTTCTTCTCCATTTTCTCCTTTTTCACCTTCTGATATTCCTCATGGCCAGCTAATATTCTACCTTCTCACTGTCACATATCACCAAACAGCAGCAGTGACTACAGCCTCCATTTTCTTTCTCCTGCCACCAAATCTCACTCAGGCTTCTCTTCATTTGGTCAGTAACAATCATTTGAGAGAGAGGAAGAAAATAATGAACTTTTCCTTGTTCCCATCCTCGTTCCATTTTGGTCATTACTACTTCCTCTGCTCAGTCAATTTAATATCATCAGACATGGCAAGGATGTAATCTGTGCAAACTTCTTTTTGTTTCTCATACAAATGTAACCTGCATGCTCCAACCTTGGCTGATGACTTTAAACATTTCCAGAGAAGAACTCTCATGTCTTCCCAGCATCAGAGCTTCTAAAGGAAGGAGGAGGATTTCAGCTCGAGAGGCTTGTCTGCTCACACGCCGGGGCAGGCGGGGCAGGGAGTTGAGGCTCGGGCTTCGGTCGGAGCGCAGGGAGAGGACTGGGGTTGGCAGCGTGAACACAGCCTGCAGCGGGTTGGTGCACCACGGCTAGCCAAGAGAGAGTCTGGGGAAAAGTCTGGACCTGCCGAAGAGGCAAGAGACTTTTTCTTCCCTCTTTGTTTCCTGGTGCGCGAGGAGAGGGGATTAAGAGCGCTGCTTGAAGGAGCTCCAGAGACGGGCGCGAGCTGCGGCTAAAAGCGTGGACCCCAGAGACGGGCATAAGACGCTAAGGCTGTTGCTGCCGCCACCAAGAAGCCTGTGTGCGAGCACAGGTCACTATCCACACCCCCCCTTCTGGGAGCCTGTGCAGCCCGCCACTGCCAGGGTCCCGGGATCCAGGGACAACTTCCCCGGGAGAACGCACGGCACGCCTCCTCAGATGGTCTTCCTAGGCAAAAGAAAATGCAGGTCCAGGGTCTAATAGAGGACTCAAATAGTAGGTGCTTAACTAAGTGGTAGTTTATTATATTTATTATAGAGGTAATCATTCTTATGTGAGCCTATGGACCTCAGGGCTGCTCCAGGTTCTTTGAATTCTGACCCAATTGGTTGGAGGGTTGGGTAGCTAGTGCAGTAACTTGCTCAGGATCTAAGCAGAAGGAAACATGCATGCTCAAAGCACAAGTGCTTAGCTAGGTATATTGGAAGACTTTTTTTTTCCTTTCCTCTTTTGTTCTCTTGTGATTTGATGACTATCATCTTTAGTGTGGTGTTTGGATTCCTTTCTCTGTTTTGTGTGTGTATCTGTTATAGAAATTTGCCTTGTAGTTACCATGAGGTTTTGGTATAGCAGTCTCTCTCTCTCTCTCTCTCTCTCTCTCTCTCTCTCTCTCTGTGTATGTGTATATATATATATATATATATATATATATATATCCTGAATTTGTACTCTCCTCCTCTCACAGTTACTGGTTTTGATATCATACTTGTGTGTGGATAATTTCCTACCTTTACTGTATGTTTGTCTTTACCAGTGAGCTTTCCCATTTCATAATTTTCCTGTTTCTAGTTGTGGCCTTTTCTTTCCCGCCTAGAGAAGTTCCTTTAGCATTTGCTGTAAAGCTCGTTTGGTGATGCTGAATTCTCTTAGCTTTTGCTTGTCTGGATTTCTCTGTCAAATCTGAATGAGAGCCTTGCGGGGTAGAGTAATCTTGGTTGTAGGTTCTTCCCTTTCATCACTTTAAATACATCGTGCCACCACCTTCTGACCTGCAGAGCTTCTGCTGAAAAATTCAGATAGCCTTATGAGAGTTCCCTTGTATGTTATTTGTTGCTTTTCCCTTGTTGCTTTTAATATTGTCTCTTTAATTTTTGCCAGTTTGATTACTATGTGTTTCAGCATGTTCCTCCTTGGGTTAATCCTGTATAGGACTCTCTGGGCTTCCTGGACTTGGGTGACTGTTTCCTTTCCCATGTTAGGGAAGTTTTCTGCTATTATCTTTTCAACTGTTTTCTCAGGTCCTTTTTCTCTCTCTTCTCCTCTGGGACCCTTATAATTCAAATGTTAGTGCATTTGATGTTGTCTTCGAGGTCTCTTAAAGTGTCCTCACTTATTTTCATTCTTTTTTCTTTATTCCATTC
Organism: Phocoena phocoena; assembly: GCF_963924675.1. Taxonomy (NCBI): domain Eukaryota; kingdom Metazoa; phylum Chordata; class Mammalia; order Artiodactyla; family Phocoenidae; genus Phocoena; species Phocoena phocoena. The sequence continues at coordinate 119,722,987 of NC_089240.1, forward strand.
CATGGCAGTGACTTCCACCACTCTGTCTTCCAGCTCACTGATTCCTCCTGCTTCATTTACTTTGCTATTGATTCCTTCTAGTTTATTTCCATTTCAGTTGTTGTGTTCTTCAACTCTGTTTGGTTGTTCTTTATATTTTCTAACTCTTTGTTAAAAACTCTTGTAGCTTCTCCCTCTGAGCATCCATTCTTTTCCTAAGTTCTTGGATTATCTTTATGATCATTACTCTGAACTCTTTCTCAGGTAGATTGCCTGTCTCCACTTCACTTAGTTGTTCTGGGGTTTTATCTTGTTCCTTCATCCAGAGCATATTCCTTTGCCATCTTACTTTGTTTAAATTTCTATTTGATTTTTATATCTGTGGTAGGTTAGTTACATTTCTGGACCTTGGAGAAGTGGCAGTCTGTAGGGGATGTCCTATGTGTCCCAGCAGTACACTCCCCTCTCATCACTCAAGGGCCAGGGACCAGCTTTTCCCAGGGTAGATTCTGACCTGAGTCTATGGAATCAGTTCCATAGGCTGCAGGATCATAGTTTTTTGCTTCTGGTATCTGTCCTCTGGTGGGTGAGGCTGATCTAGAGACTTGTGCTGGCTTCCTGGTGGGAGGGGCTGGTGCTTGCTCACTGGTGAGCTGGGCCTTGGCCCTCTGGTGGGTAGGGCCATGTTAAGGGACATGTCTAGAGGTGGCTGTGACCTCAGGAAGTCTTTAGGCAGCCTGTCTGCTGATGAGTGGGGCTGTGTTCCCACCCTGTTCGTTGTCTGGCCTGAGGCATCCCAGCACTGGAGCCTACAGGCTGTTGGGTAGGCCAGGTCTTGGTGCTTATGACCCAGGCAAAATGTCTGGCTTCAGTGAGAGTTCATGTAGATGACACTCTGATATTTCTGCCACTGGTGTCTGTATCCCCAAGGTGACCTACAGCCTCCCCCCACCTCCCCAGGAGACCCTCCAAGACCAGCAAGTAGGACTGCCCCAGGCTCCTGTGAAGTCACTGCTTTTGCCTGGGGTCCTTGTGTGTGTGAGACCTTGTGTGCACCCTCCATGAGTGGAGTTTGTTTACCCCAGTCCTGTGGAGTTCCTGTACTCAAGCCCCACTGGCCTTCAAAGCCAAATACTCTGGGGGCTCCTCCTCCTGATGCCAGACCCGTGGGCTCGGGAGCCTGATATGAGGCTCAGAATTATCACTCCTGTGGGAGAACTTCTGTGATATAATTGTTCTCCAGTTTGTGGGCCACCCACCCTGGTGGTATGAGATTTGATTATATTGTGAGTATGCCCCCTTCTACTATCTTTTGAGGTTTCTTCTTCGTGTCTTTGGATGTAGAATATCTTTTTTGGTAGGTTACAGGGTTTTTTTCTTTTTTAATCGATGTTTTTTCAGCAGTTAGTTGTGATTCTGGTGTGCTCCTGAGAGGGGGTGAGCTCAAGGTCATTCTATTATGCCGTCTTGTCCCTCCTAGGTCTAATTTCCATTTTTTAGATGAGGAAAATAAAGCTTAAATTACTGACAATATTTTTTGACCTGTTTGAGCTTCTCTTCAGGAGTCTGCCTGAGATGTATTAGGTTGGCCAAAAAGTAACGTCTTATGGAAAATCTGAACGAACTTTTTGGCCAACCCAATACTTGGTGCTGCATTCACCTCCATTATCTGCTTGTCCTCTTTAGTCACAAAGCTTGTAGTCATGAAGACTGGCCTACAAGTTTAGCTCCACCAGTTAATGTATGTACTCCTGGCCCTTTCTCAGAGTCTTCAGGTACCTGAACCCCAACAGCAAGGGGTGTCTGAAATTGCTTGTGTTTTTATTGACCTGGCCAATGTCATAGTCACTCATATTCCCACCAAGCTGAGCTTTGTCTGTGACCTTAATTATGTTGGAATAGTTTGAAAAGCTGGGTTCCTACCTAGAATCCTATTCTGAAGCTTAGACTGCTTTTCTGGAGCCCTAGATGATGGCTCTTATCAATCTCTTTTCCCTGGATAGCAGGCCTAATCTCTGATATTGATTGTTGCTTTCTAGGGGTCCTGCTCCAAATGATTTGATCATTCACAATCACAAAAGCTGTTACCTGTTTGACTACATTCATTGAGTCATTAGTTAAATATGTAACTGAATATCTACTAGGACTAGGGATGAAGACATTATATATATATATATATATATATATATATATATATATATATATATATATATATATATATATATAAGCTCACAGAATATTGAGGTGAGGGAAGTAGCACCCATATTAATTGTCTGTCTGTTGCAAAATAACAGAAGCAAGGCAATTCAGTAGGTAACTGGAAGTGGTGTCAGGGATGCTTTACCAGAGAAAGTGACACTTATAACTGAGTCTGAAGATGAAATTCAGCTTATTTAGGTAAAGAGAGGGTGTGAATGACATTTGAGATGAGAAAAACTGTACATGCACAGCTCCTAAGCAGGAAATTTGGAGAATGCTTGGAACATACAGTGTTGGAAGAGGAAGTTTTAGGCATGATTGGAGAAGTAGGCAGGTGCCAAGTTATAAAGGCCCTTGTTTCCATGCTCAGGAGTTTGAATTTTGACATGGAAATACTTTCTTTCACACTTTATCACTGGCCTAGGAAACCCTTGAACTTCAAATCTATAATTCAAAGTCTTCCACATGGGTATTCTTTTTAGCCCCAGTTCTCATTTTTATTCTATACTCTATTTTAGACTCATAGCTCTCTTCTTTTCTCCATTCATCACTATTGTGGAGCTATTGGCACACCATTCAACAGATCAGGACTGCCTTGTCCAGAAAATAACTTAGAAGATTTGCCTATGGTCTTATCATTGTTAAATGTACTCCACAATGTTCACAGGGATGGGAAAGTTTAATTTTTAAAAGAGTCATATATTTCAAAAGAAAACTTATACAAATAGCTTGACTTGCAGATTTCCTAAAAGTTTTCATTTTGAAGAAAAAAATTCCTTTAGCTCAGAGCAACTGCACAGGATAAGAAGCCCACTTTCTCTCTCTTTCTGTATATGTGTGTGTGTTTAATTTTCTAGGAAGAAATCTAGGCTTTCTGAGTTTCAGCACAAAAAAGCTGGTAATCCTTCTGCTTGGGCTTGGCTAGGGGAGTGGCATGATGAGAAGCTGGAACTCCACATGTTTCAGTGAGAGCTCCATGTTACAATGTAACCATGGGACTTCACTGCATTGTTACTGTAGGCTGAATCCTACTCATCACTGCATTTAGAAGATAAGTACGCCTGTTAAAAACTGCCTGAGCAATCAATTCAAAGGAGTGGTGGTGACATAGATGTGGGTCATTTAAATGATTTGGAATACTATATAACATTTTATTCAGTTGTCAATTAATGGTTTCTCAGCATTCTATAGAGGCAGGCACTGCTGAAAGCCTTGCATTTGAGGAGCAATCTGTGAATCTGTTAAGATATTTGTAGCCACACCACTTTTAAACCCACTTTCAAACCCACTTTCTGAAGCAATCTTACTTACCGCATATTATGGCATTCACTAAGAAAAGGAACATCCAGCACCCCTCCAAAGCAGCTCCCGCCCCACCCCTCCTAGTGGGCTGCCTCAGCTGGCACCAGTGCCCCTTGAAAGTAGCTCCCACTCCAGAGGCCAGTCCTGCACACCAACATGCCTGTAAATAGTTGTAGCCACATCTCATAGCCAGTCATGCCAGGAGCCAGCCCTACATATTTGCATGCCTGCAGCAATCACAGCTGGAACTCTCAGCACTTAAATATATAACCAAATATTAAAAGACATAAAGGGAAAATTGACAGTAATACAATAATTATAGGAAACTTAAACACCCCACTTACATAAATGGACAAATTACCCAGAGAGAAAATCAATAAGGAAACTCTAGCTTAAATGCCACATTAAACTAGGTGGACTTAATAGATATATACAATAAATTTGACCCCAAATCAACAGAATACACATTCTTTTCAAGTGCGCATGGAACATTCTCCAGGATAACTCACATGTTAAGCCACAAAACAAGTCTCAATAAATTTAAGACAATTGAAATCATATCAAGCATCATTTATAACCACAATGGTATGAAACTAAACATTACAAGAAGAAAACGGAGAAAACACAAATACATAGAGGATACAGAACATGCTTCCAAATAACCAATGATCAATAAATCAAAGAGGAAATCAAAAAATACCTTGAGACAAAGGAAAATGGAAACACAACGTTCCAAAATCTGTGGTACACAGAGCAAAAGTAGTTTTAAGAGGTAAGTTTATAGTGATAAAAGCCTACCTCAGGAAACAAATCTCAAACAATCTAACCTTACATCTAAAGGAACTAGGAAAAGAACAAGAAAACCCCAAAGTTAGTAGAAGGAAGGAAATAATCAAGAGCAGAAATAAATAGAGACAAAGACATAGAGAAGATCAATGAAACTAAGAGCTGGTTCTTTGAAAAGATAAACAAAATTGATAAACACATAGCCAGACTCATCAAGAAAAAAAGAGAGGGGTACTAAATAAGAGATGAAAGAACAGAAGTTATAACTGACACCACAGAAATACAAAGAATTATAAAAGATTACTGAGAACAAATATATGCCAACAAATTGGACAACTTAGAAGAAATGCATAAATTCCTAGAAACATACAATCTTCCATGACTATATCAAGAATATATAGAACACAGAAACAGAAATATAGATGAATAGAACAGGATAGAAAGCCCAGAGATAAACCCACACACATATGGTCACCTTATCTGTGACAAAGGAGACAAGAATATACAATGAAGAAAAGAAAGCCTCTTCAATAAGTGGTGCTGGGAAAACTGGACAGCTACATGTAAAAGAATGAAATTAGAACACTCCCTAACATCATACACAAAAATAAACTCAAAATGAATTAAAGACCTAAATGTAAGGCCAGACACTATAAACACTTAGAGGAAAGCATAGGCAGAACACTCTATGACATAAATCACAGCAAGATCCTTTTTGACCCACCTTCTAGAGAAATGGAAATAAGAACAAAAATAAACAAATGGGACCTAATAAAACTTCAAAGCTTTTGCACAGCAAAGGAAACCATAAACAAGATGAAAAGACATCCCTCAGAATGGGAGAAAATATTTGCAAATGAAGCAACTGAAAAAGGATTAATCTCCAAAATATACAAGCAGTTCATGCAGCTCAATATCAAAAAAAACAAAATACCCACTCCAAAAATGGGCAGAAGACCTAAAGAGACATTTCTCCAAAGAAGATATACAGATTGCCAACAAACACATGAAAGGATGCTCAACATCACTAATCATTAGAGAAATGCAAATCAAAACCACAATGAGGTATCACCTCACACCGGTCAGAATAGTCATCATCAAAAAATCTACAAACAGGGCTTCCCTGGTGGCACAGTGGTTGAGAGTCCTCCTGCCGATGCAGGGGACACGGGTTCGTGCCCTGGTCCAGCAAGATCCCACATGCCGTGGAGCGGCTAGACCCTAGAGCCATGGCCGGTGAGCCTGCGTGTCCGGAGCCTGTGCTCCACAATGGGAGAGGCCGCAACAGTGAGAGGCCCATGTACCGCAAAAAAAAAAAAAAAAAAAAAAAAAAATCTACAAACAATATATGCTGGAGAGTATGTGGAGAAAAGCGAACCTTCTTGCACTGTTGGTGGGTATGTAAATTGATACAGCCACTGTGGAGAACAGTATAGAGGTTCCTTAAAAAACTGAAGATAGAACTACCATATGACCCAGCAATCCCACTACTGGGCATATACCCTGAGAAAACCATAATTCAATAGGAGACATGTACCACAAGGTTCATTGTAGCTCTATTTACAATAGCCAGGACATGGAAGCAACCTAAGTGTCTGTCGACAGATGAATGGATAAAGAAGATGCAGCACATATATACAATGGAATATTAGCCATAAAAAGGAATGAAATTGAGTTATTTGTAGTGAAGTGGATGGACCTAGAGTCTGTCATACAGAGTAAAGTAAGTCAGAAAGAGAAAAACGAATACTGTATGCTAACACATATATAAGGAATCTAAAAAAAAATGGTTCTGAAGAACCTAGGGGCATGACAGGAATAAAGACACAGACGTGGAGAATGGACTTGAGGACATGGGGAGGGGGAAGTGTAAGCTGGGATGAAGTGAGAGCATGGACATATGTACATTATCAAATGTAAAATAGATAGCTAGTGGGAAGCAGCTGCATAGAACAGGGAGATCAGCTCGGTGCTTTGTGCCCACCTAGAGGGGCGGGATAGGGATGGTGGGAGGGAGACACAAGATGGAGAGGATATGGGGATATATGTATACATGTAGCTGATTTTCTTTGTTATACAGCAGAAACTAACACAACATTGTAAAGCAATTATACTTTAGTAAAGATGTAAAAAAATATATAGAAAATCTCAACAGACCAATCAATAGTAATGAAATTTAATCAGTAATCATTAAACTGCCAAGACACAAAAGTCTAGGGCCAGAAGGCTTCACAGGGGAATTCTACCATTTAAGGAAGAGTTAATACCTATCTTCTCAATCTACTCCCAAAAAATTGGAAGAAGGAATGCTTCCAAGCTCATTCTACAAGGCCAGCATTTCCCTCATACTAAAATCCAATAAAGACACTAAAAAAGAAAGAAAGAAAGAAAGAAAATTACAGGCCACTATCTGAAGGTAGTTGCAAAAATACTCAACAAAATAATAGCAAATCAAATTTAAAAATACATTAAAAGGATCATACACCATGATGAAGCAAGATTTATTCCAGGGATGCAAGGATGGTTCAACATCTGCAGAGCAATCAACATCATACACTATATTAACAAAACTAAGGATAAAAGTCATATGATCTTGTAAATCAACTATATTCCAATAGTTAAAAAAAAATTCTCAAGTCGTAAAAAGTCATATGATCACTGGGTCGTATGGTAGTTCCATTTTTAGTTTTTTAAGGAACCTCCATACTGTTCTCCATAGTGGCTATATCAATGTACATTCCCACCAACAGTGCAGGAGGGTTCCTTTTTCTCCTCAGCCTCTCCAGCATTTATTGTTTGTAGATTTTTTGATGTTGGTCATTCTGACTGGTGTGAGGTGATATCTATTTGTAGCTGGGATGAAGTGAGAGTGACATAGACATATATACACTACCAAATGTAAAATAGATAGCTAGTGGGAAGCAGCCTCATAGCACAGAGAGATCAGCTCAGTGCTTTGTGTCTACCTAGAGGGGTGGGATAGGGAGGGTGGGAGGGAGACACAAGAGGGAGGAGAAATGGGGATATATGTATACATATAGCTGATTCACTTTGTTATATGGCAGAAACTAACACACCATTGTAAAGCAATTGTACTCCAATAAAGATGTTTTTTAAAAAAAGTCATATGATCACCTCAACAGATGCAGAAAAATCATTTTGCAAACCAGCATCCGTTTATGATTAAAAAAACTCTCAACAAAGTGGGTATAACAGAAACATAACATAATAAAGAACACATGTAACAAACCCACAACTAACATAATACTCAATGTTGAAAAGCCAAAAGCTTTTTCTCTAATATCAGAAGCAAGACAAGGATGACCATTATTGCCACTTTTATTCAACATAGTACTGGAAGTCCTAGCCACAGAAATCAGACAAGAAAATGAGTTAAAAGGCATTCAAATTGGAAAGAAAGAAGTAAAGCTGTCATTGTCTGTAGATGACATGACACTGTATATAGAAAACCCTAAAGAGTCCACAAAAGAAACATTAGCACTAATAAATGAATTCAGTCAAGTGGTAGGAATCAAAATTAATATGTAGAAATTTGTTTCTCTACACTAGTAACAAGTTATCAGAAAGATAAATTGAGTGCAACCCCAGTTATAATTGCAACAAAAGAATAAAATACTTAGTAATAAATTTAACCAAGGAGGTAAAAGACCGGTACTCTGAAAACTATAAAACACTGATGAAACAAATTAAAGACAGCATAAATAAATGGAAAGATATACTGTGCTAATGGATTGGAAGAATTTATACTGTTAAAATATCCATACTACCCAAATCAATCTACAGATTCAATGCAATTCCCATCAAAATACCAATGGCATTTTTCACAGAACTAGAATAAAAAATCCTAAAATCTGTATGGAACTACAAAACACCCCAAATAGCCAAAACAATCCTGAGAAATAAGAACAAAGCTGGAGGTACCATGCTCCCTGATTTCAAGCTACAATTGACCTTGGAACAACATAGGTTTGAACTGCACAGGTCCACTTAAATGCAAATTTGTTTCAATAAGTACATACTACAGTAGCACACACTCTTGGTTGGTTGAATCCACGAACGAGAAACCACAGATTTGAAAGGCTAACTATAAGTTATAGTCAGATTTTTGATTGCATGGGGGGTCATGCATCGTTCAAGGGTCAACTGTATACAGCAAAGCTATAGTAATCAAAACAGTATGATACTGGCACAGAAAACACATAGATCAATGGAACAGAATAGAGAGTTCAGATTAAACCCAGTCACCTATGGTCAATTAATCTATGACAAAGAAGCCAAGATTATACATTTGGGAAAAGATAGTCTCTTCAATAAATGGTGTTGAGAAAACTGGACAGCTACATGCAAAAGAATGAAATTAGACACCTTACACCATTTACAAAAATAAACTCAGAATGGATTAAAGACTTAAATATAAGAACTGAATCCATAAAACTCCTAGAAGAAAGCATAGGCACTATGCCCTTTGGCATGGATCTGTTTCCACAGGCAAGGGCAAAAAAGCAAAAGTAAACAAATGAGACTGCAGCAAGCTAAAAAGCTTTTGCCCAGAGAAGGAAACTATCAACAGAACAAAAAGGCCGCCTACTGAATGAGAGAAGATATTTTCAAACAATATATCTGATAATCGGTTAATATTCAAAATACATAAATAATTCTCACAACTCAATATCAAAAAAACAGTTGTATTAAAAAAATGGGCAGAGGACTTGATTAGACATTTTTCAATGAACACATACAGATGGCCAACAGACACTTGAAAAGATGCTCAACATCATTAATCAGGGAAATACAAATCAAAATCACAATGAGATATAACCTCATATCTTTTGGAATGGCTAACATTAAAAAGACCCCAAATGACAACTGTTGGCAAGATGTGGAGATAAGGGAGCCCTAGTACACTGCTGGTGGGAGTGTAAATTGATGTGGCTACTATGGAAAATTGTATGGAGGGTCCTCAAAAAATTAAAAATAGTACTACTATATTATCCAGCAATTCCACTTCTGGGTATTTGTCCAAAGGGAAAAACCACTAATTTGAAAATACGTACACACCCCTATGTTCATGGAAACACTATTTACTATAGCCAAGATATGGAAGCAACCTAAGTATGCTTTGATAGATGAATGGATAAAGAAAATGTGGTTTATGTGCATATACAGTGGAATATTACACAGCCATAAAAAATGAAACCTTGCCATTTGTGATGACATGGATGGACCTAGAGGGTATTATGCTAAGTAAAACAAGTCAGACAGAGAAATACAAATACCATACGATTTCACTTATATGCTGAATATATAAAACAAAACAAATGAACAAACAAGAATGAAACAGACTCATAGATAACAGAGAACTAACAAGTAGTTACCAGAGAGGTAGGAGTTGGAGTGTTGGGTGAAATAAATGAAGGAGATTAAGAGCTATAAACTTTCAGTTATAAAATAAGTTACAGGGATACAACATAGTGAATATAGTCAATAATATTGTAAAATTTTTGTATGGTTACTGTACTTGTGGTGACCAACTCATAATGTATATAAATGTTGAATCACAGTGTTGTACACCTGAAACTAACATAATATTGTATGTCAAATACACTTCACTTTAAAAAAATAGATAGGAAAGAAAAGGGAAACCCAGCACTTTGGTGGTGTTAATATTGGTGTTCAGGTTTTATCATTTATATGTGGAATCTAAAATATGACACAAATGAACTTATCTATGAAACAGAAACAGACTCACATAGAGAACAGACCTGTGGTTGCCAAGGGGGAGAGAAGGATGGATTGGGAGTTTGGGATTAGCAGATGTTAACTATTTTATATATATGTATAACTGAGTCACTTTGTTGTACACCAGAAACTAACACAACATTGTAAATCAACTATACTTCAATAAAATAAGTTTTCAAAAATAATAGAATAAAAAAGAAAACATCTGGTTTTCACATGTTTAGTCATGAGTACCACGCAGAGGTGAAAAAGAAGCAATCATCCTCACTTTCTTTTTTTTTTCAAGTATGAACGCAAGTTTTAGTTACATTCTCTTACACAGCAGAAAAAAAATATTGTCTCAAACAGCCTCTTTTTCTTCCAAGCAGTTTGAGTTTCAAAACCTCACCTCACCTCACAATCTAATATTTTATATAGGAGTACAATCAAGGGGCCTAGGGACTTGTTCCTTTCACATATTTCTGGAGCACCTACTATGTGTCAGAGTATTACCTGGGGTGGGCATTATCATCCCTAATTTATAGGTATAGGAACCGAGTTAAGGGACATAGTTTCTGAAAGCTGGCAGAGCTGGAGCTCACAGCCAGCTATCTTCCCCTCCAAGTGCAGACTCTTCACCACATCACATTGCATAATGAAGGTACAAAGGGCGAGGTGATAGTCTTCTTTTTCTCTTGCTTCTCATTTGTGGCTGTCCACATATGCTGCAGAAAGCAGGCATCTTTTACCTGTCAGGCAGAGCTGAGGCAGCGACACTTTATGCACCCAGAGGATCCCGTGCCGCACCACGTGGGCTGCCATCTTGGAGCATACCCCCTCACTTTCTCTTGTTTCTATAACCCCAGGGTTGAGGGGAGAGCTTCACCCAGAGAGAAGGTATACAGAAACATAAAAATAAAACGACACCATATTTTGCTGACTTAAAATTACGTGATCTCAAGATGTGGTGGGTGGGGAGGTGGGGAAGAAAGACTATGTCCATGGCCAGTACTCCTAATGTCACTCTGTTACCTAAGATGTCAGTTATGTCCCATCTTTGAACTGTTACTTAGCCCAGAAAATACAGTGTGATTCCCTCCCATATCTTGCTGACTCTGAAAGTTGAGCATACTTGATCCTCAGATTGTAGTCTAGGATCATAGACTGACCCCAGGCTTAGGTAGGAAGAATAAAAAATCTGGGGTCAGGAGCCTAGTGCATAAGTGTCTAGTACATCTTGTGTCTGACCCACACTGACTTGCTTACCCCTATTTCCAGTGCTTACATGGTTATAGCCATCCTTGTTCCAAAAAGGATTGATAGTATTTTACAAAAGTACAGTACATACAAAACAGGTTAAATCCTACAAATTGTTTTGTTGTGGATTAATACATCAGAAACATGAAAAAATTCATATATACATACATTCATATATATTTAATCAAGTTCTACAAGGTAATACCCCTCATTAAAAGTTTAGTTAGAGTGGTTATGAGTTATTTTTACACTTACTATTTATATTTTATAATGTTTTATGCAACTAACAGATATTATATAATAATGAAAATACAACTGATTTTTTAAAAGGAAGGAAGAAATTTGTGCAAATGAAAATTGAAGAAAAATGAAGCCAGGGTTGAGGTTAATACACAAAATAAATTCCACGAGTCACTGTGAACTTGCATTCATTTATTTGACAAATATTTTTGTTCATCTACCATTTGTTAGGAGCTGTGCTATGATCTAGGGGGTATAGAGGTAAAGAAGATAAATACTTTTCCTGTCTTCAAAGAACTTACTCTTTAGTGGGGAGGCAGATATTCATCAAATAAACATACAAATGAATGAAAATGTACATCTGTGATAAGTAATATGGAGGAATGTGTAATTTTAGAAACATAAAAATAAATAGCTTTTTTGGTTCGGAAGTTATGCTATTCATTGATTGACTAATTGAATGCCGTACTTTGCTATTTGTGAGCCCTGCATTTCCCTGTGAGCTTCCTAATAGCCAAAGCAAACAAGAAATATGATTGCTTGCATGAAGCAATTCATTACAAAGGAAGCATAACTATTTCTAGGACCGAGACAAATTTTTCATAAGGTGACTTGAAAAGATGACACCTTTCAACAGCATTAATAGCATCTCTACAGTAAATATGTATCTATTACCAATCACCAGGGATTAGGTTCTTGTCTTCCATTGATGGTGTTTTTATTCCAAAATCTCAGTTGCTCAAAGATTGTGTAAGAAATCTGAGGATCATTGTTCTCCTCTTTCATTTCCACTAGTCGTATACTATCTGGACATTAGTCCATCATTTGATGCTTCCTCCGTACGTAGGTGCTTTATTTAGACCTCCCTTTGGGATTTAAGTTTTACCATTGTGTCAGAATGTTCTCATCACTTGAGTTGCTGGCCTATGGTTAAATACCCCTGCTGAAGCATATGTCCATCCCTCAATGTTCATCTCTTAATGAAACTTAACAATAAAACAGTGATGAGGACAATAATCATTCTCATTAATAGCACTTTCTAAGGAACAGGCACTGTACTAAGCACTTTATATATGATATTTAATCCTACCATAACTCTATGAGGTAGAAAACTGTTTTTTTTTTGAGATAAACCTTTTATTATTTAAAAAAAGTTTCTTACAGTATTTCCTTGTTGGTTGTCTATTTTAAATATAGCAGTGTGTACATGTCAATCCCAAACTCCCAATTTATCCCTCCCTCCCACCTTTCCCCTTTGGTAACCATAAGTTTGTTTTCTTAAGTTTGTGAGTCTGTTTCTGTTTTGTAAATAAGTTTATTTGTATCATTTTTTAAAAAGATTCTGCTTGTAAGCGATATCATATGATATTTGTCTTTCTCTGTCTGACTTCACTTAGTATGATAATCTCCAGGTCCATCCATGTTGCTGCAAATGGCATTACTTCATTCTTTTTAATGGCTGAGTAATATTTCATTGTATATATGTTCCACACCTTCTTTATCCATTCATATGTCAATGGACATTTAGAAGGCTTCCATGTCTTGGCTATTGTAAATAGTTCTGTAATGAACATATTGGTACATGACTCTTTTTGAATTATGGTTTTCTCTGGGTATATGCCCAGTAGTGGGATCGCTGGGTCGTATGGTAGTTCTATTTTTAGTTTTTTATGGAAACTCCATACTGTTCTCCATAGTGGCTGTATCAATTTATATTCCCACCAACAGTGCAAGAGGGTTCCCTTTTCTCCACACCCTCTCCAGCATTTATTGTTTGTTGATTTTTTGATGATGGCCATTCTGACTGGTGTGAGGTGATGTCTCATTGTAGTTTTGATTTGCATTTCTCTAATAATTAGTGATGTTGAGCATCTTTTCATGCGCCTGTTGGTCATCTGTATGTCTTCTTTGGAGAGATGTCTATTTAGGTCTTCTGACCATTTTTTGATTGGGTTGTTTGTAGAAAACTACTATTGTCCCTATTTTAGCATGAGGAAATTGAGACATGGAAAAGTAACTTACTCATAATCACATATCTATTACATGGTCAGTCTGAGCTGTGAACTAAAGGTCATGCACTGAACCACCAAGCTCTCTCCAGTGCCTGTCATTACTAGTAATCTACCAATGCCTATTTTCCATGCAAGACCCCCTGGACTGGACCAGCCCCTTGGTTATGCCATTATTCATACACTAATTCCTTCATTCAACTAACATTTGTTAAGGATGTCGTATGAGCAAGCAGTATGCTAACCTTAGGGATATGATGGTGAGCAACATATTATAGATACAGGCATACTGGCTGACCTATACTCACTAAAGCACACCATTACAAACTGCGATAGATGCTATGTAGGAGAGTCCACACAGGAGAACCCAAGATAACCGTGAAGTTAGGGACTTGAGACCTGAAAGAATGGGTAGTCATTAAATAGGCAAACTGTGGCATATTTGAGGGTGGGACAGTGGGAGAGTATCTTAAACAGAAGGAATAATTTTTGAGAAAGCTTTGAGATGGTAGGGAATGTACCCAGTTGAGTAAATGAAATAAAACCAGCACAGGTGGAGTAAGAAGACAATGAATAGAGGGGTGTAACACAAGGTAGGAGACTTTGGTAGTTACCATAACTCTACTCACATAAGACTTATGAATTGATAGGTTATGGTGGAAATTATTTTTTCAATCAGTAGAGTAATGGAAAGCTGTGGATGGGCTTTAGGTGGATGCCATGCAAAGACTTGTTTTGTTTCTAAACTGATAAACAATTGTGGAAAACATTAGAAAAGGACAGAAGAGGTGGGGAACTACTAGGACACTACTACAGGCACCTGAGTGGCTGCAGAAACCCCTGCCTCTATTCTTTTTTTTAATTGATATATCATTGGCATATAACATTGTGCATACTTAAGGTATACAGTGTGTTGATTTTATACATTTATATATTGCCATGATTACCACAGTAGCATTATCTAATACCTATCACATCACATAATTATCTTTTTTGTAGTGAGAACATTTAAGATCTAGTCTCTTAGCATCTTTGAAGTATATAATACAGTATTGTTGACTATGATCACAGTGCTATACATTAGATCTCCAGAACTTGTTTATCTTCTAGTTGCAGGTTTGTGCCCTATTACCAACATCTTCACCACCTCATTGTGATGGCTGGATTTTCAGGGTAATATGACAATTGAGCAGGATTCTACTTGCATGCATCCCATTTGAATAATCTACTAATTTAGACACACCCTGTTAGAAAGAAATTGATTAAATTGGTCAAATAACTGGTTATTTTGGAAGCAATTTGGTTGGCAATAAATTGAATAGTCACAAACCGGGGCATGTAAAATGTTACTTACATATACATATAATGCAACTCATTTTGGCTTTCAAGCTTCCACATTTGCAAATGGACAGATCTATGCTTTTCTATAATATTCAATATCATTCAGTAATTTGAAAGCTGAAACCAAGTAATGGAACCTTGCCTCTGTCTCTTTCATAGCTTAATTATTTGGGGTAAACCCTCAGCCCTTAATAGTTTACTTACCTCCCTTTGTCAGCCTTTCTCCATTGTGTGATACAAATTGCTAAGCAGTGGTGGTAGCGGGTGCTTGTGCCTTCTTCTGGCATTGTGGAAGTGGTGTCTGGTCAGTGAAAAACGATAACTACAGATTGAGTTTTCTTATGCCTCTCAATCTTTGGGCGTCAGCAGCTCCTCACGCACCCGATGCACACTAGGGGTTTATTGAGAGTACATCATTTGGTTAAATCAGAAGCAACATTTTTGAGACCTCACTTTTAAATCTAAAACTTGTTCACATGGATTTCTAACAGACTGGACAATGTCAGAATCATTCTGTAGCATCTTACTAGAATAAGGTCTTATAAACAATAGGTATTCCACAAATATATGATGAACAGATCCTAATTAGTCTCTGAAACTTCCATAAAGTATTGTGAAGCTATTGCTTCATTTTGTTTGAAGTTAGGGGGTAGAGGTTTCAATCAACACATTATTTCCATGTACATTCACCAGATTTGTTTTATGTCTACAATTTGTATATCTAAGCTTCACTAGGCTGTGAGTATAAAATGAGGTCTTATTGCCTTTCTTTTCTTATTTTAATGCTTAATTTACAAGAGGTCAATCCTCTACTGACTGCAATGGAGGAATCCCGCAAACAAAGTACACCCAATTGTTTTTGGTGAACTACAAAGAATTATCATGCATATGTTCACAGCTCATCTACAGTGTTCTTCCTTTCCTGTTCTCATGACTCTTAGCCAGTGGCCACTATTTTATGACATCACCTAAAGAAACTCAGTACTGCCAGGACTGTCTTTCTAGAGACATCATTGGTAACAAGAGTGCTTTATCCCAGAGTTCACAAGAAATCTGAGTGGTGCTTGATTCTCTGAAGAGCTAGGAAGATTTGCCCTTGCCATGGATTTCCACCTCATTTTGTCACCTGGGCCCTGAAGTGACACTGTTCAAGTCCAGAGTCTCAGAGATTATCTCAGGAATGTCCCTTTAACTCCTTCAAATTTATATATCACAATTTTATGCAACCAAATAAGAACACTTAATATTTTCATTTCCCATCTCCATCAACATGCATCTCTTTGAGTAAAAAACATAAAGGATATACTTGCCATAGGCATTCACAGAATGAATGCATACTCTCTTTACATATATTAACAAGAAGTGTGAGGGACTTTATTTCCAGAATTCAAGTGGTTTTCGACCTAAGTTGAATACAGTGAATTTTGGTTAAAATTCCTTTTTTTTTCCCTTGAATGATTTAGATAACCATTTCAACTTCTCACTAAACTGTTTAGAAATAGAGTATATTTTTTAAAAATAATAAATTAGTATATCATAGACATGTAACAATAATAAGAGCATACCAATATATAGGCCAAAGGAGAAAATTATCTATATTTTATGTAGTGATATTTATATTCTTTAGAGGAACTCAAACATAAAAGAGAACATGGTGCAATTCCATTTACTAACTGCTGAGTGGAAAATAAATAGAATATTAAAGACACCGGGGGCAAAAAAACCCCATGCATGATTAACAACGTTAGTAATTCTTCTTTCTCAATTATTTTAAAGTTATAATTATTTTTCATTCTTAAAAGACTATGGAAAAATATGGTCACAATGGAATGCATAATTTGTTTCTTCATCAGAGGAATATGTGTTTATTGAAATATTGAGATAAGCAAAAAAGAAACACTTTTACTCATTAACAATTAGAACTTCTGTACAGTAACATTAGTGTCATTAACTTCTAGTTTCTATGTTTTGTGTGCTTAGCTTGCCTAACCATGTCCTTTCTCACTGGCATTTTGTAAAGTTATGCAAAAATCAATTTCTAGAACTTAGATTCTTAAACTTGGTGGCACATTGGAATCACATAGGAAAGCTATAAAGAAATAACTGTTGTCCTGGTCTCACACCTAGAGATTCTGGTTGAACTGGTATATGATGTGGTCTGGTTGATTTCAGTGCACAGCCAAGTTTGGGAACCTGTGTTCTAGTTGTTAGGCAATTTCTTGGATCATTCCACCACTTCCATGTTGAGCCTTGTTAACTATATGGAGGCAGCATTTTATAAGGTTTAAGAGTACATGTTCTGAACTTTGACTGTTGAAGTCAGAGTTTCCAGTCTACCAGTCATATATATGTCACTTTATATAAATTACTGAACCTGACTAAGCTTCAGTTTCCTCATCTTTAAAATAAGAAGGGCAAGGTTACCTGTCTCATATTTCTGATGAAGATCAAATTAAATACATTTTGTAAAGTATTCAGCAAAGTCTGACACATAGAGTATACTTAATACCTATTAACAATTCATAATTTTTATTATTAATAAATTAAATAATGCATGTAGATCATTTATCAAAGCATCTGGCACACTAAATGTTTGTTGATATTATGTTATTATCATTATTTAAGCTGCATGGGTCATGACTGCCTTCTGTGGTCATACTACCAAATAGAAGTCCTCTGTGGCAGCCAGTTTTTAAAGAGCTTGATTAAGAGATAAATCTATTGCTGCACTTAAAATACAGACTAGAATAAAGCATCTCACCTTTTTAAAGCTGAATTTGGATAACAGTTCAGGTTACCTGTTTTCATTTCCAAACTGTATCTTTGATAATCAAGCTAGGAATTAGAGTAATTGAGGTATTATATACTATATATTGAATAGTTAGAAGGGTTAGCTTTCTCCTCTTTTAGATAAACAAATTGCCTCTTATATTTAATGTTTTATAAAAAGAAAAATTTTTTTCATATGTACTTGAAAAGTGATGCACAAAACAAATGGTAGTTAAGAGAAAGGAAAAGAAATAATACAAACAATGAAATGAAGAGGGTTGTATCAAATTCTCATTTGGAAAATACCAGCCTCCAACTGATGTGATGTTGGATCCAATGTGTATGCTTATTTTTATAATGTTTTATTCTAAAGTAATTTTAGAATTATAGAAAAGTTGCAAAAATAGCACAAAGCTCCCCCGATACTGGTGCTTAATTCAGTTTCCCCTAATGTTAACATCTCACATAACCATAGTACATTTATCAAAACCAAGAACTTAACATTAGAACATGGCTATTAACTAACCTACAGAATTAATTTGGATTTCATCAGTTTTTCACCTAATGTCCCTTTTCTGTTCCAGGATGCATTGCAGAACATCACATTTTATTCAGTTGTCACGTTTCCTTACTCTCCTCCAATCTGTGACAGTTCCTAAGTCATTCTTTGTCTTTCTGTTTATTTTTATTTATTGATTTATTTTTATTGAAGTATAGTTGATTTACAATGTTGTGTTAGTTTATGCTGTAAAGCAAAGTGATTCAGTTATACGTATGTATGCAGTCTTTTTTTATATTCTTTTCCATTATGGTTTATCACCGAATATTGAATATACTTCCCTGTGCTATATAGTAGGATCTTGTTGTTTAAATATTCTGTATATAATAGTTTGCATCTGATAACCCCAAACTCTCAATTCATCCCTCCCACACCCCTCTTCTCCCTTAACAACCACAAGTCTGTTCTCTATGTCTGTGAGTTTGTTTCTGTTTTGTAGATAGGTTCATTTGTGTCATATTTTATATTCCACATATAAGTGATATCATATGGTATTTGTCTTTCTGACTTACTTCACTTAGTATGATAATCTCTAGGTCCATCCATGTTGCTGCAAATGGCATTATTTTGTTCTTTTTTATTGCTGCATAGTGTTCCATTGTGCATACATAACACATCTCTTTATACATTCATATGTGAATGGACATTTATGTTTCTATATCTTGGCTATTGAGAATAGTGCTTTAATCCCTATTTTATTTCTTCTCTGATCTTTATTATTTCCTTCCTTTTCTGACTTTAGGTTTTGTTCTTCTGTTTCTAATTCTTTTAGATGGTAGGTTAGGTTGTTTGAGAGTTTTCTTGCTTTTGGAGGAAGGCCTGTATCACTATGAACTTCCCTCTAAGAACTGCTTTTGCTGCATCCCATAGATGTGTATGGTTCTGTTTTCATTGTCATTTATCTCAATATATTTTTAAATTTCCTCTTTGATTTCATCACTGACCCATTAGTTTTTTAGCATCATGTTGTTTAATCTCCATGTAATCACCTTTTTCTCATTTCTTTTTTCTGTGGTTGATTTCTAGTTTCATGTCACTGTGGCCAGAAAAGATGCTTGAAATAATTTCTGTCCTCTTAAATTTGTTGAAGCTTCTTTTGTGCCCTAGCATGTGGTCAGTCCTAGAGAATGACCTATGTGCACTTGAAAAGAATATGTATTATGTTTTGTTTGTGTTTTTTATTGATGTCGTGCCCTGAAAATATCAATTAATTCTAACTGTTCTATTGTGTCATTTAGGATCTCTGTTGCCTTAGTGATTTTCTGTCTGGAAGATCTGTCCATTGATGTGAGTGGGGTGTTAAAGTCTCCTATTATTATTGTATTCCCATCAATTTCTCCCTTTATGTCTGTTATTATTTGTTTTATATATTGGGTACTTCTATATTGGGTGCATATATGTTGACAAGTGTAATATCCTCTTCTTGTATTGATCCTTTTATCATTATATTGTGTCCTTCTTTATCCTTCTTTATGGACTTAGTCTTAAAGTCTGTTCTGTCTGATATGAGTATTGCTACTCCTGTTTTCTTGTCGTTTCCGTTTGCATGAAATATCTTTTTCCATCCTCTCACTTTCAATTTATGTGTGCCCTTTGCCCTAAAAGTGGATCTCTTGTAGGCAGCTTATTGTAGGCTCTTTTTTAAAAAAATCCAATCTGCCACCCTATGTCTTTTGATTGGAGAATTTGGTCCATTGACATTTAAGGTAATTTTTGATAGATATATGTTTATTGCCCTTTTAAACCTTGTTTTCCAGTTGATTCTGTATCTCTTCTTTGTTTCTTTTTCTTCTTGTTTTTCCTTCTGTGGTTTGATGAGTTCCTTTTATATTATGCTTGTGTTCTCCTTTTTTGGTTTTTATGAATCTATTGTATGTTTTTGATTTGTGGTTACCCTGTTTTTCAAGTATGTTAACACTTTCCTATATCTACTTGCTTTAGACTATAGTCAATTAGACTCAAACACATTCCAAATAAAAGAAAAAAATATACATTTTATTACTCTCCTCCTCTACATTTTATGATTTTGATGTCCTCTTTTACATCTTCATCTTTTTCATTTTGCTGTTCATTGTGGTTATCATTGTTTTCACAATAATTTAAAAATATTTTTTTCTTTTAGTCTGTTTACTGGCTTATTTAAGTGATTCACTTTCCAGTTGCAATTTTCTCTTTCCTATAGTTTCTTGCTTCTTTTCTATTTAGAGAAGACCTTTCAATATTTCTTTTACAATAGGTTTAGTATTGCTGTAATCTTTTAGTTTTTGCTTGTCTAAGAAATTCTTTATCTCCCCTTCTATTCTAAATGATAATCTTGCTGGGTAGAGTACCCTAAGTTGCAGATTTTCCCCTTTCAGAACTTTGAATATGTCTTGCCACTCCCTTCTGGCCTGGAACGTTTCTGAAGAGAAATCAGCTAAAAGCCTTATGGGGGTTCCCTTATAATTAACACCTTGTTTTTCTCTTGCTGCCTTTAGAATACTCTCTTTGTATTTAACTTTTGCCATTTTAATTATAATGTATCTCACTGTAGGTCTGTTTGTGTTCATCTTGTTTGTGACCCTCTGCGCTTCCTATTCCTTGATATCTGTTTCCTTCTTTAGGCTTGAGAAGTTTTCAGCCATAATATCTTCAAATACATTTTCAATCCACTTTTCTCTTTCTTCTCCTTCTGTAATTCCTAGTATATGTAGATTGGCATGCTTTATATTATCCCATAGGTCTCATATTCCTTTCATTTTTTTTCCATTTGGCTTTCTGTCTGCCATTCTGATTGGGTGATTTCTATTATTCTATCTTCCAGATCACTTATTCATTCTTCTGCATTATTCATTCTGCTATTCATTGCCTTTAGCTCACCTTTCATCTCAGCAAATGAGGTTTCAAATTTTTCTTGGCTCCTCTTTATAGTTTCTAGTTCCTTTTTACAATAATCTGCATTTCTATCAATGGCCTTTCTTAATTTCTTCAGTATTTTCATTATCTCCTTTTTGAACTTGGTATCTATCAGGCTGAAGAGGTCTGTTTCATTGTTTTTTTCAGGGGAGTTCTCTTGATCTTTTAACTGGGAATGGTTCCCCTGCTTCCTCATTTTAATTATATTTCTCTTACTCTGTGAGTTTGGGAGAAACAGTTATCTACTATGGTCTTGGAGGCCTGTTTTTATGTGGGAGCATCCCTTGTAGCTGGCATGGGTTTAATATTTTTGGTGTGAGGGCTGTTTTTAGTATGGATGCCTGCTGCCTGTTTCCTCAGTGTGTCCTGGCTCTTATCCCCTTGAGAGGGGGTATGACTGATGTTGTGGTGACCAGAGCCTGCACCAGATGTTGAGCAGGGCCTCCTCTTTTCTGTGTCGTTGTCACAGCCCTGTTGGGGGCAGGGTCTATTCCCTAGTTGTTGGAGTAGAAGCCCCCAGATCTGTTTCTGAGCTACGTTTCTGAGCTGCAGTGTGAGGTAGGTAGGATTGGAGTGCTTCCACTGGGAGAGGAGCCACTAAGTATTCCTTTGCTGGAGCTGTCCACCTAGGAGTGCACTCTGTTGTGTCACTTGTCACCCATTGCACAGGCTCACAAAGTACACTGTTGTTAGCACTGCCCTTGGCCCCAACTCAACAGTAGGAAGGTCTGGCAGTCAGCCCTGGTGTCCCTCAGGGGCTGTTTTCACAAGGCCATAAGCACAGATCCACTGATATCAGGTCTCAGGACCACAGTCCCCACATACCTGGACCTGCTCTGGGAGATGTGGAGGCAGCCCAGATACTGGCCTGGCCCAGCCCCCACATGCATGTGCCCACAAAGCCCACAGTTGCTAAGGCCAGGCCCGTCCCAGCTGCAGGAACACCCATTGTCCACTCTGATGTCTGGCAGGTGCTGAGTTTACAAAGCTTGTGATGGCTTGCACAACCATGGGGAGAGATTTCAGCCCTGATTCCTACCTAAGTGACATGGCCCCTGGGGCTCACCTGTGATTTCAGCCCTGCCTTGTGTGTGGACAACCCACTGTTTGTTCCCTGAGCCTGGCGAGGCGGTGGCTGCAGCCTGCCAAGGCAGTGGCTAGTGAGCTGAGAAAGAGGCTGCTGTGGTGGGTCCTGCCCCTCCCTTTGTGGGCCACTTAACAATGGCACTTCACTTCTATTATGGGCCCAGGCTTCTTCAGCATACACCCCTGGTTTCAGCCGTACCATACTTCAGCCCCTTTAGGCTGTCTCCCTGGGTCTGTCCTCTAAACCCCAAGTTTCAGCACCCAGCCCCTGCCTGTACCAGTGGATGTGCACCTCAGTCTGGGGCATGCAGTGTGGTGTCAGAGACCATCTGTGCAGGTCTCTCTCTGTTCTGTCTGCCATAAACCAATAACTGTGCTTTCCTCTGAGTTTTGAAGCTCCCTTTACATCCTGGTTTATCTCCCCACCGGTGAGGAAATTTCCCAGGGTGCAGGAACATTTCCTCTTTCTCAGCTCCCTTCCAGGGGCACAGGTCCCATCCCACTTCCTTTTTCTTTCATTCTTTCTTCTTACCTGACTACGTGGAGATCCCTCTTCTCCTTTCAAATGCTTGAGGTCTTCTGCCCGTGTTCAGTAGGTGTTCTGTGAGAACTGTTCCACGTGTAGATGTATTTTTGATGTATTTGTGGGAGGAGGTGAGTTCCACGTCCTTCTACTCCACCATCTTGATTCCAGCTGCCTTCTTTTTCTTTTTTACCTTAACTGGTTTTGAAAGGTAATTTCAGTTATTTTGTAGAATAACCTTCAGTTTGGATGTATCTGATGTTTTCTTGCAATTGGACTATGGTTATGGATTTTTAGAAAAAATCTACAGAGGTGAGGTACCCTTCTCAATGTGGCAATCAGGGGATACAAGAGGTAGATATGTCTTGTCTTATTTCTGTCCATGTTAACCTTGATCACTTTGTTAAAGTGGTGTCTAATGGATTTCTCCACTATAACATTACAATAATTCCCTTTGTAATTAATAAATATCTCAGAGTTGATACTTTGAGGCTATGCAAATATCCTGTTTCTCCTCAAACTTTTGCTCACTAACTCTAGCATTCATTGGTGGATATTGCTTGCAATAATGATTAGTTTGTGTTGTAATGGCAAATTTCTATTTCCTTCATTCCTTCCACATTTATTAATTGGAATTCTTCAGTGAGATAGAGCTATTCCTTCTCCTGCGTTTATTGATTTATTCAACTATTTATCTAAGTATGGACTCCTCATAGATATATATTCTATTTTAAAGGTTTTAAATTATTTCTGCTTTATCCATTTGGAACTCTCTCAGGTTGATGTCTCTACCCTTTTGATGATCCTCCTTTTTCTTTGAGCACTTCCTTAATTTTTGGCACTGCAAAATGTTCCAGAATCATTTTGTATTTTCTGTTTCACTTCTACAGTCAACCACTTTTCCAAGCAACTCTGGGTCCTTCCACTAGAGAATGTATTTAGAAACCAATATCTGTATATAATGTGTGCTCACAGTTACTAGAGTATCACTACATCTAGGCCTTCTCAGTGAGCAGAACTTGGAAATATATATATATATATAATAACCCATGCTTACACACATCTGTATTTCTCTCTCTATCTCTAGCTCTACATCTATCATCTGTGTATCTGTTAACTAAAACACAAGTTCATACTGATATCTCCAATTCCAATCCAACAGTGTGTTCTTTGTTGTAGAATTCACCCTTTTCTTGTTTGTAGCTTCTTTTTCTGATACTGAGAACCTGATTCTAAATTTTCTACAATATATTTACTTATGGCTTCAACTCTGGTAATGGCATACAGTAGTTTCAGAATCGCTAACCCATACCTCTATGGGTTATTGTTAACCAGTATACTCTAGTTATTAACTGGAGTTATTTAGAGTTATTTTTGTCTTTACTTACATAGTATTTAATTAGAATATTCTTCCAAAGTAACTTTAGCTCCCAAAATATTTATCCAAATATTTGCTGTTGCTTGAACCTCTTTAGTAGGTTGAAGCATTTCTCTTTCCATACTCAAGATGAGATTTATCTAATACTCCACGCCTTCATTGTATCTAATAGTATGAGTTAATGTGATACCTTGAGGCAGGCCATCATATATTTGGATAGTTTTGACAATTGAACATTTCTTTTTTTTTTTTTTTTTTTTGAGGACCCTTATTTTAACCACCTAGAATGGCCACTGGGGACAGAGGCTTAGAATCTGCTGCCCAGATCCTCTGAGGACTTTCTCTTCCAGCCCCTCTGTTTCACTGGAGCGGGTACGCGGGCCTCTCACTGTTGTAGCCTCTCCCGTTGCGGAGCACAGGCTCCAGACGCGCAGGCTCAGCGGCCATGGCTCACGGGCCCAGCCGCTCCGCGGCATGTGGGATCTTCCCGAACCGGGGCATGAACCCGTGTCCCCTGCATCGACAGGCGGACTCCCAACCACTGCGCCACGAGGGAAGCCCTGAACATTTCTTATATTGAAGCCAAAACTTCTCTCTCCGGTGTCTATACATTAGGTTACATGTTTATAAATTCCATATTTAAATGTTACAGAATTTGACTTATAAAAGAATCAACTAGTTCTTATTATTTAATTCTTTATGGGTATATACTCAGACCATTGCATATACTTATTGGTACATATCAGGAATCTAGCAGGAAAAAACAGAACTTTACTCCAGTTCTACCTGCAAGCCATAGCTAATATTATATTGATACTATGAACTTATTTTTCTCACTACTAGTGAACTGTGACTTTCCAAATAATCATGTTACATAATGATATGAATATACTTATTTGGGAAAAACAGTCTGTGAATGCATGCTCTGTGACATTCCTTTTGTAGAATAATTCTAGATGGCTTACCTGTCTTATAAAAAACTTCTCTGATATTACTGAGATTTTTTTTTTCCACAAGAGCAGACACTAATAAAGCGAAAAACATGAACCTTGTGTGGGTAACTGAAGGCTGTGACCCATATTCTGTTCCGTGTTAAAAAAGAAAGAAAACCAATCTTTTAAAATAAAATTATTGTATGAATCAGAGGGAAAAGAACATTTATCATTATTAGCACCACCGTCTCCATTGTAGATTTTCTCAGCTGCATGAGAGCTAGTTCATATTTATAGATTTTGCTTTCTGCATGATGGCATGGGGCCAAGACAGCAGGCAAATGAGGAAGAAGACTTGCACAAAGCCAGGAATGCCTCTGATTCTGGGCAGGCAGCAATAGGGTGATATGCAGACATAGGAAGGCTGCCAAAATCCTTAGGCCTTGGTATTCATTGATCCCCAGTATATAGTGGGTATAGCTTTAATTAAGATGAGTGTTGTCTTCTTTAGTGTTCTTTCTTTTTTTTTTTAAATTTCTGATTAGATTCTCTCACCCTGTTGATTAACTTATAGTGCATGCTCAAAATGCATTTCTTGAATGAATGAATGAATGGTTGGTTGGCTGGCTGGCTTGTTGACTATTAGCTGTTAAGGACCAAGGGGAACAGAACCACAACCTGAAGCTCAACAGTGAATAACAGCTACACCCATGATTTCCCAGCTGCTCTCAGGGTCAAATTTAGTAGTGAGTGGGGCAGAGGTTTCTGGAGAATCTTTTATCCACACCCTGGGCAAAGGCCTCATGAGCTCAAAGAGGATAATGAAGCTGAAACTAGTGATGAGTCTTCTCAGGAGTCTGTCTTCAGTAATTGATCATTCCTACAACCTATTGATTTTTCCTTTAAAGAAAAATTACTTTCTTTCTCTTTTCTAGTTACTATGAATGAACAGCAGCATTAATCATTGTGAGCAACTCTTACTCCAATTTAATTTAGCTGTCATCCATAAAATATCCCAGTCTTAGGAATAAAGTAGGATTATTGTTTGCCGTGATTTCCTTATTTTTTCCATCTCTTGATTTGATCAAAACCAATATAAACTAAATGATTTCAGAGTTTCAGATGGGAAAGCTACATTCTCATAAGGATATAAACTTGCTACTTAACACTAAGTAGTTCTTTGACAGCAAATGATACTTTGGAATTAAAAAAGAAGAAGATAACAATTTTCTGCACGTGCATCTCTCTTTATTAGCAGCACCTATATGCCTTGAAGTTAAGATAGTTTAAGATACATAAACTATCTTAGAGCAGTCTATTTTAAGTTGATAACTATTTCAATTGCATATAAAAATTCCACACTTTTTCTCACCCTCCACACACATTTTGGTTTTGTGTCACGATTTCAATATTTTTGTATTGTGTATCTATTAACAAATTATTGTAGCTGTATTTATTTTAATAATTCTGTCTTTTCACTTTTATACTAAAGTTAAAAATGATTTACACACCACTACCATCACAGCATTAGAGTTTTCTGAATTTGACTATATGCTTACCTTTACCAGCGCAGGGTTCCCAGATGGATGGGACTGTCTCCGGGATCTCAGTCCGGTGGAGCTGGAGCTGAGTTACATGACTGTTGTCAAGTCTGCGATTGGCAGGCCTGTCACCAGGGGCACAAGCATGTGTGGTTCCTCCCCGATCCCTAGGTGGATGAGACAGCTCTGGGACCACGCTGGAGCAGAGTGGGAGGCAGTTCATGGGGCCACTTCTAGGTCTGCAGTCAAGTCCATAGACAGTGGGCCTGTTACCAGGTACACAGACAGGTTTGGCTCCCACTAGGTCTGAGAGAGCTCCTACATGGTTCCTGAGTGGGTCCCTGGATGGACAGAACTGCCTCCAGGACCATGGTAGAGTGGGCTGGATCCAGGTCACAGGGCTCCTTTCACGGTCCATACTTAGGAATGAAGTCAGCAGACCTGTCATGGGGGGCTTGGACAGGTGTGTCTCCTGCGAGTTTCCTGGGTGGGTGGATATCCAGTTTTCCCAGTACCATTTGTTGAAAAGACTGTCTTTCCCCTATTTGAATGGTCTTGGCACAGTTGTTGAAAATAACTTTATTTTTTAATGAACATTGAATCTTTTGTTTTATTTTTAGCAGATAAAAGGTGTTGGTCCTTATCAGACCTCAAATGTGAATGTTTAATCTACCATCCCATACATCTAATGTATGTTATGCACTCAGCTGACATAAAATGTAATTCATTTCAATAAATATTCAGTATTTTGGAGACAGTCATATAAAATGATGTCATAGCATACTACTAGACTGGTTCATATATAGGCCACTTTTCCCAATGTTAAAATTATTCAAACTTTTGGAGCCTGAATACGTCAGGAAGAAACAAAGTAGGGTCATATATATTTTGTGTGTGATCTTAGTCAATAAACTCAAAAGAATATTGTTAATGAACATTTTTAATTGATTTCTCATTTTTCATTAAGAACCATAGATCATCTTGCCAAATCAACAAATGCTTTATATCATCAGCTATTTGGGTTTGCAGTCCCATGTTGGCAGCTTACATATTATACTATTAAATGCATTGTCAGTAGCACTGACACCAATGATGAAACGAGGGAAAATAAATCACATTAACCTTTCCATTGAGCCATTATGAACAGTCTGTTAAAGAGAAAAAAATGTACTTTTTGAACATTTACTTAAGAACAAAAGAACAAGTCTCAGGGAAAAGCATGTCTCTGTTTCCAGCCTCACCATGGGGAAATCTAATTCATGTTTGCTTAAATTTACTGTAAGAAAAGACCTTGAAAATGAGACACTCTTTGTTCTAGTGTTCTCATTTAATCCATACATGAATGAACTGTGATAAGAACTGCACCTAAGTGATTTGTAGAAGTCCTTCCCAATTCTTCTCCTTTTAAAGGAGTTTGTTCTGTATAGTGGGAATATTCACGTTAATGATAAATGAGAACGTGAAAAGTCACACAACTTTTGGGAACCATGGAAAATCCCATAGGATTTTCTCTCCAATTTTCTTATCTAGGCTGTATTTATTATAGTGTAACTGTTTATTTAGAAATAAATAATTTAGAACCTTAGAAACTTTACCATCTCCAAAAACAATATATTTAGCAGTTCTAACAAACTTGCATTTTTTAATAGAATTCTAAATTGAAGATGAAGAAAATAAGTTAAAGCGTATCTTCTCCAATACATCAGTGAATGTGCAAAAGAAACAAATGCAAGTAAGGCCAGTTATATAAACCATGTTGAAACTATTTAGAGAGGGATAAAGTTTTTGAGACTTGAAAGAAATTCAGTTCTTTTCCTTTTCTGTTTTGCAAACAAATGAAATCTAGGCAAACAAATGAAATCTAGGCTAACAAAGTGGGGCTAAATATAGGAAGAGTTTAATGACTGTCAAGAGCATCCCAATGCTTTCTATGAGAATAATTTCTAAATGCTTGAAAACAATTTGCTAGTTATACTAATTTTTTTATTGGTAGATGTATGAAATGTGGAATAAACATCAACTGGTCCTGAGTTCAATTTTTAAATTAATTCCTAGTTAAAGCAGATTCTACCATCCGAGTATGAGAGCAAGAAACTTCATCTGTGTTCAAACTTACAAAAAAATTCTTGTGATTTGGGGACCATATTCTCTAAATATTTCCATTTTTTGGCAGACATTTCAAGAGGCCCTACATCAATTTTGCAAGTTTAGCTTAGGTTAGCTTTATTGACTTTGTAATTTTACTTAGTTTGAAGAAGGAGAAAGAAGAAAAGGAAGAAGAGGAGAGGGGAAGGGGAAGGAGGGGGAGGGGAGAATGAGGAGGAGAAGAACAACAATAATAGCAATGACAACAAGAAACCAGCTGTTTCCATGATAGTGTCCTTTTCTTAACTTGGGTTTGGGTTTAAACAGAAAATGCACTGCTCATATAAGTATTTTTAAAGCACTGCTTGAAGCAAACTAATATCTGCAGTTGTGACTTAAAAAACACCTGGAAATAGAGGTAAGGTCAGATAGCAAAAGGAAAACAGAACTTTAAAAGGAAAAGTAAGAGAAAGTTTTTTCTCTTTCTGGTTCTTTGATGAAGAAAGTATTGGAATTCTTTCAGAACATAGTATTTTGGAGCTGTAGGCCCAATCTTCAAACTTTCCAAGGTAATAATTTGACACAGTTGGTTGTTTTGCCTTTTTCCATTTCAATTTCCTGGGTAGTCATAAAGTACTTTATCTCCAGCACAGAATGGGCTAGTCTGTTATTCCAAAACACAAGAAGGTATGTGAAACCTAATCTATGACTTGATGAGCGTTTGACTTTCCTATAAAACGTGTTTCTTTAAGGTTCCTCTATACAAAATATTTATTTTTGGATAAGGCACACTAAGCAAGTACTGTTTAGCTCTTGTTTAAATATGGGCAAGCATCCACTGTTAAAAAACTCATCAGGTGACATAACAGATAATCCCCAAATAATCAAGCAGTATCCATTATCAATTCAGTTCAACAAAATTATGGAATACTTCTGGTTTGCCAAGCACAGTGTGCAGGGAGCTACAGATAGAATAGTGAGCAAAACATAAATTAAGGCTGTTACAAGTTAATGTACTTTACTGAAATTATAATCAATGAGTCATAGTCAAGACTCAAGACAATGTCTTCTGACAATAAAGCAATGCTTTTGTCCATTAAATCCATATGTAAATATTATACATCTATGTGTTCTTACTTTGAGAGGTCATCGTTGAGACTGTTCAGTAGCATTGGCCACATAGGCATGAAATATGCATAATATATATGTGGATATAAAATATGTATGCATTTTAATTGATATACTACTAAAGGAATTCATGCTATTTCTCAAACATCTTTAAAATGATTCATTTTCTCTATATGGCACAATGTAGTGATTGAGGGCATGGATCTTCTAGCCAAAAGGCCAAATTTTGTATTCTGGCTCTTCTGCTTAGTAGCTGTCCAACCTTGGACAATTTATTTAACATCTTTGTGCCTCGGTTTCCTCAGTTTTACAATTACTATAGAGTACTTACTTTACCTAGTTGCCATGAAAATTAAATTAGTTACTATTGATATTTACAAAATTTTTAGAATAGTGTCAGGTACCAAGAAAATATGTGTTTGTTAAATGAGTATAATAAAGAAATGTTTTAAAGGTCTTTGAGTGTATCTTTTTATAGAAAACTCAGAAGCATCTAACTGTGCCTCACTTCCCCTCCTACCTCTATATTTAAAGAAAGAGCTTTCATGAGTTAAATATCCTAGAGCAGTCTAGATTCTTCAGGCTGTAGTGAAGAACGTTGAATAAATTAAATCAGTTGATTAAATTCTCCACATGATGGAATAGATAAGGAACACAAACAATCTTACTGTGTATAATACAGAATAACTGAAGAAATACATATTTGTGTACAGAGCACACTAATTTTTGTTGCATTGCCAAGATAGTCATAGATTAATACATCAATGTGGAGAAAGGAGAATATATTTTCTTGGCTTTGATTTCAATTTTGTAGGCTCAATGAAGACAGGTGCCATCATGTATATTCATTTTATATGAGAAGAAAAATGTGACGAGAACCAAATGTTATGAATGGTTTCATAGGTGAAAGCAATATTAAATCATGTCTTTCCAAAGGACTGTGTAGGATAAGAATTGAATAAGTGTGACAACTTAAGAAAGTGAAAATGTTGGTCTAGTATCTGATATTTTCCTCTGTACTTCATCATAATTTGCAGAAATTACTGTGTTCTGTGTTAGCTCTTCATAATGAAGCAGAGCCCAGAAAGTCCAAAGTCAACTTGTACCATTGTTATTCTGTTATCTCATATTACACTAAATTAACCTTTTTCATTTAGCATACAACTCTTCATATGTAGAAACTTGCATGCCAGATTTAAATAGCAAGGTTGATTTTTTTCTTTTTTTAATATTGGCTCAAACGTTTTCCTAGTGGTGGTGAAATGTAATAAAGATAAATGAAGGTTGATAATTGATACCTGATTATGTGATCTTTGGAAAATTCCTTAACATCTCCGAAGCTTTACTTTTCTCTCTTACAAAATGGGTATAATAACTATCTCCTAGAATAGTAGTGTAAGATGAAATGGTGTTCGTGAAATACTAACCATTTTCCCCTCATATTTTATAAGCTCCCATGCTTCTTCTCCTCACCTCAACTCAAGAACTGTGCTATATTTTGCCATAGTAGAAGGATGTGACAGTACAGAAATCATTTCCCAAAAGGAAGAATTCTTGAATTTGGTTGCCAAATAAGGACTTTAGGAAAAGACAGAGAAACATTGAAAGGACAAATTTTAATTTATTTCTATTGTATGTGTTACCTATTGCTGCAAAACAAATTACTCCAAAACTTAGGATCTTACAACAACGAACATTATTTTACAACATCTGTGAGTCAGTAATCTACTGGATCCTCTGGCTCAGGGTTTCTCGTGAGGCTGTCATCATGATGTCACTTGTGGTCTCATCTCAGAGCTCAAGGAAGGAAAATGGTGCCAAGACATCAAGGGCATCTTTACTCTGATTACTAGGTGGGGGACATAAGAAGACAGCAAGATCCCATAGAGGTAATGGTTCAATAGATGGAGTGTAAACAGGCCTGCAGTGATCCCACAGTCCCAGCATGGAATGACAAATAACACAAGGGTTCCCATATCCTTGAGTATGGTGCAGAAATAGAGGCAAGAGTCACCTGAGTAGTCAATGAGGAAAAAATGAGGGATGCTTCAGTGCTTTCTTGCAAGAGTCAGATTGCCTGAGGGGACTGATGGCACCAGGAAACAGATGGCCCAGTACTCCCGCACGCCTACCCCATTCGCGACCGACTCTTTGGTGTGTTGTAAGCCCTGAGCAACTCAGACACGAGGCTGGGGAAACAGGCAGGAGAAAATCCTTCCATGAGAGTGAGTCCATTTCTGCTACCCTGGTAGGTATGGGCCACAAAGTAAATTTAGGTCAAGTCATGGAAAGACAAAGAAATTTCTATTTGTTTCACATTTGGGTTTTCAGATTATCTTTACATCTCATGTATAATAAAGGGCCTAGTTCATATCTGGAAGCATTTTAGATACTTATTAAATGGTAGCTATTATTATTTTGATTATTTCCCAAGCTAACTGATAATTGAAAACACCTTATAGAAGTATTTCTACGTAGAGAACATAAGCTCTACTACAACCAAGGGTCTACATTATGTTGGGGGGATGAGGGAGTGATTGAACAATGTGGCTTCAAATTTATCTATCTAGTAAATGCTAGTGATCCTATACTGAGAATGAAGTCTGGCCCACTGATAGTCATCTTCTAATACCTATTTTTAGAATGGCATTAGATCTGTGGGTATCTTATTCTCCCCACCCATAAAATGGGTACCTTAACCCTATCACCAAAATGTTATTTGGAAGTAGATGGTAGTGCTGGGATACTGCATTGATCAATCCTTTTAATAAAGGATTTAGATTTTTTAGTTATTTTTTCCATTAATCTCAGAATAAATTATACTAAAAGAGGACTGAGTTGTAAGTGTTGAATAATTATATAGGAGATGCCTAACCATCTGCCTCAGAAAATAACTTTAAAATATTTGCTGAGTGATTAATGTGTATCTAATACTATTCTAATTGCTTTGTATATATTATCTCATTTAATCCTCATCACGTCCATATGAGGTATATTATAAGCTCCATTTTAAAGATGAGGAACTGCAGCCCTGTGTTAACACAGGTGGTAAGTAAATGAGCCAGAATTTGGACCCATGCACACTGGCTCAAGAGTCCATATGCCTATGCCTCATTTTCTCAAGAATAAACTTATCACATGATCAAAGTTGGGAAAGCACCCCAACTGAGCTTGAGAAACAACTCAAAGTGTATTTGATTCAGAGTTCTCCTACAGATTAGATGAATACCTTTGAGCAAGTTAGTTAACATTTGTCAACTTCATTTTCTCATACGTAAACTAGTACCTACCTGTCAAGTTTGCAGTAAGAATTAAAAGAAGCAATATAAAGCCTGGGACATATTATTAATTTTCTTAGAAGATCAAGTTTGCTATTTTTAAGTTTTATGTCCAGGCTTCTTAGATGATCAGTTGAGATAATTTCAGTGAAAACACTTTGAAAATTATAAGTCACAAGATAAATGAAAGAAGCGCTCTCTATTAACACTATTAATATAAATAGCTAACAATTTTAATGTACCAGGCACTAAGCCGAAAAGTTTTATATGTTAGCTAAAAAACAAAGCAAAACAAAAGACAACTTTAAAGACCTTTTTAAAAACTCTAAATCTGGGAAGTAAGTACTTTTCCACAGATAAGAACACTGAGTACCAGAAGAGCCAAGTAGCATGTTCATGGTTACAGCCCGGAAGTGCTGGAGTTTGGAGTTTTCCTCAAACATAGCTAACTCCAAAACTGCATGCTTTATATCGTAAAACACTATTGAAAACATACGGCTTCAAGCACTTCAGAAGCAGTCATTGCACTGTGAACAAAAGAGCTAATTGTAACCAGACATCCAGTTACTTTAGCTGGTGAAATGATATATTTAAGACTAGCGATTTCTATTGTGGTTGATACATTTTAGGCAGGACTTGATGTATCTTGGGAAGGGGAAGGGAGTTACAGAAAATCCCTACAAGCAATAAAAATTTGTATTTTAAAGGATGTTATATAATGCTCAGATTATTTTATTCATCTATTCTTACATCAATCCATCTATTCCTCCCTCCCTCCCTCCCTCCCTTCTTCCCTTCTTCCCTCCCTCCCTCCCTTCCTCCCTCCCTCCCTCCCTCCCTCCCTCCCTCCCTTCCTCCCTTCCTCCCTTCCTCCCTTCCTTCCTTCCTTCCTTCCTTCCTTCCTTCATCTGTATATCAGACTAGTCTTTACCCTGATAGTTGCATTACACAACATTGGTACAAAATATATCCGAGTTCGCATTGCAGCCTCAAAACTTCCCATATTTGTGGTCTGTATAAGTTACATAATCCCAAAATGGAAAATAATAGTATCTATCTTATATAGTTTTAGTACTAAATGTGATAATGTATCCAAAACACTTAGCACAGCGTCTGGTATACGGCAAGCACTCAGTAATGCTTAGTTATCCTCATCATCTTTTTCATCTTATCACAGACTTTGACCAATTTATGAAACACTTTTCTATTCTAAACTTCACTGTGTCTTAATTGGTTCTCTGGGGAAAAAAGATCTATTTCTCTGGACATAATTGGTTGTCTGGAAATGGAAGCACTATTTCCCTAGAAGTAATCTTATAAACATTTCTCGGATTCCTAGGTTACCCTGTCCAATTCCATTAAAGACATCATGTAATTTTATAAATGTTGTTTATCAAATTTCAGCCAAGAGAAAGGCCAGAGGTCTTCAGAGCCCTAGCTAAAAGTCTAGGAAACAAAGTAGTGGCGATAGGAGTCAAAAGGGAGGGTTGAAGCTATGTTGAAATGAGCTAGCTGTGAAGGGGCATTAGATCATTAAAAAGTAAAGATTATAGGTTTGAATAAATGGATTGATTTTATACCAAGACATTATTGAAGAGGCAGAACAACTGCAAAAGAGAGGCCAAAATGTAGGTTAGGTAGAAAGTAGAAAGTCAGTGTGGATACAGGACACTCAGTTCCAGGAATAGGGCTAGGAAGACAAATATAGGAGACATTGGGTTGGGAGAGACAGCAAGGAGAAGGCAAGACCACCATCCCTTCCCTGAGATGAGACAGGAGTGAAGTCCTGCATCTAGTTATAGTTTTCCACCTACTTCTGTGCGTCAAAGCTTGACAGCTAAGCAATGATTAGATGAAGGAGGGTTGTGTATTTCCTGCTGAGACATTTGAACAATATGCTGAAGGTCATGAAGAGTCATTAAAGAGATGTAATTCAGGGAGTCAGAGCTTTCAACTAAAATACTTGTCTCAATTTTTGTAGACTATTTTCTTTGTGGACTTAATATTATATCCTGCTTCCAGGCATCTAGACAAAATACCGTAACTCTGAGTTTTTGCTTGGAATCGTTTAGTATTTTTTACTTCTAATGAAGCA
Organism: Phocoena phocoena; assembly: GCF_963924675.1. NCBI lineage: Eukaryota > Metazoa > Chordata > Mammalia > Artiodactyla > Phocoenidae > Phocoena > Phocoena phocoena. The sequence continues at coordinate 119,758,108 of NC_089240.1, forward strand.
GTCACAAAGAAAGATAAACATGTAGTATATTAACATAAAAATCTTTTGGGTGATGTTATAAAGCTCAGTATTTATTAAGAACACAACTACATTATTTTTAACAAGCTGGGATGCAACATTCATTTACTCCTGTTGCCATTTTCAGAGGTCACCGGTTATGAAGGTCCCTGGCAGCATTACTAGTGGGCTAAACACTTTAATGTAAAAGCTTTTTATAGAGGAGTATAAGTTTAGCTAGAGCGTCCATTCAGCACTAAGGTATGTGAATGTTTTCCCTATATTAAATCAAATTTGTTGACATGTTGCTGCATAGAGCCCATAAAGCCTGACATCTCCCCAGATTTATGGTATACTTTATGCAGAGGATTCTGAATCCCACAGAGCACTATCTGCCATGGTACTCTGTCTCCCAAAGTAGATGCTCAATAACTTCCTCTGCCTGGAAGAAGTTGGCAGTCTAGAAATGACTACTTTCCTTGGCCCATTATAGGGCAATGGAAAGATGTTTAGCTAGTCTAAAATGCATCAGTCGTTTCAACGGTTTCTTTTCCTGGGTCTCAGGAGAATCTAAATGTTGGAGGCAAGGCAGAAGTAGTTATCCAGTGCACAGTGTTGTCTACCTACTGAAATTTTCTGTTAATTTCAGAGTGAAATTTCTGAATACTTGAATTTCACAAAGTTGATTATTTTCATAAAGTTAAGCTATATTTCAGCTGGTAGGTATCCTAAACATTTCTGCCTTCTCAGAAAAAAATGTGTGTTCAAATTTTTCTGATGCCTCAGAGTCATTATCAGTGGTATTAAATACTGCCTGTACTAGTTTTCTATTGGTATTGCAACAAATTACCACAAACTTGGAGGTTTAACCAATACAAATTTATTAACTTCCTGTTATGTGGATCAGAAATCCCACATAGGTTTCACTGGGTTAAAATCATGACGTGGACAGGGCCACCTTCCTTTCTAGAGGATCTAGGGGAAGTTCTGTTTCCTTGCCCTCTCCAGCTTCTAGAAGCTTCTCACAGTCCTTAGCTAATGGCTCTCTTCCTGCATCCTCAAGTCCAGCAGCATAGACTCTTCAAATATCCCTCTCTTCTGACCTCTGCTTCCATCACTTATTTTTCTCAGATTGACACTCTTGCCTCCTTCTTATAAGGAGTGGGCCCTCCTGGATAATGCAAGAGCATCTCCCCGTCTCAAGATTCTTCATTGTATCTGTTCTTAATAGCTGGTTTGACCTTTTCTCTCAATGACCAGTTGTGGTAGGCACAGGTTTCTCCCAACTAGTTTTCTTCTTCTACGTTACTATCAATAGTGAGAAGATGGTTAAAGGTGATAGATGTGAGAAGAGAGAAAAAAGAAAAGAGAGGAGAGTGATTGAAGCCAGACTGAGTAAAGTCTGAGGTGGTCTTCGGTGAGTAAAGCTCAGGATATCCATGCTGTCCATTTAAAGGACCTTATTGCTTGCCTCTGATTTTCGTATATGTTCAGGAGAGTTTAGTCTGCTGTTTTAAGTTCACTCAGCTGTTCATAATCTCCCCCTTGAATTTCATTCTCATTCTTTTCTCTGTTCTTATACTCATAGTGCCCCCCTGCTCCTTGCAATGCCCCTTCCTTACTTTTCTCTCTTCCAGAATCCTTTTCATATATAAATTCTTTTTTTGTAATTTCATTGAAGTATAGTTGATACTATGTTGTGTTAATTTCTGCTGTACAGCAAAGTGATTCAGTTATACATATATATACACACATATCTATTGATATATTTCATATTCTTTTCCATTATGGTTTATCACAGGATACTGAATATAGCTATACTATAGGACCTTATTGTTTACCCATCCTATATATAATAGCTTACATCTGCTAATCCCAAACTCCCAATCCTTTCCTCCCCTGCCCGCCACCCCCTTGGCAACCACAAGTCTGTTCTCTATGTCTGTGAGTCTGTTTCATAGACAGGTTCATTTGTGTCCTATTTTACATTCCACATATAAGTGTGGACTGTGGTACTTGTCTTTCTCTTTCTGACTTACTTCACTTAGTATGACAGTCTCTAGGCCCATCCATGTTGCTGCAAATGGCATTATTTTTTATGAAAGAGTAATGTTCCATTGTGTGGTGTGTGTGTGTGTGTGTGTGTGTGTGTGTGTACCACATCTTTATTTATCTGTCCATAGACATTTAGGTTGTTTCCATGTCTTGGCTATTGTAATTAGTGCTGCTATGAACATAGGGGTGCATGTATCTTTTCGAATTATAGTTTCATCTTGTCTGGATATATGCCTAGGAGTGGGATTGCTCCCAATAGCGGGATCATACAGCAACTCTATTTTTAGTTTTTTGAGGTACCTCCATACTGTTTTCCATAGTGGCTGCACCAATTTACATTCCCACCAACAGTGTAGGAGGGTTCCCTTCATAAATTCTTCTTGAAGACTTTCTTACCCTGTCTCCCCAAATTAACCCCTCCCTCCTTTGTGCTCTTATTGAATTATGTTCCTGTTAAAACAGTTCTCTATCAGGTATAATATGTATGTCTTGCCCTGCTGCTAATCTGTGAGTTCCTCAGTGATGGGGCTGCATGATCCTCAGTTTTGCATTCCAACACATATCACAGTCCATAGTACAGAGTAAATTGCTGGGGAAATGAACACATAATGTGCTGAGTATATAGCCAATATAGAGGGTCAAGAGGCTGTGCTGGTTGGTGGAATGGACACTCGCTAGTTCTGGGCTCTGGTTACCACTACTTCATTGCTTTTCATTTGTTGAAAGTCTATGAGAAATATCTGATGAATAGCTGAATAAATGAGGGTAAAGTAGTGATTGTGTATTATCACTTTAGAGCTGATTTGCCTTGTCCTCCAAAAAGGGAACCTCATGAATACTAACAGCCACCTCTTAGTACACTCTGTATCAAACCACTTAGTGCTGAACTGGCCTTATCTTATTTACAATTCCAAATAGTTCTGTAAAGTAGACATTTTAAAAAATAAATTTATTTATTTTAGGCTGCATTGGGTCTTTGTTGCTTCACAGAGGCTTTCTCTAGTTGCGATGAGCAGGGGCTACTCTTTGTTGTGGTGCACGGGCTTCTCACTGTGGTGGCTTCTCTTGTTGCGGAGCACAGGCTCTAGGTGCGTGGGCTTCAGTAGTTGTGGCTCGTGGGCTCTAGAGCACAGGCTCAGTAGTTGTGGCACGTGGGCTTAGTTGCTCCGGGGCATGTGAGATCTTCCCGGACCAGGGCTCGAACCCCTGTCTCCTGCATTGGAAGGTGGATTCATAACTACTGCACCACCTAGGAAGCCCAAAGTAGTCATTTTTATCCACTTTTGACAGTCAGGAAACCAATGCTGAAAAAGTCTTTTGCCCAAGATCACACTATTATTAAGTGTCAGAACTGGAATATGAACCCAGATCTAAGTGTCCTCTTAACTACTATGCTGTACAACTCCTCATGTTTACTGTTTATGCTGCCAATGTAGTTTGCAGAATCTTGTCCCATTTATGAGCTGGAAGGGACAGTGTAACGTGATGGTTCATCACAGAGGCTCTGGGGTCAGATAGTTTACAATATCTGACTCATACACTTAGAATCTGAAATCCTTGCAAAACTTACTTAACTTTCCTGAACCTCAGATTCCTTATTCCTAAGGATGGGAATAATAATATTTCCTACCTTGAAAGTTCATTGTGACAAATGAATAAGATGAAATATATAACGTGTTAATTACAGTACCAGCCTGTGTTCTTCCTAGTATTCCTGTGAAGAGTAAATTAGGTAATATGTCTAGCAAATAGTAAAAATTAAAAATGGCAGCTCATATGAAATAATAATATATAATATTTAATGTTTGTTATATATGCAATATATACATATATGCAATATATGCAATATATGTATATGCAACATTATACATAATTTATAATATTACTATGATACAGTAATGTCATATATGATGTTTCACAATAAGCAATGATAAATGTGGTCTTTCCCATTTGTTGAAAACTACTTATTTACTTAACAGACTCACTTTCCCCAAGAGGGAAGCTTCCACTTAATCATCAGAAATTCTGAAACAGCATAATCTATAAGAACAGTATTTTATGATTGAAAAGTAGCTTCTTTGTTTTTGCCTTAAAAAGAATGTAAACACAAGACCCAAGTTCTTACTTAACTCAAGACCCTCAAAGTGTCCCAATCTAAAGAAATCACATACATGATAGGCAGACAAGACCCTCCCCATAGACCAGCATAAATCTGCAGAGGAGATGAAACCAGTCAGTGAAGGATATCTGCAGGATATTTGCTATCAAGATCAGCTTGGATGAGAAATTCAAGCAGTGGACTCCAGTGTATGGATTGCCTCAAAAATGTTCTAGAGAATAAGCTCCCTTTTGTCTATGCTAAGATTTCTTTATACCATGATGTGGTGGGGCATAGTTTAATTGATTTAAGAATTGGAGCCAGCTAATTAATGTGCATAAACTTACTAAATTATGAGAAGGATAGATCAGGACAAAGTGATAAGAAGAGTATCAAAGAATACTTTTGTTATTTTTAGGTCCCATTTGTTTATTTTTGTTTTTATTTCCATTACTCTAAGAGATGGATCCAAAAAGATATGGCTACAATTTATGTCAAAGAGTGTTCTAAGTTTTCCTCTAAGAGTTTTATAGTGTCTAGCCTTACATTTAAGTCTTTAATCCACTTTGAGTTTATTTTTGTATATGGTGTTATAGAATGTTCTAATTTCATTCTTTTACATGTAGCTGTCCAGTTTCCCCAGCACCACTTCTTGAAGAGACTGTCTTTTCTCCTTTATATATATTCTTGCCTGCTTTGTCATAGATTAATTGACCATAGGTGCGTGGGTTTATTTCTGGGCTCTCTATTATGTTCCATTGTTCTGTATTTCTGTTTTTGTGCCAGTACCATACTGTTTTGATGACTGTAGCTTTGTAGTATGGTCTGAAGTCAGGGAGTGTGATTCCTCCTCCAGTCTTTCTCAGGAATGCTTTGGCTATTCAGGGTCTTTTGTGTTTATGTACTAATTATAAAACTTTTTGTTCTAGTTCTCTGAAAAATGCCATTGGTAATTTGATAGGGATTGTATTGAATTTGTAGATTGCCTTGGGTAGTATAGTCATTTTGACAATATGGATTCTTCCAATCCAAGAACACAGTATATCTTTCCATCTGTTTGCATCCTTTGTGATTTCTTTCATCAGCATCTTATAGTTTTTGGAGTACAGAAGACACCATATTTTTGAATGGTGAAGCAAACAGGATAAAATGTCTTTGTATACCTTATATACAATAAGGGAAATGGAATTCATTTCTTTAAGCTTCATAGGAAAAAGCATAGCTGACTGTTTAGGAAGCAAGTGGTGATAAATGGAAATTTTTTGGTACTATTATTACTTTGTTATGTAAATATATTTTATGTTCTCTTTAATTAATATAATATCTTTATTGATTTTATTGAACAAAAAGATAATGGGTTTCACGGTTACAGTCATGACCATGGTCCCTTTGGCTGAATATTTTCTATATGATCTGAAGTTCTTTAGCCTTGATGTTCCTGCATTGGATGTGTTCAAGCAACTAAGCCTTACTGTTGGAGAGGAATTACTGTATTTGGAAATTACAATGTTGTTTAATGGGGAAAAGAGTATTCAATTGCAGAGATACATTTGTAAAATTTATTTGAGTGGGGCATATGAACTACACATGTGGTGAATGTAAGAGGAAAGACAAGGTGATTTTGACCTCTTGTCAAGGGTTTTCTCTGTCACAAAATAATCCAGAATTTTATGATGAATCAGTAATGGTGTATAAGCATTTTATATAGAATAACATTTCTATATAAAGACAGAGCTGTGAGTCATACGACGGGTTTCTAATTTTTTATTCTTTTGACACAATTTTGTGATTAAAAAGCTTCCTCTCTTGCCTCAGTTCCCCATCTTTAAAATGTAGCTAATTCTGATTCCACTCAACTGAGCTCCTTGTTAGTGAATGGCAAGAATGACATGAGATAAACAAAAGCATTTAAACTACTTGAGGTGTTGCTTTAAGGATATTATACTTAATTCATGTGTCCAAAACACATTTCTGGCTTCTGATGATGTTTGGTAGGCTATGCCTCTGTAACAGAGAGACCCAAGTTTATAGTAGCTTAAAGACCAAAAATGTTTATTTCTCTCTTAGTAGGCAGTCTGTAATGGATAGGCAGACTACTCTGTTCCATTTGGCCCCTTAAAGACTATGGCTACTTTCTTCTTATTTTTCTACTGTTGTCTCCAGTCATTTTCCTCGTTGGCATAGTTGAAGTTGGATGGCAGGCATGTCTATATTCTAGATCCTAGGAAGAGGAATGAGCACAGAGAAATTCACATGAGGTATTTTAATGTCTAGACCTAGAAGTGGCATGCTATTCACTTCCACTCATATGCAACTGTAACCCTACAAAAAGAAGGGCAGAATGGCTGACCTGGTACAAGATGGACAAGGGTAGTTGAGTGAGGATGAGAAAAAAAATGTTAGGGAGTAGTGAGAGCAATCTTGTATTTGTTCAGAAAACTGCTTAGGGCCTAGCTTAGTCATTCTGCTGTGTCTTGGTTACTGTTTTCCTTCTCTGAAGTGATAATAGATTATTTTTCCCCAAGTGCAGGTATTCTGAATTTTCTTCTCAGAGCTTTAAGATTGCTTTCAATATATCTACAATATATATTTTTTTAAAAAAAGAAAATGGTCAGAAGAACCTAGGGGCAAGACGGGAATAAAGATGCAGACCTACTAGAGAATGGACTTGAGGATACGGGGAAGGGGAAGGGTAAGCTGGGACAAAGTGAGAGAGTGGCATGGACATATATACACTACCAAACATAAAATAGATAGCTAGTGGGAAGCAGCTGCATAGCACAGAGAGATCAGCTCGGTGCTTTGTGACCACCTAGAGGGGTGGGATAGGGAGGGTGGGAGGGAGGGAGACGCAAGAGGGAAGAGATATGGGAACATATGTATATGTATAACTGATTCACTTTGTTATAAAGCAGAAACTGACACACCATTGTAAAGCAATTATACTCTAATAAAGATGTTAAAAAAAATCTAAAGGGAAAACATGTTTTTCTTTTCTCACAAAATGAGTCACTTTCTCACTCTGGTTCTTGCAAGTTTGCTCAGTCTCCCTGTACACTTCATAAGTGAACATATTCACAAAATGTTCAAGACTCTCACTGCCTCAGTTGATCATCCTAAGATGAGGTCAAGCAGTGGAAGGTGTTGTTTAATTAATGTTCCCAATTTTTGTTGTTCCCAATTTTTGTTTCTTAACTATCATCCTGGTGGCTTTGACATAAATGCAATACAGTATTTATAAAAATTTAAGTTTTAAATTTGGAGGTTTGCTGAAAATTTTAGAAGCCCATATGTTTATAAAAAAAATAATGTATATATATAATTGAAGTATAGTTGATTTACAGTGTTTCAGGTGTACAGCAAATTGATTCAGTTACACATGTATGTGTGTGTATATATATATTTTCAGATTCTTTTCCATTATAGGTTACTACAAGATATTGAGTATAGTTCCTTGTGCTATACAGTAGGTCCTTATTGTTTGTTTGTTTATTTATTTATTTATTGTTTTGCGGTATGCGGGCCCCTCACCGCTGCGGCCTCTCCCGCCACGGAGCACAGGCTCCGGACGCGCAGGCCCAGTGGCCATGACCCACAGGCCCAGCTGCTTCGCGGCACGTGGGACCCTCCTGGACTGGGGCACGAACCCACGTCCCCTGCATCGGCAGGCGGACTCCCAACCACTGCGCCACCAGGGAAGCCCTGTTTATTTATTTTATATATAGTAGTGTGTATCTGTTAATCCCAAACTCCTAATTTATCCACCCCTTTCCCCTTCGGGAACCATAAGTTTGTTTCCTGTGTTCATGAGTCTGTTTCTGTTTTGTAAATAAGTTCATTTGTATCATTTTTTAAGATTCCGTATATAAGTGATATCATATGGTATTTTAGAAGAAACTTTACTTTTAAAATACTTATGCTCTTAAAAAATGGCTGACTTACAATGATAACAGCTTGAAGCATTCAGGTATATCAATTTCAGTGCTATCCCATTTTGTAATGTTAGTTCAGCTTGACACTATCATGTGAAATCAATAATAACGTGTTGCTGATCTAGCAATATGGTGTAATGTCTGAGAGAGCATTGACAGTTTTCCAAAACCTTCCAGATCACACATTTATTTTATTTTTTAAATATGCCTCTGCTGAGTTTGAAGGACATAAAATTTGACCTTCCAAACTAAATAGAATGTAAAACACTAAGAGTGAACCGTACGGTAAATTACAGACTTTAAGTGATTATGATGTATCAATGTGGGTTCATTCTTGTTTAAAAAAAAATACCATTCTGGTGAATGATATTGATAAGGGTGGAGGCTATGCAGGTGTAGGGCGGCAGGGGGTATATGGGAAATCTCTGTACCTCCCTCTCGGTTGTGTTATAAACCTCTAAAACTGTTCTAAAAAATAGTCTTAGGAAAAAAGGCACCCTAAAAATTAAAATTGACCTTAAAAATAAGGATCCTAGCATGTTTGTGTGTAAAAAGTCTCGATATCATGCTGATGTTAATTCTCTCAAAAATGATCTTCAGTATAATGTGCTTACAACAAAATTCAGGGAGGATTTAATGGAATTTAAGAAGCTGAGTTTAAATACAATGAGATTGGTAAGAATGATTGATATACTTGTGAAGAAAACATGAGATGGGAAAGATTGCTCTACCAATATGAAAATATTAAAGAGGAAAAATCATTAAAAGTGCGTGATTTGTCACATTCATAATCAAGTGAACCAGTGAAAAAATGTAAACTCCAGAAACTATTTCATATACATATAAAAGAAGTGTCATTGAATAGTGGTAATCAAACTGCTTGGGCTCAATTCCTGGCTCTTCCACTTGCTGGTTTTGTGACATTGGAGAAAGTATTAGACTTTTTTTTTTTACATCAGTTTCCTTAATTGTAGAATGGAAATAATACCTTCTTCATGTAAGTGTTTCGAGGATTATACTATATAATGCAAATACAATGACTAACAAATAACATATGTATAACAGTTGTTAGCTGTTATATGAGCATTTGATATATGGCAGAAGTGGCATTGCAAATTAGTCGTGAAAAGATGGATTACAAAATAAGTTATGTTGAAACAACTTACAATCAATGTAGAAACATAAAATGAGACTTTAAAAATAACACCATAACCTCTTCATTCTAGATAAATTTGAAGAGAAAAAAAACACATTTTAAGAAAGGTAGAATAAAGTGTAGGAGAATATCTTAATTATACCTGAGCAGGGAAAGATTTGTAAGCAAGATACAAAAGGCACAAATGAACAAACTAACAATGTGATATTGAAATTGGAATTTTCTATAAGACAAAAGCCATCATAAACTAAGCTCAGTTATAAGCACTGACTTGGAGAAGATATTTGCAACTTACATAAATGAAAATAATTAACATCCCTAATAACGTAAAGAATTAATAATACAAATGAACAAACATAACAAAAAAGAAATAGAGATACAGAGAACAAACGGTTGTCAGAGGGGAAGGGGGTGGGGAGGAAAGAAATAGGAAAGGGAGATTGAGAAGTATAAACTTCAAGTTGCAAAATAAATGAGTCATAGGTATGAAATGTACAGTGTGGGAAATATAGTCAAAGACTATGTAACATCTTTGGTGACATATTGTAACTAGACTCATGGTGATCGTTTTGAAATGTATAGAAATATCAAATCACTATGTTGTATAACAGGAACTAACAGTGTTGTAGGTCAATGATATTTCTTTTTTAAATTAATTTACTTATTTTTTGGCTGCATCAGGTCTTTGATGCTGCACGTGGGCTTTCTCTAGTTGTGGCGAGCGGGGGCTACTCTTTGTTGTGGTACGTGTGCTTCTCATTGCGGTGGCTTCTCGGTGTGGAGCACGGGCTCTAGGCATGCGGGCTTCAGTAGTTGTGGCTTGCGGGTTCTAGAGCACAGGCTCAGTAGTTGTGGCACACAGGCTTAGTTGCTCTGCAGCATGTGGGATCTTCCCGGACCAGGGCTCAAACCCATGTCCTCTGCATTGGCAGGCAGATTCTTAACCACTGAGCCACCAGGGAAGTCCCAATGATATTTCAAAAAGAAAAAAATCTCATAGAAAAGAGATCAGAGTTGTGGTACCAGAGGTAGGTGGGGGTGGGGGCAGAGAATTGGATGAAGGGATGAAGGTGGTCAAAAGGTATGAACTTCCAGTTATAAGATAAATAAATACTAGGGATGTAATGTACAACATAAATAAAATTAACACTGCTGTATGTTATATATGAAAGTTAACAGAATAAATACTAAGAGCTCACATCATAAGGAAAAAATTTCTATTTTTATATCTATGGGATGGCAAATGTTCACTAAACTTGTGTTCATAGTTTCATGATATATGAGTCAAATCATGCTGTACACCTTGAACTTACATGGTGCTGTACGTCAAATATATCTCAATAAAATTGGAAGAAAAAAATTAATATGAAGCAAGAAGAAAAAGTCAAATAAGCAAATAGAAGTATAGCTAAAGACTAAGAACAGGTAGTTCACAGAAGAAGAAACATGAAAGGCCAATAACCTAGGAAACAGGTGCAAATTTGTTAATATACAGAGAACTGCAAAATTAAGAAATGGTATATCTCATACCCACCAATGCAGCAAAAATTAAAGTATGACAATGCCAAGTTTTGGGAAAGAAATGGACAAAACAGACTCTGTTACACTGTTGGTGGGCATACAAATTCGAAGAAGCAATCTGAAGAGAATTTGCCAATACCTAACATAGTTGAAGTTATATATTCCCTAAGAGTCAGCAATCCCATTCCATTCCCTGGTACAGTCCCTAAAAGAAAGAAACCACCAACCACAAAAACTAGTGTATCACAGGGACTTTCCTGGTGGTCCAGTGGTTCAGACTCTGTGCTCCCAATGCAGGGAGCCCGGGTTTGCTCTCGGGTCAGGGAACTAGATCCCACATGACGCAACTAAGTGCCCGTATGCCACAAGTAAAACAAAACCAAAAAAGACTACTGTATCACAACTCTTATGGGCTGAATTGTGTTCCCCCAAAATGTGTATATTGCAGTTCTAACCTCTGTAATTTCAGAATGTAACTGTATTTGGAGACAGGGTCTTCAAAGAGGTGATTATACTATAATGAGACCCTTGGGGTAGGCCCTAATCTAATCTGGCCTGTTCTTATAAGAAGAGGAAATACAGACACAGAGAGAACACCAGGGCTGCACATGCACAGAGAAAAGTCCATGTGAGGACACAGCCAGAAGGCAGCCATACACGAGCCAAGCAGAGAGGCCTCGGGAGAAACCAAACCTGCTGACACCTCCATCTCAGACTTTTAGCCTCCACAACTGTGAGAAATAAATTTCTGTGGTTTAAGCCACATAGTCTGTAGTATTTTGTTATTGCAGCCCTACCAAACTAATACAATATATACGACGTGCACATAGACATATACATACATATATATACGTGTATATTTATGTATATATGGATTTTTGTAATAAGGAAAAGGAAACAATATGCTAATCAGTAGATGGACAGAGGCATACTGCCTGACATCTCATAAGCCCAAAGTAAATGTTAATATTATTGGTAAACTATTCATATGAATAAAATACAATACTTTCTATATAAAGGTCACAATGAGTATAATTAGACTTAAACTTTCTGCATTGTTTTATTTTATTACAAAAAGTTCTGACTGAAATGTTGCAAAATCTTTACATTTGGGTGATTGTTAAGTGGATATTTGTAATATTACCCTCTGGATGTTTCTACACGTTTAAAATATAACTATAAAAAGGAAAGACAAGGTCAATTCAAAGATTTAGAATGTCTAAGAGGTAATATCAATAGGGTTATATTGAAATGGTAAAACCACCACAGTTATGAAATATCCAATTTTCAATGTGGAGCTCAGCTCAGTTCTGCAAAGCTCTACCCAGATTCACAGAAACCATCTGAGGCACTTGAGCAGCCTGGAATGGATTTAGAAAAAGGACCAAAGCATTATCCATTGGGCCAGAAACTGACACTAGATTCAAAGTTTATAAACCCAGCAGTTTATGAGGGAAAAGGGAAAAGAAAAAAGGAAAAAGTCGTTTTAGCTCCTTCAATGGTAAGGTCCTGAAGTGAAATTTACTTCAATTCTCAATGAGGAATAACAATTGGAACATCTCTGTTTCTATAAGGAGTGGATAAGGGGGACTTCCCTGGTGTCGCAGTGGTTAAGAATCCACCTGCCAATGCAGGGGACATGGGTTCAAGCTCTGGTCTGGGAAGATCCCACATGCCATGGAGCAAGTAAGCCCGTGCACCACAACTACTGAGTCTGCGCTCTAGAGCCCGCAAGCCACAACTACTGAGCTTGCGTGCCACAACTACTGAAGCCTGTGCGCCTAGAGCCCATGATCTGCAAAGAAGAGAAGCCACCGCAATGAGAAGCCCGTGCACCGCAATGAAGAGTACCCCCGCTCGCCACAACTAGAGAAAGCCTGTGCGTGGCAATGAAGACCCAATGCAGCCCAAAATAAATAAATTTATTTTTAAAAAAAGAGTGGGTGAGGGTTTTGGAGAAACAGCAAAATGTGAATGTATATGTGTGGTAAAATTGAGGAGGAAAAGATAGCCCTTTGGAAAAAGTGTGATGAGAAAGAAAGTATATTTCTGGTCCAGTCAGGTAGTTTTCTATATTTGTTTCATCTTCCAATTCATTGGACACTTTTCTGACTTCAGCACCTTTTTGCATTTCCCATTTTAAAAATAGCGTGCATTATTTTAAGTATCACTGTCATAATATTCTTCTTAGGGCTGAGATGCATGGCCTCAATTTTGAAATCACTATGAAGAAAGACTGCAGTTTATCACCATTATTAAATATTTTATTATATTTCATGCACTTCTATAGACCCTTGAAGCCAATAGTTTAACTAGTGCTTGCTGGCTGATAGAATGTATTATAAAGAAAGTTCATGCGTTTATGAAAGAACATGCACATCCCATTTCAGCAATTGGGGAGAATCAGGAGGAAGAATGGGGAAAACAAATGAATCATATTATGTTCACAATGAAGGAACCATTTGGACCAAGCTCTTTGATGTTGGCAAGGCCTCGGGGCCAAGTGAACGTCCTTCTTCAAAGAAATAGTTATGTCAACCATAAAATCCCTTTTAGCACTCTGAAGATTAGAACAGGGGTGAAACATAGATAAATGCTACTTTAGCACTGATACTCAGAGATACAATTATATAAATTTCATTCCAGAATATGTTTGAAGGCACATAATGGCATCAGTGATTGTTGTTTGACAATTTAAAAATTTTCCAAAAGTAGAAGACAGCAAAATCTGGTTGACCATTCCCTTTGCTCTGACCTCAGTTCCTGGCAGGTATGGAGACCCTCTTTCCCAGAAAGTGAACTGATGACTGCGGGAATGGAGGTCTTTGCTTATAAGTAATTGGTTCTGCTCTCCTGAGTTCCTCAACTTAGAATCAAAGGAGAACAGAAATATGTTCAGCAAACTTCCTCTCCCACAAGACACACAGAAGAATTGTTGCCACTGAAGTGATATTTGGGTTTCATAGATGGAATTCACACTGATTTTCTGAGCAAAGTTTGAATCAGTAACTCCAGGCAATTTTGCACAATGCTTCTTCTATCTGGAATGTCCTTTGCCACAAAGTTCATACATTCAAATTCTACACAATTTTGATAGACCGCCTGCTTGGAAATGTTATCCCTGATTCCTCCCTATTTCCCGTTCTCTGGCTTCCCTGTTTTCCTCTGCTGTTGAGAAGGAGGAAGAGGAGGAGAAGGAGGACAAAAACAACAATAGCAAATAGCTCTTATTTACTGAGCATTTACTGTGTAGGAGAGTTATGCTTCATATCTATGATCTAATTTAATTTTCACAATAACCCTTTGAGGAGGGAAATATTATTATTCCTATTTTATAGAGGAACAGGAAGTCTCATCCTAGATGTTAACTATCCAAGGTCATTTATCTACTAGTTAACGTAATCTAAATTCAAACTCCAGGTTTCATTCACTACACTACTATAAGCTTCCTGAGGGCAGGGCCTATGTCTGATTAATCTGTTTTATCTGCAATACTTTGCAAAGGATAGGTGTTAAAAACTTTTTCTTGGATAACTATATGCATGCATATCAGGGAACAGAAGGAAATAAGGTATCACTTTCAGGATTACAAAAACATCAAGCTGAAAAAGGCTATATTACATACGAATATTCTTTGGTTAATAGAAATAATAGTATTCATAAATCTCTTTGTGTGTGTGTGTTAATTTATGCTTTATAACAAAGTAAATCAGTTATACATATACATATGTTCCCATATCTCTTCTCTCTTGCGTCTCCCTCCCTCCCACCCTCCCTATCTCACCCCTCTAGGTGGTCACAAACCACCGAGCTGATCTCCCAGTGCTATGCGGCTGCTTTCCACTAGCTATCTACTTTACGTTTGGTAGTGTATATACGTCCATGCCACTCTCTCGCTTTGTCGCAGCTTACCCTTCCCCCTCCCCATATCCTCAAGTCTGTTTTCTAGTAGGTCTGTGTCTTTATTCCTGTCTTTCCCCTAGGTTCTGCATGATCTTTTTTGTTTTTTTTCCTTAGATTCCATATATATGTGTTAGCATACAGTATTTGTTTTTCCCTTTCTGACTTACTTCACTCGGTATGGCACATTCTAGGTCCATCCAACTTACTACAAATAACTCAATTTCATTTCTTTTTATGGCTGAGTAATATTCCATTGTATATATATGCCACATTTTGTTTACCCATTCATCTGTCGATGGACACTTAGGTTGTTTCCATATCCTGACTATTGTAAATAGAGCAGCAATGAACATTTTGGTACATGACTCTTTTTGAATTATGGTTTTCTCAGGGTATATGCCCAGAAGGGGGATTGCTGGGTTGCTTGGTAGTTCTATTTGTAGATTTTTAAGGAACCTCCATACTGTTCTCCATAGTGGCCGTAACAATTTACATTCCCACCAGCAGTGCAAGAGTGTTCCCTGTTCTCCACACCCTCTCCAGCACTTATTGTTTCTAGATATTTTGATGATGGCCATTCTGACCAGTGTGAGATGATATCTCATTGTAGTTTTGATTTGCATTTCTCTAATGCTTAATGATGTTGAGCATTCTTTCATGTGTTTGCTGGCAATCTGTATATCATTTTTGGAGAAATATCTATTTAGGTCTTCTGCCCATTATTGGATTGGGTTGTTCGTTTTTTTGTTATTGAGCTGCATGAGCTGCTTGTAAATTTTGGAGATTAATCCTTTGTCAGTTGCTTCATTTTCAAATATTTTCTCCCATTCTGAGGGTTGTCTTTTGGTGTTGTTTATGGTTTCCTTTGCTGTGCAAAAGCTTTGAAGTTCCACTAGGTCTCATTTGTTTATGTTTGTTTTCATTTCCATTTCTCTAGGAGGTGGGTCAAAAAGGATCTTGTTATGATTTATGTCATAGACTGTTCTGCCTATATTTTCCTCTAAGAGTTTCACAGTTTCTGGCCTTACATTTAGGTCTTTAATGCATTATGAGCTTATTTCTGTCTATGGTGTTAGGGAGTATTCTAATCTCACACTTTTACATGTACCTGTCCAGTTTTCCCAGCACCACTTACTGAAGAGGCTGACTTCTCTCCACTGCATATTCTTGCCTCCTTTATCAAAGATAAGGTGACTATATGTGTGTGGGTTTATCTCTGGGCTTTCTATCCTATTCCATTGATCTATATTTCTGTTTTTATGCCAGTACCATACTGCCTTGATTACTGTAGCTTTGTAGTATAGTCTGAAGTCAGGGAACCTGGTTCCTCCAGCTCCGTTTTTCGTTCTCAAGATTCCTTTGGCTATTTGGGCTCTTTTGTGTTTCTGTACGAATTGTGAAATTTCTTGTTCTAGTTCTGTGAAAAATGCCAGTGGTAGTTTGATAGGGATTGCACTGACTCTGTAGATTGCTTTGGGTAGTAGAGTCATTTTCGCAATGTTGATTCTTCCAATCCAAGAACATGGTATATCTCTCCATCTATTTGTATCATCTTTAATTTCTTTCATCAGTGTCTTATAATTTTCTGCATACAGGTCTTTTGTGTCCTTAGGTAGTTTTATTTCCAGATATTTTATTCTTTTTGTTGCAGTGGTAAATGGGTGTGATTTCTTAATTTCACTTTCAGATTTTTCATCATTAGTGTATAGGAATGCCAGAGATTTCTGTGCATTAATTTTGTATCCTGCTACTTTACCAAATTCATTGATTAGCTCTAGTAGTTTTCTGGTAGCATCTTTAGGATTCTCTAGGTGTAGTATCATGTCTTCTGCAAACAGTGACAGCTTTATTTTGTCTTTTCCGATTTGGACTCCTTTTATTTCATTTTCTTCTTGATTGCTGTGGCTAAAACTTACAAAACAATGTTGAATAAGAATGCTGAGAGTGGGCAACCTTGTCTTCTTCCTGGTCTTAGTGGAAATGGTTTCAGTTTTTAACCATTGAGGACGATGTTGGCTTTTGTTTTGCCATATATGGCCTTTATTATGTTGAGGAAAGTTCCCTCTATGCCTACTTTCTGCAGGGTTTTTATCATAAATGAATGTTGAATTTTGTCAAAAGCTTTCTCTGCATCTATTGAGATGATCATATGGTTTTTCTCCTTCAGTTTGTTAATATAGTGTATCACGTTGATTGATTTGCATATATTGAAGAAACCTTGCATTCCTGGAATAAACCCCACTTGATCACGGTGTATGATCCCTTTAATATGCTGTTGGATTCTGTTTGCTAGTATTTTGTTGAGGATTTTTACATCTATGTTCATCAGAGATATTGGCCTGTAGTTTTCTTTTTTTGTGACATCTTTGTCTGATTTTGGTATCAGGGTGATGGTGGTCTCATAGAATGAGATTGGCAGTGTTCCTCCCTCTGCTATATTTTGGAAGATTTTGAGAAGGATAGGTGTTACCTCTTCTCTAAATGTTTGATAGAATATGCCTGTGAAGCCATGTCTTCCTGGGCTGTTGTTTGTTGGAAGATTTTTAATCACAGTTTCAATTTCAGTGCTTGTGATTGGTCTGTTCATATTTTCTATTTCTTCCTGATTCAGTCTTGGCAGGTTGTGCATTTCTAAGAATTTGTCCATTTCTTCCAGGTTGTCCATTTTATTGGCATAGACTTGCTTATAGTAATCTCTTATTACCTTTTGTATTTCTGCAGTGTCAGTTGTTACTTCTCCTTTTTCTTTTCTAATTCTATTGATTTGAGTCTTCTCCCTTTTTTTCTTGATGAATCTGGCTAATGGTTTATCAATTTTGTTTATCTTCTCAAAGAACCAGCTTTTAGTTTTATTGATCTTTGCTATTGTTTCCTTCATTTCTTTTTCATTTATTTCTGATCTGATCTTTATGATTTCTTTCTTTCTGCTAACCTTGGTTTTTTTTTGTTCTTCTTTCTCTAATTGCTTGAGATGCAAGTTCAGGTTGTTTATTTGAGATGTTTCCTGTTTCTTAAGGTAGGGTTGTATTGCTATAAACTTCCCTGTTAGAACTGCTTTTGCTGCATCCCATACATTTTGGGTCATTGTGTCTCCATTGTCATTTGTTTCTAGGTATTTTTTGAATTCCTCTGATTTCTTCAGTGATCACTTTGTTATTAAGTAGTGTATGGTTTAGCCTCCATGTGTTTGTATTTTATACAGATGTTTTGCTGCAATTGATATCGAGTCTGATAGCGTTGTGGTCAGAAAACATACTTGATACAACTTCAATTTTCTTAAATTTACCAAGGCTTGATTTGTGACCCAAGATATGATCTATCCTGGAGAATGTTCCATGAGCACTTGAGAAAAATGTGTATTCTGTTGTTTTTGGATGGAATGTCCTATAAATATCAATTAAGTCCATCTTGTTTAATGTATCATTTAAAGCTTGTGTTTCCTTATTTATTTTCATTTTGGATGATCTGTCCATGGGTGAAATTGGGGTGTTAACTCCCCCTACTATGAATGTGTTACTGTTGATTTCCCCATTTATGGCTGTTAGTATTTGCCTTATGTATTGAGGTGCTTCTATGTTGGGTGCATAAATATTTACAATTGTTATATCTTCTTCTTGGATAGAGCCCTTGATCATTATGTAGTGTCCTTCTTTGTCTCTTCTAATAGTCTTTGTTTTAAAGTCTATTTTGTCTAATATGAGAATTGCTACTCCAGCTTTCTTTTGATTTCCATTTGCATGGAATATCGTTTTCCATCCCCTCACTTTCAGTCTGTATGTGTCCTTAGGTCTGAAGTTGGTCTCTTGTAGACAGCATATATATGGGTCTTTTGTTTGTATCCATTTAAACAGCCTGTGTCTTTTGATGGGAGCATTTAATCCATTTATATTTAAGGTAATTATCGATATGTATGCTCCTATTCCCATTTTCTTAATTGTTTTGGATTTGTTATTGTAGGTCTTTTCCTTCTCTTGTGTTTCTTGCCTAGAGAAGTTCCTTTAGCATTTGTTGTAAAACTGGTTTGGTGGTGCTGAATTCTCTCAGCTTTTGCTTGTCTGTAGTTTTTAATTTCTCCATGAAATCTGAATGAGATCCTTGCTGGGTAGAGTAATCTTGCATGTAGGTTTTTCTCCTTCATCACTTTAAATATGTCCTACCACCCCTTCTGACTTGCTGAGTTTCTACTGAACGATCAGCTGTTAACTTTCTGGGGATTCCCTTTTGTGTTATTTGTTGTTTTTGCCTTGCTGCTTTTAATATGTTTTTTTTGTATTTAATTCTTGATAGTTTGATTAATATGTGTCTTTGCGTGTTTCTCCTTGGATTTATCCTGTATGGGACTCTCTGTGCTTCCTGGACTTGATTAACTATTTCCTTTCCCATATTAAGGAAGTTTTCAACTATAATGTCTTCAAATATTTTCTCAGTCCCTTTCTTTTCCTCTTCTTCTTCTGGAACCCCTATTATTCGAATGTTGGTGCATTTAATATTGTCCCAGGAGTCTCTGAGACTGTCCTCAGTTCTTTTCATTCTTTTTTCTTTATTCTTCTCCGCAGTAGTTATTTCCACTATTTTATTTTCCAGGTCACTTATCCATTCTTCTGCCTCAGTTATTCTGCTATTGATCCCTTCTAGAGAAGTTTTAATTTCATTTATTGTGTTGTTCATCATTGTTTGTTTGGTCTTTAGTTCTTCTAGTTCCTTGTTAAAAGTTTCTTGCATTTTGTCTATTCTATTTCCAAGATTTTGGATCACTTTTACTAACATTATTCTGAATTCTTTTTCAGGTAGACTGCCTTTTTCCTCTTCTTTTGTTAGTTCTGGTGGGTTTTTACCTTGGTCCTTCATCTGCTGTGTGTTATTCTGTCTTCTCATTTTGCTTATCTTACTGTGTTTGGGGTCTCCTTTTTGCAGGCTGCAGGTTTGTAGTTCTCGTTATTTTTGGTGTCTGTCCCCAGTGGCTAAGTTTGGTTCCGTGGGTTGTGTAGGCTTCATGGTGGAGGGGACTAGTGCCTGTGTTCTGGTGGATGAGGCTGGATCTTGTCTTTCTTGTGGGTAGGTCCACGTCTCGTGTGTTTTGGGGTGTCTGTGGCCTTATTATGATTTTAGGCAGCCTCTCTGCTAATGGATGGGGCTGTGTTCCTGTCTTGTTAGTTGTTTGGCATATGGTGTCCAGCACTGTAGCTTGCTGGTCGTTGAGTGAAGCTGGCTCTTGGCGTTGAGATGGAGATCACTGGGAGATATTCGCCGTTTGATATTATGTGGAGCTGAGCAGTCTCTTGTGGGCCAGTGTCCTGAAGTTGGCTCTCCCACCTCAGAGGCTCAGCACTGACTCCTGGCTGGAGCACCAAGAGCCTTTCATCCACACGGGTCAGAATAAAAGGGATAAATAGTACAAAGAAAGAAAGAGGATAAAATAAAATAAAGTAAGATAAAAAATAGTTATTAAAATAAAAAATAATTATTAAGAAAAAATATATTTTTGTAAGTAAAAAAAAAAAAATCGGACAGACTGAACCCTAGGACAAATGGTTAAAGCAAAGCTATACAGAGAATATCTCATACAAAAGCATACACATCTCAAAGTCCACCTCCTCAGTTTGGGATGATTCGTTGTCTGTTCAGGTATTCCACAGATGCAGGGTACATCGAGTTGATTGTGGAGCTTTAATCCGCTGCTCCTGAGGCTGCTGGAGAAATTTCCCTTTCTGTTCTTTGTTCACACAGCTCCCGGGGTTCAGCTTTGGATTTGGCCACCTTGTACGTGTAGGTTGCCTGAGGGCGTCTGTTCTTCAGTCAGATAGGACAGGGTTAAAGGAGCCGCTGATTTGGGGGCTCTCGCTCACTCAGGCTGTGGGTGAGGGAGGGGTACTGAGGCGGGGTGAGCCTGCAGCAGCAGAGGGCAGCATGATGTTCCACCACCCTATGGTGCGCCGTGCGTTTTCCCTGGGAAGTTGTCCGTGGATCACGGGACCCTGGCAGTGGCGGGCTGAACAGGCTCCCAGGAGGGGAGGTGTGGATAGTGACCTGTGCTCGCACACAGGCTTCTTGGTGGCTGCAGCAGCAGCCTTAGCATCTCATGCCCGTCTCTGGGGTCCACGCTGTTAGCCACGGCTTGCGCCCATCTCTGAAGCTCCTTTAAGCAGCGCTTTTAATCCCCTCTCCTCGTGTACAAGGAAACAAAGAGGGAAGAAAAAGTCTCTTGCCTCTTCAGCAGGTCCAGTCTTTTTCCTGGATTCCCTCTGGGCTAGCCATGGTGCAGTAAACCCTTCAGAATGTGTTCACGCCACCAGTCCTCTCCCTGCGATCTGACCGAAGCCTGAGCCCCAACTCCAATCCCCGCCCACCCCGGCAGGTGAGCGGACAAGCCTCTCAGGCTGGTGAGTGCTGGTCAGCACCAATCCTCTGTGTGGGAATTTCTTCGCTTTGCTCTCTGCACCCCTTTTGCGGTGCTCTCCTCCGTGGCTCTGAAGCTTCCCCTCATTGTAGTTTTGATTTGCATTTCTCTAATGATTAATGATGTTGAGGACTCTTTCATGTGTTTGTTGTCAATCTGTATATCTGCTTTGGAGAAATGTCTATTTAGGTCTTCTGCCCATTTTTGGATTGTGTTGTTTTTTTTTTGATATTGAGCTGCATGAGTTGCGTGTAAATAGTGGAGATTAATCCTTTGTCAGTTGTTTTATTTGCAAATATTTTCTGCCATTCAGAGGGTTTTCTTTTCATCTTGTTTGTGGTTTTCTTTGCTGTGCAAAAGCTTTTAAGTTTCATTAGGTCCCACTTGTTTATTTTTCTCTTTATTTCCATTTCTCTAGGAGGTGGGGTAAAAGAATCTTGCTGTGATTTATGTCATAGAGTGTTCTACCTATGTTTTCCTCTAAGAGTTTTAGAGTGGTCTGTCGTTACATTTAGGTCTCTAATCCATTTTGAGTTTAGTTTTGTGTGTGGTGTTGGGGAGTGTTCTAATTTCATTCTTCTATATGTAGCTGTCCAGTTTTCCCAGCACCACTTATTGAAGAGGCTGTCTTTTTTCTCCATTGTATATGCTTGCATCCTTCATCAAAAATAAGGTGACCATATGTGCATGGGTTTATACCTCGGCTTTCTATCTTGTTCCATTGATCTATATTTCTGTTTTTGTGCCAGTACCATAGTGTCTTGATTACTGTAGCTTTGTAGTATAGTCTGAAGTCAGGGAGCCTGATTCCTGTGGCTTCATTTTTCTTTCTCAAGGTTGCTTTGGCTATTCGGAGTCTTTTGTGTTTCCATACAAATTGTGAATTTTTATCTTCTAGTTCTGTGAAAAATGCCAGTGGTAGTTTCATAGGGATTGCATGGAATCTGTAGATTGCTTTGGGTAAAATAGTCATTTTCACAATATTGATTCTTACAATCTAAGAACATGGTATATCTCTCCATATGTTTGTATCATCTATAATTTCTTTCATCAGTGTCTTATAGTTTTCTGCATAGAGGTCTTTTGTTTCCTTAGGTAGGTTTATTCTTAGGTATTTTATTCTTTTTGTTGCATTGGTAAATGGGAGTGTTTACTTAATTTCACTTTCATATTTTTCATCCTTAGTGCACAGGAATGCAAGAGATTTCTCTGCATTAATTTTGTACCCTGTTACTTTACCAAAGTCATTGATTAACTCTAGTGGTTTTCTGGTAGCATCTTTAGGATTCTCTATGTACAGTATCATGTCATCTGCAAACAGTGACATCTTCTTTTCCGATTTGGATTCCTTTTATTTCTTTCTCTTCTCTGATTGCTGTGGCTAAAACCTACAAAACAATGTTGAATAATAGTGCTGAGAGTGGGCAACCTTCTCTTATTCCTGATCTTAGTGGAAATCGTTACACGTTTTTCACCATTGAGTATGCCGTTGGCTGTGGGTTTGTCATATATGGCCTTTATTATGTTGAGGTAAGTTCCCTCTATGCCTACTTTCTGCAGGGTTTTTATCATAAATGAATGTTGAATTTTGTCAGAACCTTTTTCTGCATCTCTTGAGATGATCTTAAGGTTTTTATTCTTCAATTTGTTAATACGGTTTATCACATTGATTGTTTTGCGTATATTGAAGAATCCTTGCATTCCTGGGATAAACCCCACTTGATCATGGTGTATAATCCTTTTAATGTGCTGTTGGATTCTGTTTTCTAGTATTTTGTTGAGGATTTTTGCATCTGTGTTCATCAGTGATATTGGTCTGCAGTTTTCCTTCTTTGTGACATCTTTCGTTTTGGTATCTGGGTGACGGTGGCCTTGTAGAATGAGTTTGGGAGTGTTCCTCCCTCTGCTATATTTTGGAAGAGTTTGGGAAGGATAGGCGTTAGCTCTTCTCTGAATGTTTGATAGAATTCGCCTGTGAAGCCATCTGGTCCTGGGTGCTTTTTTTTTGGGAAGATTTTTAATCACAGTTTCAATTTCAGTGCTTGTGACTGGTCTGTTTATATTTTCTATTTATTCCTAGTTCAGTCTCGGAAGGTTGTGCTTTTCTAAGAATTTGTCCATTTTTTCCAGGTTGTCCATTTTATTGGCATAGAGTTGCTTGTAGTAATCTCTCATGATCCTTTGTATTTCCTGCACTGTCAATTGTTATTTCTCATTTTTCATCTCTAACTTTATTGAGTCTTCTCCATTTTTTTCTTGATGAGTCTGGCTAATGGTATATCAATTTTGTTAATCTTCTCAAAGAACTAGCTTTTATAGTTTTATTGATCTTTGGTATCATTTCCTTCATTTCTTTTTCATTTATTTCTGATCTGATCTTTATGATTTCTTTCCTACTGCTGACTTTGGGTTATGTTTGTTCTTCTTTCTCTTATTGCTTTAGGTGTAAGGTTTGGTTGTTTATTTTAGATGTTTCTGGTTTCTTGAGGTAGGATTGTGTTGCTATAAACTTCCCTATTGAACTGCTTTTGCTGCATCCCATAGGTTTTGGGTCATCATGTCTTCATTGTCATTGTTTATAGGTATTTTTTGATTTCCTCTTTAATTTCTTCAGTGATCTCTTGGTTATTAAGTAGTGTATTGTTTAACCTCCATGTGTTTGTATATTTTACAGATTTTTTCCTGTAATTGATATCTAGTCTCATTGCAAGTGTTGTGGTCGGAAAAGATACCTGAAATGACTTCAATTTTCTTAAATTTACCATGGCTTGATTTGTGACCCAAGATATGATCTATCCTGGAGAATGTTCCATGAGCACTTGAGAAGAAAGTGTATTTTTGTATGGAAATATCAATTAAGTCAATCTTGTTTAATGTGTCATTTAAATTTGTGTTTCCTTATTTTTCATTTTGGATGATCTGTCCATTGGTGAAAGTGGGGTGTTAAAGACCCCTGCTATGATTGTGTTACTGTCGATTTCCGCTTTTATAGCTGTTAGCATTTGCCTTATGTATTGAGGTGCTCCTATGCTGGGTGCATAAATATTTACAATTGTTATATCTGCTTCTTGAATTGATCCCTTGATCATTATGTAGTGTCCTTCTTTGTCTCTTGTAATAGTCTTTGTTTTAAAGTCTATTTTGTCTGATATGAGAATTGCTACTCCAGCTATCTTTTGATTTCCATTTGCATGGAATATCTTTTTCCATCCCCTCACTTTCAGTCTGTATGTGTTCCTAGGTCTGAAGTGGGTCTCTTGTAGACAGCATATATATGGGTCTTATGTGTGTATCCATTCAGCCAGTCTGTGTCTTTTGGTGGGAGAATTTAATCGATTTACATTTAAGGTAGTTATCAATATGTATGTTCCTATTACCATTTTCTTAATTGTTTTGGGTTTGTTATTGTAGGTCTTTTCCTTCTGTTGTGTTTCCTGCCTAGAGAAGTTCCTTTACCATTTGTTGTAAAGCTGGTTTTGTGGTGCTGAATTCTCTTAGCTTTTGCTTGTCTGTAAATGTTTTAATTTCTCCATTGAATCTGAATAAGATCCTTGCTGGGTAGAGTAATATTGGTTGTAGGTTTTTCCCTTTCATCCCTTTAAATATGTCCTGCTACTCCCTTCTGGATGCAGAGTTTCTGCTGAAAGATCAGTTGTTAACCTTATGAGGATTCCCTTGTTGTTATGTGTTGTTTTTCCCTTTCTGCTTTTAATATTTTTTCTTTGTATTTAATTTTTGATAGTTTGATTAAAATGTCTTGGCGTGTATCTCCTTATATTTATCCTGTATGGGACTCTCTGTGCTTCCTGGACTTGAATAACTATTTCCTTTTCCATATTAGGGCATTTTTCAACTATAATCTCTTCATATATTTTCTCCGTCCCTTTGTTTTCCTCTTTTTCTTCTAGGACCTCTATAATTTGAATGTTGGTGCATTTATTGTTTTCCCAGAGGTCTCTGAGACTGTCCTCAATTCTTTTCACTCTTTATTCTGCTCTGTGGTAGTTATTTCCACTATTTTATCACCAGTCACTTATCCGTTCTTCTTCCTCAGTTATTCTGCTATTGATTCCTTCTAGCGAATTTTTAATTTCATTTATTGTGTTGTTCATCATTTTTTGTTTGCTCTTTAGTTGTTCTAGGTCCTTGTGAAATGTTTCTTGTATTTTCTCCATTCTGTTTCCAAGATTTTGTATCATGTTTACTTTCATTACACTGAATTCTTTTTCAGGTAGACTGCCTATTTCCTCTTCATTTGTTTGGTGTGATGGGTTTTTATCATGGTTCTTCATCTGCTGTGTGTTTCTCTGTTTTCTCATTTTGCTGAACTTTCTGTGTTTGGGGTCTCCTTTTCACAGGCTGCAGGTTTGTAGTTCCCAATGTCTTTGGTGTCTTTCCTCAGTGGCTAAGGTTGGTTCAGGGATTTGTGTAGTCTTCCTGGTGGAGGGGACTCCTGCCTGTGTCCTGGTGGATGAGGCTGGATCTTGTCTTTCTGGTGGGCAGGGCCATGACCCGTGGTGTGTTTGGGGTTGTTTGTGAATTTATTATGATTTTAGGCAGCCTCTGTCTTATGTGTGAGGTTGTGTTCCTGTCTTGCTAGTTGTTTGGCATAGGGTGTCCAGCACTGTAGCTTGCTAGTCGTTGAGTGGAGCTGCATCTTAGCGTTGAGATGGAAGTCTTTTTTTTTTCTGTGGTATGCAGGCCTCTCACTGTTTGGCCTCTCCCATTGCAGAGCACAGGTTCCGGACACGCAGGCTCAGCGGCTATCGTTCACAGGCCTAGCTGCTCTGCAGCATGTGGGATCTTCCCAGACCGGGGCACGCACCTGTGTCCCCAGCATCGGCAGGCGGACTCTCAACCACTGCACCACCAGGCAAGCCCTGGAAGTCTCTTTGAGAGCTCCTGCCAATTGATATTACGTGAGGCTGGGAGGTCTCTCATGGACCAATGTCCTGAACTCGTCTCTCCCACCTCAGAGGCATAGGCCTGATGCCTGGCCAGAGCACCAAGACCCTGTCATCCACATGGCTCAGAATAAAAGGGAGAAAAGAAAGAAAGAAAGAAAAAATAAAGTTATTAAAATGAAAAATAATTATTAGAAATTTAAAAATTAAAAAGTAATTTAAAAGAAAGAATGAAGAGAGCAACAAAACCATAATGCAAATCCACCAATTATAACAAGCACTAAGGAGTATACTAAAAAAAAAAAAAAAATCCAAAAATGGATGGACAAAACCATAGAACTAGTGGTAAAAGCAAAGCCATACAGACAAAGTCACACACAGAAGCATACACATACACCCTCACAAAAGGAGAAAAAGGAAATATAATATATCATTGCTCCCAAATTCTACCACCTTTATATGGGATGATTCGTTGTCTATTCAGGTATTCCACAGATGCAGAGTACATCAAGTTGGTTGTGGAGATTAATCCGCTGCTCCTGAGGCTGCTGGGAGAAATTTCCCTTTCTGTTCTTTGTTCGCACAGCTCCCAGGGTTCAGCTTCGGATTTGGCACCGCCTCTACTTGTAGGTCGCCTGAGGGCATCGCTCAGGACGGGTTTAAAGGAAGAGCTGATTTGCGGGCTTTGGCTCACTCAGGCCAGGGGGAGGGAGGGGCATGGAGTGCGGGGCGAGCCTGTGGTGGCAGAGGCTGGTGGGATGTTGCACCAGCCTGAGGTGCCGTGTGTTCTCCCGGGGAAATTGTCCCTGGATCACGGCACTCTGGCAGTGGCAGGCTGCACAGGCTCCCCGGAAGGGGGGTGTGGATAGTGACCTGTGCTCGCACACAGGCTTCTTGGTGATGGCAGCAGCAGCCTTAGCATCTCATGCCTGTCTCTGTGGTTTGTGCTTTTAACCATGGCTCGCACCCATCTCTGGAGCTCCTTTAAGCAGCACTCTTAATCCCCTCTCCTCGCGCACCAGGAAACAAAGAAGGAAGAAAAAATCTCTTTCCTCTTCGACAGGTCCAGACTTTTTCTTGGGCTCCCTCCCGGCTAGCTGTGGCACACTAGCCCCTTTTAGGCTGTATTCACGTGGCCAACACCGGTCCTCTCCCTGGGATCCGACCAAAGCCTGAACCTCAGCTCCCAGCCCCCATGCGCCCTGGTGGGGGAGCAGACAAGCCTCTCAGGCTGGTGAGTGCTGGTCGGTACCGATCCTCTGTGTGGAAGTCTCTCTGCTTTGCCCTCTGCAACCCTGTTGCTGCTCTCTCCTCCACGGCTCTGAAGCTTCCTCCCTCTGCCACCCGCAGTCTCCAACCATGAAGGGGCTTCTAGTGTGTGGAAACCTTTCCTCCTTCACAGCTCCCTCCCAGTGGTGCAGGTGCCTTCCCTATTCTTTTGTCTCTGTTTATTCTTTTTTCATTTGCCCTACCCAGGTACGTGGGGAGTTTCTTGCCTTTTGGGAGGTCTGAGGTCTTCTGCCAGTGTTCAGTAGGTGTTCTGTCGGAGTTGTTCCACATGTAGATGTATTTCTGATGTATTTGTGGGGAGGAAGGTGATCTCCGTGACTTACTCTTCCACCATCTTGAAGCTCCTCCCATAAATCTCATCTTTGCAACCCTTTCCAATTCCCCAAAATCTTCCAATTGGATAAAAAACATTTAAAGTTCAAAAGGTAGGCCGTTAGTGTAATTTTAATTATTAGTATAACAATAGCTAGAGAGTATACATACTCTACTTAAAAATAATTTGTTAAAATAATTTGCCAAAACATAGAAAATATAAGTTTTATATGTTAGGCTTCCAGATACTCAAATTTATATTAAGAACTGTCTAAAACTCTCAAAACCTTTATGCTCTGGAAAGAAACTCAAATCAAAAAGGTTAGTTTCCAGTGTTAATAATATCCACAATTATGTCATCAATATTAAATATTAAGAAAGCATGCCAAGATAGAAGTGAAAGATGTCAGATAGAAAACCACCATTTTCTTTCTCATTCGATTCTTGTATTTTTTTGGTCCAGTTTTTGCCTTTGAAGAGAAAAACAGCTATTCAGTATATACTAGAAAAAAGAAAAAGTACACTTGCTGCAACAGCTGTTGTTGCTGATTTCATAACCCAGCATCTCCTTGGCACATATACAACTCACCAGATTTGCTGATAAATGTGAGGCATCCTAAGTTGTTAATTTATTGAACACTGTTCTTTAATATCTATGGAAGACTTATACTTTGCTGAGTTTTGAAAATAGTCGAAAATGGATGAATCACATTAAATGTTAAAGAATGCCAGTATTTTAATTGCCAACCTGATATTATCAGTTGTGATATGATGTGAAGAGTTTGTTTTTAAATTGAATAAATAAAAAAGAAACTGTGACACAGTTGAAATGAGAAAAATACTTGGCACACAAGATCTCCATATAAGACAACAATATCAGCAAAGACAATTTAGATAAGAGCTACTGAAATGGGTTAAAATTTCAGGAAGATTTTCAAGAGCTCCTACAAAGACTTTTGCTGGGTGTTTTAAAACAGGGAAACAGATGGGGAAAATAATCGTCTAACGTTTATGTTAATGTAACATAAAACCCCAGTTATCTAGACTGCTTGGGGAATCAGGTGTTTGACTTAATATTTTTTGGTTAGGTGAAAGTTACTCTAAAACCCAATTGTATCTCAGCCATTGTTGTTGAAAATTGTTCCAAAGTAGCTGAATAATGCCTAGGGATTATCACTGCAGTTTTCCTTGTGGATCGTGAAATGCTTCAAGGTCATTATTCTTTGTGGATCTTGCGACATTCTTCAATGCCATAAATTCCAATTGTGCACAACTATGATGATAGAATGGACTCATGGGTGAACCTAGGATACTCTGGAAATAATTTGTAAAAATAAATATATAATGTGAATTTCTTTTACATTGATTTCCCACTTTCTTTTAAAGCACCGCCCTCCTGTGCCAGCAGTAAAGGCGATTGTCTTCTGGGCATGGTTTGGGGGTTCTTAGGGAGTCTCCTGACTTCCAAAATGTTCCTAACCACACCTATCACAGTTAGAGATATAGGAATTTGAAAGTATAAATAATCATTTTAAAATACAGTTATCTCTGGAAAGGCTGACAATTGATTCGTGTATACCATAGTTTAATCTGATGAAATTGCTTTCTATCAAATAGCTACCTGAGTTTTGTAAACAGATGGAATGGGACTTTTAATTGGGAAAGGGATTTTAGAGCATATAGGATTTCCAGGGAATCATGCAGTGCCTACATATTAATTAAAGAAAAAAATTACCATTAGAAAGTATTTTTAAACCTCTCATTGTTAAAGTAGCTAATGTTAAATTATCGCACTATTTGGTGACTGCCCTTTTTACTTACCATCATCCTTTAAAATAGTTCGTATTCTGTGTTGGCAGGACTTTCTTTTTCATAGTGCTCATCATACTTATATGATTATTTAACATGTACAGTTAGGCTTTACCATTATATTCACTGTGCTTAGGATAATCCCTTGTGCAGAGTAGCCTTTTAGTAAATATTTGTTGCAAGAATAAATGTATGAAGTGAAACTATTTGTGAACAGTAAACAGAAGGGGTTTCTATAAATAGCAATTGGTATTATTATTATGTCAAAAGTACTGTGAATATTTAAAAATGAGGAAATTGAGGTTCAGAGATGTTACATACGTTCATAACACCCTGGACTTCTCCTTCATAAATTTTTTAAAATTATTATTGAATAACGTATGTTTGTTTATTGTTACTCTACACTCTGGATTATAGGTTCTAAGAAGGCAGAGGCCATTGTAGTTCTATTTTGGCTTTGTCACAAAACCTGAGTACCTGTTATTTAGTAACTGACAAATACTCGTTGAATAAATCAATGATTACAATTCCATTGACAACATTTATCATCTTAATTCAAGTTTTAAGAGAAAAAGACAGAAATGTTTCAGGATATGCATGTGTTCATGATTAAAATGTCCATTTACAAATGAAACTTTTATTCCATCCAGTGTCATTCAGCAGCCACATAACTGGTTTTCTGAGATGGTACTTTGTCTACAAGATATGGTATAAATTAGATAAGACAATTTACATGAAATTAATAATCATAAATTTTGAGCTACATTGGAAGATATAGCCTATATTTGGAATATTCCAGCATTAATTTTACTCTATGTACAAGATAGATACTTCACAGGATGTGTATATATATATATATATATATATCATATTTATGTATATATTTACATACTCTGTACCCTCACCACATTACAGTATACATTGCTGAATAATTTGGGTGCATATAACGTGCCACAAACTCCAGTTACCAGTTGTCATCTAGGTACTGCACTTCACTTTAAAGACAAAAATGGGTAGTCCACAGCCCTTGTTCTCAAGTAGATTCCAGTCCAGTGAGAAAGACAGATGCATACACAAATACAATGATGCAATGTATGGTATAATGGATGTGTATATAAATGATTCATTCTTCTGGAGTGGGGTGAAGTGAATGGAGATGATAAGAGAAAGTAAGAGGAGGAGGTATTTATACTGGTCTTTGAAGGATGAGTAAGCTTTTATTGTTGAAGTTAATAGTTATAAATATTCCAGGGAGAGAGAATTGCATGGATACTAGTCAGAGCCGTGAAAGAGTTTGTATATTTGGAGGAGTTACAGGAGATTATGGAATATACACTGTGGCCAAGTTTTGAAGGGCTTTATATATATCAAGCTAAGAAGTTTGAACTTCATCCAAAGGCTAGTGGAGAGCTACTGAGTGTGTGAAAGCCAGAGACTGACATAATCAGCAAGTTGTTTTGGTATGATCAGTCTGATAGTGTGGAGGATGGTTTGGGGGAGGAGTGGAAAAATTGGATGGCGATCAGTATCCAGGTTATTTCAATAACCCAAGTGAGAGATGATGAGAATTTAAATTAGGAAAGTAGCAGTGATGATAAAGAGGAAAAGAGAAATGAAAGATGTGAGAGTGTTTCAGTAGTTTCTGGGGATGGTTTTATTGGTTGCACTAGGGTCAGGTCATATTTTATTCTAAATTCTGTGTTATACTACCTTTTTCTTTAAATTCAATAAACATTACTAATGGTTAACTAATTTACAAAGCTCTGTGCTTGACTCTAGGTAAATAGGCCAATAAGTTACACTTTGCCCTCAAGGAGCTCACAGTACACTAGAGACAAACTCTACAGGAGATACACTGGAGGCCACAGTTCACGTTGACTTAAATAAATGGTATTCAGTAGAGTGTTTACTATAATAGTTTACTATAAGTTATGGGATAGACAAAATATAGCAAGTGGTCAGTTCAACTAGGGAATATCAGGGAATACTTAAAAAGAAAATGCTTAAACTCCAGGAGTCTCTCAGGGAGAGAGGTTGAGGATGGCATTCCATACAGTTAATATAAGGAAGAAATGAGATAGATGAATGTTCAGGGATATATTTTAAGAGCCTTGTATGCCATGTTTAGGAATTTGGGTATATTTTTGTTAACTTGTTATGAAAACTTGATGGCTTTTAAGCAGAAGACAGATTAGATCAGCTCTGGTCTTCAAAATGTCTTCAGATTAGAGGGTGGAGTTCAGACTGGAGAGGTCCAATCCTAGAAACCCAGAGACCATCTAGGCAGCTATTTTGGTATTCCAGGAGAGAGACAAGGAGGCCTAGGATGGGGTGATAGCAGTTAGGATATAGAGGAAAAGATGAATTTAGGAAGTAAAAACTACTAGACTTGATATGGTAGTTGTGGGAGAAGGAACATTCTAAAATGTCTCCCAACACAACAGAATTTTTTAAAAATATGCAATACTGGAGACACCAACATGGAAGGAAGCCAAACCTGACTGAGAATGTCTTATAATCTGTGTATGGCTGTAGTTTCTGTGAAACGACTACCTTCTATGGAAAATGACAGGGAGGCATGTGACAACATACCCTCAAATACTATTTCTAAGTAGCATCATGACTGTGGCACCCAAACTGGACTTTCAATCTAAGTCAGGCTATAAGTAGCACCGTGAATAATTTGTTGTAGTTGACAGACACGTAATAAGAAAAAAAAATTTTACATGTATTCATTTGCTGAAATCAGCCTCCTCATTATCTTGCAGTTGGGTGTGAGATACCTAAAATAATGGGGCCATCTGTAGGAAATCTTACAAACATTAAATAGAAAATGCAGTTGACATGCTGACATTAAAAATGTCTACCACAAGTTGGTTCTTAAAATACCGCCTACCTGACAAATGGCATATGATAGAAAAGAGATATAGTGATCAGGAGTAGATATCTCAGTGCTGAGACCAAGGACTTCGCACATGCCTGGGTTTGGTGATGAGTTTGGACCTTTGGCAAGTTACTTAGCTTGATTTTTTACTCTCTTGAATTTGACTTTCTGAGCTTGATTTTCTACATATGTAGATTAGGGTTGAGGATGATGATAATATTTTCTGCCTAGAATTCTTTTGATGATTAACTTATACTGCCTGTGTGAAGTTTTGCTAATATGGTTGTTAATACAACTGAAGAAGCAATAAATGCTAACATTTTATTGTCTGGTACTATGAAGAAAATAAATATATGGAACAAAATAAAAGAAGCAAAGAGAGAAAAGAAGAAGGAAAGGGAGAGAGGGGGAGGAGAGAGAGAGGGAAGAAAGAGAGAGGAAGAAAATTAATAAATGAATAGAAGAAAGAAACAGAAGGAAAGAGGCACAGTAAGCATATGACTAGGGGGTGACCGAAAGCATTTGAAGTGTTTTCCCTAATATGACAGCATTATAAAGCTGTTCCTACAAATGTAAAATATTATTTTCTAGAATTATAAGAAAACACGGTGGGGGAACTTATTCTGTTGACACATAGAAGGGAGCACTGAGGCCCAAGGAAAATGGGAGAGTGTCCACCTCTGAAATATGAAAATGGGGAAGGGCACAGCAGGGGCACTTGAATGCCCCTTAGGTCATGGGGTATGCAGTGCCCCAGGGGGAAGTCTCTTGCTTTGGCAGTTCCCTTGCTGCTTGGCTATGGGGCACGTGAGTGTTCACTCAGACTGTGTCCAAGGCTGCAATCAACAAAGGATCCTGGAGGTGAGGAGTGGTGAAAATCAATCTTTCAGGGCTCAGAAAGTGCTTTTTGTAGCTGAATATGACTTATTTATCTTAATCTTTCTGTGGCATAGATATGAGGCAAGCATTATTGATTAAAAACTGAAGAAGTAAAAATCTAAGAGAGAGGGAGGGAAAGAAAGAGAGAGAGTGCAGGCACAGAAAGAAAGAAAAAGAGAGAGAAGGAAGGAATCCTAATATCCTTGAATTTCAGTCCAGATTTCCTGAGGATGAGATAAGCTAACTTTCCCCATTTCCTTTAACTTCCCATTGAGATCTTCTCATGGGGAACTTTCATACTGTCCACTGATACTATCTAATTCAGTCTTTTCAAAAATTTTCCAAGAACTATTCAGCTGGAATTCATTACATGAGCAAAGTACTTGGATTACATTCCTTAGTAGGTGGGTTTCTCCCCTCTGCCATGTTAGATGGGACCCGTGTCTGTAATGGTGATGTGCTTGCCTCATTTGGCTCTTTGACCATTTAGTATCCAATACAGGGCAGTAAGAAAGCTGACCATTGTGCCATGAGGATAGGGATATTGAGGATGGGTTATGTTTGATGTCTTTGGAAGACAGGATCACTAGGATGCCTGGGTCAGGATGCAATGATACTAGAATTCCTAATAAGTATTTGGCAAATAATCCCTTTCCATTGTGTTGTCTTGTTCTAAACTATACTGAGTTAATTTGCCAAGCACTTACTCAGACACTAGGGAAGAGATTACACCTGATTCCAACAAATACTGAGCCCCTCTCATGTGCATGACATTTATGTTAGATTCTGGGCTTAGAGGAAACTGAGAGCATGCCAAGGTCACCAGGTAGACACAACTATAAATAAGGTTAATAAGCTTATGGGAAAAAATACTAGCATGCATCTTAGTAAGTTAGGAATAACCACTAAACTTTCAAAAGAGAATCTATAATTTTTAAACCAGCAAAAAAACATTTGATGTTTCCAGTGGAAGGTAGGGAAGGAGGAAAGAAACAGAAGTGGAAAACAATTAATTGAACAAAGAAATCATTAAATGTGTAGGTTAATTTCAAGCGACACTGACGGCCTAAAACAAAAACAATGTTTATTTATTTTTTATTGATGTATAGTTGAATTACAATGTTGTGTTAATTACTGCTGTTCAGCAAAGTGACTCATATATAGACATTCTTTTTCATATTCTTTACCATTATGGTTTATCACAGGATATTGAATATAGTTCCCTGTGCTATACAGTAAGACCTTTTTGTTTATCCATCCTGTATACGATAGTTTGCATCTGCTAATCTCAAACTCCCAATGCATCCCTCCCCCATCCCTCACTCTTGGTAACAACCAGTCTATTCTCTATGTCCCTGATTCTGTTTCTGTTTCATAGATAGGTTCATTTGTGTCATATTTTACATTCCACATATAAGTGATATCATATGGTATTTGTCTTTCTCTGTCTGACTTACTTCACTTAGTATGATAATCTCTAGTTGCATCCATGTTGCTGCAAATGGCATTATTTCATTCTTTTTTATGGCTGAGTAGTATTCCATTGTATATTTGTACCATATCTTCTTTATCCATTCATCTGTCGATAGGCATTTAGATTGTTTCCATATCCTGACTATTGTAAATAGTGCTGCTATGAACATAGAGGTGAATGTATCTTTTTGAATTATAGTTTTGTCTGTATAGATGCCCAGGAGTGGGATTGCTGGATCATATGGCAACTCTATTTTTAGTTTTCTGAGGAACCTCCATACTGTTTTCCATATTGGCTGCACCAACTTACATTCCCACCAACAATGTAGGAGGGTTCCCTTTTCTCCACACCCTCTCCAGCATTTGTTATTTGCAGAATTTTAAAATGATAACCATTCTGACTGGCATGAAGTGGTACCTCATTTTAGTTTTGATTTGCATTTCTCTAATAATTAGTGATGTTGAGCATCTTTTCATGTATTTCTTCTTTGAAAAAATGTCTCTTTAGGTCTTCTGCCCATTTTTCAATTGAGTTGTTTGTCTTTTTGTTGTTGAGTTGTATGAGCTGTTTGTATATTTTGGAAATTAGCCCTTGTAGGTCGCATCATTTGCAAATATTTTTTCCCATTCTATAGGTTGTCTTTTCATTTTGTTTATGGTTTCCTTTGCTGTGCAAAAGCTTGTAAGTTTTATTAGGTCCTATGTGTTTACTTTTGTTTTTATTTCTATTGCCTTGGGAGACCTAAGAAAACATTGGTATGATTTATGTCAGAGAATGTTTTGCGTATGTTCTCTTCTAGGAGTTTTATGGTGTCATGTCTTATGTTTAAGCCTTCAAGCCATTTTGAGTTTATTTTTATGTCTGGTGAGACGGTGTGTTCTAACTTCATTGATTTACATGCGGCTGTCCAACTTTCCAAACACCACTTGCTGAAGAGACTATATATTCTCAAGAGATTGTATATTCTTCCCTCCTGTGTTGAAGATTAATTGGCCATAGGTGTGTGGGTTTATTTCTGGGCTCTCTATTCTATTCCATTGATCCATATGTCTGTTTTTCTGCCAATGCCATGACGTTTTGATTAGTGTAGCTTTGTAGTATTGTCTGATGCCTGGAATGTTATGCCTCCTGCTTTGTTCTTTTTCTTCAGGATTGCTTTGGCATTCTGGGTCTTTTATGGTTCCATATAAATTTTAGGATTATTTTCTCTAGTTCTGTGAAAAAGGTCATGGGTAATTTGATAGGGATTGCATTAACTCTGTAGATTGTCTTGGGTAGTATGGACATTTAACAATATTTATTCTTCCAATCCAAGAGCATAGGATATCTTTTCATTTCTTTGAATCATACTCAGTTTCCTTTATTAATGTTTTATATAGTTCTCAGCATATAAGTCTTTCACCTCCTTGGAGAGGTTTATTCCTAAGTATTTTATTTTGGGGGATACAATTTTAAAACGTACTGTTTTGTTTTTTTTTTTTTTACATTCCCTTTCTCATACTTCATTGTTGGTGTAAAGAAATGCATGTTAATCTTGTATCCTGTTACTTTCCTAAATTCGTTTATCAGTTCTAGTAGCTTTTGTGTGGAGTCTTTAGGGTTTTCTACATATAGTATCATATCATCTGCATATAACAGCAATTTTACCTCTTCACTTCCAATTTGGTTACCTTTTATTTTTCTTGTCTGACTCCTGTGGCTAGGACTTCTGATACTATGTTGAAGAGAAGTGCTGAGAATGGGCATCCTTGTCTTGTTCCAGATTTTAGAGGGAAGGCTTTCAACTTTTCACCATTGGGTATCATATTCGCTGTGGGTTTGGCATAAATAGCTTTTACTATTTTGAGATATGTTCCCTCTGTACACATTTTGGTAAGAGTTTTTATCATGAATGGATATTGAATTTTCTCAAATATTTTTTCTGCATCTATTGAGATGATCATGTGGTTTTTGTCTTTGTTTATGTGGTGTATCACATTGATTTGAGTATGTTGCATCATCCTTGTGAACTTGGGATGAATCCCACTTGGTCGTGGTGTATGATCTTTTTAAGTGTTGTTGGATTCGGTTTGCTAATTTGTTGAGAATTTATGGATCTATATTCATCAAATATATTGGTACATAATTTTCTTTTTTGGTGGTGTCAGTCTGGTTTTGGTATCAAGGTTATGGTAGCTTCATAGAATGTCATTGAGAGTGTTCCCTACTCTTCAACTTTTTGGAGGAGTTTAAGACGGATCGGTATAAGTTATTTTGTATGTTTGGTAGAATTTATCTGTGAATCCATCTGGTCCTGGACTTTCATTTGTAAGGAGTTTTTAAATTACACGTTCTATTTCACTTCTAGTGATCAGTCTGTTCAAATTATCTATTTCTTTTTGATTGAATTTTGGTGGGCTGTATGTTTCTAGTAACTTTCCCATTTCTTCTAGGTTGTCAAATTTGTTGGCATATAGTTGTTCACAGTATTCTCTTATGGTTTTTGGTATTTCTGCAGTATCAGTGGTTATGTCTCCTTTTTCAATACTTATTTTCTTTATTTCTTTTCTTTCTCTTTTCTTCATGGTGAGCCTGGCTAGAGGTTTGTGAATCTTGTTTATCCTTTCAAAGAACCAGTTCTTGGTTTTATTGACTTTTTCTACTGTTTTTTAAATCTCTATTTTATTTATTTCCTCTCTGATCTTTATTATTTCCTTCCTTCTTCTGACTTTAGGTTTTGTTCTTTTCCTAATTCTTTTAAGTGGTAGGTTAGGTTCTTTGAGATTTTTCTTGTTTTTTGAGGAAGGCCTATATAGCTATGAACTTCCCTCGAATAACTGCTTTCGCTGCATCCCATAGATTTCGTATGGCTCTGTTTTCATTATCATTTGTGTCAACGTATTTTTCAATTTCATCTTTGAATTCATTGTTGACCCATTAGTGTTTTTTTATTTCTTTTTCTTTTAACATCTTTATTGGAGTATAATTGCTTTACAATGGTGTGTTAGTTTCTGCTTTATAACAAAGTGAATCAGTTATACATGTACATATGTTCGCATATACCTTCCCTCTTATGTCTCCCTTGCTCCCACCCTCCCTATTCCACCCCTCCAGGTGGTCACAAAGCACCGAGCTGATCTCCCTGTGCTATGCGGCTGCTTCCCACTAGCTACCTACCTTAGGTTTGGTAGTGTATATATGTCCATGCCTCTCCCTAGCTTTGTCACAGCTCACCCTTCCCCCTCCCCATATCCTCAAGTCCATTCTCTAGTAGGTGTGTGTCTTTATTCCTGTCTTACCCCCAGGTTCTTCATGACATTTTTTTCTTAAATTCCATATATATGTGTTAGCATATGGTATTTGTCTTTCTCTTTCTGACTTACTTCACTCTGTATGACAGACTCTAGGTCCATCCACCTCATTACAAATAGCTCAATTTCGTTTCTTTTTATGGCTGAGTAATATTCCATTGTATACATGTGCCACACCTTCTTTATCCATTCATCCGATGATGGACACTTAGGTTGTTTCCATCTCCTGGCTATTGCAAATAGAGATGCAATGAATATTTTGGTACATGACTCTTTTTGAATTATGGTTTTCTCAGGGTATATGCCCAGTAGTGGGATTGCTGGGTCATATGGTAGTTATATTTATAGTTTTTTAAGGAACCTCCATACTGTTCTCCATAGTGGCTGTACCTATTCACATTCCCACCAGCAGTGCAAGAGTGTTCCCTTTGTTCCACACCCTCTCCAGCATTTATTGTTTGTAGATCTTTTGAAGATGGCCATTCTGACTGGTGTGAGATGATATCTCATTGTAGTTTTGATTTGCATTTCTCTAATGATTAATGACATTTAGCATTCTTTCATGTGTTTGTTGGCAGTCTGTATATCTTCTTTGGAGAAATGTCTATTTAAGTCTTCTGCCCATTATTGGATTTGGTTGTTTGATTTTTTTGTTATTGAGCTGCATGAGCTGCTTATAAATATGGCGGGTTAATCCTTTGACAGTTGCTTCATTTGCAAATATTTTCTCCCACTCTGAAGGTTGTCTTTTGGTGTTGTTTATGGTTTCCTTTGCTGTGCAAAAGCTTTGAAGTTTCATTAGGTCCAATTTGTTTATTTTTGTTTTTATTTCGATTTCTCTAGAAGGTGGGACAAAAAGGATCTTGCTGTGATTTATGTCATAGAGTGTTCTTCCTATGTTTTCCTCTAAGAGTTTGATAGTTTCTGGCCTTACATTTAGGTCTTTAATCCATTTTGAGCTTATTTTTGTGTATGGTGTTAGGGAGTAATCTAATCTCATACTTTTACATGTACCTGTCCAATTTTCCCAGCACCACTTATTGAGGAGAGTGTCCTTTCTCCACTGTACATTCCTGCCACCTACATCAAACATAAGGTGACCATATGTGCGTGGGTTTATCTCTGGGCTTCCTATCCTGTTCCATTGATCTATATTTCTGTTTTTGTGCCAGTACCATAGTGTCTTCATTACTGTAGCTTTGTAGTATAGTCTGAAGTCAGGGAGCCTGATTCCTCCAGCTCCGTTTTTCTTCTCAAGATTGCTTTGGCTATTCGGGGTCTTTTGTGTTTCCATAAAAATTGTGAAATTTTTGTTCCACTTCGGTGAAAAGTGCCAGTGGTAGTTGGATAGGGATTGCATTGAATCTGTAGATTGCTTTGGGTAGTAGAGTCATTTTCACAATGTTGATTCTTCCAATCCAAGAACATGGTATATCTCTCCATATATTTGTAACATCTGTAATTTCTTTCATCAGTGTCATATAATTTTCTGCATACAGGTCTTTTGTCTCCTTAGGAAGGTTTATTCCTAGATATTTTATTCTTTTTGCTGCAATGGTAAATGGGAGTGTTTTTTTGATTTCACCTTCAGATTTTTCATCATTAGTGTATAGGAATGCCAGAGATTTCTGTGCATTAATTTTGTATCCTGCTACTTTACCAAATTCATTGATTAGCTCTAGTATTTTTCTGGTAGCATCTTTAGGATTCTCTATGTATAGTATCATGTCATCTGCAAACAGAGAGAACTTTACTTCTTCTTTTCTGATTTGGATTCCTTTTATTTCCTTTTCTTTTCTGATTGCTGTGGCTAAAACTTCCAAAATGATGTTGACTAAGAGTGGTGAGAGTGGGCAGCCTAGTCTTCTTCCTGATCTTAGTGGAAATGCTTTAATTTTTCACCATTGAGGACGATGTTGGCTGTGGGTTTGTCATATATGGCCTTTATTATGTTGAGCAAAGTTCCCTCTATGCCTACTTTCTGCAGGGTTTTTAACATAAATGGGTGTTGAATTTTGTCAAAAGCTTTCTCTGCATCTATTGAGATGATCATATGGTTTTCCTCCTTCAATTTGTTAATATGCTGTATCACATTGATTTGCATATATTGAAGAATCCTTGCATTCCTGGAATAAACCCCACTTGATCATGGTGTATGATTCTTTTAACGTGCTGTTGGTTTCTGTTTGCCAGTATTTTGTTGAGGAATTTTGCATCTATGTTCATCAGTGATATTGGCCTGTAGATTTCTTTCTTTGTGACATCCTTGTCTGGTTTTGGTATCAAGGTGATGGTGGCCTCGTTGAATGAGTTTGGGAGTGTTCCTCCCTCTGGTATATTTTGGAAGAGTTTGAGAAGGAGAGGTGTTAGCTCTTCTCTAAATGTTTGATAGAATTCGCCTGTGAAACCATCTGGTCCTGGGCTTTTGTTTGTTGGAAGATTTTTAATCACAGTTTCAATTTCAGTACTTGTGATTGGTCTGTTCATATTTTCTATTTCTTCCTGATTCAGTCTCGGAAGGTTGTGCTTTTCTAAGAATTTGTCCATTTCTTCCAGATTGTCCATTTTATTGGCATAGAGTTGCTTGTAGTAATCTCTCATGATCTTTTTTATTTCTGCAGTGTCAGTTGTTACTTCTCCTTTTTTATTTCTAATTCTATTGATTTGAGTCTTCTCTCTTTTTTCCTTGATGAGTCTGGCTGATGGTTTATCAATTTTGTTTATCATCTCAAAGAACCAGCTTCTAGTTTTATTGCTCTTTGCTATCATTTCCTACATTTCTTTTTCATTTATTTCTGATCTGATTTTTATGATTTCTTTCCTTCTGCTAACTTTTGGGTTCTTTGTTCTTATTTCTCTAATTGCTTTAGCTGCATGGTTAGGTTGCTTTTTCGAGATGTTTCCTGTTTCTTAAGGTAGGATTGTATTGCTATAAACTTCCCCCTTAGAACTGCTTTTGCTGCATCCCGTAGGTTTTGGGTCGTCGTGTCTCCATTGTCATTGGTTTCTAGGTGTTTTTTTAATTTCCTCTTTGATTTCTTCAGTGATCACTTCGTTCTTAAGTAGTGTATTGTTTAGCCTCCATGTGTTTGTTTAGCCTCCATGTGTTTGTATTTTTTTACAGATCTTTTCCTGTAATTGATATCTCATCTCATAGCGTTGTTGTCAGAAAAGATAATTGATACACTTTCAATTTTTTCTTAA
The DNA here is from genome assembly GCF_963924675.1 of Phocoena phocoena. Taxonomy (NCBI): domain Eukaryota; kingdom Metazoa; phylum Chordata; class Mammalia; order Artiodactyla; family Phocoenidae; genus Phocoena; species Phocoena phocoena. The sequence goes on from NC_089240.1 coordinate 119,799,213, forward strand.
ATTTACCAAGGCTTGATTTTGACCCATGATATGATCTCTCTTGGAGAATATTCCACGAGCCCTTGAGAAAAAGTGTATTCTGTTGTTTTTGGATGGAATGTCATATAAATATCAATTAAGTCCATCTTCTTTAATGTATCATTTAAATCTTGTGTTTCCTTATTTATTTTCATTTTGGATGATCTGTCCATTGGTGAAAGTGGGGTGTTAAAGTCCCCTACTATGATTGTGTTACTGTCGATTTCCCCTTTTATGGCTGTTAGTATTTGCCTTATGTATTAATGTGCTCCTGTGTTGGGTGCATAAATATTTACAATTGTTACATCGACTTCTTGGATCGATCCCTTGATCATTATGTAGTGTCCTTCTTTGTCTCTTTTAATTGTCTTTATCTTTAAGTCTGTTTTGTCTGATATGAGAATTGCTACTCCAGCTTTCTTTTGGTTTCCATTTGCATGGAATATCTTTTTCCATCCCCTTACTTTCAGTCTGTATGTGTTCCTAGGTCTGAAGTGGATCTGTTGTAGACAGCATAAATATGGTTCTTGTTTTTGTATCCATTCAGCCAATCTCTGTCTTTTGTTGGGAGCATTTAGTCCATTTACATTTAAGGTAATTTTCAATATGTATCTTCCTATTCCCATTTAATTGTTTTGGGTTCATTATTATAGGTCTTTTCCTTCTCTTGTGTGTCTTGTCTAGAGAAGTTCCTTTAACATTTGTTGTAAAGCTGGTTTGGCGCTGAACTCTCTCAGCTTTTGCTTGTCTGTAAAGGTTTTAATTTCTCCATCAAATCTGAATGAGATCCTTGCTGGGTAGAGTAATCTTGTTTGCAGTTTTTTCTCCTTCATCACTTTAAATATTTCCTGCCAGTCCCTTCTGGCTTGCAGAGTTTCTGCTGAAAGAGCAGCTGTTAACCTTATGGGGATTCCCTTGTGTGTTATTTGTTGTTTTTGCCTTGCTGCTTTTAATATGTTTTCTTTGTACTTAATTTTTGACAGTTTGATTAATATGTGTCTTGGCGTATTTCTCCTTGGATTTATCCTTTATGGGACTCTCTGTACTTCCTGGTGTTGATTAACTATTTCCTTTCCCATATTAGGGAGTTTTCAACTATAATCTCTTCAAATATTTTCTTAGTCCCTTTTTCTCTTCTTCTTCTGGAACCCCTATTATTCGAATGTTGGTGCGTTTAATATTGGCTCAGAGGTCTCTGAGACTGTCCTCAGTTCTTTTCATTCTTTTTTCTTTATTCTGCTCTGCAGTAATTTCCACTATTTTATCTTCCAGGTCACTTATCCGTTCTTCTGCCTCAGTTATTTTGCTATTGATCCCATCTAGAGTATTTTTAATTTCATTTATTGTGTTGTTCATCATTGTTTGTTTCATCTTTAGTTCTTCTAGGTCCTTGTTCAATGTTTCTTGCATTCTGTCTATTCTATTTCCAAGATTTTGGATCATTTTTACTATCATTCTGAATTCTTTTTCAGGTAGACTGCCTATTTCCTCATTTGTTAGGTCTGGTCAGTTTTTATCTTGCTCCTTCAGCTGCTGTGTGTTTTTCTGTCTTCTCATTTTGCTTTTCTTACTGTGTTTGGGGTCTCCTTTTTGCAGGTTGCAGGTTCATAGTTCCTGTTGTTTTTGGTGTCTGTCCCTAGTGGCTAAGGTTGGTTCAGGGGGTTGTGTAGGTTTCCTGGTGAAGGGGACTAGTGCCTGTGTTGTGGTGGATGAGGCTGGATCTTGTCTTTCTGGTGGGCAGGTCCACGTCTGGTGGTGTGTTTTGGGGTGTCTGTGGACTTATTATGATTTTAGGCAGCCTCTCTGCTAATGGGTGGGGTTGTGTTCCTGTCTTGCTAGTTGTTTGGCATAGGGTGTCCAGCACTGTAGCTTGCTGGTCCTTGAGTGAAGCTGGGTGCTGGTGTTGAGATGGAGATCTCTGGGAGGTATTTGCCGTTTGATATTATGTGGAGCTTTGATGTCTCTTGTGGACCAGTGTCCTGAACTTGACTTTCGCACCTCAGAAGCACAGCACTGACTCCTGGCTGCAGCACCAAGAGCCTTTCATCCACACGGCTCAGAATAAAAGGGAGAAAAAGTAGAAAGAAGTAGAAGAAAGAAAGAAGAAAGGAAAGAATGAAAGGAGGGAGAGACAAAAGGAAGGAAAAAAAGAAAGAAAGAAGATAAAGTAAAATAAAATAAAGATAAAATATAATAAAGTTATAAAAATAATTATTAAGAAAAAATTAAAAACAAACAAACAAAAAAAAAGACGGATTGAACCGTAGGGCAAATGGTGGAAGCAAAGCTATACAGACAAAATCTCACACAGAAGCATACATATGCACACTCACAAAAAGAGGAAAAGGGGAAAAAATAAATCTTGCTCTCAAAGTCCACCTCCTCAATTTGGGATGATTCATGTCTATTCATGTATTCCACAGATGTGCGGTACATGAAGTTGATTGTGGAGCTTTAATCTGCTGCTTCTGAGGCTGCTGGGAGAGATTTCCCTTTCTCTTCTTTGTTCTCACAGCTCCCAGGGGCTCAGCTTTGGATTTGGCCCCGCCTCTACATGTAGGTCACCAGAGGGTGTCTGTTCTTTGCTCAGATAGGACAGGGTTAAAGAAGCAGCTGCTTCGGGGACTCTGGCTCACTCAGGCCAGGGTGAGAGAGGGGCACGGAGTGCAGGGTGAGCCTGTGGCGGCAGAGGCCAGCGTGACTTTGAACCAACCTGAAGTGAGCCATGCATTCTCCTGGGGAAGTTGTCTCTGGATCCCGGGACCCTGGCAGTGGCAGGCTGCACAGGCTCCCCGGAAGTGGGTGTGGAGAGTGACCTGTGCTTGCACACAGGCTTTTTGCTGGCAGCAGCAGCAGCCTTAGCGTCTCATGCCCATCTCTGTGGTCTGCACTTTTAGCTCCGGCTCACGCCCGTCTCTGGAGCTCCTTTAAGCAGCACTCTTAATCCCCTCTCCTAGCACACCAGGGAACAAAGAGGGAAGAAAAAGTCTCTTGCGTCTTTGGCAGGTCCAGACTTTTCCCCCGACTCCCTCCCGGCTAGCTGTGGTGCGTTAATATCCCCTACAGGCTGTGCTCACGCCGCCAACCCCAGTCCTCTCCCTGTACCAAAGCCTGAGCCTCAGCCCCCAGCCCCTGCCCACCCTGGCGGGTAAGCAGACAATCCTCTTGGGCTGGTGAGTGCCAGTCAGCACCAATCCTCTGTGTGGGAATCTCTCCTCTTTGCCCTCCGCACCCCGGTTGCTGTGCTCTCCTCCATGGCTCTGAAGCTTCCCCCTCTGCCACCCGCAGTCTCCACCCGCAAAGGGGCTTCCTAGTGTGTGGAAACCTTTCCTCCTTCACAGCTCCCTCCCAGTGGTGCAGGTGCCTTCCCTATTCTTTTGTCTCTGTTTATTCTTTTTTCTTTTGCCCTACCCAGGTACGTGGGACTTTCTTGCCTTTTGGGAGGTCTGAGGTCTTCTGCCAGCGTTCAGTAGGTGTTCTGTAGGAGTTGTTCCACGTGTAGATGTATTTCTGGTGTATCTGTGGGGAGGAAGGTGATCTCCACATCTTACTCTTCCACCATCTTCCCCCCAGAACCAACCCATTAGTTTTTTAGTAGCATGTTGTTTAGTCTCCATGTAATTGTTTTTTTTTCTCATTTCTCTTTTCTGGGGTTGATTTCTAGTTTCATGCCTTTGTGGTCAGAAAATATCCTTTAGATAATTTCTGTCCTCTTAAATTTGTTGAGGCTTGTTTTGTGACCTAGTGTGTGGTCAAGCCTACAGAATGTTTCATGTGCACTTCAAAAGAATGTGTATCCTCTTTTTTTAAAATTTCCTTTGCCCTGAGAGTATCAATTAAACCTAACAGTTCTGTTGTATCATTTAGGATCTCTGTTGCCTTACTGATTTTCTGTCTAGAAGATCTGTCCATTGATGTGGTGGGGTTTTGAAGTCTCCTACTATTATTTTATTCCCATCAATTTACCCCTTTCTGTCTGTTAGTACTTGTTTTATGAATTTGGGTGTTCCTACAATAACAAAAATGTTTAATTTGAAAAATTAATGGGCTGGAGTTAAGATGGCAGCTAGGAGGATGTGGAATTCATGTCTCTGCACAACTAGGGCACTTAGCAGGCACTGGTGGGGGACCATGGATACCTAAGGGGATGGGGGGAACCCCCAGCGACTGGGTAGGATGTGGGGCATGGGGGGGGAGTGAGGAGGGAGGAGAAGTGGAGATGGGATGGGACTGGTGCCCCTGAGGGGCAGCTTGGGGAGGCAAAGGGATCCCACGCCTGAAGGGGGAAATTGGGGGACCATTGGGAGAGCAGAGGATCAAAAGGTAGCATGGCCAGGTTTCCTGTGCCCACATGGGCCCCCGGGAGCCTGCTGAGATCCCCGGCCTGATCCTCTGCCCACCGAGGCCCCCTGCAGCTGTGCACATCCTAAGAGAATGGGAGGGAGGGAAGGGTGAGCAAAAGTAAAGGCCGGACCTATGGGACTGGCACCCCTGAGGGGTGGCTGGGGGAAGGGAGGAGTTCCTACACCCAGTGGGACCTACCCACGGTTAGGGGTCCAGTGGGGATGGGGGAGACGGGGGGAGGGTCACAGAGAAATGGAAGGGAACATGGCCAGTGCTTTCCCTGTCCACTTAGGCACTGGGGAGCCTGTTGAGTTCCCGGGCCTAATCCTCTTCCCTCTGAGCCTCCCTCCTGCCACACAGAATGCAAGACCTGCCCCTCCACCCCCGCCCAGGGCCATACCTCTACACTCAGAGACCCCTAGGAGATCCCCTTCAACAATGCTGTGCCTAAACCCCACCCACAAACCCTCACCCAGGGTCTTACGTCCAAACCCTGAAACTCCACAATCCGGAGGCTCTCCTTTCAATGTGCTGCCTATCCCCTTCTGTGAAGGTCTTAAGCAGAGGCCCTGCCCCGTGCCTGAATATCGCCCTACCTAGGCACTGCCCCCAAGGCCTTTTCCAGCTGCATGGGTCCTGAACCTAGGCCCCACCCCATGCTCAAATGTCACCTCCCACCCACCTGGGTCCCACCCCACCCTAAACCACACCCCTTCCTAAGTTCCAACCCCACCTAAACTCTGCCACTCCATAGCCAAAGGTTTTTTTTCTTTTAGATTGGTGTCCTGTTGTACCTTATTGATTCATTGTTGTTGATACATTTATATTTATATTTTTTCTAATAAATCTTTTATATTTCTAATTTTATTTTATTCTTTATACTTTGTTATTGTTCTGCTCCTTTTGGCTTGTTCCCCCCCTATTTTTCTGTTGTGGTTTAACTTGTTGCAGTTGTTTCAATTATATTTTTCTTTCCTAATAAATACACTCTTTACTTTTCTACTTTTGTTTTTTATTCTTTGTTACTGTATTGCTCCTTTCCATTTTTTAAAAAATTTTGCCATGCCACACAGCTTGTGGGATATTGGCTCCCAGTCCATAGGTCAGGCCCGAGCTCCTGTGGTGGGAGCTCCAAGTCCAAACAACTGGACTAACAGAGAACGTCAGGCCCCAGGGAATATTAATCTGAGTGAGGTCTCCCTGAGGTCCTCATCGCAGCACCAATACCCAGCTCTATCCAACTGCCTGCAAACTCCAGTGCTGGATGCCTCAGGCCAAACAAACAGTAAGACAGGAAAACAGCCTCAGCCATCACACACACACACAGAAATGAATGAAAGGACAAAAAATATGTTACAGGTGAAGGAGCAAGGTAAAAACCTACAAGACCAAATAAATGAAGAAGAAATAGTCAACCCACCTGAAAAAGAATTCAGAGTAATGATAGTAAAGATGATCCAAAATCTCAGGAACATAATGGAGAAAATACAAGAAACATTTAACAACGATCTAGAAGAAATAAAGAGCAAACAAACAGTGATGAATAACACAACAACTGAAATTAAAAATACTCTAGAAGCAATCAATAGCAGAATAACTGAGGTAGAAGAACGGATAAGTGACCTGGAATATAAATGGTGGAATTAACTGTCAGGGAGCAGAATAAAGAATGAAAAGAATTGAGGACAGTCTCAGAGACTTCTGGGACAACATTAAATGCACCAACATTCGAATTATAGGGGCCCCAGAAGAAGAAGACAAAAAGAAAGAATGGGTCTGAGAAAATATTTGAAGAGACTATGGTCGAAAACTTCCCTAACAAACATGGGAAAGGAAATAATCAATTACGTCCAGGAAGTGCAGAGGGTCCCATACAGGATAAACCCAAAGAGAAACACGCTGAGACACATATTAATCAAACTATCAAAAATTAAATACAAATAAAAAATATTAAAAGCAGCAAGGGAAGAGCAACAAATAACATACAAGGGAATCCCCATAAGATTAACAGCTGATCTTTCAGCAGAAACTCTGCAAGCCACAAGGGAGTGGCAAGACATATTTAAAGTGATGAAAGGGAAAAATCTACAACCAAGAAAATTACTCTACCCAGCAAGGATCTCATTCAGACTCGATGGAAAAATCAAAACCTTTCCAAACAAGCAAAAGTTATGAGAATTCAGGCACCAACAAATGAGCTTTACAACAAATGCTAAAGGAACTTCCCCAAGCAGGAACCACAAGATAAGAAACAGACCTACAAAAACACAAAACATTAAGGAAATGAACCTACATATATATTGATAATCACCTTGAACGTAAATGGATTAAATGCTCCACCCAAAAGACAAAGACAGGCTGAATGGATACAAAAACAAGACCCTTAAATCTACAAGAAGAACCACTTCAAACCTAGGGAGACATACAGAATGAAAGTGAGGGTATGGAAAAAGATATTCCATGCAAATGGAAATCACAAGAAAGCTGGAGTAGAAATAATCATAGCAGATATAATAGACTTTAAAATAAAGACTATTACAAGAGATAAGGAAGGACACTACATAATGATCAAGGGATCAATCCAAGAAGAAAGCATAACAATTATAATTATGCACCCAACATAGGAGCACCTCAATACATAAGGCATATGCTAACAGCCATAAAAGGAGAAACTGACAGTAACACAATAATAGTGGGGGACTTTAACACCCCACTTAATCCAATAGATTGTCCAGACAGAAAATAAATAAGGAAACACAAGCTTTAAATGACACAATAGACCAGATAGACTTAATTGATATTTTTAGGACATTCCACCCAAAAGTGGAAGAATACACTTTCTTCTCAAATGCACATGGAACATTCTCCAGAATCGATCACGTTTTGGGTCACTAATCAAACCTTGGAAAATTTAAGAAAATTGAAATCATATCAAGCATCTTTTCTGACCACAACACTATGAGATTAGAAATCAATTACAGGACGAAGACAGTAAAAAGCACAAATACGTGGATGCTAAACAGTGTGCTGCTAAATAACCAAGAGATCACTGAAGAAATCAAAGGGGAAATCAAAAATACCTAGAAACAAATGACAATGAAAACATAATGTTGCAAAACCTATGGGATACAGCAAAAGCAGTTTTAAGATGGAAGTTCACAGCAATTCAAGCTCACCTCAAGAAACAAGAAAGATTTCAAACAACCAAACCTTACACCTAAAGCAATTAGAGAAAGAAGGAAAAACACCCAAAGTTAGCAGAAGGAAAGAAATCGTAAAGATCAGATCGGAAATAAATGAAATAGAAACAAAGTAAAAAATAGCAAAGATCAATAAAACTAAAACCTGGTTCTCTGAGAAGATAAACAAAATTGATAACCCTTTAGCCAGACTCATCAAGAAAAAAAGGGAGAGGACTCAAATCAATAAAATTAGAAATGAAAAAGGAGAGATTACAACTGACACCACAAAAATATAAAAGAAAGATTGTAAAATGGACAACCTGAAAGAAATGGACAAATTTTTGGAAAAATAAAACCTTCCAAGATTGAACTAGGAAGAATTAGAAAATATAAACAGACCAATCACAGGTAATGAAATTGAAACTGTAATTAAAAATCTTCCAACAAACAAAAGTCCAGGACCAGATGGCTTCACAGGTGAATTCTATCAGACATTTAGAAAAGAGTTAACACATTTACTTCTCAAACTCTTCCAAAAAATTGTGGAGGGAGGAATACTGCCAAACTCGTTCTGCGGGGCCACCATCACCCTCATACCAAAACCAGACAAAGATATCACAAAAAAAGAAAATTATAGAGCACTATCACTGATGAACATAGACGCAAAAATCCTCAACTAAATACTGGCAAACAGAATCTGACAGCACATTAAAAGCATCATACACCATGATTAAGTGAGATTTATCCCAGGGATGCAAAGATTCTTCAATATACGTAAAAAAAAAAATCAATATGACTCACCATATTAACAAATTAAAGAATAAAACCATATGATCATCTTAATAGATGCAGAAAAAGGTTTTGACAAAATTCAACACCCATTTATGATAAAACCTCTTCAGAAAGTGGGCATAGAGGGAACCTACCTCAACATAATAAAAGCCATATATGACAAACCCACAGCAAACATCATTCTCAGTGGTGAAAAACTGGAAGCATTTCCTCTAAGATCAGGAACAAGACAAGGATATACACTCTCTCCACTATTATTCAACATAGTATTGGAAGTCCAAGCCACAGGAATCAGAGAGAAAAAGAAATAAAAGGAATACAAATTGGAGAAGAAGTAGGGCTGTCACTGCAGATGACATGATACTATACAGAGAAAATCCTAAAGATGCCACCAGAAAACTACTAGAACTAATCAATGAATTTGGTAAGGTTGCAGGATACAAAATTAGTGCACAAAATATCTTTAATTCATATACACTAACAATGAAAGATCACAGAGAGAAATTAAGGAAACAATCCCATTTGCCATTGCAACAAAAAGAATAAAATACATAGGAATAAACCTACCCAAGGAGGAAGAAGACCTGTACTCAGAAAACTATAAAACACTGATGAAAGAAATCAAAGATAACATAAACAGATGCAGAGATATACCATGCTTCTGGATTGGAAGAATCAATATTGTGAAAATTACTATACTACCCAAAGCCAATCTACAGGTTCAATGCAATCCCTGTCAAATTATCAATGGCAGTTTTCACAGAACTAGAAGAAGAAGTTTTACAATTTTTATTGAAACACAAAAGATCCCAAATAGCCAAAGCAATATTGAGAAAGAAAAATGGAGCTGGGGGAATCAGGCTCCCTGACTTCAGACTATACTACAAAGCTACAATAATCAAGACAGTATGGTACTGGCACAAAAACAGAAATATACATCAATGGAACAGGATAGAAAGCCCAGAGATAAACCCAGGCACCTATGGTCACGTGTCTTTGACAAAGTAGGCAAGAATATACAATAGAGAAAAGACAGCCTCATCAATAAATGGTGCTGGGAAAACTGGACAGCTACATATAAAAGAATGAAATTAGAACACTCCCTGACACCATACACGAAAATAAACTCAAAATGGATTAGAGACCTAACTGTAAGGCTGGACACTATAAGACTCTTAGAGGAAAACATAGGAAGGACACTCTTTGAGATAAATCAGTGCAATATCTTTTTTGACCCACCTCCTAGAGTAATAAACAAATGGGACCTAATGAAACTTAAAAGCTTTTGCACAGCAAAGGAAGCCATATACAAGACAAAAAGACAACCCTCAAAATGGGAGAAAATATTTGCAAACGAAGCAACTGACAAAGGATTAATCTCCAAAACATACAAGCAGCTCATGCAGCTCAATATCACAAAAACAACCCAGTTCAAAAATGGGCAGAATACCTAAATAGTCATTTCTCCAAAGAAGACATACAGATTGGCAACAAATGCATGAAAATATGCTGAACATCACAGATCATTAGAGAAATGCAAATCAAAACCACAATAAGGTGTCACCTCACACCAGTCAGAATGGCCATCATCAAAAAATCTGCAAACAGTAAATGCTGGAGAGGGTGTGGAGATGAGGGAACTCTCCTGCACTGTTGGTGGGAATGTAAATTGATACAGCCACTATGGAGAACTGTATAGAGGTTCCTTAAAAAACTACAAATAGAACTGCCATACGACCCAGCAATCCCACTACTGGGCATATACCCTGAGAACACCATAATTCAAAAAGAGTCATGTACCACAATGTTCATTGCAGCAGTATTTACAATAATCAGGACATGGAAGCAACCTAAATGTCCATTGACAGATGACTGGATAAAGAAGATGTGGCATGTATATACAGTGGAATATTACTCAGCCATAAAAAGGAATGAAATTGAGTTATTTGTAATGCGGTGGAGGGACCAAGAGTCTGTCATACAGAGTGAAGTAAGTCAGAGAGAGAAAATCAAATATGCTAACACATATATATGGAATTTTAAAAAGCAGTACTGATGAACCTAGTGGCAGGTCAGGAATAAAGACACAGACATAGAGAGTGGACTTAAGGACATGGGGAGGGGGAAGGGTAATCTGGGACAAAGTGAGAGAGTGGCATTGACATATATGCATTACCAAATGTAAAATAGCCTGTGGGAAGCAGCCGCATAGCACAGGGAGATCAGCTCGGTGCTTTGTGACCACCTAGCAGGGTGGGCTAGGGAGGGTGGGAGGGAGGAGATATGCGGATATATGTTTATGTGTAGCTGATTCACTTTGTTATAAAGCAGAAACTAACACACCATTGTAAAGCAATTATACTCCAATAAAGATGTGAAAAAATATATATAACAAGGACCTACTGTATAGCACCATGAACTATATTAAATAGCTTGTAATAAAGTATAGTGGAAATGAATCTGAAAATGAATGGATATATGTATAACAATTTGCTGTACACCTGAAACTAACACAGCATTGTAAATCAGCTGTACTTCGATTAAAAAAAAAGAAATCAACTGTAAAAAAATGAAAAATTAAAATATGGAATTAAAGTATAAGAAAACAAATATAATAAAAAAATAAGCACCAGAAAATAAAACAAAAACTACAAGGAGGGAAGCTTGTGATTATAGTGTTCCAAAGATCTTCTATTTTTCTCAGAGTAAAGCTGTAATGTTTATCAATGTTAAAATTTACATATTAAGATATAAAGGACAGTTTTTAAAAGTGTATAACTAGACTGTGAAACTTCCAAAATTTGCAACAGCAGGGGAAAATGAAACTTAAGAGGCTCTGAAGCCATTACAATATAAAAAGGAAGAGAAATAATAAAAGCATCTAAAAACTCAAATAGAATGCACAAGCTAAGATTGTGGAAATAATTCCAGTAAGCCAACAATCAAAACAAATGGTAACAGGCCACATGCCTGGGTAAAAGACAAAAAATTTTAAGGTGTGTCTAAAAATTCAACCATATGCTGTTTATAAAATACACACATAAAGTATAAGGTTAACAGTTAATAAAAGAATATATGCATGTATTCTTACACACATGCATACACACCACACATATCTGTGTGTGTACATGTATGTGTGTGTGTGGCAAACATTAAGTATGCCAACATAAAGCAAGCTGGTATAGCTCTATTAACAGTAGACAAAGTATGTATATGTGTGTGTGTGTGTGTGTGTGTGTGTGTATATATATATATATTTGTCTGCATTGGGTGTTCATTGCTGTATGCGGACTTTTCTCTAGTTGTGGCGAGCAGGGGCTACTCTTTGTTGTGGTGCACAGGCTTCTCATTGCAGTGGCTTCTCTTGTTGCAGAGCACAGGCTCTAGGTGCACAGGCTTCAGTAGTTGCAGCACATGGCCTCAGTAGTTGTGGCTCATAGGCTCTAGAGCACAGGCTCAGTAGTTGTGGCCCGTGGGCTTAGTTGCTCCATGGCATGTGTGATCTTCCCAGACCAGGGCTCGAACCTGTGTCCCCTGCATTGGCAGGCAGATTCTTAATCAGTGTGCCACCATGGAAGTCCGACAAAGTATATTTTAACACAGAATCATTGTAAAGATTGAAGCCATCTATCAATACCTATAGACTTTATATTTTGTGGAAGAAATGAACCACTATTTGGTTTCTGTTTATTGTGGCAGAATGTAATCTCAATGGATATATTAGAATTTTTTTGTTTGTTTATGGTATCTGAGAGTTAAAGGCAACCTAGGTGTCCATTATGTATATAATAGGTAATAGATGAGTATCATGGCATGCTCTAAACAAGTCAATAAACTAGATGTGCATGCTTCTTCATGGATAAATTGTACAAATATAGTGTTAAGTGAAAAAAGAAATACAATGACACCTATAGGACTATCATTCATATCATTTAAAGATTCATGCTTACACAAAGAATAGCGAACATTCATTGTGGACTTACTATGTGCCTGATGCTTTCCCAAGGGCATCACATGTTCATTACATCCACACAATAATACTAGGAAAGTGAAGAGCAAAGAGTTTAAGCAGTTTTTATAAGGTTACATAGCTATTTAGTGAAAGAGCCATGGTTTAAACTGAAGCAATCTGGCTCCATATTCTTCACTCTTAACCACTATGATATATACATTATACAATGTTGTAAGGACATATACATATCCAAGGACATATATTAGAAACATTATGACGATGGGGCAGGAACCAGGACGAAATGATAGAATAAGACAGTAAACTTGCACAAATCAATAATGAAAGAGTACCATGTCCTGAGGATTATGATTAACATACTGTTCTGCATCTGAAGTCAAAAAAGGTACAGAAAAGAAAAAGAGGGAGACAGTAAAGTACCAGCCCTGGACCAGATAGTATAATTTAGAAGCTAGGAGTTGATTTTGTTGCCTGTCTGCTTGCTGACAGATCAGAGTTTAAAAACATTTCCATAATTATTAGAGTTAACGTTCCCCTTCTTTTTTTACACGTGTCTCATGTGAAACTACATCTAGACATTGCTTGGAACACTCTCTGTTTTGTTGGTCACACTGCCAATATTCAATTGACAGGTAATAATAGAAAGATGGTGACAAGCTCAGTGGCCCAGCCACTATATTGCTCTTCTTCTGATGTTATTTTTACATCTTTTAACTTTTCTCTTCAAAAAGTGTAGCTGAAAACAAAGTCAGGACAGATACGAAATATTTTGATACATTTTATATAAACATAAAGCAAGTTTATAATTTTTGATAATGTCACCAGTTCACTACAAATCTTATTTCCTCAGCTACTTGTTTCAAAATAAGTACAAAAGAATGAGTAAGTGACTAGTCACTAGTCCTAGACCCATATATGGTGTTTGGCATTAATTAAGGATCAATAATGCCAGAGGCTCTCAGGTCATTATATAGGAGTGTACTGAAAAGGAAGGAAGATCTAGGTTGATGATCATATTAAGGACTTTGAATGACCAGAGAGTAGCACCAAGGCTTCTGGGAGATAGGAGACAGCATGCACTGTTCCTTGATTTATTGAAACATATTGTGTTATTCAAGGTGTTCTGAAAAGCAGACACTAAGAGAGTATTACACATAAAAGAAAAATTTAGGGGTATTGCTTGTGAGGGAAAATGGGGAGAAGATGCAAGAGGAACCATCAGACAACACAAAGGTCTAACCCTTGTGAAGGAGAGAAGGAAGAAAGGAAGATTGCATGGATGTGTCTTAGACTTACAGAGCAGTCCTAAGAAAGTTCAGCAGGCCAATGGAGAGTCCTTGAGGCAAAGTCAGTCATCAGAGGAGTCTCAAATGTCCCAGAGCTTGGTCTGTATTAGTATTCCTGCTGCACTTCATCACTGGTTGAGAGCAGCCTAGAGGAAAGGAGGACTTTCTTTCTATGTAAATGTCCTGGTAGGCTCAGGGTTTAGTAGTGGGAACTGCTGGTCAACCACAGTCAGAAATCTGAGAGCAGTTGGATATCTGAAAGGTTGATTTTCAAGTTTCCAAGACTATTACATGCTCAACACTGTATCAGCACTCTACTAGACACTAAAGGGGGTAGAGACAAGTGGGTAGGTGTTATGTATGGAATGTTCGTGTCCTCCCAAAAATTATATGGTGAAGCCCTAACCCTCAGTGTTATAGTACCTCAGTGTTACAGTATTAGGAGGTGGGGCCTTTTGGAGGTAATTGTTTAGATGAGGGCATGAGGTTAGGACCCATCATGAGGTTAGGACCCATGATGAGATTATTACCCTTATAAGACAAGGAAATGACACCAGAGCTTCCACTCTCCCCACCATGTGAGGACACAGTGAGAAGGTGACCATCTGCAAGCCAGGAAATGGACTCTCATAAGAAACCAAATATGCTAGCGTCTTGCTCTTACATGTCTCATAATCGAGAACCATGAGAAATAAATGTCTGTTGTTTAAGCCACCCAGTTTAAGGTATTTTGTTAAAGCGGCCTGAGCAGACTACGACAGTAGGATACAAGGGTAGGTAAGGAAGATACAAAGGTGAGGAAGATGTCCTAAAGGTGCTAACGATATAACGATGGATGCAGACATACCCACATAATAAAAGAGACAATAGAAAAGTGCAAAATAGTATTAATAGGATATGTATTGTGAAAATAGAATTAATAATTTCAAGTAGGTAGCTCAAGGAAAATTTCACAGAGGAAGTGACATTTGACTTTGGTCTTGATGAAAAAGGTGTTTTATAGGTGAAGGGTGGAAAGACACTCCATGATGCAGGAACAGCATAAGCAGATGAAGACTTGGTACAATGTAGAACTGGCAAATGTTAAGGCAATCATTATGACAGCGTAGGTTATTTGGGGACATTTTTTAAGGAGGAGATGGAAATGTGGATTGGGGCCGATTATAAAGGCTGATTGGTTATCCTGCTTAAAAGTATGTGTCTGTGCATGTGCATGCATATGTGTGTGTTTTGTTTCTTCCTGGAATGCAGCAAAGAGTCATTGCAGGTTTTGCTCAGGAGGGCTAGTGTGGTGTGATACAAGCAGACTTGATTACCAGAGAGATTCTTTAGACTGTAGTGTGGAGAGTGGATTAAAAAAGAATGAGACTAAAGATAGGAAAGAGTGAAGATAGAGAAAGCAGTTAAAATGACATTGCTTCAGTTCAGGGAGAAACGTGGTGAATTAAAAACTGGAAAAAGAAAAGAATGGAATAAAAAAATTCAATATACATTTCAGAGGTGGAATTGACAGGTTCTTGTGCATAATTATGTGGAATATGGGAGCAAAACAAATATTATTGTTATAGAGAAGTGTTCCTCTTCCCATAAGCTACATTGTGATTATATCTACAAAGTTATCTCCTTGCATATCAGCAGGGAAGCCTCTTGCAGATAATTGGATCCAGTTCTTGAGCCAAATATATACTTTTCTTGTAAATTCTTAAATTGGCATTCTGTTTTATTATCGTGGTTTTATTATTATGAGTTTGATAAATGTTTTCCAGCCACATATTAGTTGAGTAATCCTGGCTTAACTCATACCATTGATTTCCTAGACTGTGATCCTTCCTCCAACATACTGCTCCCCTTTAATAAATACCCTTCCTGAAGCCAACACCTGACATCTCTTGAAACACCTGACATGAAATGGAAACTGAGTAATGAACATGTGGAAATGTTTGTGAGCCTTTGTTCTGTGTGTGAGGTCAAGTCTATGTACAAAAAAATTTGATATCTATCTCTTGGAAAAGAGTTGGAACAGATTGGTTCCATGGCTCCTCTCAGAGTTTATCCTGGTGTTCCAATCACTGTACATCTAACTCAGGAATTTTGGGAGGACTGGAAAATTTTGTTCTGAAGACATCTCAGAATAAGGAGGACAGCAAATCTAAACATGACAGGCCTTTCATTCATTTGACAATTATTTTTGGTGCCTGCCGTATGCCAGAAACTATCACTTCTAAAACTACTACAATTACTACCACTAATAATAAAAAAAAACTATAAATAATAATGATCAGATTATACCTCATTCCATTTAAAATACCCCTTAATGCTAGGATATATCAATCCCATGTAGTTATCTCTCTGCCTTGAGGACTAAATTAACTTCCTCGAAAACCAAGATTATTCAGCATTCTCTAGAAATCTTCAATCCCCACAAATATTAAAGATTCATAAGCAGGTTCTAGCTCATTATAAAAAGTGTCTTTCATAACCTGGCCTCACACACTGAACAGATGCAGAAGTCCTTCTAGAGGGTCTGTCTCACCATGCCAACAATTGGAATTTTCATAGCTTTCTGTTTTTTTGTGTTACAATTTATAGATATACCAAGTTCATATTAAAATTTAGTATCTCATTAAACAGATATATATTGGATCTACTATATGCTAGACATTACTTGAGGTGCCCAGAACATACTTCTGTACAAGACAGACATGGTACCTTTCCTCATAGAATTTGTAATCTAGTAGAGGAGAGAAATAATATACAAATAAGTGGATAAATAATTATTTGGAATGATGTAACTCACAGATATAATAAAACAGGGAATGTGATGGAGTGTGACAAATACAAATGCTAGACTCACAGACCAACTCTTCCATAAAATACTTCCTTTCCTTCTTTATAGCCATATCAGACTCATGACAAGATTAATTCATTGTGTTTAATTAAACAACTATTTATTGAACATCCATTCTATTGAACTATTCTAGTCAATGAGGATAGAGAAACCCAGAGAAGGTCATTGCCATCGTGGAACTTATATTCGAGTGGACATGGCATTTTTTGTCACTAGTTCCATTAATATTTGTAGTCAATGTGATCAGAGTTCTTCCCAAATAATGTGGTGTCTATATCAGATCAATCAACTCACATAGAGAAATTTGGAGGTGACAGCCCTGAGAGCAACAAATGTGCTAAGATGAATCTTAATTTAAATATCAAAAACCATTAGGATGCTAAAGTTTAATATTTCTGCTTTGTAAGTTATATGTTTGTGTGCTAGTTATAGGTTTTTACTATTTACAACACAAAAGAATGATCACAAGAAAAATTTTCTTCCAAATTACAGTTAGTATAAGACATATTATCATTTGGAAAATGGTTTACTTAGAGGGGAAAAGTTGAACAAAATGTTAATAAAGTCATGAGGCTGTTACTTTCCTGAATATTGATTTAAATAGTAAAGCTCTACCCAGAATAAAAGACACCATAGACATAAAAATAGAGCTGCCTTCTAACAAATGGCTTTTGAATTTCATGGGGATGGTTTCAAGCAATTTCACAGAAGCACCTATGCTGAAAAATATGTTTGCTGCTGTTATTTAAAAAAGGAAGTTAGTCGTCTTTTTTCTAGAAGCAATGGAAGTCGAAAACATTGCACCATATCTTTGTCACATTTCTGAGCTCCTACTACATGCAGAATACTGAGGAACATAAAGATATACAACACAGCCTCTGCCAAGATTTCTGAATGGTCACCAGGAACAGAGAAGTCTTGGTAATGTTACAATTAACAAGTTAACCACAAAGGTATCCAGAAGAAATATATTAACATTGAATTAAGCAAGAGTGAGAAAATAATTATTTATAATCATACCAACAGTAAATATCAGGCATTATTAGCTTTTATAATCTTAGCATATTCAGTAGTAAATTTATTCTCTACAAATTGTCACAGAATTTAAATTTACTGGCATGTACAAAAAATTAAGTTTTATCTAAAAGTTTCCTTTTTAAAAGGTTGTTTTCAATCATATCACTATGTTTTATTAACGTGGCATCAGATTACTTGTTTAATGACATTTCCATTTTTAGCTAGTTATTTTAATGGCATTATGCACACATAGCCAAGTCAATGCTTATAACCAATGCATGTCAATTCCTTTATGGAATGGAAGCCCAAGCAGCATACCACCTAATAATATACCATGACACTATATTACATGAAGAATTTACATTTCTTTGTGTATTTTGTGACCTTTATTCAGTAAGATGCAAGTGTTTGATAATGACTTTAACATTAATAAGCTTGTACTTAGAGGCATCTAAGATGTTGCTAATATTTTGACTGACTCTTCATTCACCACTATCCTGGTCTATTGATTTGCACAGAACTTTAATGTGATGCCCTACTGTCATTAGAACATTGACTTGAGTTGTTTTTTATTAATGGTGTTAAGAACTATGAAGTGTCTGGGTTTTTATCATACTTGAAAGATAAAAGTTAGCCTGCCACTATTTCATACATGCCAGCAGAAGGCATAAGATTCCTGCGTCAGAGACAAAGGACTTGTTACAAACAGAAGGGCAGGCAGAACGAGCTTCATACTTGCATTAGTTCCTCTTGCCCACCCCCACAAGTCCCATAGGGATGATACAGAGTGGACCAGGTGGATGGTGTACAAGCAGCAGGTCTGGGTCATAACTGAGGAACCCTGTGCTTAAACAATCTTATAAAAGGGCTGCTGGCCAATCTGCCTAACATTTGCCCCAGAGAATGACATTATTTTCATTATCCTGCTAAGAAAGCATACCTATTCTTGGCCCTAGAGGGAGACACTATCTCTATCTTCCAAGGCAGTTTGCTATACAGACATCCTTGAGAAGAGTCTGGAACAAAGATGTTAATGCCACTTGATCAAAGGACTTGAAGAGAGACCCATGGAGACATGTCTCCCACTATTTGTGGATTGTGCTAATTTATCTACATATAGTCCATTTAAGTCAACAATTAGCCTTGTGAACTACTTGAGAAGAGACTGCCAGTCCTCTGAGATTCTCTGTGGCCTGCTCATCTAAAGGTAAATGACCACAGGACGTGCATTCATTTACCATTGCATTTCTGAATGGGGTTTCCCGTGTTATTTTGTCAGGGTCCATGTGTTTGGTAAAAACTGAAATGAAGTGGATTCAATGGAGATGCAAAAAATAGATGTAGTCGTGTATAGTACCTTCATTCAGATAACATAAACTTAGAATGGTTGAAGTTAATGTCTAGACATTCTTTGATTTCCATTTCCTTTGCTAATAATAGGAGAGTAACAATACTATTTGAGGAATGCAATAGCATACACATGCAATGCTTATACCCTTGCCATATTTGTTACTAAAGCATTCCACTTCAGGAGAGAAAAACTGCACATATATACATTGAAAAGCCTTTTCTGGTTATAGTGTCCAAAAGTTTAACTGTCAACCAGGGATATTTGCTAAGAATTTTGAAGGGGAAGAGCTGATCAACTAACTCACCACATTTACTCATGGTCTTTTCTTGACTGAGGCTTTGATATTTGTGTCAATAGATAAAATTGACTCTTGGAATTGTGATAATTCAAATATGACTATAGTTGATAATGGATGAACATGTACTAATTCAACTGTAATATGTTTGACAGGCTAATCAGCATGAGACCCGAGAAATCCAGTTTCTATATTAATAGCAGTTGCCCAAAAGTTACAACCTGGGAAAATCTTCCCAAAGCAGATGGGCAAATTCACTCAGATTCCTGTGAACTATCAGAGGATAAAAGCAATCTGGAGTCAAAGAAAATACACCATGGTGGTAATTTAGAATGGGGAAACTTCAGATAGAAGAGATACTGCATCTTTTGGAAAGAATGCAACATGAATATAAATGAGTTGTACCAAATATTGCCTCTAATAGGTACCCAGGTACCCATTTGAGGCCAATGTTGTTCTTGAAAATGTGCAATATTTCATGATTGAAGTCGATGGTTCCTGAACAGGAACAATCATGAGACCTAAGATTTGTGGGATCTTTAGAAGCATGTAGAAGGCAGGGAGTGCTTTTTTAAAGTATTTGATGAATTCATGGAGTGAGATAAATTTGAAAGTGCTTTAGAAAGTGAACTTTTTATGAAATTATAAGCATTTTGCATATAATTATATATTTTGATTTTAACATTACATTTTAAAATCAAACAATGATAAGCAGTTCAAATTATTTTAGAAAGCAAGTGAGATATGTGAATAAAATACCTTTGCGGTCATGGATTGTACAACCTTGGTCTCTATTTTATACAGTTAAAAAAATGTCAAATATTTGCGTGGCACACGACATCTCACAAGGTAATTTTGACTTATTTTTCAGTCTTCTGCTGCTTCTTCACATGCACACCAAGCATTCATTTACTGAAAGCAACACACTTTTGCATATTTCCATGAATTTGCACATTCCTTTGCCTTGAATATCCTGTTCTCTCTTATCTGCCAAACGCTGCTTCATTCTTCAAGGCTCACCACGAATGAATATCTCCTTTCCCATAAAGCCATCTCTGGCACAACCCCTGCCCCCATTCTTCTCTTCTGTTTCCAATCTAGTTTCTCCCAAGAAAACATTTTACATGGCTTTCTCGTAACACTTGTTATATTGCTTTCTATATTGCAATGTAACCTGTTTTTCTCACTTATCTGTAAAATTCTCAGGGGTGAGAATGTGTTTTATTCTTTGTTGTGACCCCCAAACACCTGTTGAGGGCTCAATTAACATTGAATATAGATCATACATTTCTTGATCCTCATCTTACCTGACATTTGACCACTCCATATTTAAATACTCTCTTCCTTTGGCTTCTATAATGTCACTCACTTCTGATATTTTCCTCCACCTCTCGAGAAGATACTTCCCAGTCTCTTTGGTACTCCTTTCTAGGCTAACGCCTTAAATATCATCATTCTCAAGGCTCTGGCTCTTCGCTATGGTCTTCTCAATATTGAATATCTCTGCATAGTCCCTGTATTCCCATGATTTTATTATTACCCACATGCTGATGAATCCCAAAGAAATATCTCTAGCTCAGACTTTGCTCTCCTACATGTGCATCCATACCTAACTGCAGTGGTGTGCCAAGGAAGGAGTAAGACGGGTGATGGGAAGAGTCAGATCCAGTAGAGAAGAGTATTTTGTCTCTGGAATTGCTTAGTATTACTAGCACGTGGCAATAATAAGAAGCAGATCCGTTTTAGTCAATTTTATTATTGCTTACAAATTCCCTAGAGACTATGCACTAATTTATTGCCTCTGCTTGGAGGGGGGACAGCTCGCATGGTTCCACTTTTGATATGTGCAATTGTCTATTGACACCTTTTGCTTGATTGTTTCCTTGATATCTCACATTTATAATGTCTGCAACTGATCATAGCTATGGCCCAAACCTATTCTTCCTCATGTGTTCCTGACCTTACTAAATCATACCGCTGTCCACCAGGCTCACAATACAAAAATACAGAAGTGACTCCAGATTTTACCTTATTTCACCTCCCCTCCACACATCCTGACAGTTACAAAGCCTTGCTGATTCTACCTCAAAAATAAATATCTAGTCATCTACTTTTCTCCATTCCAACTGTACCCCAGGATACTGGGATCTCTTACCTGATGATTAACAGTCTTCTCTCGTCTCCTATCTCCACTTTTGATCCCTCCAACTCATTCATCTTTATCACATTTTAGCCATTGTGATGTCTTTAAAACATACAGCTGATCTTGTAATTTCACTGCTTAACATGTTATAATGTCTTCTTATTGCCCTTGTGATTAATTACAAAATCATAAGACTCTGTATGATCTGTCCAGGACTTCCCACACTACCCTTTAACCTTCTTTCTCTCTTCACTAGAATTGCAGCTTGATGAGGGCAGGATTCTTTGTCTTAGTCACTGCTGAATCCTCAGTGCCTGGAAGAGCATTTAGCTTATAGGAGGCACTCAAAAAATACTTTCCAAATAACTGAAAGCATTTTTTAAAAATCTTACCTCCCACTTCTTTCTGTTGGATTTAACCATATGGAATCTCCATTCCATCTACTGTAGACCAATTTTAGCCCCCCTAAAGGCTTATGATCTTTCCTATCTTTGAGTCTTGACAAATCTTCCTACAGTCTTCAACTCTGTTTTAACCCTGAACAGTCTCCATGCTCTTCTCTTGGCCAGATCTTACTCGTCCTGTAGGTCTCACCTAAATATCACTTTCTCCAGGTTTTCATGACTTCTCGGTCTAGATTAGGTCTTCCTATTATATTCTTCTTTGAATACCTTATACTTTTGCTTATAATATGTGACATATGTGTTATCTGTTCACTGCCTGTAGAAAGCACTATAAAGACAGGGCTCTTGCTGATCTTATTTACCACTTTATGTCCAGTAACCTGCAAAATGTTCAATATATGTTCAGTAACTATTAATTGAATAAATGACTTAATGATGGGAAACAGGTAGTATATGGAGATGCCAGGATTGGAGATGTGTGTCCCTTTGTTTTTTAAGTGTGTGAAGTATGTTTCATACTAAAGATAAAGAACAAATTTACAGAAAGAACTTAAAACACAGAGAGGGGATAAATAATAGATTAAGGTCCTCGAGAAGGGAGGGATGGGATTCACAGAGATTAAATAGATACAGGCCTGTATAACCAACTGCTGACTGGACATTTCCCCTTAGGTGGCCCAGAAGCCCCTAAAGCTCAACACACCTAAAATGTAATTTATCACTTTTCCCTTGTCAAGCCAGAAGAACACCAAAGCAACAACAAAAAAGCATCTGCCCTCCCTCCAGCACACCTGCTTTCAGTGAATAGCAGCACCATCCACCCAGCTGCCCAAGTGAGAAGCCTGGGAGTCGCCCATGACTCCTCAACCTTCCTTAGCTCCCACATGCAATCCATCATCAGCAAGGCCTTTCAGGTGCCTCCTCCACCAGACTTTGTTCTCAACACGGAAAAGAACCATGTTGGTCTTTTCACTACTGGATCCTCAGAACACAGGACAGTGCTTAGTATATTGTAAGCATTGAATAAATATTTGTTGAATAAATGAATGAAGAGATATGGGAACATATGTATATGTATAACTGATTCACTTTGTTATAAAGCAGAAACTAACACACCATTATAAAGCAATTATACTCCAATAAACATGTTTAAAAAAATGAATAGAGGGCTTCCCTGGTGGCACAGTGGTTGAGAGTCCGCCTGCCGATGCAGGGGACGCGGGTTCATGCCCCGGTCCGGGAAGATCCCACATGCCATGGAGCGGCTGGGCCCGTGGGCCATGGCCGCTGAGCCTGTGCGTCTGGAGCCTGTGCTCTGCAACGGGAGAGGCCACAGCAGTGAGAGGCCCGCATACCACCACCAACAACAAAAAAAAAATGAATAGAAAATGTAACTACATTAAGGAGGAGGTAATTAGAGGAGGCAGAACAGAAACGAGGAGGCATCTACAAATAACAAGGCCTAACAAATCATATCCTACAGTTAAATTAGTAAATAATATCAACAAAACCGGGCCTTTGCATAATTAATCTGGTCATCCGAATGGGTGGTGTATATGGATTATATTGATATATTACAAAACTCCCAAATATTTCTGTATAAACCATGTAGTGACAGATCCAATGATGCCATTTAGAAGTGGCCCTTCTTGTTGCCAGCCTAATCCATTTATGTTTAATCTAAATCCAAGTATGGGATTACTGACATCATGATCTTTGGTTATTGAATTTAATCACATCGAACAGGAAAATGTGTCTCGTGTTACCTTTCTATGCAAATAGGTCTCATGTCACTAAATACTAGCTTATGTCTGTAACTAGGTCAGTTCATCTCTCTGCAGGCTCAATTTCTTCCTCCAAAAACCAGAAATGAATACAACAAAAACAGCAACATTCTTCTTGGACCACTCAGACAATTCTTGAAACTATATGTTAAATTGTAAAGCATGAATTAGCCCAAACTGATATGAATCATCTTTACACAGAAGAAGCATACCTGTATTAAAAGCAGACATACCTATTTCTAACATCCAACCCAAGAAATACATATTGTTTTTCCCTGGTGCTTTGGTGACAATAAAGAGGTCAATTCAAGGTTCCACCACATCATATGTATTCTTCGTGTATTTTGTTTGGAGAAGCGTAAATCCTTTTTTTTTTTTTTTACATTTTTTCCTCATAAGAAAAAGTCAATCAAACTTAGAAATATTGCCAGCTTTACAGTTTATTTTTTTCCTTCTTAGTCTAATAGATGAATGTCAATATGTTTGTTAATTTTTTTTATAAGAGAAAGTGCCTAAGGCCTGAATTTCTAGCAGTCAGATTTCTAGAGTACATTTCTGTACACTTTCCATAGATTTCAAATGGTTCAATTCATCCTCCTGCAACAGGCTGCAAGTAGAACAACTCAGTTCCCTTAAAAAGGCCTGTATATTCATCACCCACTAAACTGAGGAGTCTACCCTCCTACACACTTTACCCCATCCTCATCCTCAGGAGCTCTAGGTTTTCTGAAGTATTATTAGAGTATTCAAGCCATACTCGCCAAACCATTATCAATTTTTGCAGGCTTGACTTCTGACAGTCATCTTCCTGACTCAACTTACCATATGTTTATTTACTATGTCATAGATTCCAAGGACTTTTTGATACCTTGCACAGGATTCAAGGCCTCAAGAAGTTGAAAATCTAGTACCATTTATGAAAACTCTCAGTTAGTGTCTCAATTGTGAGATTAGGGTAATGACCACAACTTCAATGAGTAGCTAAGAGAAGTAACGATACTGCATTGATTCCATGGGGTTGCTATGAGGATTAAATGTGCAAATACATGTAAAGCTCTTGGAACAGTGTCTGGCATGTTGTCACTGCTAAATACGAGTCAGTGATTATATATTATCCTATTTTACAGAGAGGAATCTGAGAAAGGAGCAGATTTAGGATATCAATTCAGATTTATCATACTCGAAACCTGTGTTATCCTTATTACCACACAGCTCTGCAACCTGAACAAATGGGACACTTCTTTAAGATCTTTTTAGTAAAGATTAATTGAAGGAATATTGACCTGTATGGTTACATCCATAAATCTTTAGTCAGGAATATTGTACACACACTGGATCATGTACGTTTCACAACATTCCTGATGCTTTAGGAACTCTTATTATGCCCTTTGCACAAATGAGACAACTGAGGCACATAGAAGTTAAATACCTTGCGCAAGGTCTCACAGCCAGTAAGTGATGAAGCTAGGGTACCAACACAGCTCTAATTCCAAGAATCACACTTTTGACCAAAGGTTCTGTGGCCTTTGACTACAATTCCCGGGTATAGTTGTATCCTGTGTCTCTCTCAAGAAACAACTGGTGTGTGCTCCCAATAAAAGGACAGCCCACACTTGCATGGCTCTTCACAGCTTTAAATTGCACCCGCACACACTTTCATTGTAATCCTCTGTGTGTGTGTGTGTGTGTGTGTGCATATATATATATATATATATATATATATACACACTCTCTATATATGTATATATGTATACATATATGTGTGTTTGTATATATAGACACATACATATATACTCAGAGATATATGTATATATACAGACATAAATATACACACAAAATATGTAAATTACAAAAATCTTGCAGTGCATTCTATTATGAATGATTCCACTCATTTATGTCTATATGCTCTACTAGGTTTCTTTTTTTTTTACATCTTTATTGGAGTATAATTGCTTGACAATGATGTGTTAGTTTCTGCTTTATAACAAAGGGAATCAGCTATACATATACATACATCCCCATATCTCTGCCCTCTTGCGTCTCCCTCCCACCCTCCCTATCCCACCCCTCTAGGTGGTCACAAAGCACTGAGCTGATCTCCCTGTGCTATGCGGCTGCTTCCCACTAGCTATCTATTTTATATTTGGTAGTGTATACATGTCCATGCCACTCTCTCTTTGTCCCAGCTTACCCTTCCCACTCCCCATGTTCTCAGATCCATTCTTTAAGTCTGCATCTTTATTCCTGTCCTGCCCCTAGGTTCATCAGAACCTTTTTTTTTTTTTTAGATTCCATATATATATATGTGTTAGCATACGGTATTTGTTTTGCTCTTTCTGACTTACTTCATTCTGTATGACAGACTCTAGGTCCATCCACCTCACTACAAATAACTCAATTTTGTTTCCTTTTATGGCTGAGTAATGTTCCATTGTATATATGTGCCACATCTTTATCCATTCATCTGATGATGGACACTTAGGTTGTTTCCATGACCTGGCTATTGTAAATAGAACTGCAATGAACACTGTGGTACATGACTCTTTTTGAATTATGGTTTTCTCTGGGTATATGCCCAGTAGTGGGATTACTGGGTTATATTGTAGTTCTATTTTTAGTTTTTTAAGGAACCTCCATACTGTTCTCCATAGTGGATGTAAGATGAAAAGACAACCCTCAGAATGGGAGAAAATATTTACAAATGAAGCAACTTACAAAGGATTAATTTCCAAAATTTACAAGCAGCTCATGTAGCTCAATATCAAATAAAACAACCCAATCCAAAAATGGACAGAGACCTAAATAGACATATCTCCAAAGAAGATATACAGACTGCCAACAAACACATGAACCAATGCTCAACATCATTAATCATTAGAGAAATGCAAATCAAAACTACAATGAGGTATCACCTCACACCAGTCAGAATGGCCATCATCTACTAGGTTTCCTTAAAAATATATAGAATGCTTTTCTTCCTCCTTTCCTTCTTCCTTCCACAAATATTCATCGAACCTTCCTAAAAAACTTACTAGGACCCAAGAACATTAGGCAGTCATTCTGCCTGCATGCATTATGCCAGTAAACCTCCAAGTCTGACAGTGGAAACCAGATACCACATTTCATGGTGATATCATTGTATATTTACATGGGCAATAAAAGACTCTTCATGCTGCTCAAGATATCCAAGGACAGACCAGTGGGCCACCCTGCACTGATGGGTTAATTAGTCCCCATCACTATATCATCTTTGTTTTTTAAACTGAAGTATAGTTGATTGACAATGTGTTAATTACTGCTGTACAGCAAAGTAATTCACTTATACATATATGTATTCTTTTTTTATATTATTTTCCATTATGGTTTATCATAGGATATTGAATATAGTTCCCTGTGCTATACAGTAGGACCTTGCTGTTTATCCATCCTATATATACCAGTTTGCATCTGCTAATCCCAAACTCCCACTCCATCCCTCCCCCTTGGCAACCACCAGTCTGTTCTCTATGTCTGTGAGCCTGTTTATGTTTGGTAGATAAGTTCATATGACCATCATTATAGTCTTGATTTGAGGAAGCCAAATGTCTGGAGCCCTCAGGTGAAAATTGTATGTTCCTTGTTATTTGAAAATAGTGTGTCACTGATGGAGTTAATTACCTAAAGAAGAACTTCACACTGAATTCATGTAGCTGTGTCATGCTTCTCTTCTAAACTAGGACAATATAATTGTAACATAAAAATAAGTCATTGTATTTACTCTCAAGAGCTTGCTTCTCAGTTTTGCTAGTGACATGAAAACCTAATATCAGGGTCGATATAATGTCTCTATGGTAATTATCACTCCACTTTTCCTCTCTTCCTATATTCTTCTCATGTTACATTTTAATGTGTTTCTGCTCAAGTCAATTCAATTTATCAGTAGGCAAGGGGCATGAAACAGGGCTGATTTGTTCTGGATCTAGTTAAAAGTCAACTGTAAAATTCAGTTTTCAAGTTCACTTTTCAGTCAGATACACATGAGAAGAACAATAACTTATTTGGGGGATACCGTTATTTAGAGAAGTTTAATCTGATGTAAATACAAAAGAAAAATATGAAAGGGTGAGGCATATTTTGCATTCATGAAATCTACGTGTTTCCTTCTTGCTTCTCCATTACAAAGGGATTTTAGATTTCTAATGCATAATATGATAAACTACAAGAGATCACAAATGATAAAATGTGAGGAGACCCAAGAGATCCTCCAGAGCAGTGGCTTTTATACTAGGGCATCCACATATGTGTACAGAGGTCCATGAAGAGTTTTTAAGGGGTACTTGGATGTGGCTAGTTCTAAGAGAAAGTATTTTCAGTTCCCTAACATCTACATGTCATCTTTTGGAAACTGATCTGCTTGGAAGCAGCATCCAAGCAGCTTGTCCTGTCCTTTCCCCTGTTTCTTGTCCCAATCCTCCTGTCTCCACTTTATGAAAGAACGGCAGTGCTCTCAATTTGTCCCTAACAAGCACTGTTGTAACTGTTGAGAACGTGAATCATACTACCACTTGGTGACACATTCTTTGCCATCCATGCGGCTTCCAATTATTTCAAGTCCATTGAAGGAAGACCTAAACCAGTTAACAGCTTATAAATTTTTGCCAGATAAGTCAGAGATCAAATGAGTATAAGACATTACTAAAATAAGACCCCTTTCCCATCTTGTAATTGTCACAAATAAGTTTCCAGGCCTAACATATATGCAAACCCAAACACCACACACAGAACAAAAGTTCTCCGTGAATGAACTTAATTTTAGCACAAAAATATTTATCTAGGGGCAAATAAACTCATTGCAAAAATTATTCTTGTCCAATGCATTTAAGAAATAGATTTCTAAGAAATATTAACTTTGTTTTTAATATTTTATACATATGTATAATGTTTTTTATTTTGATCAACTGGATACTACTAAATAAGTGTAATGATAACTCAATCCTGAATTTTTTTAATCCATAGGAATGTATGGTCACAGGAAATGTTTGAATGAACATTTTTATGTATATACATATTTTTGTGCCTAAGAAATATGATCTTATGTTCCATAAAAGGTTTAAACATAAAATATATTACACTAGTATAAAATATTGTGGAAATAGCTATATGAGTTACAAAACGAAAAGGAACAATGTTAAATTTCTGACAGTTATAGATTGTACAAGTCCATTTTAATGGATAATGGTGTGTACCCAGTTGTTTGATATATAGATGCTATTGGATGAATTTAAAAAGATGACGAAGTACTTTTATTTTTAAAATTTAATATTTGTAATATGCTCTAAAAGTACACTCTTTGTGACCATTTAAACATACAGTGAACATTTTTAGCTTTTAATATATAACTTTTTGAGGGAGTAAGTATATTAAAAGTTTTTTAATGGATTAAGAAAGCAAAAAGTTTGATGAACACTGCCCCAATACAACAATTGTTAAATAATTTTCACACTGGAAAGCTTCCTTCCAGTGAAATCTTACAAAGAATCTCAATATATATAACAGATGTTCTTAGAACAGCTGTGTACCCCGTTCATCCCACCCCTACCCTAACCCCAGCAGCAGCCCTTGAAGTATCTTCTTTGCATCTCTTAGAAAATAGCTTTCAAATAATTGTGCTAACGTAACCTTTTATTTTACAGTTGGGAAGTAGTGGCTCAGAGCCAGTGAATAACTGAACTGTAACCAAATCCAAGTTATCTAACTTCAAGGCAAAAACATAACATAGACAATCACAAGATACTATTCTGCCCCCATGGTTCAACCCAGCCATTAATAAATCATTGAGAAATGAGTACTTAATATATAATTTCTTTGTTCTGTGTTTTTAAACACATTACTTTAAATATCTCATTGTGAAAGCTTGCATCAGAGAGCTCCTCTTTTCATTAAGGGGTTTAGGCAATCCAAAGGGTAGAGTAAGACTTGAACATTGTGTAATGCAAAGGAAAGGCAAATTTGATTAAGTCAATGTGCTAATTTTATAAAATGATTAAAGAAATGAAGTTTTACTACTGTTTAATCTGAGGTTTGGTATAAACTAGAGCAAAATGAGTAAAGTAAGTGTAAACAGTATTTGGGTCCATTTTCAGGTTCTGGAGCATAAGCCCAATCTTTTTTAGTGTATAAGAATTACTGGAGAAGGGGGGACCTTGAAGATGGCAGAAGAGTAAGACACGGAGATCACCTTCCTCCCCACGGATACACCAGAAATACATCCACACGTGGAACAACTCCTACAGAACTCCTACTGAAGGCTGGCAGAAGACCTCAGACCTCCCAAAAGGCAAGAAACTCCCCACGTACCTGGGTAGGGCAAAAGAAAAAAAGAAAAAACAGAGACAAAAGAATAAGGACGGCACCTGCACCAGTGGGAGGGAGCTGTGAAGGAGGAAAAGTTTCCACACACTAGGAAGCCCCTCCGCGGGCGGAGACTGCGGGAGGCGGAGGGGGGAGTTTCGGGACCGCGGAGTAGTGCACAGCGACGGGCGCGGAGGGCAAAGCGGGGAGATTCCTGCACAGACGATCGGTGCCGACCAGCAGTCACCAACCCGAGAGGCTTGTCTGCTCACCCGCCAGGGCGGGCGGGGCTGCGAGCTGAGGCTCGGGTTTTGGTTTTGGACGGAGCTCAGGGAGAGGACTGGGGTTGGCGGCTTGAACATAGCCTGAAGGGGTTAGTGCACCACGACTAGCCGGGAGGGAGTTCGGGGAAAAGCCTGCACCTGCCGAAGAGGCAAGAGACTTTTTCTTCCCTCTTTGTTTCCTGGTGCGCGAGGAGAGGGGTTTAAGAGCGCTGCTTAAAGGATCTCCAGAGACGGGCGCGAGCCGCGGCTAAAAGCGTGAACCCCAGAGACGGGCGCGAGTCGCGGCTAAAAGCGCGAACCCCAGAGACGGGCGCGAGCCGCGGCTGAAAGCGCAAACCCTAGAGACGGGCGCGAGCCGCGGCTAAAACCGCGGACCCCAGAGACGGGCGGGAGACGCTAAGGCTGCTGCTCCCGCCACCAAGGGGACTGTGTGCAAGCACAGGTCACTCTTCACACCCCTCTTCCGCGGAGCCTGTGCAGCCCGCCACTGCCAGGTTCCCGGGATCCAGGGACAACTTCCCCGGGACAACGCACGGCGGGCCTCAGGCTGGTGCAACGTCACGCTGCCTCTGCCGCCGCAGGCCCGCCCCGCACGCAGTGCCCCTCCTTCCCCCATCCCCCAACCCCCGGCCTGAGTGAGCCGGAGGCCCCGAATCAGCGGCTCCTTTAACCCCGTCCTGTCTGAGCGAAAAAACAGACGCCCTCCAGCGACCTACACGCAGAGGCAGGGCCAAATCCAAAGCTGAGCTCCTGTGAGCTGTGAGAACAAAGAAGAGAAAGGGAAATCTCTCCCAGCAGCCACAGAAGCAGCGGATTAAAGCTCCACAATCAACTTGATATACCCTGCATCTGTGGAATACCTGAATAGACAAGGAATGATCCCAAATTGAAGAGGTGGAATTTAGGAGCGAGATCTATGATTTTTTTCCCTTTTCCTCTTTTTGTGAATGTGTACGTGTATGCTTCTCTGTGAGATCTTGTCTGTATACTCTTGCTTCCACCATTTGTCCTAGGGCTCTATCCGTCCATGATTTTTTTTTAAAAATTCTTTTTCTTAATAATTAAGTTTAATTGTAATAACTTTATTATACTTTACCTTCGTTCTTTCTTTCTTTCCTTCCTTCCTTCCCTCCTTTAGACAACGAATCACCCCAAATTGAGGAGGTGGTCTCTGAGAGCAAGATTTATGATTTTTCCCCCTTTACCTCTTTTTGTGAAGGTGTATGTGTATGCTTCTGTGTAAGATTTTCTCTGTATAGCTTTGCTTCCAACATTTGTCCTAAGGTTCTATCCCTTTTTTTTTTCCTAAATATTTTTTAATTCAATAACTATATTATACTTTATTTTATTTTTACTGTATCATCTTTCTTTCTGTCTTTTTTCCTTCTTTCCCTCCTTCCTTCCTTCCTTCCTCCCTCCCTCCCTCCTTTCTTTCCTTCTTTGCTTCTTTCTTCCTTCCTTCCTTTCCTCCTTTCCTTCTTTCTTTACTCATACTTCTACTAATTCTCTCTACTTTTTCTCCCTTTTATTCTGAGCCGTGTGGATGAAAGGCTCTTGGTGCTCCAGCCAGGAGTCAGGGCTCTGCCTCTGAGGTAGGAGAGCCAACTTCAGGTCACTGGTCAACAAGAGACCTCCCAGCTCCACATAATATTAAACAGCGGAAATCTCCCAGAGACCTCCATCTTAACACCAGCACCCAGCTTCACTCAACGACCAGCAAGCCACAGTGCTGGACAACCTATGCCAAACAACTAGCAAAACAGGAACACAACCCCACCCATTAGCAGAGAGGCTGCCTAAAATCATAATAAGGCCACAGACACCCCAAAACACACCACCAGACGTGAACCTGCCCACTAGAGAGACAAGATCCAGCCTCATCCAGCACAACACAGGCACTAGTCCCCTCCACCAGGAAGCCTACACAACCCACTGAAACAACCTTAGCCACTGGAGACAGACATCAAAAACAACGGGAACTACGAACCTGCAGCCTGCAAAAAGGAGACCCAAAACACAGTAAGATAAGCAAAATGAGAAGACAGAAAAACACACAGCAGATGAAGGAGCAAGATAAAAACCCACCAGACCTAACAAATGAAGAGGAAATAGGCAATCTACCTGAAAAGGAATTCAGAATAACGATAGTAAGGATGATCCGAAATCTTTGAAGTAGAATGGACAAAATGCAAGAAACAGTTAACAAGGACCTACAAGAACTAAAGATGAAACAAGCAACGATGAACAATGCAATAAATGAAATTAAAACCACTCTAGATAGGATCAATAGCAGAATAACTGAGGCAGAAGAACGGATAAGTGACCTGGAAGATAAAGTAGTGGAAATAACTACTGCAGAGAAGAATAAAGAAAAAAGAATGAAAAGAACTGAGGACAGTCTCAGAGACCTCTGGGACAACATGAAACGCACCAACATTCGAATTATAGGGGTTCCAGAAGAAGAAGAAAGAAAGAAAGGGACTGAGAAAATATTTGAAGAGATTATAGTTGAAAACTTCCCTAATATGGGAAAGGAAATAGTTAATCAAGTCCAGGAAGCACAGAGAGTTCCATACAGGATAAATACAAGGAGAAACACGCCAAGACACATATTAATCAAACTGTCAAAAATTAAATACAAAGAAAGCATATTAAAAGCAGCAAGGGAAAAACAACAAATAACACACAAGGGAATCCCCATAAGGTTAACAGCTGATCTCTCAGCAGAAACCCTACAAGCCAGAAGGGAGTGGCAGGACATACTGAAAGTGATGAAGGAGAAAAGCCTGCAACCAAGACTACTCTACCCAGCAAGGATCTCATTCACATTTGATGGAGAAATTAAAACCTTTACAGACAAGCAAAAACTGAGAGAGTTCAGCACCACCAAACCAGCTTTACAACAAATGCTAAAGGAACTTCTCTAGACACGAAACACAAGAGAAGGAAAAGACCTATAGTAGCGAACCCAAAACAATATAGAAAATGGGAATAGGAACATACATATCGATAATTACCTTAAATGTAAATGGACTAAATGCTCCCACCAAAAGACACAGATTGGCTGAATGGATACAAAAACAGGACCCTTATATATGCTGTCTACAAGAGACCCACTTCAGACCTAGAGACACATACAGACTGAAAGTAAGGGGATGGAAAAAGATATTCCATGCAAATGGAAACCAAAAGAAAGCTGGAGTAGCAATTCTCATATCAGACAAAATAGACTTTAAAATAAGGACTATTAAAAGGGACAAAGAAGGACACTACATAATGATCAAGGGATCGATCCAAGAAGAAGATATAACAATTGTAAATATTTATGCACCCAACATAGGAGCACCTCAATACATAAGGCAAATACTAACAACCATAAAAGGGGAGATCAACAGTAACACATTCATAGTAGGGGACTTTAACACCCCACTTTCACCCATGGACAGATCATCCAAAATGAAAATAAATAAGGAAACACAAGCTTTAAATGATACATTAAACAAGATGGACTTAATTGATATTTATAGGACACTCCATCCAAAAACAACAGAATACACATTTTTCTCAAGTGCTCATGGAACATTCTCCAGGATAGATCATATCTTGGGTCACAAATCAAGCCTTGGTAAATTTAAGAAAACTGAAATTGTATCAAGTATCTTTTCTGACCACAACGC
The DNA here is from genome assembly GCF_963924675.1 of Phocoena phocoena. Classification (NCBI taxonomy): domain Eukaryota; kingdom Metazoa; phylum Chordata; class Mammalia; order Artiodactyla; family Phocoenidae; genus Phocoena; species Phocoena phocoena. Next base: position 119,832,938 of record NC_089240.1, read on the forward strand.
CATGAGACTAGATATCAATTACAGGAAAAGATCTGTAAAAAATACAAACACATGGAGGCTAAACAATACACTACTTAATAAAGAAGTGATCACTGAAGAAATCAAAGAGGAAATAAAAAAATACCAAGAAACAAATGACAATGGAGACACAACGACCCAAAACCTATGGGATGCAGCAAAAGCAGTTCTAAGGGGGAAGTTTATAGCAATACAAGCCCACCTTAAGAAGCAGGAAACATCTCGAATAAACAACCTAACCTTGCACCTCAAGCAATTAGAGAAAGAAGAACAAAAAAACCCCAAAGCTAGCAGAAGGAAAGAAATCATAAAAATCAGATCAGAAATAAATGAGAAAGAAATGAAGGAGACGATAGCAAAGATCAATAAAACTAAAAGCTGGTTCTTTGAGAAGATAAACAAAATTGATAAACCGCTAGCCAGACTCATCAAGAAAAAAAGGGAGAAGACTCAAATCAATAGAATTAGAAATGAAAAAGGAGAAGTAACAACTGACACTGCAGAAATAAAAAAAATCATGAGAGATTACTACAAGCAACTCTATGCCAATAAAATGGACAATCTGGAAGAAATGGACAAATTCTTAGAAATGCACAACCTGCCAAGACTGAATCAGGAAGAAATGGAAAATATGAACAGACCAATCACAAGCACTGAAATTGAAAATGGGATTAAAAACCTTCCAACAAACAAAAGCCCAGGACCAGATGGCTTCACAGGTGAATTCTATCAAACGTTTAGAGAAGAGCTAACACCTATCCTTCTCAAACTCTTCCAAAATATAGCAGAGGGAGGAACACTCCCAAATTCCTTCTACGGGGCCACCATCACCTTGATACCAAAGCCAGACAAGGATGTCACAAAGAAAGAAAACTACAGGCCAATATCACTGATGAACATAGATGCAAAAATCCTCAACAAAATATTAGCAAACAGAATCCAACAGCACATTAAAAGGATCATACACCACGATCAAGTGGGGTTTATTCCAGGAATGCAAGGATTCTTCAATATACGCAAATCTATCAATGTGATAAACCATATTAACAAATTGAAGGAGAAAAACCATATGATCATCTCAATTGATGCAGAGAAAGCTTTCGACAAAATTCAACACCCATTTATGATAAAAACCCTCCAGAAAGTAGGCATAGAGGGAATTTTCCTCAACATAATAAAGGCCATATATGACAAGCCCACAGCAAACATCATCCTCAATGGTGAAAAACTGAAAGCATTTCCACTAAGATCAGGAAAGAGACAAGGTTGCCCACTCTCACCACTCTTATTCAACATAGTTTTGGAAGTTTTAGCCACAGCAATCAGAGAAGAAAAGGAAATAAAAGGAATCCAAATCGGAAAAGAAGAAGTAAAGCTGTCACTGTTTGCAGATGACATGATACTATACATAGAGAATCCTAAAGATGCTACCAGAAAACTACTAGAGCTAATCAATGAATTTGGTAAAGTAGCAGGATACAAAATTAATGCACAGAAATCTCTGGCATTCCTATATACTAATGATGAAAAATCTGAAAGTGAAATCAAGAAAACACTCCCATTTACCATTGCAACAAAAAGAATAAAATATCTAGGAATAAACCTACCTAAGGAGACAAAAGACCTGTATGCAGAAAATTATAAGACACTGATGAAAGAAATTAAAGATGATACAAATAGATGGAGAGATATACCATGTTCTTGGATGGGAAGAATCAACATTGTGAAAATGACTCTACTACCCAAAGCAATCTACAGATTCAATGCAATCCCTATCAAACTACCACTGGCATTTTTCACAGAACTAGAACAAAATATTCGCAATTTGTATGGAAACACAAAAGACCCCAAGTAGCCAAAGCAATCTTGAGAACGAAAAAAGGAGCTGGAGGAATCAGGCTCCCTGACTTCAGACTATATTACAAAGCAACAGTAATCAAGACAGTATGGTACTGGCACAAAAACAGAAAGATAGATCAGTGGAACAGGATAGAAATCCCAGAGATAAACCCACGCACATATGGACACCTTATCTTTGATAAAGGAAGCAAGAATGTACAGTGGAGAAAGGACAGCCTCTTCAATAAATGGTGCTGGGAAAACTGGACAGGTACATGTAAAAGTATGAGATTAGATCACTCCCTAACACCATACACAAAAATAAGCTCAAAATGGATTAAAGACCTAAATGTAAGGCCAGAAACTATCAAACTCTTAGAAGAAAACATAGGAAGAACACTCTATGACATAAATCACAGCAAGATCCTTTCTGACCCACCTCCTAGAGTAATGGAAATAAAAACAAAAATAAACAAATGGGACGTAATGAAACTTCAAAGCTTTTGCACAGCAAAGGAAACCATAACCAAGACCAAAAGACAACCCTCAGAATGGGAGAAAACATTTGCAAATGAAGCAACTGACAAAGGATTAATCTCCAAAATTGACAAGCAGCTCATGCAGCTCAATAACAAAAAAACAAACAACCCCATCCAAAAATGGGCAGAAGACCTAAATAGACATTTCTCCAAAGAAGATATACAGAATGCCAACAAACACATGAAAGAATGCTCAACATCATTAATCATTAGAGAAATGCAAATCAAAACTACAATGAGATATCATCTCACACCGGTCAGAATGGCCATCATCAAAAAATCTATAGGGCTTCCCTGGTGGCGCAGTGGTTGAGAGTCCGCCTGCCGATGCAGGGGACACGGGTTCGTGCCCCGGTCTGGGAGGATCCCACATGCTGCGGAGCGGCTGGGCCCGTGAGTCATGGCCGCTGAGCCTGCGTGTCCGGAGCCTGTGCTTCCCAAAGGGAGAGACCACAACAGTGAGAGGCCTGCGTGTCCGGAGCCTGTGCTTCCCAACGGGAGAGACCACAACAGTGAGAGGCCTGCGTACCACAAAAAAAAAAAAAAAAAAAAAAAAAAAAAATCTAGAAACAATAAATGCTGGAGAGGGTGTGGAGAAAAGGGGACACTCTTGCACTGCTGGTGGGAATGTGAACTGGTTCAGCCACTATGGAGAACAGTATGGAGGTTCCTTAAAAAACTACAAATAGAATTACCATATGACCCAGCAATCCCACTACTGGGGATATACCCTGAGAAAACCAAAATTCAAAAAGAGTCATGTACCAAAATGTTCATTGCAGCTCTATTTACAATAGCCCGGAGATGGAAACAACCTAAGCGCCCATCATCGGATGAATGGATAAAGAAGATGTGGCACATATACACAATGGAACATTACTCAGCCTTAAAAAGAAATGAAATTGAGCTATTTGTAATGAGATGGATAGACCTAGAGTCTGTCATACAGAGTGAAGTAAGTCAGAAAGAAAAAGACAAATACTGTATGCTAACACATATATATGGAATTTAAGGGAAAAAAATGTCATGAAGAACCTAGGGATAAGACAGGAATAGAGGCGCAGACCTACTGGAGAACGGACTTGAGGATATGGGGAGGAGGAAGGGTGAGTTTTGACAGGGCGAGAGAGAGTCATGGACATATACACACTAACAAACGTAGTAAGGTAGATAGCTGGGGGGAAGCAGCCGCAAGGCATAGGGATATTAGCTCGGTGCTTTGTGACAGCCTGGAAGGGTGGGATGGGGAGAGTGGGCAGGAGGGAGACGCAAGAGGGAAGACATATGGGAACATATGTATATGTATAGCTGATTCACTCTGTTATAAAGCAGAAACTAACACACCATTGTAAAGCAATTTTACCCCAATAAAGATGTTTAAAAAAAAAAAAAAAAGAATTACTGGACCCAGAAGTAATAGGGAAGATGAATATGGCTCTAATTTCTTGCAACTGATGTTTGCAAAGCTTGATTATCTACTAATATTATCTACATAGATATATTTACTTAACACAATTCATTTCAACTATACCATAACAATTTTTAAAAAAAATTCATTTCAAATAATTGAATTTAAAGACATCTATATCTGTTGATGTGTTGATATCTTATTGAAAAGGCTTTTTTTTCTGGTGGGAATTGAATTAAAGAAAAAAAAACATAGAAGCCCCTCTTCTGCTCACCCTTTAATACAGTGTCATCCTAAGCTTAACTCTGCAAACAGAGAATTATACCAAGGCTTATGTTTCTGATTTATTATACCAGTACTAACTTGAAGTCTTCAGCTCTATCTGTAGAATAAAACATTAAATAGCAAGTTACTTTTTTCTTTTTGGCTACATTGAGTCTTTGTTGCTACACGAGGGCTTTCTCTAGTTGTGACAAGCAGGGGCTAGTCTTTGTTGTGGTGCATGGGCTTCTCATTTGTGGTGGCTTCTCTTGTGGAGCACAGGCTCTAGGCACGCAGGCTCCAGTAGTTGTGGCACATGGGCTCAGTAGTTGTGCCACATGGGCTTAGTTGCTCTGTGGCACGTGGGATCTTCCTGGACCAGGGATCGAATCTGTGTCCCCTGCAGTGGCAGGCAGATTCTCAACCACTGTGCCACCAGGGAAGTACCAATAACAGGTTACTTTGATCAACAAAGACAGTCAAATTAGTTAATCCCATTGCCTGCACAAATTGTCCATGGTTAATTGGATGCACACATACCAAATATTTCACTGGCCTTGATGTCAATATTTCCTGCCTCTGCCTTAGTTTGATGTCTACAGTTTCCTGGCCCTGATGTCAAGATTTCCTGCTGCTTCCTTAGTTTTATGTCTGCACTTACCTCTCTGACCTCTGCTACTACTTTCCTCCTTGCACACTCCTAGGCTTCTTGGTCTCATTGCACTTCAATACTTCCAACCCACCATGCACCCTCCTGCTTCACAGCCTTTCATTTGTTCTCCACTTTGCCTAGAATATGTTTGTCCTAGATAAGTGCATGATTCACTCTCTCACTTTTCTCAAGACTGTTTTCCCAAAGTCTCTTTACCAATGAGGTCCACTGTTACTTTTATCCTGTTTTGTCCTTCTTTTGGACTTATTAATTACCATCAAACATACTATATAATTTCTTTGTTTTATATTGTATTCCCCTCTGTCCTCCAAATATAACTTCCACAAGGGCAGTAATATTTTTTTTCTGAAGGAAAAATGAATCTTGATTTCAAATATGATAAAATGTAAAAAAACAATTTCAAATATGATAAAATACAAAAAAAGATCCAGTATTCAGGGATACAGTAATATATGGCCATGGGACCTCCTGCCTATGGAGGATACTAGTTTAGGAAATAATAATCTAGGAAGAGGATAATAGTAACTATACACAGAGGAATATTTTATAACGTTTACTTCACATTGACAAGGATAATGAGAGAAAAAGAGAACTTGAATGAGTGCAGTCAATTCAGCACATCTGGATCCAACTCATTTTGTAAAATAAAACTCAAAAGAGGAATGCTGGGGGGACCTTCAAGATGGCGAAAGACTAACATCTGGAGATCACCTTCCTCCCCACAAATATATCAATAATACATCTACAGGGCTTCCCTGGTGGCGCACTGGTTGAGAATCCGCCTGCCGATGCAGGGGACATGGGTTTGTGCCCCGGTCTGGGAAGATCACACATGCCACGGAGCGGCTGGGCCCGTGAGCCATGGCCGCTGAGCCTGCGTGTCTGGAGCCTGTGCTCTGCAACAGGAGAGGCCACAACAGTGAGAGGCCCGTGTACTGCAAAAAAAAAAAAAAAATCTACATGTGGAACAACTCCTACAGAACACCTCCTGAACCCTGGCAGAAGACTTAAGAATGTCCAAAAGACGCCAGAGGGCGACCTACATGCAGAGGCGGGGCCAAATCCAAAGCTGAACCCCAGGAGCTGTGCGAACAAAGAAGAGAAAGACAAATTTCTCTGAGCAGCCCCAGGAGCAGAGGATCAAATCTCCACAATAAACTTGATGTACCTTGCATCTGTAGAATACCTGAATAGACAACAAATCATCCCAAACTTGAGGCAGTGGACTTTGGGAGCAACTGTAGACCTGGGGTTTCCTTTCTGCATCTAATTTGTTTCTGGTTTTATGTTTATCTTAGTTTAGTATCTAGAGTTATTATCATTGGTAGATTGGGTTACTGATTTAGTTGCTCTCTTCCTTTTTTAAATATATATATTTCCCCCCCTTTTTCTCTTTATATGAGTGTGTATGTGTATGCTTCTTTGTGTGATTTTGTATGTGTTTGCTTTTAATATTTGTCCTAGGGTTCTGTCTGTCCTTTTTGTTGCTTATTTTAGTATAGTTTTTAGCGCTTCTTATCACTGGTGGATTTGTTTACTGGTTTGGTTGCTCTCTTCTTTCTTTCTTCTTTATTACATTTTTATTTTTAATGACTTTTTTTATTTTAATGACTTTTTTACATTATTTTATTTATTTATATATTTATTTTTCTCCCTTTTCTTCTGAGCTGTGTGGCTGACAGGGTCTTTGTGCTTCAGCTGGGTGTCCTCCTTGTGTCTCTGAGGTGGGAGAGCCAAATTCAGGATACTGGTCCACCAGAGACCTCCCGGTCTCACATAATATCAATCAGTGAGAGCTCTCCCAGAGGCCTCTATCTCAATGATAAGACCCAGACCCAGTCAATAACCAGCAAACTCCAGTGCTGGACACCCCATGCCAAACAACTAGCAAGACAGGAAAACAACCCCACCCATTAGCAGAGAGGCTGCCTAAAATCATAATAAGTTCAGAGACAATGCAAAACACACCACTGGACACAGTCCTGCCCACCAGAAAGAAAAGATCCAGCCTCATTCACCAGAACACAGGCACCAGTCCTCTCCACCAGGAAGCCTACACAACCCACTGAACCAACTTTACCCACTGGGGGCAGACACCAAAAACAACAGGAACTAAGAACCTGCAGCCTGCAAAAAGGAGACCCCAAACAGAGTAAGTTAAACAAAATGAGAAGACAGAGAAAAACACAGAAGGTGAAGGAGCAAGGCAAAAACCCACCAGAGCAAACAAATGAAGAGGAAATAGGCAGTCTACATGAAAAAGAATTCAGAGCGATGATAGTGAAGATGATCCAAAATCTTGGAAAGAGAATGGAGGAAATACAAGAAACGTTTAACAAGAACCTAGAAGAACTAAAGAGCAAACAAACAATGATGAACAACACAATAAATGAAATTAAAAGTCCTCTAAAAGGACTCAGTAGTAGAATAACTGAGGCAGAAGAATGGATAAGTGACCTGGAGATAAAATAGTGGAAAGAACTACAGTAGAGCAGAATAAAGAAAAAAGAATGAAAAGAATTGAGTACAGTGTAGAGACCACTGAGACAACATTAAATGCTCCAACATTTGAATTTCAGGGGTCTCAGAAGAAGAGAGAAAGAAAGGGACTGAGAAAATATATGAAGAGATTATAGTTGAAAACTTCCCTAATATGGGAGAGGAAAGAATCAATCAAGTCCAGGAAGCACAGAGAGTCCCATACAGGATAAATCCAAGGAGAAACATGCCAAGACACATATTAATCAAACTATCAAAAAATAAATGCAAAGAACAAATATTAAAAGCAGCAAGGGAGGGCTTCCCTGGTGGCACCGTGGTTGAGAGTCCGCCGGCTGATGCAGGGGACGCAGGTTCGTGCCCCGGTCCGGGAGGATCCCACATGCTGTGGAGTGGCTGGGACCGTGAGCCATGGCTGCTGAGCCTGCATGTCCGGAGCATGTGCTCTGCAACGGGAGAGGCCACAAGAGTGAGAGGCCTGCGTACTGCAAAAATAAAAATAAAAAGCAGCAAGGGTAAAACAACAAGTAACACATAAAGGAATCCCCATAAGGTTAAGAGCTGAACTTTCAGCAGAAACTCTGCAAGCCAGAAGGGAGTGGCAGAACATATTTAAAGTGATGAAGGAAGTCAACCAAGATGACTCTACCCAGCAAGGATCTCATTCAGATTTGATGGAGAAATTAAAAGCTTTACAGACAAGCAAAAGATAAGAGAATTCAGCACCACCAAACCAGCTTTACAACAAATGGTAAAGGAACTTCTCTAGGCAGGAAACACAAGAGAAGGAAAAGACCTACAATAATAAACCCAAAATAATTAAATAAATGGTAATAGGAATATACATATCAATAATTCCCTTAAATGTAAATGGATTAAATGCTCCAACCAAAACACATAGACTGGCTGAATGGATCCAAAAACAAGACCCATATATATGCTGTCTACAAGAGACCCACTTCAGATCTATGGACACATAAAGACTGAAAGTGAGGGGATGGAAAAATATATTCTATACAAATGGAAATCTAAAGAAAGCTGGAGTAGCAATTCTCATATTGAACAAAATGGACTTTAAAATAAAGACTATTACAAGAGACAAAGAAGGACACTACATAATGATCAAGGGATCAACCCAAGAAGAATATAAAACAGTTGTAAATATTTATGCCACCAACATAAGGAGCACCTCAATACATAAAACAAATACTAACAGCCATAAAAGGGGAAATCGACAGTAACACAATCATAGTAGGGGACTTTAACAGCCCACTTTCACCAATGGACAGATCATTCAAACTGAAAATAAATAAGGTAACACAAGCTTTAAATGATACATTAAACAAGATGGACTTAATTGATATTTATAGGACATTCCATCCAAAAACAACAGAATACACATTCTTTTCAAGTGCTCATTGAACATTCTCCAGGATAGATCATATCTTGGGTCACAAATCAAGCCTTGGTAAATTTAAGAAAATTGAAATTGTATCAAGTATCTTTTTCTGACCAGAATGCTATGAGACTAGATATCAATTAAAGGAAGAAATATGTAAAAAATACAAACACATGGAGGCTAAACAACACACTACTTAGTAACCAAGAGTTCACTGAAGAAATCAAAGAGGAAATCAAAAAATACCTAGAAACAAATGACAATGAAAACACGACGACCCAAAATCTATGGGATGCAGCAAAAGCACTTCTAAGAGGGAACTCTATAGCAATACAATCCTACCTTAAGAAACAAGAAACATCTCAAATAAACAACCAAACATTACACCTAAAGCAATTAGAGGAAGAAGAACAAAAAACCCCAAAGGTAGCAGAAGGAAAGAAGTCATAAAGATGAGATCAGAAATAAATGAAAAAGAAATGAAGGAAATGATAGCAAAGATCAATAAAACTAAAAGCTGGTTCCTTCAGAAGATAAACAAAATTGATAAACCATTAGCCAGACTCATCAAGATAAAAGAGGGAGAAGACTCAAATCAATAGAATTAGAAATGAAAAAGGAGAAGTAACAATTGACACTGCAGAAATACAAAATATCATGAGAGATTACTACAAGCAACTCTATGCCAATAAAATGGACAACCTGGAAGAAATGGAAAAATTCTTAGAAATGCACAACCTGCCGAGACTGAACCAGGAAGAAATAGAAAATATGAACAGACCAATCACAAGCACTGAAATTGAAACTGTGATTAAAAATCTTCCAAAAAACAGAAGCCCAGGACCAGGTGGCTTCACAGGCGAATTCCATCAAACATTTAGAGAAGAGCTAACACCTATCTTTCTCAAATTCTTCCAAAATATAGCAAAGGGAGGAACACTCCCAAACTCATTCTATGAGGCATCCATCACTCTGACATGAAAACCGATGAAGATGTCACAGAGAAAGAAAACTACAGGCCAATATCACTTATGAACATAGATGTAACAATCCTCTACAAAATACTAGCTAACAGAATCCAACAGCACATTTAAAGGATCATACACTATGATCAAGTGGGGTTTATCCCAGGGATGCAAGGATTCTTCAATATATGCAAATCAATCAATGTGATACAGCATATTAAGAAACTGAAGGACAAAAACCATATGATCATCTCAATAGATGCAGAGAAAGCTTTCGACAAAATTCAACACCCATTTATGATAAATACCCTCCAGAAAGTAGGCATAGAGGGAACTTTCCTCAACATAATAAAGGCCATATATGAGAAACGCAGTGCCACATCGTCCTCAATGGTGAAAAATTGAAACCATTTCCACTAAGATCAGGAACAAGGCAAGGTTGTCCATTCTCACCACTCTTATTCAACATAGTTTTGGAAGTTTTAGCCATAGCAATCAAAGAAGAAAAAGGAATAAAAGGAATCCAAATCGGAAAGGAAGAAGTAAAGCTGTCACTGTTTGCAGATGACATGATACTATACATAGAGAATCCTAAAGATCCTACCAGAAAACTACTAGAGCTAATCAATGAAGTTGGTAAAGTTGCAGGATACAAAATTAATGCACAGAAATCTCTTGCATTCCTATACACTACTAATGAAAAATCTGAAAGTGAAATTAAGAAAACACTCTCATTTACCATTGCAACAAAAAGAATAAAATATGTAGGAATAAACCTACATAAGGAGACAAAAGAACTGTATGCAGAAAATTATAAGACACTGATGAAAGAAATTAAAGATGATAGAAACAGAGAGATATACCATGTTCTTGGATTGGAAGAATCAACATTGTGAAAATGACTGTACTACTCAATGCAATCTACAGATTTAATGCAATCTCTATCAAACTACCACTGACATTTTTCAAAGAATTAGAACAAAAAGTTTCACAATTTGTATGGAAATACAAAAGACCCCTAATAGCCAAAGCAATCTTGAGAAAGAAATACGGAGCTGGAGGAATCATGCTCCCTGACTTCAGACTATACTACAAAGTTACAGTAATCAAGAGAGTATGGTACTGGCACAAAAACAGAAATATAGATCAGTGGAACAGCATAGAAAGCCCAGAGGTAAACCCACACACATATGGTTACCTTATCTTTGATAAAGGAGGCAAGAATACACAGTGGAGAAAAGACAGCCTCTTCAATAAGTGGTGCTGGGAGAACTGGACAGCTACATGTAAAAGAATGAAATTAGAACACTCCCTAACACCATACACAAAAATAAACTCAAAATGGATTAAAGACCTAAATGTAAGGCCAGACACTATCAAACTCTTAGAGTAAAACATAGGCAGAACACTCTGACATAAATCACAGCAAGATCCTTTTAGACCCACCTCCTGGAGAAATGGAAATAAAAACAAAAATAAACAAATGGGACCTAATGAGACTTCAAAGCTTTTGCGCAGCAAAGGAAACCATAAAGAAGACGAAAAGACAACCCTCAGAATGGGAGAAAATATTTGCAGATGAAGCAAATGATAAAGGATTAATCTCCAAAATATACAAGCAGCTCCTGCAGCTCAATATCAAGAAAACAAACAACCCAATCTAAAAATTGGCAGAAGACTTAAATAGACATTTCACCAAAGAAGGTATACAGATTGCCAACAAACACCTGAAAGAATGCTCAACATCATTAATCATTAGAGAAATGCAAATGAAAACTACAATGAGATATCATCTCACACCGGTCAGAATGGCCATCATCAAAAATTCTACAAACAATAAATGCTGGAAAGGGTGTGGAGAAAAAGGAACCCTCTTGCACTGTTGTTGGGAATGTAAATTGATACAGCCACTATGGAGAACAGTATGGAGGTTCCTTTAAAAACTAATAGAACTATGATATGACCCAGCAATCCCACTACTGGGCATATACCCTGAGAAAACCATAATTCAAAAAGAGTCATGTACCAAAATGTTCATTGCAGCTCTATTTACATTAGCCAGGACATGGAAGCAACGTAAGTGTCCATTGACAGCTGAATGGATAAAGAAGATGTGGCACATATATACAATGGAATATTACTCAGCCATAAAAAGGAACAAAACTGAGTTATTTTTTGTGAGGTGGATGGACCTAGAGTCTGTCATACAGAGTTACATAAGTCAGAAAGAGAAAAACAAATACCATATGCTAACACATATATATGGAATAAAAAAAAAAGTCAGAAGAACCTAGGTCAAGACGGGTATGAAGATGCAGGCCTACTAGAGAATGGAATTGAGGATACTGGGAGGGGGACGTGTAAGCTGGGACAAAGTGAGAGAGTGGCATGGACATATATACACTACCAAACGTAACATAGACAGCTAGTGGGAAGCAGCCGCATAGCACAGGGAGATTGGCTCGGTGCTTTGTGACCACCTAGAGGAGTGGGATAAGGAGGATGGGAGGGAGGGAGATGCAAGAGGGAAGAGATATGGGGACATATGTATATGTATAACTGACTCACTTTGTTATAAACAGAAACTGACACACCATTGTAAAGGAATTATACTCTAATAAGGATTAAAAAAAAAAAGATGTGGTACATATATACAATGGAGTATTACTTAGCCATAAAAAGGAACGAATTTGGGTCATTTGTAGAGCCATCGATGGATCTAGAGACTGTCATACAGAGTGAAGTAAGTCAGAAAGAGAAAAACAAATATCATATATTAATACATATATGTGGAATCTAGAAAAATGGTACAGATTAACCAGTTTGCAGGGCAGAAATAGAGACACAGATGTAGAGAACAAACGTATGGACACCAAGGGGGGGAAGTGGCAGTGGGGGGTGGTGGTGTGATGAATTGGGAGATTGGGATTGACATATATACATTAATATGTATAAAATAGATAACTAAAAAAACCTGCTGTATAAAAAAATAAAACTTAAAAATTTTTAAAAATAAAATGTATTGTGTATTATTAGCCTAGTAGCAGCACATAAATTCAGTTCACAAAACCACTTTAGATTAAGGCATCATAAAAAATGAACCTGTCAATGCCAGTGCTGAGAAGCAACCCAAATTTACTTTTAGTGGGCTCCAAATTTTAAGGTGGCTGCATGCAGTTTAGTAAGATAACTATATTGTTTGCTATGTAAATTCTTATATGGTGTTAATTACTTGTAAGTATGCTAATCTTCTCCATTAGAATGCTCTCTCATCCCATTTTCACTTCCCAGGCCTGACCTAAATTTTGGGACATTGATGATACATATGAGTAAGAGGAACATGGCAAACTACCTTTACCCTTATATTTAGGCCCACATATTCTTTTCTTAAAGTATAGTCTGAAAATCTCATTGAAGTATATGTAACTTGCTGTGAAAATGTTACTCTGCCTTAAATATGTTCCTGCAAAAATTCAAGAGTTCTTCCAAATAAGGATAAGTTCATCAGTAGCAGATAGAGAATGAAAACCCAGAGTCAAGTAGGAAAGTGTAAAATTCAGATACAGTGATTTTTTTCAATGAAGACAAACAGCTGCTCTCAGAAGCAGATTGTATTTCCAAGTGGCAGAAGGGCTACTGTTCTAATAATGCCAACACATGGCCAACATATTCTTGGATTAAAAACTACCACCTCAGAGAAAGAGCTGTCAAATTAAAGAACCAAACTTTACCTGTTTAAAAAGACCAATCACAGAATGCGCATTAATGGACCCAGATCCAAGTAGCTTAGCCCCACCTGGCTGGGAGTAGGAAAAAGTTAGAATGAAGCCAAAAGCTGGGTTCATATCAGCAATCATTCAATGCCCTACTGTGTGCCTAATGTTGTGTTTGCTTGTAGTAAGTAGCTATACTTCCTGCCCTGCCACGTTCACCCTTCTCCTTCCTATCTGGTATTTTCTATATTTTTTTATTAGTTAACAATTTTCCAGAATTGGGTTCCAGTTCTCCCTGCCTCCACTTTCTCCTATTTTAATCATTCTTTCTTTTTTTTTTATTGAAGTATAGTTGATTTACAATGTTGTGTTAGTTTCAGTTGTACAGCAAATTGATTCCGTTATACATATACATATATCCCGTCTTTCTTAAATTCTTTTCCCATATAGGTCATTACAGAGTATTGAGTAGACTTCCCTGTGCTATACAGTAGGTCCTTATTAGTTATCTATTTTATATATAGTAGTGTGTATATGTCAATCCCAATATCCCAATTTATCTCTCACCCCCCAGTAACAATAAGTTTATTTTCTACATCTGTAACTTTATTTCTGTTTTGTAAATAAGTTCATTTGTACCATTTTTTTAGATTCCACATAAACGATATCATATGATATTTGTCGTTTAATCTTTCATTTTAGTTTTTCTTTTAACATCCACATGTGACCTCACATATACCCTGCTTTAACCATTCAGTGACTCTGCCTACAAATATAAGCTTCTGAAGCCAGGGGTTTTGTTCTCAGCTGTATCTCTAGTGACTAGAAAATTGATTGCAATTAGTAAGCATGGAACAACCATTTATTTAATGAGTTAACTACTTTGTTGTCACAGTAACAAATTATCCTTCACTTGGCAGGATAATGTCTTTCACAATCTAGCCCTAAACCACCTTTCCAGGCTCTTTTCCCATAATCTCTTCTGTCCAATACTCTCTATGCTCTAACTTACTCTCACTGTACCAATAATGCACCATGTTGCTAGAGGCTGCCCACAGTTCCTTGCCACATAGGCCTTCCCAACATGGCCACTTACTTCGTCAAGGAAGCAAGGAGAGTTTTTATAGTGAGTTGGCTACCAAGATGGAGTCATATGATGTGACATTATCACAGTAGTGACATCCATCACTTTTGTCATGTTCTTTTGGTTAGAAGCAAGTCACAGGTCCTGCCTATACTGAAGGAGAGGGACTTATAAAAAGATGTGAGTACCTGGAAGTAGGTATTAGGCTTCATTAGGGTCTCTTTGCAATGGTGGCCTTGTAGCTGAGTGAATGGTGATACTGTTTACTAAGATTAGGAACAAATAAGGACATACCAAGTTTATAGTGGGGATAACAGAAGGATGGGTTTGAAGCTCATGAGTTCCCTAATGGGAATCTTGAATTTGAAGAGCCCCTGAGGCATCCATTTACAGATGTAGAGTGGGATATATAGATCTGAAATCTGGAATAGAATTTCAGGCTGGAGAAATAAATTGAGAAGGTTGTCAGCATATATTGGCCACTGAAGTATGGGAGTAGAAGAGATCACAGAGGGAGAAGAAGTCCGTGTCCAAAAATCTTTAGTATTTAAGGCCCCTGAAAAGGAGAAGTATTCATAACACAAATATTTATTCAGTGTCTATTATGTGTCAGGCATTGTGTTAGGTGTTGTCAACTACGAATTGGCACTCGCCATTGGCACTTGCCATCTATCGCTACAAGGATTAAATCAGGTGCTGCTGCAGCTGCTGACTTTCAACACCCCTGAAAGCAGTTCAGGGTGGAGAGCAGAAATGAGGCACTCTGTGCTCTGGGAAAAACTGGCAGAACAGGTCTTCAGATAGTTAGACAATTTCAGGAGCCGATTTTATGAGCCCAATTCTTGCATCTCCTCATATCTAGAAAAGCACGAAAAGCCTTCATGGTGACATCTGCTCCTTGTGACTAGCAGTAACCTGTGCGAGACTAGCAGAAACCTTCTGTAAAAATATATGCTTGATTGCGTGTATTCCCCCCTCACCAAAATAATATATATACTGACCTTCCCCCCTACCTCTTTGGAGCAGTTTCTCAGAGCTATCTGGGATGCTGCCTCCTGGGCTATAGTCCTCATTTTGCCCCAAATAAAACTTAACTCGCAACTCTCACATTGTGCATTTTTTTAAGTCAACAGTGTTGTCCAGTATAGGTGTCTTGAGCTCAGAAGAGATGTCTAAGCCGGGACAATAAAAAGACTGTAAATTCTTTTTGAACCAGGACCATATCTTAGTCATCACTGTATCTAAAAACATAGAATAATTACTTGCATGTAGTAGATGTTAAATCTACTATGAACTAAGGAATTAATTTAATTTACCTGTCATAAATACACACACACAGACACTTATATTCATACACTAGTCCTAGGAATAAGAAGATAGTTCTAAATTGTGGTTCTTCCTCATCCTTTTTAAGATATTTAAACAGACTTTTTCCAGATTACAGAGTTAACCTTTCAGATTTAACCTAATCACAAACTTCATATTATAAAGAATAAAAGATACAGTGCTGTAAAATCAATAAAATAACTCACTATGGCAAACATAAAAATATTACTTCCGATACAAGCTTTGTGCAAACATAATTCTTTCTGGTTTTCTGTAACTTGTATGGTGGCAAAATTCAATATGTAATTAGAAATCAACAGTTTCTCTTAAAGTTATATAGTCCGGAGGACATTTTTGTTACTTAACCGGAAAATGAATGTAGGTTACTGGGCAGTGACTGACTAGAAGCTAAAGAATGAAGAAGTTAAAAAAAAACACTTGCTTAGTTCTTCACTGAAAATATGTCTGAAGGCAATACATATGCTCAAGAAAATTCACTTAAAAGTAATTGTAGATGAGTCAAAAATAGTAGAAGAGACAGCTAAGCCAGAATAGTGCTTTAAATTAATTGTTTTCTTTACATAACTGAAAAAGATAATTTCAATAGTTGGAACACCTCAGAAAATTGTGAATGAAAAATGCTCACAGCAAACAAAAATATTAATTCCTAATGTATAGAGAACTAGGGGAGGCAAATAAAACTTGCAGATCAATAACTCAGAAGTAAGTGAAAGAGTAAGCCTCAAAAAGTCAAAATAAACTGAGCTTTTTCTACATTGAATATTGAAATCTCATGGAATTCAGACCTTGTCACTTTACCCTGTTTAAATGCAGTTTGATGATACGTAAATAGATGTGTCATAACAATGAAAGATTATGTTTGACAACTTTTTGGGAGTAAGAGCTACATCTTAAGAGCTTCATGAAACGCTTAGTTGACACATACCACTATATGTTTCTCCCCATGCAATGCAATGCAATATTCCTTTAAAAAGTAGATAAATCTTTCAGGCTCATAGTGTTTTATCTAGCACTTCACGAGCAGTGTTTTCGGCAAATTAAATAGAGAAATTATATTTTTCTTATTTCTATATAGAGCATATGGTTGGTGGGCTTGTTGATTTCATGTGAGCTACCATAAAATTTATTCTTCCTCTCTTTAATTTAGGCACATTTTTATTGCTTTTTTGGTTCTTTCTAAGGACTGTCACTTCCTTAGACTTCACTGTTTGCTCCCTTCCTCCTTTTATCAAGAGAAATATCAGCTAACTTTCTTTTGGAGTCATTTTTGCCGCAATGAAATCACAGTTTAGTTTATGGGAATTATAGCATAAGTGTCAAAACAAGGAGGAGAGAATAGTAAAGCCCAGCAGAAATGCAGATGCTGAGACTGGTTGCCCACATTCATAAGCCATCATTTAAGTGTTAATCATGACCTATTGTGGACTTTGTAGATTCTCACAAATTGCTGAACTTTAAATTAATATATTAACTAATGTTCCAGAAAGTCACAGCTGACTGAAATTCTATTAAAGAAGTAGATGAACTGATAGGTACAAATAGATATGGAGAGAGAATTTTTGTTGATTTTAGAATACAACTCTCTAGAAAAGAGTACATTCTATGATGAATTAAACAAAAATGGATCATAATATTTTAGTTTAAAAATTGAACTCTCATGTTGGGCACTAGAAATGAGTTCACAACTACCAGTCACTAGGAGAGTTTTCCTTTAAAGAAAAAATGAATGGGAACACGTGATGTATTTTTAATGCACTAACAGAACTGAGTATTATTATTGAAGGCTGGTTGGCTGGGAAGCTAAGACATGAACATAGATAACATACAAGGCATTATGACAAAGCTTCACAAAATGCCATGAGAACACAGGAAAATGAGACAGTTCTGACTGACGATGTTGAAAAAGTCTTCAAGAAAGACAGCTATTTGGGTGGGGCTACATATGATGTGTAGAAATGGGAGTAACAGCATCCTGGAAGGAGAGAACTTTGTGAGCAAAGGTAGGAAGTTAGAAAAGTGTACACCTCAAACTATTCAATGTGGTTGGAGCATAAAGGGTAGAGCATGGGAAGTAATGGAAGACAAAGGCTACACAGGCAATATGAAGTTGAATTATAATTTAAATCATTTCTACCCTTTACCAATTGAGCAAACTTGGATAATTTACTTAATTATTTTGAGTCTCAGTTTCCCTATCTTTAAATGGGGCTAATAGCATTTTTTTTTAAAGCACAGTTGATTTACAATATTATGTTAGCTTCAGGTGCACAACATAGCAATTCACTTTTGGGTTTTTTTTGCATATTATACATTGTCCATTATAGTTTATTACAAGACATTGCATGTAATTCCCTGTGCTATACAGTAAATCCTCGTTGCGTATCTATTTTATGTATAGTAGTTTGTGTCTATTAATCCCATAGTCCTAATTTGTCCCTCCATCCCCCATCCCCTTTGGTAGAATTTCTTTAATATCAACACGAAGAATGCATATGTTGTCCCTAGCATTATTTCTTGCGCAAAATAGGCAGTGAGTAAGGTACTACTTACCCATTTCTTTAGTTTCCTGTCCTGAAGCAATACTGTATGTAGTTATAATTTATACATATACAACCTACTCTGCAAAATATATAATTCTGAAAATTTCTATGTGTACATATACATTTTGTAACTAATGTTGCATTTAAAATATGCCCCTGTGACAAAACTATAATTCAAAAAGATACACACATCCCTAAGTTCATAGAAGCACTATTCACAATAGCCAAGACATGGAAACAACCTAAATGTCCATGAACAGATAAATGGATAAAGAAGATGTGGTATATATATACAATGGAATACTACTCAACCATAAAAAATAATAAAATAATGCCATTTGCAGCAATACGGGTGGACCTAGAGATTATCATACTAAGTGAAGTAAGTCAGACAGAGAAAGACAAATATATGATATCACTTATATGGAATCTAAAACATGGCACAAATGAATCTATCTACAAAACAGAGACAGACTCACAGACATAGAGAACAGACTTGTGGTTGCCAAGGGGTATGGGGGTGGAAGAGGGATGGACTGGGAGTTTGGGGTTAGGGTTAGTAGATACAAACTATTAACATATAGAATGGATAGACAACAAGGTCCTATTGTATAGCACAGGGAACTATATTCAATATCCTGTGATAAACCATAATGGAAAAGAATATAAAAAGAATGTATACATGTGTGTAACTGAGTCACTTTGCTGTACAGCAGAAATTAACACAACACTGTAAATCATCTATACTTCAGTAGAATAAATAAATATGCACCTGTGGATCAGTATTTAAAGAAATAATATAGAAAAAACTTCAAAAAAGAGAATAACTTCACCCCACTTCACTTCCTCAATTTTCCCCATTCCATAAATCCAGATTTTCAAACACCATGTTTTCTTAATGAGGTGTATACCTATATGAACTTGCCCTCCAAACGAACTTTGACCTCAGAGAGGTGTATGCAAATTCAGTATTACAGCCTAGAATTTGCTTCCTTATTAGAGATGTGTGATCAAAGGTTCAGTTTTTTTTTCTTAATTTTTATAAAGGTTCAGCTTGTAGCCACCACCAGGATACATCACTGACTACCAGTGAGAGATAAAAGAACTGGGACAGTGTGAATTTCTATATATCCATATCACTGACAGGAGAAAGAAAACATTAGCAGGCATAGCATAGTATGTGTTGAGTTTTTTCTTGTAATGGAAAAGTGAATATTGACATTTTCACACATAGAAGAACTCAGGCAAAAGAACCTAGTAACCTGCCTGGGATTCAGCTTGGAAAGTCACTTTGAAAACACATCTAATGTGTCCCTTAGAGTGACCATGGAAAGATGGCTTAAGACAATATCCAAAATGAAGTTACTGAAACTCTGGAAGACTGAAACCTAGAGGCAGGGCAGTACAGCCCAGGCTATATTAGAGGCACCAACTAGCTCTGAGGATTAAACGTGGTAGCACTATACTTACCTCATTTGCAACTTCGATTTCTTGACCCAAAAAGTATTGGGTGAAGGAAGGGTGAAGAAATGAGACTAACTTGGTATTCAACTTGCTGAGAGGATGAAAGAGAAATGTGGGCTTGAGGAAAATAGGTGCTAAAATGACACCTCTAATTGTACTTTGTTAGAAACAATCATATAAAGGAGATTTCAGTGCTCAGTCCATGTGACTCAGGGAAACCTGAAGTACTTGAACTGTGGAGATAATATATTTGTTCAGAAGGAGAGTTTGCAAAATGTAGCCTCCAATTGGGACTGAGGTTGTAACTTAGATAACAAAGTACATGCCTTAAAACCATTTGGCCATCTCCGTACAGTGTAGAGGATTATAGTGTTTTGAATGTTAGAAACACCAGACTGACTTTTACATTGGATGGATGGATGGATGGATGGGATGGATGGATAGAGATAATGCTTTACCATTATGTCACATCATAAGGCACTCCCACAGCTATTATCCTCTCTTGTTATTTCATGCTGGTTGGGAAGGATCTATATCAGTATTGTCATTTTACAAATGAGAAAAAGAAATGGGTAACTTTTCAACAATTACATAGCTATTAAGTTGTACATATATCCCAGTTACTACTGCTGTGAAGCTAACGACCTTAAAACTGAGTGGCTTAAAACCACAACTATTTTATTACATTTTACATATACTATAGTTAAGGAATTTAGGTAGGTCTCAGCTGGATAATTCTTCTGCTCTTCATGGCACTGACTGAGGTCAGTTAGTTGTACTCAGCTGGAGGAAGCCATGGTCTGTAGGTCCAGGACTGCTTTACTCACATTCTTGACACCTTAGAAGGGATGACTGGAAGATACCTGGGGTCAGCTGGGACTTTTGACCAAAGTGTCTACATGTAGCCCCTCCAATGTGTTAGTCTCAGGAAAATAACGCTTCTTTTACTGTGGTTTGCTCCCCTAGAGGGTTCAAAGAGAAGCAGGCAGAAGATGTCTGACCTTTTCTGAACTAGCCTTGGAAGTCACAGAGCATACATTCTGCTACATTTTTAGCAATTACAAGGAAGTTATATCACCTACCAGGTTTGAAAGGAAGGGAAATTACACTCTGCCTCTTGATTGGAGTGTGTCAAATTGTAAAAGAGAAATTTCATGGGCCTTCTTTAGGAAATACAATGTGTTTAAGTGCCAAGACTAAAACTAGTGTCTCATAATTCTTAGACTTTCCTAAGTTCTTAAATTTCTATGCTTCATATAAGTGTAAGTGTGTAATCACAGACACATGCATAGACATAGACTGTGACAAACAATGTCCACATTTCACTGTATTTGTGAAATGAGTAGATGAATGAATGTGTGAATACTGAATGTGGGAAAAGTATATGTAGTACATAATTTCCATTTTCTATATAAAAGATGATCATTGAAATTTGTATTCTAATCAGTTTAATTATAGCTACTTTCAGTTGCATTTTCGGAATTAGTTTGGCTAGTCCTGATTGATACTTCCATGCAATAAGCAGAAATAAATTATAATTCTAGAAAGTGGATAATGATTGAGTGCCTCTGCATACAAACAGTCCAAGCATTAAATCTAGGCTAGGGTTCATTTACAAGGTAAAGATTTTAATGAATAACCTCTATGACCTTGTATAAGTGGTTGTGTCACAGTTTTCCTCAAAGATACATGTGTCTATCTGTACTATGGGGTCCTCTATGGATTCCCACTTTTTCCTTTATCCTTGGTTGTGTATTATGATTTCACAATACATAGTAATTAGCTTTGTATAGATTTTAAAGTTGTCTCCTAAACCAAATGAGAAATACCTGGAAGATAGCCCAGCTTCATTCATGGTGAGAAGAGAAATATATATCCTATCTTTCCTTCTAAGTATTTTTTTTCTTTGACTAAAAACATTCCATTTTTAAACTAAAAGTAAGTGATGGACTGGGGACAATACTGAAATAATTTACAATAAGCAGGTGTGTGAATACAGTGATTTGTTTTAGGGAAGAATTTGTCATTTGTGGTGAAAGGGGTATTTTCTAGGAGGAATAATTTAACTTGGCCTACATCCAAAATGCATGTTCTTATACTAAGAACAAATATGTCAGTTTCACAAGTGAACAATGGTCATCTTTCAAGTGCACTAGAGAAACTCAGTTTCAAAAAGGCATACATAGACAATGAATATGCTTCTTGATTAATTTGCTACAGTTAGGTTCTTTAAGGCTTATAATTCATCCAGATGAAGCACCACTGAGTCAAACTTTTATTTACAACTCATTTTGGCCCTTGATATACAGTACAGTGGTCAGCCTGTTTGCAAGAGGAATGAAAATTTTAGCTTATGAAACTTTTATGACACTGAAAACATTGGATTCCACGATCTCAAATTTCTAAGCCGTGAATTTCTAATATCCAGGGGGAACATAGCATGCGGGGAGGGGTGATTTAGCATTCATGGTCCTCAACCCCTATTTTTCCAGATAGGGAAATCAGTTCCAGGAGAAGTGACAGTCTAATAATATATAGCTACTCTGAACCACAAATAGAACCCATGTTTCCAAATTCATACTGGGCTTATCTCAAGTCTGCCCAAACTATACAACCTTTTGAAACCTGTTAACTTTTTCATTTTAATAGAGTGATCTCAGTCACAGTAACATGGATTTCAATAATACAATAATAATGTTTAAAATAAGAAAACACTGCATTGTGAAGTATATTTTGACATATATTTTGTCAGTGTTTTGTTTGTTTTAGGTTTTGGTTAAAACTGTGACCCAGGCTTGTAGTATTCTTTTCTGTTTACACTGTACCATTAGAAGCATGAATGTCAGTGACCTAGGCAGCGTGAGACAGATGAGCAGCTGGCAAGTAGAACATATGACAAGAATTATTGAACTGCACCAGACCAGGGAGGATTCACCAAGAGGAGAATGATTATTTATGAGGCAGCTTTCAGGTGCTCCAACTCTACCTACTAGTAGTAGAGTGTGGACTTACTTGAATATTTATTCAACAAAATATATTCTAAGTTTGTGTCTCACAGATACTTTTACATGAGGATATTACAGGAGAGCTTCCTAAAAATATTATTATAAACAATTTTGCATTTTTCTGATTACAAAAGTAATAGCTATTTACTGTAAACTTAAGAATATACATATACTCACAATAATAGGTAAAATTTAGTTGTTAAGCTCAATCATATTTTGGAGCCTTTATTTCCAGTCTTTTTATAATATATACATAGAAGTATGCACATACACACATATGTGCGTAAACACACAACATTTATATATCATTAAAAATTCATAGCCTGCTGTTTTTGACCTAATATTACATAATGAGTATTTTCCAGGTCATTGGGAATTCTTTCTAAATAATATTGTGATGACTATGTAAAAGTCTGTAATATGGATATCACAGGTTCTTTAACCATTTTTGTGTTGAATAAGTAATTTCCAAATTTGCTATTATGAATAATGTAGTGAAAATTTTGGTGGATTAGTTATTTTTTTATGTTTCTGATTATTTCTTTAGGTAGCTTCTTAGACATTGAATTATTTGATCAAATGATATCAGTAATTTGAAGCTTTTCATACATATGGCCAGTTTGCTTTTCCCAAATTGTTGATGGCGTTTGTGACATTTCTAACTGGGCTTAACTTTGTGGCTCAAATTGCAAGCTCAGGAATTAAGGTGATTTGCTTGCATTTTCAGTATGCTTCCACTAGCTCTGCTCTGGATCTTGTGGGCTAAAGAGCCAGCTTTCAGCCATAGGCCATGGTTAACTGCATGATTTTATAGTAATAACTTTTTTTATTATTTTAGATTGATAATTCCTTTTTTTCTAACAATTATGCACAAGGCATTAAGAAACACCATATTACAAAGGATGCTGCCCAACTCAAGTATATCTTAAATGAATGAATTCACAAAGCAAGTTTCATACTTTTCCCCCTACTTCTTGATAATAAATTATAATTTAGCACTTCATGTTCAAACACAGAAGACAAGTTCAAGTATTAAATTTAGGCTTGAGCTTGGCATCCCAAATTTTACCGAGTGACTTTGCTAATTATAGCTCAGTTTAAACCTGATTTTATCAAGACATGATGAGGAGGCTTCCTTCTAACACACATTGAATCTCCTTATAAGAACTTGCAGAAGCATAATTAAATCCTAGAATTTCTGCTGCTTCACTGTGTGAATTTCTCCAACTTTTCTTTCTCTAGAAAAGACACTACACACTTAACTGTCTTGCAAATAAAAGAGGCTGATAGACCCAATTGCAGCCATTAGTTTGCCTTTCCCAAGGGCCTTTCTAACTCTAAAAGGAAAAAAGAAAAGTAATATGCATGAAGTATGCACCAGACGATCTCCCCTACATTAGCTCACCCTTAAGAGTCTCCTGAAAAGTAAGGATTATCAGCACGTTTGTCAGAAGAGGAAACTGAAGGGTTGAGATTTTGAAGTCACCTCTCCAAAGACACTCAGATAGTAAGCAGCAGAATGTCTGACTCCCCAAGCTGTTTTTTGATGCACGACTGCATTAGGTCTTTAAGGCCCTAACACTGGTTTTCTTCTCAGCTCTCAAGTCCTCTTTCTTTGGAGGTCTATGAACCAGAAATAGTGTAGAGGTTTTACAGCCACACCATGCATCTCTCCACTGTCTGCTGCTTGACCACCAAGTGAGCTTTTCCAAACTGCTATTCCCTTCATCTAACTGTCTTGTCATGCCTCAGTGGGGTTTCAAAACTGATAAAGTAATTGATAAAGTAAAATGGTTATAGCACAGCACTGAAAGAGAGAATATGGTGGGGTTCAAATCATTTTTCTTGCCTATTTTCTCCAGAGCTAGGGTTGTTAAGAGAGTGGAAAAGAAAGAAAGAAAAATGCAGCTTCATTTTTATCTTTTACATATGAATTCAGCTTATAGATTGAGAACACGTGTGAATCTGTATGTCTCAGGGAACCCAAAGAATGCTAGGTCTGCTTACTGTGCACTTGACATCTGTTCTAAACATCGTTCCTATTGTTTGATGAATATGAACTCATGCATTAGGACAGACATAGACCTTCATACCATAGAGAAAATTACTTCTAAACATGATAATATTGTAGAATTTACCTTCTTACAGATAGTGACATTTCCATTATTAAGATCTGGAATAAATATATAATTTACTTCTTCCCCACCTTCTTTGTCTCCTTTTTTTCATCCTCCACATTTCTTTGTTCAACAAATATATAGTAAGTACCTACTATGTGGCAGGCCCTGTGCCGAGGGTTGAGAACAGGGAGGTGACTAAGAATGCCTTTTACCATGTCTCGTTTCATGCGAACAATAACAACTAGAATTTGTTTAGAACTTGAAAAATTATAATTAGCAAAGTCATTTAATCTTGATAACTTCAAGAAGGAGGTATTATTATGCTCATATTATCAATGAAGAAACTAAAGTTCAGAGTACAATGGCTTGCCCTAGGTCACACAGCAAGTAAAAGCTGGAGCCAGATTAGAATGCTGGTCTAATTCCAATGTCTGTGCTGAATTATTATGTACAAACAATGGCCTTTATTTCCCTTTCTGTCATAATGTGTTTTGATTTTATTTATTTAGGTAACTTAACAGACATAGGAGTTTAGGCATAGAACATCAGATTTAGAAAATGCAGAACTTCTAAGAAAGATTACATTCATGTTTTTAATTATAAAAATAAATTAAATCACTTATTAGACATAAATAAATGAAATAAAGAATAACAAGAAGAATAAAGTAACTTATTTCAATTGAGCAAACATTTATTACCTCCTGTGGGCAAAACACCACTGGGAATATAAAGATTAAAAAGGCATGGCCCCCGTGTCCTGGAACTTGCAGTCTAATTGGGGAGTCAGAGATATATAAATGACTCCAGTAATAAAGCCAATGATTTTAAATGCTGTAATAGATGTTGAGAAAACATGCTGTGGGATTCAGAGGAATAGAGACATTAGGTCTCCACAGGGAAAACTGAATTCTACTTTTTGAAAGGCATTAGACTTAATGTGGATTTTAAAGAAAATAAATACTGATTGAATAAACTGAGGGAACGCACTAAGAAGAGGGTGAATGGTTTGAGCAAAGGTTGATCACAGTGGTTTCAAAACTGTTTTGGTTCAATGTCACCAATCTGCAGATGGTTAAAGATGGCAGAATGACCAAACCTCTTCATCTCATCTTCCAAATATGACCACATGAAAATGAGGATGAACACTAAAACCCATTAGTAGGCAAGAGACAATAACAGATTTATTACAGATGGAAAGCTTTGGAGGATGGGGTCTGGGGAAGCAGAGAAGGAGAAGCTGAAGCATAGAAACTCATGTGCACAAGGATCTCATCCAGTAGAACCCCAGAGAAGCTCATGACTCTGATATTGAGTGTTGGATGACTGGGAAATTAATAGTAAACATGCCACCTGATCAGTCAAACATTCTTTTACCTTTTCCTTAAATTATGATATTCACCATAGCCAAGCACATACTGCTAGGAAAATTTTAAAAAGCAAGGCTTCTCTTTAAATAAATTAAATGGCCCCAAAACAAACTTCTCTTTGTTCTGGCAGTAATGTATCAGCTAGTTTAATAAACTAGTATTCATCAAATCCTGCCCAATTGCAGAAAGAAAGAGGCACAGGACTAAAATCAGTGAGATTAAAACAAAGTCCACATAAGAAAGAGGTGGTCTCCTAATATTACTCACATATTTGGCTCCTGGAATGCCGACAGCCAATTGTATAAGCTGTAGGTGACTTAACAACTCGGTGTGAATTGGGCATGCCGCTAAACCTCCCCAAGACTTATTTTTCTGATCTTTAAACTGGGAAATATAAAACTCACTTGTTTATTAAAGTAACTTGATTCAGTATGATAAATATTTATTGAGAATGTATCATATGCTGCTATAACATGGAGAAATGGGGGTGGGGGGACAGGGATACATAAATTCTGAGTCTCTGATCATTAGAAATATTATACAATATTTTAAGAAAGTGATGTTATACATATCAAAATACAGCATATGAATAATTCAGAAACATTTTAAACTAACAGGTTTTCTAACAGTCCAGAGGTGATTGTATCTAAACTAGGATTTGAGCTCGGTCTTGATGCTTGGTGTAGGATTTAATGTAGATGACACATTATATGAAAAAAAAATCAGAGATAGAAACATGCCAAGTGAACTTAGACATTAGCGTGAATGAAGCAGAGGTTTCAGAAGTAAAAAAATCACTGGGAATCAGTTTTAAAAGGTAGATTAGTGAATGTGAGCCCATTATGTATTAAATTCAGACCCAAACACAAAATTTTGCCCACAGTTACTAGAAGACTGACTGCAGCAGCGTAGGGTTTTGCATGATGAGGAACCTTTTAATAAGTAGGTTTGAGTAGACTTCAAAGATTTGGTGGGTCAATCAATATCAATAAATTAGTCCCTTATATTTGAGCAAACTCTCCTAAAGTGCCTACCCATTTGTCTTAATATGAAGAATTATTTTCAGAATGTTAATAATAGTTATCATTTATCAAGTGTGTCAACAAACTTGGCCCTCAAAACAGCTTTTCCCCATCCACTGCTGTGGCACAGAGACCCTGTGAAATGCTCCCTTCTACAATGGGTACCACTGATCCACAGTCTCACCAGGCTTCAACTTCTTGTTCATTCAAACTATGCATTCATTCCATCTTGCCTATCCCCTTTTGCAGGATCACTACTAAGAGAGCTTTTCTAGCCTCTCTGCTCTTTGATTTGAAGTTCTGGTTTAGTTCCTAGGCCTCCAACGTGGCTTCACTAAGGGTATTCTAGTATTTTTTCCCCTTTGTCCCATGCGCAGTTCCCACTCTCAGCCCAGAAAGAGCCCTCCTTCCTCCCTTTGCTCATGGACATTCAAACACTGACTACTTTCTTAGTTAACGCTAGGCCCTCCACTAGGTGCTTTATGCAAGTGATTGGTATTCATCTTCACAACAGTCATGTGACATCAGTTTTATCACTTCCATTTGTCAGATGAGGAAATGAAGGTGCAGAGAGATGAGTTAACCCTTTGCCCAATCACAGTCAGGAAGAAACAGGATTCCAAGTGAAGTTTGCCACACTCCAAAGCTGGACACTTCCCAATTCATCACACTGCTTTTACCTTTGGAGTTTTCTTAACCATGCAAGCTCTTCCGATATTAAAGATACTGATCAGAGTTGCCTCACTAGCCCAGTAGGCAGCGTGTCAGTCTCCTAAAGATACTGATCTCTTGTCTTGTCCTCAGGTTAAGCCACTTCAGTCACTTCAACTACCTAACTTGGAATACGATTTCCTGCAGGCTCCTTATTTAGTTACTCTCCTCTGGCCATGATCCACTATGACTATTTTATTTATATGCAGAGATAGATATATTTGGCTCTCCATATTGTGATTTCTGGGAAACATAATATTGACTTTGCTAAAATAACAGTGCTAGCAATTGTACTTGGTAACACCAGTATGGCTTATCTAAGGCATAGAATGGTAATTTGGGACTCTGGGTAAATAAAGAATATTCTCTTGTAAGCATCATTCCCTTTAATGTTACCTTGGTTGCTGTGCTTTGGAATCCTTGGGGAGGGAAGCAAACAGATAACATATAGGATACTACACGGCATTAAAGACAAAATGTGCTATCAACAAAGACTGCATATTTTAAAGCAGGGTAAAGGAGGCAATTTTCTTTAAAAGCTAATAATTTGCTACTAACTACTAAGGGAAGAAGCTGTTCCTTTGTTGGTCCTTCTTTGTTGCCAATCTATTTATCTAAAACTGCAAGTGTTTAAATAAAATTAAATACAAAAGTGTTCAGGAATACCTTTGGATTTAAAATATGAAAGATAGATCCAAATATATGCAATTATTTTTGCCCTGCAAGGTCACCCTATAATTTTTTATTTTAATTGAAAAGAAAGAGTCAGACTATTGAGGTGCCTCCACTAGGCAAAGGCTCTTTGGAAATTTTGCCATAACTCACAGCACACAGCACAGCCTGTTTCAGACTGTCAAGGAAATAGACCAACTGAAAAAAAATGCAGATTGGATGCGTATTTCAGAATACTCCTAATATAGACAGGGGAAAAATAAGAAAGAAAAATAGAAGGAAAAGGAAGTCAAATTGTCTAACCACCTACAGTCTAAAAGCTAGACTTTCTCTTGCTTGTAAAACAAGAACAAGGGTTTTGTGCTTTATTTTGCTTGATAATAATATTTTATAAGAGAAGTATAAATCAAAACAGCTGATGATGTACTTAAGAGAAAGAAAATAACATTGCAGTTCATCTTGTTTATTATAGACAACATGAAACAAGGTTCCTCTCTGAAGAAGGCATTTTATGAGGAGCATAGTTATTTAAAAGTACCCTTGGTAGTGAAGGATGGCTATATCTAGCATTGTTTGAAGAGCAGAACATTGGATTGAAATCTAATTTAAAACCACCAGATTTGGTTTGATATTATTAAAGGTTACAAAATGTGATTTATAAATATTTCATATGATTCATATCCTTAGGTTAGTGGTAAATTTGTTTATTTTTACTACTTTTTAACAGTATAATGTATTGTGTCTAAAATTGTATTTTTCCTCAAGTGCTATAAATAAATTTGCATAATAGTTTATGAAATCTCATCGGGGAAAATATATCCTTCCCCAACATATTAAATATTGCTCCCACAAAGTACAGTATACCAATTAATGCCATAGTATGTTTTGGTTTTTCATTATTTATCTTTGGACTGGATGTACACCACTGGCTTTCCTGGGCCTCCAGCTTGCAGATGGCAGAAGGTGGACTGTCCCAGATTCCACAACAGCATGAGCCAATTCATCATAATAAATCTCCTTCTATCTATTGATCTATCTGTCTATTGATCGATCCATCTATCTATCCCATTGGTTCTATTTTTCTGGTGAACCCTGATGAATACAACAATGACACAGACAATAAAGCTGCCAACAAATAAAATGCTGCTACATGTTTGTGGAAGGTGAGGATAAAGACAGGCATTTCATTAAGAAGGCAATTCCAGTAATCTAGACAAAAATTAGAAGGGGTATTGGTAGTAGAAAAGCAAAGAACATGGATGGTATGGATATTTGGAAGGAAGAAAAGATGAGTTTTGGTAGAAGACTGGAAAAAGATAACTGAGAGAAAGAAGAATCAAGGATGCATCTTAGCTTTAAAATATGTGTGATTTTCTATGGAGAACAGTATGGAGGTTCCTTAAAAAACTAAAAACAGAACTACCATATGACCCAGCAATCCCACTCCTAGGCATATACCCTGAGAAAACCATAATTCAAAAGGAGTAATGTACCACAATGTTCATTGCAGCTCTATTTACAATAACCAGGACATGGAAGCAACCTAAGTGTCCACTGACAGATGAATGGATAAAGAAAATGTAGTACATATATACAATGGAATACTACTCAGCCATAAGAAGAAACAAAATTGAGTTATTTGAAGTGAGGTGGATGGACCTAGAGTCTGTCATATAGAGTGAAGTAAGTCAGAAAGACAAATACCATATGCTAACATATATATATGGAATCTTAAAAAAAAAAGGTGCTGAAGAACCTAGGGGCAGGACAGGAATAGGGACACAGACATAGAGAATGGACTTGAGGATACGGGGAAGGGGAAGGGTAAGCTGGGACGAAGTGAGAGAGTGGCATGGACATAAATACACTACCAAATATAAAATAGATAGCTAGTGGAAAGCAGCCACATTGCACAGGGAGATCAGCTCCGTGCTTTGTGACCACCTAAAGGGGTGGGATAGGGAAGGTGGGAGGAGACGCAAGAGGGAGGGGATATGGGGATATATGTATACATATAGCTGATTCACTTTGTTATACAGCAGAAACTAATACAACATGGTAAAGCAGTTATACTCCAATAAAGATGTTAAAAAAGAAAAAAAGAAAGAAAGATGGTACTCCATGGAGAAATTAATTAAAGTGCTCACTATGGAAACACTAAAAAAATATATATGTGTGCTTTGGAAGCTGGTAGTGGCCTTAATGAAAATAGGAAATCAAGAAGAGGAACTGAAATGGACAAGGCAAAATGTGAAATGTGGTTGTATGCATGATACAAGGAGGTTCTGTTAGGATTTACAGTTAGAAATGTATAGCAGGAAATTAGAAATGAGAGACAAATAGACACATAAGAAGAACTAGGTCAGAGCTTTGGAATCCACTACATAGAAATGTTGACAGAAGGCATGGCAATAAATGATATTCATAAGGGATAGGATGGCAAGAGAAAATGCTAGGGGCTTGAGGCCATAATTAGGGGATATGTTTTGAAGTGATGCGATACCTAACACTACTAGGTATGCATATACATTCTCCTTCATGACTGGCGGTAGATTAACCACCTTTGTTCTTTTGACAATGTGGTTAAACCAGTTAGGTAGATAGCAAATTAAATCTAAATACATATGTGATAAAAGGAATTTGATCTTTTCATACCCTTTGCAATGTTCTGCTTTTTTAATTGAGATATAGTTGATGTACAATATGTTACAGGTGTAGAACCTAGTGATTCACAATTTTTAAAGGTTATATTCCATTTACAGTTAGTATAAAATATTGGCTATATTCTCCATGTTGTACAATATATCCTTATAGCTTGTTTTATACATAGTAGTTTGTACCTCTTAATCCCCCTCCCCCTATCTTTCCCCTCACCCTTTCCTCCTCCCACTGGTAACAACTAGTTTGTTCTCTATATCTGTGAGTCTGTTTCCTTTTTGTTATATTCACTAGTTTGTTGTATTTTTTAGATTCCACATATAACTGATATATGAAATATAAAGCCTCAATAATAACAATACAATTAATTAATTTATACCTTTATATTCATTCACTGAAATCCTGTCTGTGCTAACCAAGCCCTAAGGAAAACCAGATAAGTTCCTTGATGACAGTGACCATGACTTACTTTCTAAGGAAGGGCAGAGAGATCTCTCTGCAGAACTAAAACCAGAATTTTTTCTTCTAACTCCTTTACTAGGTATTTTGCCAGTCATAATTTTAGCATGTTTAAGATGAAGAAAAAGTAAAAGTAAAAACTTGCATGAGGAATCATGTCTTCAGATATTTTGAAAGTAACTACACATGACAATAATAGAAATGTTCAGAGTAAAAGGGTCAAGGTCCTCTGTTGACCTCTGGAGTTAAAATTTGGGGAAAAAGTGGAAGAGTGAATATAGATTTATTTGTATCATTGTTTAGATTCTACATATAAATTATATCATATAGTATAAAATAGATAAGCAACAAGGCTTTACTGTATAGCGCAAGGAATCATACCCAATATCTTATAATAACCTATAACGGAATCTGCAAAAGAAAAAAAAACAAACTCAAATCACAATGCTGTACACCTGAAATTAACACAATATTTTAAATCAACTACTTCGGTAAAAAAACAAAACCACACACCAAATTCTAAAAAAAGAACTGGAAGAGTGCATTTTAGTGGGTCTTACATTAGCCAAAGAAACTATATAATTCAAACCACAAACATTAACCAACCCATGATAATTCTCACAATTTCCTAAGGAGCATCTTCATTAATACTATTTTATTGTAGAAAATGTACTCAGAAATTCCATATTGCATTGTTATTAGAAACAAAGCAAAAGTAGCTTAAAAAGTAATATCTTGGTTGAGAAAGCAGAAAATAATTAAACATTAGAGATTTCAGCCAATGAATCAGGTGGGTGCATAAAAATATCCCCAGGAAATCAATGTTGCTTTCAAAGAATATTAAAATATTAAGTCCACTCCAACCTCTGGAAGATAAATTCTCTTTATGCATATTTTTTAAAACATAGACTTAGACTATATTTTTGTCTGCACAAGAAGAGTTCTCAAGCCCCCAAAGCAAATAAGACAAACCACTTTATGAAGTTTCTCTCATTTTGGCAATAAAACAACACAGATACTTTTTCTTTAAAAAATACAGTCTTGTGGGCTTCCCTGGTGGTGCAGTGGTTGAGAGTCCACCTGCCGACGCAGGGGACACGGGTTCGTGCCCCGGTCCGGGAAGATCGCACATGCCGTGGAGCGGCTGGGCCCGTGAGCCACGGCCGCTGGGCCTGCGCGTCCAGAGCCTGTGCTCCGCAATGGGAGAGGCCACAACGGTGAGAGGCCCGCGTACTGCAAAAAAAAAAAAAAAAAAAAAAAAAAATACAGTCTTACTAAATCCCACACTTGGGAATTGAACTATGTGAATACAAAACTGTTACTTTATATTCATATCTAGTCCAATTATAAGGCTGCACAATCTTGCTGTAAATCTTGCTCCCTTGTCTTCAAGATAAATGTTGAATTAAAGATTATAGTAGACAATTAAACAAGAAATGATCCATGCAAGTTGCCCATAACTTTTATATTTGTCTAAGGACAGCTGTAAAATTAGCCACTTTCAGTTATCCCCAGCTCTCTACAATTGTATAAAATCCCTCCTGTGTCTTGATGACTATGTGTCAAAAAGTTTGTTAAAGGAGAATAGAAGAAAAGGTGGAATTTGACTTCAGTATTTGAAGTTTCCAAATTAATTGTGTTGATTTTATTGTTTATTCCTTTTTATAAATTAATAATTAAAATGTGCTATAGACTGAATATTTGTGTCTCCCTTGTGTTGCTAGTATCAGCATCTTTCCTCAAGACAGCCTTTCTTTTTTATTTACTTGCTGTTCAGCACTTCGTATACTGAGCTCAGCTCATATTATTTGGTGGGAAGACATCTAGGAGAACTCCCTCACCTAAGAACTGCAATGTATCCTGAAGACAACTTCACATAGAATTAGTTGTTTTGTAGTGGCAGGGACCTTCATAAAACCTTTACTCCCATGCTTCAATTGAAAGACTACTCATTATATATAATTTCCATTGATGTATATATAACTGATTTTCATTGATGTATATATAGTTGGCCTTGTATGTTTTTATTTTTTGTCTTTTTATGTGTATATTTTCCTCCCTCCCTATTTTTGAACACATTTTGAACAGAAAAGTTGTAGTCTACTTCAACTGTATTCTCATAGCACCTGTAATACACTAGGTTTTTAGTAAATATCTGCTTAATATATATCAAAAATCCATGTTCTTTAATTCTTATGAACAGAATATATGATGAAAACTAAGAATGAATTATCTGTTAGATGGTCTGAAAAGTAAAAGGTAAGAATCCCCAGATGTGAACTTCTATGTCTATTTATATAGATAGAAAGTTAATCTTCCCCTGTTTTGAACTTCTGAGTCTCTAGCGTTTTATGCTTTCTTCCACCCACACTTTTATTTATTTGCCTTTGTACCAGATCCCTAGACAGCAAGAAGATCAAAAGCATCAACACTATTTTATGATATACCCTGCAAAATAAAACAGGTAAAAAAAGACACATGAAATGCTAACTTATTTTAAATATGGGATTTAAAAGTCTATGTTTAGTGAACAGTATCATATTTACGAACAACACCATCATATACAATAGGAACTTAAATGAGGATAAATCACAATTCTACCATGACGATTATTTGGTTATACAACAAAAATTATAGGAAAGTAAGTTCTGAAATAAAAGTGGTAATTAAAATATCAGATAAAAAATGAATAGTCAATGCTTAATTATCTGAAGACCAGTAATTCAGATTGTGTGCTCCCTTAATCTCCATGGCTGCATTTTGGCCACATAGAGGACTCATTGTGGTCTTCACTAGGGGATGCGAAGAGAAAATTAAAGAGCAAAAAGTCTACTCTAACCATTCAGAGAAATTATAACCATCCTGATAAAGAATAGAGGAAGAGGAAATTGAACCTTTTGTTTCAAATGAAGTTTGTACATCATGTATATTTGTTTTCTTTGTTCATTTACCTAATTCCCATTAATAATCAAAAATCCATATATATTATGTCCAAGAGTCAAAACTGGAGGAGTAAAGGACTACTGGCCAGGTGGTTCACATTATCCAACTATCCTGGCCAATGCCTTGAAATGAATCTTCATTTTCAAACTATAAATTCAAATATTGCCTAAATGGTTCTGAACTGTCAACAGGCCCTGTGCAAAGAATAAAAAAGATTAGCAGTAATATAAAGGATAAAATTTTGGGGTTCTTCCCCAAATCTTCCTCACATCAGCCTTCCATAGAAACTGAAATTGGTAAAATGATGCTTGAATGAGGATGGCCTTTATCCATCAGGATATGAGTAACACTGACCCCGACAAAGCAAGTAGTCTGTTTGTTAGATAACTTAGCTGTCATGTTAGAAAGGAGAAAGTGAGAAGCAAGAAGAGCTACAATCCTTCAGCCTGTGGAACAAAAACCACATCCAGAGAAAGACAAGATAAAAAGGCAGAGGGCTATGTACCAGATGAAGGAACAAGATAAAACCTCAGAAAAACAACTAAATGAAGTGGAGATAGGCAACCTTCCAGAAAAAGAATTCAGAATAATGATAGTGAAGATATTCCAGGACCTTGGAAAAAGAATGGAGGCAAAGATCGAGAAGATGCAAAAAATGTTTAACAAAGACCTAGAAGAATTAAAGAACAAACAAACAGATGAACAATACAATAATTGAAATGAAAACTACACTAGAAGGAATCAATAGCAGAATAACTGAGGCAGAAGAACAGATAAATGACCTGGAAGACAGAATGATGGAATTCACTTCTGTGGAACAGAATAAAGAAAAAAGAATGAAAAGAAATGAAGACAGCCTAAGAGACCTCTGGGACAACATTAAACGGAACAACATTCACATTATAGGGGTCCCAGAAAGAGGAGAGAGAGAGAAAGGACCAGAGAAAATATTTGAAGAGATTATAGTCGAAAATTTCCCTAACATGGGAAAGGAAACAGCTACCCAAGTCCAGGAAGCGCAGCGAGTCCCATACAGGATAAACCCAAGGAAAAACACACTGAGACACATAGTAATCAAACTGGCAAAAATTAAAGACAAAGAAAAATTACTGAAAATGGCAAGGGAAAAATGACAAATAATATAGAAGGGAACTCCCATAAGGTTAACAGCTGATTTCTCAGCAGAGACTCAACAAGCCAGAAGGGAGTGGCATGATATACTTAAAGTGGTGAAAGGGAAGAACCTACAACCAAGATTACTCTACCCAGCAAGGATCTCATTCAGATTCAATGGAGAAATCAGAGCTTTACAGACAAGTAAAAGCTAAGAGAATTCAGCACCACCAGACCAGCTCTACAGCAAATGCTAAAGGAACTTTTCTAAGTGGGAAACACAAGAGAAGAAAAGGACCTACACAAATAAACCCAAAACAATTAAGAAAATGGTCATAGGAACATACATATTGATAATTACCTTAAACGTGAATGGATTAAATGCTCCAACCAAAAGAAACAGGCTTGCTGAATGGATACAAAAACAAGACCTACATATATGCTGTCTACAAGAGACCCATGTCAGACATAGGATCACATACAGGAGGAAAGTGAGAGGATGGAAAAAGATATTCCATGCAAATGGAAATCAAAAGAAAGCTGGAGTAGCTATACTCATATCATATAAAATAGAATTTAAAATAAAGAATGTTACAAGAGACAAGGAAGGACACTACATAATGATCAAGGGATCAAACCAAAAAGAAGATATAGCAATTATAAATATATATGCACGCAACATAGGAGCACCTCAATACATAAGGCAACTGCTAACAGCTCTAAAAGAGTAAATTGACAGTAACAGAATAATAGTGGGGGACTTTAACACCTTACTTACACCAATGGACAGATCATCCAAAATGAAAATAAATAAGGGAACAGAATTTTAAATGACACAATAGACCAGATAGATTTAATTGATATTTATTGGACATTCCATCCAAAAACAGCAGATTACACTTTCTTCTCAAGTGTGCACAGAACATTCTCGAGGATAGATCACATCTTGGGTCACAAAACAAGCCTCAGGAAATTTAAGAAAGTTGAAATCATATCAAGCATCTTTTCTGACCAGAACGCTATGAGATTAGAAATGAATTACAGGGAAAATAATGTAAAAAACACAAACACATGGAGGCTAAAAAATACGTTACTAAATAACCAAGATATCACTGAAGAAATCAAAGAGGAAATCAAAAAATACCTAGAGACCAATGACAATGAAAACATGACGTTCCAAAACAATCCTATAGGATGCAGCAAAAGCAGTTCTAAGAGGGAAGTTTACAGCTATACAAGCCTACCTCAAGAAACAGGAAAAATCTCAAATAAACAATCTAAACTTACACCTAAAGGAACTAGAGAAAGAAGAACAAAAAAAACCCAAAGGTAGCAGAAGGAAGGAAATCATAAACATCAGAGCAGAAATAAATGAAATAGAAACAAAGAAAACAATATCAAAGATCAATAAAACTAAAAGCTGGTATTTGAGAAGATAAACAAAATTGATAAAGCATTAGCCAGACTCATCAAGAAAAAGAGGGAGAGGACTCAAATCAATAAAATTAGAAATGAAAAAGGAGAAGTTACACCAGGCACCACAGAAATACAAAGCATCCTAAGAGACTACTACAAGCAACTCTATGTCAATAAAATGGACAACCTGGAAGAAATGGACAAATTCTTAGAAAGGTATAAACTTCCAAGGCTGAACCAGGAAGAAATAGAAAATATGAACAGACCAATCACAAGCATTGAAATTGAAACTGTGATTAAAAATCTTCCAACAAACAAAAGTCCGCATCAGATGGCTACACAGGTGAATTCTATCAAACATTTAGAGAAGAGCTAACAACCATCCTTCTCAAATTCTTCCAAAAAATTGCAGAGGAAGGAACACTCCCAAACTAATTCTATGAGGCCACCATCACCCTGATACCAAAACCAGACAAAGATACTACAGAAAAAGAAAATTACAGACCAATATCACTGATGAAAATAGATGCAAAAATCTTCAACAAAATATTAGCAAACAAAATCCAACAACACATTAAAAGGATCATACAGCATGATCAAGTGGGATTTATCCCAGGGATGCAAGGATTCTTCAATATATGCAAATCAATCAATGTGATACAGCATATTCACAAATTGAAGAATAAAAACAGCATAGTCAGCTCAATAGATGCAGAAAAAGCTTTTGACAAAATTCAACACGGGTTTATGATAAAAACTCTCCAGAAAGTGGGCATAAAGGGAAACTACCTCAACATAATAAAGACCATATACAACAAACCCACAGCAAACATCATTCTCAATGGTGAAAAACTGAAAGCATTTCCTCTAAGATCAGGAACAAGACAAGGATTTCCACTCTCATCACTATTATTCAACATAGTTTTGGAATTCCTAGCCATGGCAGTCAGAGAAGAAAAAGAAATAAAAGGAATACAAATTGGAAAAGAAGAATTAAAACTGTCACTGCTTGCAGATGACATGATACTATACATAGAGAATCCTAAAGATGCTACCAGAAAAATACTAGAGCTAATCAATGAATTTGGTAAAGTTGCAGGATACAAAATTAATGTAGAGAAATCTCTTGCAGTCCTATACACTAATGATGAAAAATCAGAAAGAGAAATTATGGAAACACTCCCATTTACCACTGCAACCAAAAGAATAAAATACCTAGGAATAAACCTACCTAGGGAGACAATAGAACTGTATGCAGAAAACTATAAGACACTGATGAAAGAAATGAAAGATGATACCAACAGATGAAGAGATATACCATGTTCTTGGATTGGAAGAATCAATATTGTGAAAATGACTATACTACCCAAAGCAATCTACAGATTCAACACAATCCCTATCAAATTACCAGTGGCATTTTTTATGGAACTAGAACAAAAAATCTTAAAATTTGTAGCAGACACAAAAGCCCCGAATAGCCCAAACAATCTTGAGGGAAAAAAACAGAGCTGGAGGAATCAGGCTCCCTGACTTCAGACTATACTACGAAGCTACAAAATCAAGACAATGTGGTACTGGCACAAAAACAGAAACATAGATCAATGGAACAAGATAGAAAGCCCAGAGATAAACCCATGAACCTATGGTCAACTAATCTATGACAAAGGAGGCAAGGATATAAAATTGGGAAAAGACAGTCTCTTCATTAAGTGATGCTGGGAAAACTGGACAACTACATGTAAAAGAATGAAATTAGAACACTCCTTAACACCATACACAAAAATAAACTCAACATGGATGAGAGACCTAAATGTAAGACCCGACACTATAAAACTCTTAGAGGAAAACATAGGAAGAACACTCTTTAACATAAATCACAGCAAGATCTTTTTTGATCCACATCCTAGAGTAATGGAAATAAAAACAAATTAAACAAATGGGACCTAATGAAACTTAAAAACTTTTGTACAGCAAAGGAAACCATAAACAAGACGAAAAGACAACCCTCAGAATGGAAAAAAATATTTGCAAGTGAATCAACGGTAAAGGATTAATTTCCAAAATATATAAATAGCTCATGCAGCTCAATATTAAAGAAACAAACAACCCAATCCAAAAATGGGCAGAAGACCTAAATAGACATTTCTGCAAAGACATACAGATAGCCAAGAAGCACATGAAAAGCTGCTCAACATCACTAATTATTAGAGAAATGCAAATCAAAACTACAATGAGGTATCACCTCACAACAGTTAGAATGGGCATCATCAGAAAATCTACAAACAACAAATGCTGGAGAGGGAGTAGAGAAAAGGCAACCCTCTTGCACTGTTGGTGGGAATGTAAATTGATACAGCCACTATGGAGAACAGTATGGAGGTTCCTTAAAAAACTAAAAATAGAATTACTATATGATCCAGCAATCCCACTACTGGGCATATGCCCAGAGAAAACCATAATTCAAAAAGACGAATGCACCCCAATGTTCACTGCAGCACTATTTACAATAGCCAGGTCATGGAAGCAACCTAAATGCCCATCGACAGATGAATGAATAAAGAAGATGTGGTACATATACACGATGGAATATTACTAAGCCATAAAAAGGAACGAAATTGGGTCATTTGTTAAGACGTGGATGGATCTAGAGACTGTCATACAGAGTGAAGTAAGTCAGAAAGAGAAAAACAAATATCGTATATTAACGCATGGATGTGGAACCTAGAAATATGGTACAGATGAACCGGTTTGCAGGGCAGAAGTTGAAACACAGATGTAGAGAACAAATATATGGACACCAAGG
The DNA here is from genome assembly GCF_963924675.1 of Phocoena phocoena. Classification (NCBI taxonomy): domain Eukaryota; kingdom Metazoa; phylum Chordata; class Mammalia; order Artiodactyla; family Phocoenidae; genus Phocoena; species Phocoena phocoena. The sequence continues at coordinate 119,872,976 of NC_089240.1, forward strand.
GGGAAATGCCGCGGGGGGCGGGGGGATAGTGGTGTGATGAATTGGGCGATTGGGATTGACATGTATAGAATTGATGACTAATGAGAACCTGGTGTATAAAGAAATAAAATTAAATTTAAAATTTTTTACAAAAAGAAAGGAGAAAGCAAATGATAACTAGGGCTTTTATGGAAGCAGATAAAAGGAATATGAAGAGTCTCAAACCTACAAGAATCTAGATGTACTTAGTTCAGTAGGGCATATTTTCAAAGATTTACTTCCCCTATTTCAGTTTCTCATAGTCAGTCTATCAGTGTGCTGTAAAGAATGACTTCCTAATATTACAGCACCAGGTACCAGTCCAATGAGTAGTACAGTGATTAAAATTCCTGGACACTAAATTATTAATAGTTAGAATACCTACAAAATTAATTTATATACTCATTTTTTTTTTAAAATTATTACTATATTTACCTTTATATCTTGTAACTGGTGAGGAAAGCTGCTGCTATGCTCTTCCTACCACCACTTAAATTCTGCTGATGCTTTGATTTCAGCACAGTCCTGAACATGTGACTGAGGCAAAACAAATAACAATGTACTCAGGATGATGAGAGGTGGTACAATATATACTTAATAGCATGGGCTTAGAATATAAGTTAGATGGACTTGGTGTTGAACCCTGGGTATGTCCTTTACTATCTATATAAGTTCTTACTCTATGAGTTTCTTTAATTTGGGATGGGGTAATGATAGTATTTACAACATAGTGTTCATATGAGGATTAAATAAAATAATGCTTGTAAAGCATTTTTCATAATACCTTAACATTTACTGTAAGTATGGTTAAGATCCCAGTGGGGCAGAAGACAGTGCACCTAGGAATTTGTTAACTGGTTCACCAACATAAGATAGCACTATATTCAAGATGTCAAGATTAGGCCACCTCCAGGACCACCTGTTATTGATAGGTCAAAGCCCCATATTATCTTGCTCCATCATTGTCAACATAATTATATATTTCTGTAGAGTTTATTCCCTGTGACTCACAAAAATCAACAGGGCTGTTTTCTATAGCTTTACAAAATAAACCATACTTATCCAGTCTGAATTGAGGTACACTTTTAAGTATATGATCAAAATGTTTTCAAGCTTAAGGCATGTTAATGTGTCAATTTGATTGAATTCTCATTCTGAAATAAGTTCAGGGAAAAAATTGTAAAGCATAATAGAGAAAAATGAAAGATACTTGTAGTAGAAACAACAGGTGTAACAGTGAACATATGTTGAAACTGACATAGCAACAGTGGAAGAATATGTAGCTGCTGAAGAATCATGGCAATCTGAGCCTGCAAAATCCTTTTATTAGCTGCCACAGCAGTATCCAGAAGGGTAATTAGGGATGTGAGCAGCATTACACAGGGTAATAGAGGGGGCTAGGAAGAACTTCAGCATGTCACTATAGCATGTGCCAGTCAGAGGAAGGCTGTGCATTCAGTTTGAAAAAATCAATGAAAGGAAGAAAATGCTATTAGTGCCTGTGATTGTTGAAGGGCTGACTTCAAGGTGATGGGTGAAGCTGAATCGAGTTGCTGTGAACCAAGAAGAGGCTCACAAATCTTTACTTCCAAAAATACAATTTCAGGTCTGCCCTGATTTGAAGATCTACAAAATTTCAAACGGACTTTGAATTGCATAGACATCTAGTTTTAAAATAGGCACTACTTTCCTTTGTGGGGCCTCATGGGTGCCCTGGTAATAGCCTCCTAAACCACATATTAGTCTCAGGCTATGGGTAAGCTATAAAAGGAAAGGAAAGGTTTACCAATAATCCAGAATAAAATGATTAATAAAATTAATCAGAAATAATAACAAAGGTATAAGAATGCATTCTCATTGTGTTTTTCCAGCAAGTATTTATTAAATACTTAATAAACGCATAGGCCCACTAAGCAATGTATGAGATACCAAGAAATCTGATACACAGTCTTAATATAAAGACACTGAGGAAAAATAAATTACATTGTAGAAGTTAAGATCATAAAATGAGAATGATAGGTGTCTTGGCAAAGGGTGTATGTAAATGTCAGTGATTCAACAACTGAAATGAACTTATTTAAATGCTCTGAGGTTCCTTAAAAAACTAAAAATAGAACTACCATACAACCCAGCAATCCCACTGCTGGGCATATACCCTGAGAAAACCATAATTCAAAAAGACTCATGTACCACGATGCTCATTACAGCTCTATTTACAATAGCCAGGACATGGAACCAACCTAAGTGTCTATCGACAGATGAATGGATAAAGAAAATGTGGCACATATATACAATGGCATATTACTCAGCCATAAAAAGAAACGAAACTGAGTTATTTGTAGTGATGTGGATGGACCTAGAGTCTGTCATACAGAGTGAAGTAAGTCAGAAAGAGAAAAGCAAATACCGTATGCTAACACATATATATGGAATCTAAATATATATATATATATATAGTCATGAAGAACCTAGGGGCAAGACGGGAATAAAGACGCAGACCTACTAGAGAATGGACTTGAGGACACGGGGAGGGGGAAGGGTAAGCTGTGACAAAGTGAGAGAGTGGCATGGACATATATACACTACCAAATGTAAAATAGATAGCTAGTGGGAAGCAGCCACATAGCACAGGGAGATCAGCTTGGTGCTTTGTGACCACCTAGAGGGGTGGGATAGGGAGGATGGGAGGGAAGGAGATGCAAGAGGGAAGAGATATGGGGATATATGTATATGTATAGCTGATTCACTTTATTGTACAGCAGAAACTAACACACCATTGTAAAGCAATTATACTCCAAAAAAGATGTTAAAAAAATTAAAAATAAATGCTCTGAGTCTCAGTTTTCTCACCTAAATAATTGTCATGTGAACTGTTAACTTGAAGTCCTTGTCAAAATTAAATTTTAAAATGTATATGAAAGTCACTCCCTTCTCTGGAAGATGAAATAGATATAATTTTGCCACTTTCTTCTGCTAAACACAACTAAAAGTGTTGGGTATTATATGAAACAAACATAAAAACATTTGAAAGATAGGAAAAAATCAGACTAGCTAGGGAGCTCAGGACCCAAGGAACAATATGGCAAGGAGCTCCCTAGGTTTCATTGTTTCTATTCCTCATACATCCTAGACTTGCAGCTGAAGAATCCAGGAACTTGGAAATGACAATAGGCACAGACAGTAAGAGCTCAAGCAAATTCTGCTCTTTGTAATACAGGGACCAGGAAAGAGGTAGCCTAGGAAGATAACTTTTATAAAATAACCACTCTACAGCAGCAAGACATCACTGCCCTCAAAAACAAACAAACAAACAAAAAACCACCTGTCCCTACCCCTACCCATGTCACCAGAGGCTGAGTAGGAATCTGAGGCTTCTACCCTGACCAGGCTGTAACAGGGTGCCCCAACATGTGGGTAGGTGTGGTGTCAGAAAAGACCAAGGAGCCAACTAGGATTTCTATCCTTACCAGGTGGTAGATAGATACCAGGTGGTATCCTTATTGCATTGTCAGTGGAGAATACATTGAAAGTATGGTCTTATATTTGCAATTGGCAGTAACAAGGCTCCGCAACTCCTTTCAGAGGTGTTTTCAACACTGGAGTGTTGGGACTTTTACCATTACCCAGAGGCAATGAACCACATCCCTTCAGTATTGTTAGTGGAGGTCACATGGGGAGCAGTAATAAGGCACTCTAATTCCCAAGCCAGGGAAGTATCAGTAGAGACCTAGTGACAAATTTAAACTCCCACTCTTACCCCAAAATACCTTCCCTCCTCAGTTGGCAATGGAGGTTGAATAAGCAACCTGTATGTCTATGCACACCTGGCAAAAAGGAGACAGTGCTCCCACCTTTTCTTGCCAGAGCAGTGTCAAAGAAAGCCAATTAAAAAAGGTTTAAATAAGATCCACAGTCTCACAACATAATATGAAAGATATCAATATTTCAATCAAAACTCATGCATCATATGAAGAACTAAGAGAATTTCAACTTAAATGAAAAGAAATACAATCAATGGGTATCGTCACTACAAGGACAGAAATGCTAGAATTATCTGACAAATATTTTAAAGCAACTGTTATAAAAATGCTTCAACAAAAATTTATAAACACCCTGAAACAAATGAAAAAATTAAAAGTCTCATTAAATAAATAGAGGATATGAAGGTCCAAACAGAAATTTTACAACTAAAAAAATAACTAAATAAAAAAGCAATATGTGTCCATCAGCAGATGAATGGATAAAGAAAATGTAGTATGTATGTATGTGTATATATATATATATATATATATATATATATATATATATATACATACACAGACACACACACACAATGGAATACTACTCATCCATAAAAAAGAATAAAATTTTGCCATTTGCAGCAACATGGATGGACTTGGAAAACATTATGCTAAGTGAAATAAGTCAGAGAAAAACAAATGTTGTATGATATTATTTATATGTAGAATCTAAAATTATAACAAACTAGTGAATAGAACAAAAAAGAAGCAGACTCACAGATATAGAGAACAAACTAGTGGTTACCAGTGGGGGCAGGGGCAATAAATGGGTGGGGGAGTGGGAGGTACAAACTTTTGGGTGTAAGACAGGCTACAAGGATATATTGTACAACACGGGGGATATAGGCAATATTTTGAATAACTGTAAATGGACTGTAACCTTTAAAATTGTATTTAAAAAAGAATTAATTTAAAAAAATCAACAAATGGGCTCAACAGCAGAATGGAGGGAACAGATAAAAGATTCAGTGAAAATGAATACAGAACAATGCAAATTAATCAATATGAACAACAGAGAAGATAGACTAAAAAATGAAATAAACAGAGCCTCAAAAACCACAACAAAAGATAGAATATTCATGTCATCAGAGACTTGGAGCAGAGAAGAAAAGGGCAGTCTAAGTTCCCAAATTTGGCAAAAAACATAAATAAGCCTACAGAATCAAAAAGGTGAGCAAACCTCAAGTAAGATTAAGCCAAATAAATTTACATTATAGTCAAACTTCTAAAAATGTAAGACAAAGAATAAAATTTCAAAGCAGCCAGAGAAAAATGACACTATAAGTATAGAGAAAAAAACTACTTGAATGACAGTGGATTTCTCATCAGAAACAAAGTAGGCTAGAAAGATGTGGCATAAAATTTTTCAAGTGCTGAGAAAAAAGAACTGTCAACCCAGAATCCTATGCCCAGTGAAAATACTCATCAGACACTAATTATAAACATAAGTAAGGAAAAAAGTGATATCACTACAGAATGAAAAACATCACTACAGAATGGAAAACATCAAAGATATAGTAAAACAATATGAAAATATAAATTTGACAACTTATATGAAATGGATTAATTCTGCAAAAAAGTAAAAATTACCACAACTCATGAAAATGAAATAATTTGAATAGCTCTCTAAACATTAAGGATATTGAATTCATAATTTAAAACTACTCAAAAAAGTGACGTTCAGGCTCAGATGGTTACACTGGAGAACTCTATCAAATATTTAAAGGAGACTTAACAAAACAAAAAGTGGAAACTAACCAAATGTGCATCACATCATAAATAGAAAACAAAATGGTATATCCATACATTGGAATACTGTTCAACCATAAAAAGCAATAAAATACAAATACATGCTACAACATAGGTGAACCTTGAAAACATTATGCCAAGTAAATGAAATTAGGCACAAAATTCCAAATATTATATAATTACACTTATATGAAATTTTTAGAATATGCAAATGCATAGAGACAAAAAGTAGCTTACTGGTTTCCAGGGTTTTTAGGGAAGGCAGAATGGAGAGTAACTACTAATAGGCCCAAAGTTTCCTTTTAAAGTAATGAAATACTCTGGAATTATATAGTAGTTATGATTACACAACCCTGTGGTTAAATTACAATGTACACATTAGATGAGTGAATTTTATGGTATATGAATTATATCTCATTTTTTTTAAATCTTAAGCTAACATTAAGATTAATGTTGAAAAACTGAATTTTTTACCCCTACAACAGGGAAAAAGGCAAGGATATTCCCTCTCCCCAGTGTTATTCAAAATAGTATCAGGTATTCTAGACAATGCAACATGAAAAGCAATGAACGACATATAGATTGGACAGGAAGATATAAAATTGCCCCATGTGCAGAGAAAAACAAACATACATCAAAATAAAACAAAACAAAAAAATTAGAACAGTATGTATAGTCAGCAAGGTTACAGGATATAAAATAAGCATTAAAAATACAAACATAGAAAACATACAAAAATATTTCTCTATTGTACAGAAAAAAACCCATGGGTGCTGAAATTAAAAATGCAATGTCATTTACAATTACTCAAAAATGAAACACTTAAGTAATACTTGTAAGTCTAAAAAAACTCTTGAAAATTTGTGATGATTAAATTTGTGTCAACTTGGTAAGGCTCCAAGATGTCTGACCAACTAGAAACAATAGCCTAGATATTACTGTGAAGCTACATTTTAGATGTGTTAACATTTGTCAGTACACTTTGTGTAAAGCAGATTGCCCTCCATAATGTGGGTGAGCCTCATCTACTCAGCTGAAGGCCTTAAGGGAAAAGACTGAAGTCCCATGAAGAAGTAATTCTGCCTCCCTAGTGCCTTTAGACTCAAAACTGCAACATCCACTCCTTCCCGAATTTCCAACCTGCCAGTGTCTGCTTTCTTCTTCCTGCTAGCTCTTTAGTCCCACATCTACCCTATCACCAAATCCTGTCATTTATCCTTCTTAAATGCCTTTGAATACTGTCATTTGCCTTGATTCACCACCCCTGCCCCCTACCACCAAGATGCCAAAGTAAGTATTGAATAGTAAGTAATTTGCAAGAGACATAACTCTCTGAGGCATAATGCAAAGAAAAGACTTTAAATTGAGTTTGAAATAAATATTGAAAAATAAGTTTTCTGGCAAACCAACCCCCACCCAAAACATGGGTTTTGTGAAGGTATTTGAAGCCTGTGGTGAAATGAATATAGGTATAGCAACAGTATATCCCAAACTTGTATCTATGTTAACTCAAATTCCTATAATTAAGACCTAGTAGAAGAAAATGCATCCCTCTTTTCAGGCATAAAATGACGTTACCTCAGTCTTTACTGTGTTACCCAAGTTAGCTGGCTGGAAAACAAACAAACAAAAAAAAACAAAACCAAAAAAACCCAAAAACAAAGAAACAAACCAAAAAAACATTCCCAAGATATAAAGAAATCATCAGAAACAGAAACAAATATCACACAGATTTTGTACGCATCTGAAAGAGAATTTAAAATAACTATTACGATATGCTAAAATTTGTAAAGAAAAAGTTGGACAACATGTAGATCAGATGGGTTTTTTCATGAGAGAAAATGGAAATGATAAGAAAGAATGAACTGTCAAAGCTAGAAATTAAAAACACACTAACATCACTAGATACAACACAATCAAGGTAAGAATCAGTGAACTTGAAGATAGATTTATAGAAATTATACAAACTGAAACATGAACAGACTGTGGAACAAAGAAAACAGAACAGATCATCCAAGAGCTGTGGGACATATGCATATTTGGAATCATGAAAAGAGAAAAGAGAGAAAAAATGGGGAATAAAAAGTATTTGAAAAATATAGTCTAAGAATTTTATAAAGTTAATGACATGAACAAAAGCCCATATCTAAGAAGCTTAGAAAAAAACAAATAGAATACACACACACACACACACACACTCATAACCTAATCATTTTAAAATTGCTAAAAAGAAAGACAAAAGGAAAATATTAAATGCAGTCAGATTAAAAAAATATTACATATAGAAGAACAGGAATTAAAACAGTACTCTTTAGAAACTAAGCAAGCTAGAAAAAATAATGAAAGTAAAATAAGATTATATTTTTCCTATTTTAGTTACTCTAAAAAATAGTTGGCTATTTAAAGCCAAAATAGCAGCAAAATATAGTATGTTTATAGCATATGTAAAAGTGACATGTTTGAAAACATAAACATAGAGGATGGAAAATAGGAGTTGAGAATATAGTGTAATAAGTTCCTTTCATTACATGTGAAGTAGTTTAATATCATATGAAAGTTAACCCTGATTTGTAAATGTTGTATATTGCAAATTCTGGGTGAACTGCTAAATTTTTTTAAGAGATATGGATAATAAGTCAATAAGGATTAAAAATTAAATAATAAACATGTCTTTTTAGTACAAATTTTTTAAAAAGATAGTACAAATCAAAACAGCTAGCAAGATGATAAATTCCCATCCAATCACATCAATAATCAAATTAAATGTAAATGGCTTAAACTTGCCAATTATAAAACAAGTATAAGGTTAGATGAAAAAGCAAGGTCCAAATTAAGCTGCCCACAAGCAACCCACTTGAAACATAAAGATATAGATAGGTTAAAAAATAAAAGGATGGAAAAAGATATGCCACACAATACTAACCAAAAGAAAGCTAGAACAGCTATATTGATATCAGTTATATTAGGCCTTAATTTAAAGGATATTTATTAGAGAAAAATAGAGATATTACATAATGATACAGAGGTCAATTTTCCAAGAATTCCCCAATAATTCTGAATGTGTATTCACCTAATAGAGCTTCAATTTACATAAAGCAACCTGATAAAAAAGAAGAACATAACAGACATATCCAAAATTATAGTTGGAAACTTCCACGGTCCACACACCTTAATTGATAGAGTAAGTAGGAAGAAATCAGTAAGGATATACACAATCTGAACAACATGATCAACCAAATTGGCATAGTGAATATTTATAGAACAGTCTACCTAATGACAACAGAATGCATAGTCTTCTCAAATGCTTATCAAAATTTGTAAGATACACAGTAGTCTGGACTACAAAACAAATCTTAATAGATTTAAAAGAATAAAGATGATATAAAGTATGCTCTTGGACCTGAACAAAATTAAACTAGAAATCATAACAAAAGTGGAGGTTTTAATGGAAGTCTAAAATGAATAAAGGAAAATAAAAATACAACATATGAAAATTTGTTGATACAATTAATGTGGTACTTAAAAACATATAACATTGAATGCTTCTATGACAAAAGAAATAAAATGCAAAAAATATCAGTGATTTAAGTTTCTACTTTAAGAAACTAGAGCAAGAAAAACATATTAAATGAAAAGAAAACAAGTCAAAGGAAGGAAATAACAGAAGATGAGAGTGAGTATCAATTAAATTGAAATATAAAACAATGAAAAATCAAAGCAAGAAAAAGCAAAAGCTGGTTCTTTGGGAAAAAAATTGATGCCTTTAGCCAGAATGACAAAAATAGGAAAAGACACGTTATTAATATTACAGATGAAAGAGGGGCCATTACTATTGACACCCCAGATATTAAAAGAATAATACTAGGGACAATTCTATGTCCACAAATTTGACAACTTGGATGAAATAGTCCAATTCCTTGAAAAACACAAAATACCAAAATTCACTCAGTAGAAAATAGGTAGCCTGAATAGTTCTACATTTATTTTATTAATTAATTAATAGTTGAAATCTTCCAAAAAAAGGAAATCTCAAGTACACACAGTCTCTCTGACAAATTCTACCAAACATTTATTGAAGACATAAAACCAATTCTACACAATCTCCTCCAGAAGTAGAATAGGAGGGAAAACTTCCAAACTCATACTATGAGGCCAGAATTCCACTAGTAAACCCAAAGACATTTAAAGAAAAGAAAATTATAGAACAATATCCCTTAGGACAACAGTTGCAAAAATCTTCCACAAAATATTAGCAATTAAATTCAGCAATATAGAAAAAGGATAACACATCATGACCAAATGTGATTTATCCCAGGAATACACCTTGGTTCAATATTGGAAAATGCAACCAATGTAAGTAATCATATTAATAGACTCAAGAAGAAAAGCCGTATGATCACATCAATGGGTTAGAAGTAAAGATACCCAGCCAACTAGGAGTAAAGGGGAAATTCTTCAAACTGATTAAGGGTATGTACAAAATCCTAATATAAACATATGACAATGGTTTAAAAAAACTGAATGCTTCTCCCTAAATTCACGAATAATGCAAAGATGTCCCCTTTCAGCACTCTTATTCAAGAATTTACTAGAAGTCTTAGGTAGTACATTATGGCAATCAATCAATCAATAAAGTGACAGGAATACACCTTGGAAAGGAATAAATAAAACTGTCCCTCTTTGCAGATGACATGCTTGTATAAATAGAAACTCTTAAAGAATATACCCAAAAGCTTCTAGAAGTAGCAAAGTAACCTTTTCAAGAGCATATAATACAAAATCAATATACAAAACTCAACCATGTTTCTACTTACCAGCAATGAATAATTGGAACTTGGTATTAAAAACAAACAAAAATACCATGACAATAACACCCCTAAAATTACTCAGGTTTGTACTTTACAAAACATGAGCAGACTCTGTATACTGAAAACTACTAAATATCGATGAAAAAAAAATCAAAGAAGATATCACTTCTCCCCAATCAGATCTATTTGTTTAAAGCAACCCCAATAAAAATCTCGGCAGTCTTTTAAAAATAGATATCAACAAAATGATTCTAAAATTTCTACGGAAAGGCAAAGAAATTAGAAAAGCCAAAACTATTTCAAATAAAGAACACAGTTGGAGGACTTAGAATACCTAAGTTCAGAATTTACTATGAGGCTACAGAAATTAAGACAGTGTGGGTTTGCTGAAAGGATAAACTCATAAATCAATGGAATAAAACAGGATAGCTAGAAATAGATCCATAAAATTAAAGTAACAAAGTTTATAGACTACTTGCCTTCTATATGGAGAATACAAGTATTTTAAAATTAAAGTATAATTGACATACAATGATATTTGTATATTAGTTTCATGTGTACAACACAGTGATTCAACATTCGTATATATTGTGAAGTGATCCTCACAATAAGTCTAGTTACTATCAAAGTGTTTGCTTCTGACACTAGGAACAAGATTCTCTAAAATTGCAATTCATTACCTATTTGGGGTGCACATCCTTTTGAGGTCAGGAACTGCTTCTTGTTCATTACTATTCTCCTTTGTTCTATGGATAGAATTAATTAATCAAATTCCAGTTTTGCCACCTACTAACGCCATGAACTTGGGGGAGAGAGACTTCTAACTCAGTTTCCTCTCCTTTAAAATGGAGATAATGTTATATACCCCATAAGATTGTTCTCCAGGGTAAATGACATCATGCATGTAATGCCATCAGGAGCCTGAATAGTGTATCAGTAACTTCCTTAATTGTTAGCTGGTGACCTTAGGTTGGGTGTCCTAGAGGTAGTGATTATTGAGGAAATATTCTCAGAAAAAAAAAGGGAACACGAGAAGTAGGATAGGGCAGAGGAAGTTGCTAAACAAGAATACGGTCTCAAATTTAGAGTAGATTCAGCATGATCCCAAGGGGAGCTCAGGAACACAAACTGCATCCCAGAAATAGCCCCACCTTAAGTGAGTTTCTTGTATGTAGTGGGTCAATTCTTAGCTGTGGGTTACCTGGGAGTGTAAGTTTGAGGTGGCTTCTGTGTGGCAGACAGGAATTCACTGGAGAAAGGGATCAGCTGTAAGCAGTAAGCACTCACAGAAGCTGGAGGAAAAAATGCACCTCCCAGTGACAGGGCAGGGCACTGACAGCATCCTCTAAATTTTATTGGGATCATCTGATTATTATACCAAGATATGAAATGTGAACTATGGCTTTAAAAGTAATGTATTGACATGTACACACTGCTATGTTTAAAATAGATAACCAACAAGGACCTACTGTATAGCGTAAGGAACTCTGCTCAATACTCTGTAATAACCTAAATGGGAAAAGAATTTGAAAAAGAATAGATACATGTATATGTAAAAAATTAAAAAATAAAAGTAATATAATGGAATTAAGCCAATTATAGAATATCTCTCCTCCAACCATAATAAAAAGACCATGTTAGCAACAAAGAAGAAGCACAATATGACTTGGAGCAGATACTCAATAAATGTTTCTTAAACGAATGAAGTTCAACTAAGATACTAGTAGTAAAACAACATGGTTGCTATGGTTAATGAGTACCTAATATGTGCCAAGTATAAAATAGATTATTTTCATAAGGCATTACCAATCTTCCTAACTACCCAACAAGGGGGTGTTATGAATTCAATATTAAAGGAGAATAAAATGATGCTCAGATAAAGTAAATGCTTGTTTGGATCAATAATAAAGGTAATAGTTTCCAGTCATTTAGTGTTTATGTGCCATGCCCCAAGCTAAATGTAATTCTCATTTTTACCTATGACAGATAAATTCCTATTGTCATGTTACAGGTAAAGGAACTAAGGCTCAGAAGTAAGGCAACCTGCCTAAGATCACACATTTGTATATGTATCTGTAGGAACAAAGAAATGAATCCAGGGTTCTCTGATCCTGAAACCCCGGCTCTTTCCACTGCACAACTGTTGTTACTTTTCTACCCGTGAAGGATGCTTAACAAACTGCTTTATGCTGATCAGAAGTGTTTAATGGCAGGTAGCTAGGTCTTTGATTAATTTGCTTTTCCTTTTTCTCCCTATCAAGACATAATGAATTAATGTGATGTGTTTGTAAAGTATTTCAAGATATGGCTATATCAGGCAAAAGTAATAAAATAGGTATTAATTTAAAAAAGAAGACTTGGTGATCATTGGAGTAGGGGACCACTTTTCTACTGGGAAACTCAAATTTATAATTTGAAATCTTCTTGAATATTCCATGTCTCCCAACCAGTTGATCTTTAACAATGATACTTAACAGGAATTATTTGCCATATATGCTGTCCAACTACATAATTTCTTTGTGAATGTTATTTGCAGACAATAATGTATAATAGTAAAGGTAGATGTCACAGAGTGTAGTATTAGTGTATGTTGTTCATAACATATCTAGTAAAAGTGTTGATGAAAATGTTATGACCAAAGTTTTTAATCACATCTCACATAGATGATTACCTAATTATCATCCCCAAAGTCTTTGCAACTTTTAATTTAGCCTTATGCATTTTTAAAATGACAGCTAAAAGAAATCATCTGACCCAAATACTAATAATGAAAGAATATCAACTATCTTAAATAAAATGAAAATGAGAAAATAATTTTACATTTTAGTATTATTGTAAATGAGTGACAGAATATTGATACAAATGCATGCTTTGCAACTTTTTCTTCAAACCTATTTTATAGGAAAATATGTAAGTATTAATAATAATAATAATAAGTATTGCCATTAAACTAGTAATGGTGTGTATATCAAATTGTAGAGGGGAAAATAAAGATTAATTAAGGTAGAAACAGTTCTCACCAAGGAAAAATGACAAACATGCATTTCCTTACCTATCGAGCATTGGTGTCGGTGTGAATATTAAAGAGGAAAGTATTTGAATGTGAAGCTCTGAATCTTAGGAAGATAACTGGCAAAGGTGCACCCTGAATCACAATAAACTTTAATTATCTGTTCACACCCACAATATCACCAGTCATTAAGTGCATGATGTGCAATTAGTTGTGTCTCCTAGCAGCTCTTACTTAGTTGTTTAACTCTTCTATAGCTTGATCTACCAAATTCTGATCAATGAGAGTGTAAGATCCTGGGGGAGTGGCCATGACTTCAGCACACAGCCAGAAAATTTGCTCAGTATTTGATAGTTAAGATCAGGGGGGAAATTCTTGCTGAAATGAAATATTTTAAACATCTATTGACATTTGAAACTAGCTTGCTTCTGACCTTTAATGAAAGAATGAATCCAAGTGAGACAGGCCTGGGACCTAGGACCCTTTGCTGCAGTGCAGCAAAGCTTGCACCTGGACACATCTCTCCTGGAGCTAAAAAATACAAAGAAACTATACGGGACTAAAAATAACTGTGTGCATTTCCAGTTGGGGCAAATTCTGGACCCAAAAGATACAAAAGACAAAAAAAAAACCAACTGCCATTTCTGAAGAGCCGGGAGCAAAAACTGGGTGTTGGGAGCAAAAGCCCAGAACTCTGCATGCCCCGCTGCAGTCAACACCACAAAGGGGTGGGCAAACCACCTAAGCCAGCCCTCCATCCCGACCCCTGGACACACCCCTACCCCCACCCCATATAAGGAATGAGCTCGCCATTCCCCCCCCCTCCTCGGGGAGCCGAGCAAGGGAACCTGTTACTTATTTTTGCTCCCTCCTGCAGCCGGCGCAGGGGCCCCAATAAAGCCTTGCCTGAATTTATTGTCTGGCCTCTAGTTAATTTCTATTGACTGGGGAATGCCAAGAACCCTGGTCAGTATGACAAGGAGCAAACTGGGGAATGCAACATTCCACTCCTGTAACAGAATGAGGTTAAGCAAAGGGAGAAGCAAGCATGTACCCTAAGCAGTACCTGTAGTGGCATAAATTCCTTACATAAACTGGGCTTCCTCAAGTAGGTAGCTACCAAGAGATAGTGGATAAGCTCTCAGGCAAGTTTCTGGCTTCCATGTGTATTAGCAGAGAGGTTCCATTAAAGGTGTCTGGTGTTAACAAACAAACAGTGTAGGAATCTTGAAGCTCCTATCTTATCAAACCCTCCTGAATCCCCCAACATAAATGTACACACACACACACACACACATACACACACACAAATTCTTTCCCTTACTCCTGCTGATTAACATCTTTTCCCTTATTTCTCTGAATGACCTCTCCATTACGGATGGTATTAGATATAAGTAATAGTAGTGTCCTTATTAGGGTAGATAGAACATGTAGCTCAGTACAACACATATTTCCTGATCAACTTAGGTGTAGGATAGGTGTTGGAGACACAGAAATAAATGATAGGGGAAAAAAGTCCAAGGGTCAGATTTGAAGTCCTCTGTTCTGTCTGCTACAATGGGTGACAAAAGCAAAGCACTTCTGCCACAGTTCTTCAGGAAAATGCAAGTTGCTATCATCACACTCACTCGTGGAGATTTTATGTCTTCATTTAGAGGTCTGTAGAATATTGTCCCCAAACAAGCTGCATCAGACTCACCCAGGAACTTGTTAGACATGCCTAATTTTGGCCCTACCCAGACTGACTAAGACACTCTGAAGGTAGAGTTCATCAATCTGGAGTTAATCAAGCCCTCCTGGTGATTCTGAAGCATACTCAAGTTTCTTAGAGAGCCACCATCTTATTTCATAGTTTAGGCCTATATGGTTACATCTTTTCTCTTTCAGTTTTCATGAACAGCCAAACAGCCCCCAGTAGCACTGGTTTTGAAGCAATTCCAGGTCCAGCTTCCTTAAGGATGAAAGACCACAAGGAATAAGGTCAAGTGATCTCAGCCTTCCTATCTGAGCCCAGCCTCAAGTTGATCCAGCAGCTGAATGCAGCCATAGGAATGAGCCCAGGTTAGACCAACAGAATTGCCCAAGCAATCCACAAAATCATAAGATAACATATGTTTTTAAGCCACTAAGTTTGGGGGCTATTTTTAATGCAGTGTTAACTAAACCAGGGTGCCTGGACTATATACTGAAGAATATGAGGGAGCCACTGAAGAGGTTTAAAGATAGATAGGAATAAGATCAGATTTACGTTGTTAACATACCACTCTAGCTACAGTATAAAGGCTGGAGAGAAAAAATAGGTAGTGGAAAGAGCAAATTTATGCAAAGATATGCCCTGAATCAGAGCTACATATGTCATTTAGTTTTGATTGTATTACATAAGATCAAGGTGTTGTTATAGCTCAAGATAACTGAAAGACCATGGGATGTGTCCATAGTGTTGGAAGAGGCAGGAAAGAGCATGTTCAACCCATTTCATAAACTGGTTGCATCTTCCCTCCTGTTATGCCACTTAGGAAACTATATGGGTATTACTGTGATGTAATGTCTTTCACTTATTCATCCAGGTTTTCAAATGACAGGTGGAAGCACTTTTGTTGGCAGAACTATCTCAAAACCAAAGAAGGAAAATTGGCTGATTTTTTTCAACACAGCCTATAGATTTGTGTTACTTCCTTCACATACTCTAGATGTGATTTTTTTGAGTTAAGTGTGTAAACCCAGATAGTTATTGTGTTTCTCATAATTCAATAACTAAAATCAATCAGTGGTGACATGGGGGAGATACAGTCAAGGAAATAATACTAGTCTGGTCTGGGCAAGAGATATATCATCCTAGATAATAGCAGAGGCCCAGAAATAAGACAAACCCAAGTTTGAATCCCAGGTCTACATCTTGAAAAACTGTGTTACCTTGGGCAAGGTAAGCCTCTTTTAAGTCTTCATTCCCTGTGTGTGATGGAGTTAACAATGAGATAATATACTTTAAAGTATCTTGGCACAGTGCCTGGAAAACAGTCAGGATATTATCAACGGCATATGATAATGAGAACTGACTCTGGTAATATATGACATTGTGCAAATCATTTCTCCTCTCTGGCTTTTAGTTAACTTACCTGTAGTCTGAGGGTTTTGGGACACTGCAAGCAATATTGTTTTAGGGATTTAAGAATGTATCTACTTTGGGTCATTTTCTAAATTTTAATTGTTTCAAGATAAAGTGCAGTACTTTGCCTCTCACAGCGAATTGCCATGTGAATAACAGTGGAAAGATAAGAACAAGTATAACTGCCACATTTCTTTGAAAGCCTTTTAAAATACAATTGCAAAAGTTATATAATGTTTTACAGAAAACTTACTCACTGACTGTTTCTTTGGACTGTAGTTTAACTTTGCTCTGTTCCAAGAGCTTTTCTGTGTTAGATGTGACTTACTCTAGTGGAAAAGATAGTGGCAGGTCTTAAAATTTATACTGAACAAGGTGCTTGTTAGAGATTTTCCTTATCCACTCTTAGTGATATCAAATTCAGATGCCTAATCTACAATTCCCAGATTCAGTCCAGGTTACTTTTAAAAAAGGATCAGTAGTCAGCAATTATCCAAGCCAATGCCTGAGTTGCTGTTGGTAATAATACGTTGCATCTTTCTGTTAGGAGTCCATCTGGGTCCCTCTACAAAACTTCACAATGAAGGCCATCTGATGCTCACACTTTCCTTGAAATTTAATTTCTTAAAATTGTCATCATTTGATTTAAATAGACTTGCTGTATGAAATATCAGTTCTCTACATCAAAACAGTCACATCTGGGCAGTTACTGTTGAACTCTCATGCATGGAACTTCTTCTAAATGTCTGTGATATCTGTCAATGCCTTGAATGATCATATAATTCCAAGACTTGGACCCCATATACAGGTTATTTTATAGCAAGAAAGAAGGGTAATCTGTGCCCTAATCTATAGAAAATTCTGCAGGGAAACAGTGCTTGGATTATCTCTTTTTGGAAGATATTTATTTATTTGTTTTTTCATTCATTCATCCATCCATCCATCCATCCATCCATCCATCCATCCATTTTTGTAAAACATGTATCTGATTGTGCCACTACCTGCTTAAACATCTTAACCCCTCTACCTCTGCCCCCAGTTCCAGTACTGTCACCACAACTATTTTACATCAGATAGAATCAAAACTCATAAGTATTGGCCCCAAAAGTTTTTCCATCTCTCCTAATCTACAATCTTTGCCAAAATCCCTCAGTTCCACACACAGATATTCACTCTCTTCTCCACAGATGTCCCAATGCCTTTGCATATGTTGTTCCCTTTGCTTTAAATGACCCCCCCAGCTGTTTTCCCCATGATTGCCCTATGAAATTATACACACAGCTTTTGTGCTCTCATACATTATGGGCACTTCTCTACAATGGCCCTCAAAACAAGTTGAAATTATATGTCAGTGGATTTACCACTTTGGTGACAGGGAATATATCCTATTTATCTTGGTGTCTCTAGCACCACAGGTAACCCCTAAAGAAACAATGAAAAGATCCCACATAAACTAGAGCTGTTCATGAATGTTGTAACAAGCTAGGGCTTATGAGAGCATACAGGGATAGGTACCAGGGAGGAATCAATTATGGAAATAAATGAAATAGAATAATTGTAGATGGAGTAAAAGAACTATATGGAAACTAGAGCAGCAGATGTGGTAAAAAGGCTGAAGTTGGAACAACAATTCATTAAACTAAACCCAGACATTAAACACAGACAAACCTTACACACGACTTTATTCAACATGGATCATAGACCTAAATTAAAAATGCTAAAGTATAAAACTCCTAGAAGATAATATAGGAGAACACCTAGATGAACTTGAGTACAGCGATGACTTTTAAGATACAACATCAAAGATGCGATCTGTAAAATAAACAATTGATAAGCTAGACTTCATTAAAATTATAATCTTCTGTTCTGTGAAAAACAATGTCAAGAAAATTAGAAGACAAGCCACAGACTGGGATACAGTATGTGTCTGTGCAAAAGATACATCTGATGAAGAACTGGTATCCAAAGTATACAAAGAACAGTTAAAACTCAACAATAAGAAAACAACTTGATTAAAAAACGGGCCAAAGACCTTAACAGATGCTTTAATGAAGAAGATACACAGATGGCAAATAAGCATATGAAAAGGTGCTCCACCCTACATGTCATCAGGGAAATGCAAATTCAAACAACAATGACATACCACTACACACCTATTAGGATGGCCAATACCCAGAACACTGATAACACCAAACACTGGCGAGGATGTGGAGCAACAGGAGCTCTCATTCATTGCTGGTGGGAATGCAAAATGGTACAGCCAAGACGGTTTAGTGGTTTCTCATAAATCAAACATACTCTTACCATATGATCTAGCAATCATGCTCCCTGGTATCTGCCCAAAGGAGTTGAGAGCTCATATGTCCAAACAAAACCCTGCACACAGATGTTTATAGCAGCTTTCTTCATAACTGCCAAAGCATAGAAGCAACCAAGATGTCCTTCAGTAGGTGAATGGATTAAAGAAGCTGTGATACATCCAGAAAATAGAATATTAATTCAGCCTTAACAAGAAATGAGCTATCAAACCATAAAAAGACATTGAAGGACCTTAAATGAATATTACTAAAGTGAAAGAAGCCAATCTGAAAAGGCTACGTACTGTATGGTTCCAACTCTATGACATTCTGGAAAAGGAAAACTATGGAGATAGTAAAAAGATCAGTGTTTGTCAGGGGTTAAAATCACAGGAAAAGATGACTAGGTGAGGACACACAGAGGATATGTAGGGCAGTGAAAGGATTTTGTATGACACTATAATGGTGGCTACATATCATTATACATTTATCCCAACCCATTTAACGTACAACACCAAGAGTGAACTGTAATGTAAACTATGGACTTTGGGCAAGAATAATGTGTCAATGTAGGTTCATCAATTGTAACAAAGTCCCACTCTGGTGGGGATACTGATAAAGGGGGGAGTTATGTATATGTGAGGACAGGGGCTATATGAGAAATCTCTGTAACTTTCTCTCAATTTTGCTGTGAACCTAAAACTGCTCCAAAAATATAAAGTCTTAACAACAAAAGAAAACAAAAACACTATACTAGTTATATTTCAGAAACTAACCATAGCATGTATTACAATTTGTGACATGATAAAGGTAGCAACGTCCAATCTATAGGACACAGATTAGTCAATAAATTATAATAGAAAAATTACATTACTTACTTAGCAAACTAAACCATAACTAAATTCTGGAAGGTTTAAAGAGTTTCTTAATACACAAAATGAAATATAAAATTATAAATTACATAGTTACATATCTTTCTTATGTAAAAATGATAAATAATATTGACATTTAAATACTTAGAAAACTTCTTTATACGTGTGTGTGTGTGTGTGTGTGTGTGTGTGTGTATTTAGAGTGAGAGAGAGAGAGCAGGTGAGCAAACTGGGAAAATCTTCGCAAAGATCTTAAGGTGTTACAAGGCTTAAAACTCTTAATTTATAAAGACATGAAAGTTTAAAAAAAACCTCTAAAATATAACTAGGAATGAAAAAGAAGACTAGTAGCAGCCAACTCACATAAAAATGAGTGCAAATGCTTTATATTCAAATACTTAAGTTTAGGAGTTATCAAAAAAATGCAAATAAGTATATAATATTTCTTTTTACAATAGAAAGCCAAATATATTACTAAAAGTACAGCTAAAATCATAATCTCATACCATGCAAATTGCTGTATTAGCCTGCTCAAGTTGCCATAAAAAAATCACAGACTAGGTAACAAACAATGGAAATTTATTACTCACAGTTCTCTGGAGACTGGAAGTCTAAGATTAAGGTGTCAGAAGGTACTGTACTAAAACAAAGGAAAGGTTTATCTTTAAGTAGGAAATCCATTTTTTACTATATTTTTAACATATTTTTGAATAATTTCTATGCAAATCATATATAACTCTTATAAACAAAAAAAGAAATATTTTAAATGTTTTGTGTAATCATTGAGTTCTTTTCTTTCTGATTATGTCCCATTATCACCATATGTTTCAATAGAACCCTACATGTCCATACTTAAACCTGTTGAGTCCTCTGATAATTCCTTTTAAAAATTAATTTCATAGAATGTGTGTTTCAATTTTCAGTTACTTCTTTAATTCTGGTCAGTTAAATATTCTCCCCTAAATATATTAAGATTTAGCAATCATTGTGTTTTATATTTATGGAATTTTAAAACTTTTTCTAATGATAATTCTTTTAATATGTTTTCAAAACATAATCTTTTGTGCTAGAACTTGAGACACTCTAATATTAAGTACCATGAGATGTATTAGAGGAATATAGAAATAAATAATACATGTTCTCATGCCAAATTCTAGTGAAGAAAACAGCCACATTCACAAATACCTATAATATGATATAGCACTAAAATAAGCATTACCATTGGACCCCAGTATTTGACCTTTTTAGACATTTTTGGTAGTACAAAATATTGCTTTAGTAACTTACAACAGTCATAAATGAGCTATGCGTAAAAGTTGCCATATTTTTATTAGTTCCCTTGCAAATGACTGAAGGAATCCTTTTTTTTCTTTTTGGTTGATATTACGTATTTGTCTTCTTATGTAATATGATTAGAAAATGAAATATTTCTCTGCTACATGTTACAGTATCAAAACTAATTCCCTGAGCGCAGCCCTGATCTGAGAACAGAGCAGCATTCCAGAGGCTCAGTTCAATCGCTCCCTGCTCTCAGAAGACTCAGATGATACACTG
Organism: Phocoena phocoena; assembly: GCF_963924675.1. Classification (NCBI taxonomy): domain Eukaryota; kingdom Metazoa; phylum Chordata; class Mammalia; order Artiodactyla; family Phocoenidae; genus Phocoena; species Phocoena phocoena. The sequence continues at coordinate 119,894,190 of NC_089240.1, forward strand.
AGGGATAATCACCCTGAGGACTCTATACTAAAACCTTTAAAAAGTCCTGAAAATGTGCACATCCTTATCATCTGTGGCTTTGCTATCTTGGAAATTGTTGTCCACTTATATGCGTCCTTTCTTCCCTGAGAAAGGTGGTCTTCTCAGAAACCATGGACTCTGATGCTGTGTCCTCCAGAGGATCCTCACGTTTATTGTTTTAGTTTCTAGAGCTCAACAAAGAATATCTCTTTTTTAGAAGATATATAGTGCTCTCCTTTGTTTAGGACGTGGTTGATATTGTTTCTGTCTGCAGAATAAGGGAACTTGGTCTGGGGTGAGACACTTCTTTTCATGTGGTTGAAAGTCATAGGGGAACACTCACTCACTCAGGCAAGTGCACTAAGCCTAACCCAAAGTCTGTCTGCTCTACCTGGCTTGGAATTATCTGGTCGGGGCTGTCAACTGTCACCAGGGCAGCTGACACTGCTTTGCCACACAGCCTGTCCTTCCACCTCCTTTCCAAAAAGTGGAAGGGAATGGACATCCCATGAAACCCAAAGATGCCCTAGGCTCAACACATGCATGCACACGTGTGTGCGTGTATGTAATTCTCATTGATAGCTCTGTGGTGTAAAGGTAATTGCTGTTGTACAAAATAAGGAAACTGAAGTACAGAAAAAGGTGAAACATGTAACAAGTCATGTGCCCTAGTTCTCATAGTGGGAAAGTGGTGGAATCAGGTGTGTGACTGGGTCTTTCTGACTCCAAAGCCCCACTCCTTTTCAAGGGCAACTCACTCATCACTAATTCAGGTGAGGTGTCAGGGAGGAATCTAAAAGAGAGTGCACAGGAGGGAAAGAGGGGGAAAGGCAGGACTAAATAGCTTCCTGTCTTCTTCAGCATTTTCTTGTGAATTTGTGGATGGATTTGTGTTAGCGCTCATAGTTTTCTATCCTGCATCTGAACCATTTATTTTCCCCTGTAAATTACTTCAAAAACCGATGTGAATTCTGTGAGGGATTAACCTTTGCAGCTTCCTTTTTGAGTTTCAAAGGACTCCACAACCATTAATTACTCACTTACATCTGGACGGCAAGGCAAGAATTATTGCCTTCACTGAATCAAAGGAAACCAAGAGGTCAAGCAGTTCCCTGCAGTCCCCACAGCAAGTAAATGATGGAGTGAGTCAAGAATTGGAAAGCACACATCCTAATTTCAGCTCTATATTTAGACATTGACTTTTTTTTCTGGTATAAGAAGGGCAGTGCTGCTAACAATGCTGAGCTATTATTCTGCCCAACACTCAGAGGAAGATGTGTTGATCAGAGATAGGAAAGACAAGGAGAGAGGGAGAGAGAGACAGACTACACAGAGAAGGGGGTGGAGAGATAATTTTTGAGTAAAAAGAATGAACTGTCATATTCATCGTGGGGGGCAACAGGGTGCTTTGTCAGGAAGAATGGAAAGCTCAAGGTAAACAGGGGGAAATGCAGGCAGCAGTCCAGAATTTTCCTCATCCCACAGGTGCTGCTCCCCAGCAGACGTAAGCATTAAAAGGGATGACTGCAAAAAAGTCATAGATGTAAGATTTCAGAACTTTGACTCAAGTACATCTTTGCTCATCACCACTGGAGTGTTCCTTGAAAATCTCCAGGAGTGTTCAATAAAAAGCAATGAAAAAGATCCAACATTTAAGAAGGGAAAAAAAGATTCTGAGGGTCTCTCCAGTAGGAAACAAACGTGGCCACAATTAGGTAAAACTTAATTAGCAACCATGTAGAAAGATTGTAATCCCCTTTAAGAGCTTATTTCAATGTGGTCTCATTTTCTCTCGATTCTTTCAGACATAAAGCAGTTATTTCACATTCTGGAGCTAACTCTTGTCCAAATGGCACATAGTATGCATGCATTAAGTAGTTTTCTAAAATGAAAGAATGTTTGAAATATTGAATAGATGAATTATTTTTGTTATTCCCAAATGAACCACATCACCAGAGTAATACTTGCATTCTCAATTTTTTTCCCATCTTCCCTGCCTCCAGAAAATGGTTATAGAGTTAAACTTAAATTTTGGAAATTTTTCATTGGTTAAATAAATTATAATGAAGCCATACTACAGAATACAATGCAGCTACCAAATGAACGTGGTAAACCTATATATAATGTCTTGAGAAAAGAATGTCTGAAATACACTGAGTCTTTTTTAAAAGCAAATTGTAAAGTATATGTTTAGTGTGAGTCTGTTAGTATTTTTAAAGAATCCATATTCATTTTATGGATAAAACATGTTGGACAGTATATGCATACAACTCAAATGGACACCCCACACTGGCTGAATATCCTACTGTACTTGCCTTATGGATTTATTTTATTAATCTTTAAATCAACTTTTTAACACTGAATCTCTTCAAGTATCTTATAATATCTCACTGAGCTAATGAATTAACTTCATATTTTATTGAGAAAATAAAAGCCAGAAATCTTACCAGTCCACAATCAAACATATCAAGCTGCCTCTCTACTTTCTGTGCCCGTTTTGCCTGTCTTCCCCTCTTATCTCTTAAAATGGAGGGAGTGCTCCTACTGCTATCAAGCCCATCCTTACCACTTATGCACAGGAGTCCATCCCCTCTTGTTTCTTCAAAAACCTTATTTTTATTGTCATTCATTTATATTCACTCATTCATATTCTTTCCTTCCACCACCCTCCCTACCTCCCTTCCTCACTGTCTCTCTCTTTCTTTCTCTCAGCAGTGAGATGAACCCCATGGCTGTGCTGATCCACCCAACCCTCAATCTGGCATACCGTTCCATGGGGGACAATAGAACATGGGGAAGTTTAGCTCCTTGCTTATATTATCACAGCAAGTGATTAAAGATTTGGACCGTTACTCTTGTTTTGGTTGTTGTTTTAATCAATTACTCCAACACCCAATAATTCATCTCTCTCTAGTTCAGCTGAGTTCCTAACAATAACATTATATGGAAGACAAGGGAAACAGAAGAACCAAAATACTTTTAAAATGAAGAATAAAGTTGGAGGATGCATACTACCCTACTATAAGACTTGATATAAAACTACAATAACCAATACAGCATGATATTGGTAAAGGGAAAGACACATAGATCAAAGGAGCAGAAGGAAGCGTTCAGTATTGACAAAGATTCTCTCTCCTTGACCAAACTCTAGTCAGGCTCCTTTGAGAACTTCTCCATTAGGCCTCAACCTTGGTATATAAGACTTGAACAAATACTAACATGGTTTCTAATAGCTCAAGGCCACATTCCTAGGATGACCCTAGACCCCTTAAAGTGCCTGCATGAGAAAACTCAAGATAGCCCCCAAATTTACTACTTATTCTAGCCAACACCTGAAGATAGAGCCTCTGTCTCCCAGCCTCTGTGGGAGAGTAGAAGCCTAACTTCAATAAGCATCAGTTAACAAACCCAGAGGGGTATCACATAGACCAATCCCTCCCTGTGCACTTTTTATAATTTTTAACTTCCCTCACTCTACTCAGCCCCCACTCACCCTTTCCCTGGTCCCTCGCTCTCTCTTTAAAATGCCTAGTCACCTCTATACAAATCAGGCTAAGTTTGTGCTGGGTTCTTTTCTCTATTTCAGTAGTATATTACTGAATAAAATCTGTCCTTACCACTTTAATGTCTGGCTTTGTTTATTTTTGACAGTATAGGCCCACAAAAATGTGACAATTGATTTTTCTACAAATATATAAAAACATTTCGATGGAGAAAGGATACTTTTCAAAAATGGTGTTGGAAATATGAGACACCCATATGCAAACCATGAACCCTACACTTTATATAAAAATTAACTCATAGGCTGAAATATAAAATGTTAAACTATAAAATCTCTAAAACAAAACATAATAGAAAATCTTTATGACTTATGGTTAAGCAAAGAGATATTAGGGATGACAATACATGCAAGATCTTTAGAAGAAAAAAATGCTAAATTGGACATCATTAAAATTAAAAACTTTTGCTCTGAGAAAAATACTGTAAAAAATTAAAAGGCAAGCTACAGAAAAATGTATCACATATTTATGACAAAGGACTTGTATCCAAAATACATAAATAACTCACTATGCTCAACAGTAAGAAAGAAAATTAACAAACAGGCAAAACACTTGAAGGAACAATTCGCCAAAGAGAAAAGCTGAAACATAAGCACTTGAAAATATGTTCAACATCGTTAGCCATTAGGGAAATGCAAATTAAAACCATGATGAGATAGTCTTACACACATATTAGAATACCTACAGTTAAAAATTATGGGAAGCAAACTAAGTGTCCATTGACAGATGAATGCATAAAGAAGATGTGGCACATATATACAATGGAGTATTACTCACCCATAAAAAGAAACGAAATTGAGTTATTTGTAGTGAGGTGGATGGACCTAGAGTCTGTCATACAGAGTGAAGTAAGTCAGAAAGAGAAAAACAAATATCATTTGCTAACACATATATATGGAATCTAAAAAAAAGGAAAAAAAAAGGTTCTGATGGACCTAGGGGCAGGACAGGAATAAAGACGCAGATGTAGAGAATGGATTTGAAGACACGGGGAGGGGGAAGGGTAAGCTGGGACGAAGTGAGAGAGTAGCATTGACCTATATACACTACAAATGTAAAATAGATAGCTAGGGGGAAGCAGCCGCATAGCACAGGGAGATCAGCTCAGTGCTTTGTGACCACCTAGAGGGATGGGATAGGGAGGGTGGGAGGGAGACGCAAGAGGGAGGAGATATGGGGATATATGTATATGTATAGCTGATTCACTTTGTTATAAAGCAGAAACTAACACACCATTGTAAAGCAATTATACTCCAATAAAGATGTTTAAAAAAAAGGGAGGGGATATGGAGATATATGTATACATATAGCTGATTCACTTTGTTATACAGCAGAAACTAACACAACATTGTAAAGCAACTATACTCCAATAAAGATGTTAAAAAATTATGAAAAATGCTGGTGAGGGTGTGGAGAAACTGGACTTTTCACTTATAGCTGATGGGAATGCAAAATGATACAGCCACTAAGGAAAACAGTTTGGCAGCTTATAAAAAGTTGAATGTGAATTTATCATACAACCCAGATATTTCATTGCAAGATATTTACCCTAAAGAAAAAAATTATGTTCACATAAATTCCTGCACACAAATATTTATAGAAGTTCTACTTATAATTTACAAACAGTAGAAATATTCCAAATGACTTTTAAGGGGTAAGTGGATAAACAGAGCACAGTATATACAATAAAAATTCTACACAGCAGCAAAAAAATGAACTATTGATACACACATATGCAACAATTTGGATAGATATCAAAGGAGTCATGCTGAGTGAACAAAGCCAACCTCAAAATAAAGCACACATGATTCCACCTATATAGGACTCTTGAATATATAAAGCTATAGTGATGGAGAACAGATCAATGATTGCCAGAGGGTAGGAGTAAGAGGAGGGTGTAACTGCACAGGGGAAGCATGAGGGGGTTTTGGAGGTGAGGGCACTGTTCTTTATCCTGATTATGCTGGTGGTTACACAAATCTATGCATGTGTTAAAACCCATAGAAGTGTATATCAAAAATATATTTCATTGTATATTAATTTAAAAATAAAATGTTAACTGTGAGTTATTGGTCTTCCTTATTCAACTGGTATCATTTAGATTTAAACACCGATTATTATAGGACTCAATTGTTTTCATAAATTCAGCGAAAATGAGTCAAATTCATGCTGGATTCATTCAAATCATTATTACTTATATTCATTCTGATGGATTTTTTAAGAATAAAATCTACTAATCATATAAGCTTCCTTTTGAAAACTACTGAGTCATTTCAAGAACCTCATACATCTACCTAACCCTAACCCTAACCCTACCACTCAGCTCAAGCCAGAGATGTTGGTCAGGAAGTATTAGTTACAAGATCTCGTTTAAGAGCGTTGCACAGATATTTCACCATATATGCATTTTAAAAACACATTTTCACCAGTAGTTTCTTTGTTCCTCCATCTTGCTATGAGCCTACACAAGCACTTGAGTGAACATGTTTTTTGGTTTTTGGTTTTTTCATAAACTTGAAGTTAACAACCTCATGGCTTTCTTCTCTTCTATACTACTGAGAAGAGGGTATTCTAAAGTAAGGCTGATATTTAAAATTGCACCATTTCTTACCTTTGCATTAAATTCACATACCTTGTGAGTGGTTTAAAGCTAATAACTAATTCAATGAACATTTACCAAGAACCTACTGGCTGTCAGTTACTGTGTTAGGCGATCAGGATATAAAGATGAACAAGACATGAATCCTGGCAATAGGGTTATCAAAATCTAATAGAGGGCATGAAAAATAGGGATATTAACAGAAACCACTAGTGAGTAAGCTATTCTTAGGGTATAATTTTGCCACTAAGGGAAGAAATATTACCTTCTTTGAGCCTGAAAGGTCATTGGTGAGTGTACCTATTGAATGCTTCTTGGTGGAGTGTCTGTCAAATTCAAATAAGTTGTTCACATGCTAGTTTTTACCAGGTTCATGATTTTTAAATCGAACCCTTCTGAAACTTATTAAAACGGGACAGCACATGCCCAAAGCCCAGTAGGATGAACAAGTGAGAACAAGATGTCAATATGTCAATACATACTGTCCCTTTAGTTTTGGACTCCTCCTTTCACCCATTCAGTTTTGTAAGAATTAGTAAATGCATAAAGAATAGTGCTATTTATTTTTCCTTTAGAAAATCATGTCCCAGAGACAATTTAGTCTATTGACATAAAGTGAACATAATTCATTTAAGATGTTTTCAACCAGCTCTCTATTATATTCCAAGCACTGTGCTTGACACCAGGGACATACAGGTGAATAAAACAAGAGATGATCCTTCAAGTCGCTCAAAATCTAGTGAAGGAAGTTAAACACACATGCAGTTTACGTGGAAGGAGTAAGCATATGTATGATATGTAGACGTAGCATAGAGGAGATTGGGATCAAATCTGCTAGGTTGGGGGTCAAAATATGGCTCGAAAATTTACAGTCTAACATACTAAGAGATGTTGCAGCACTTGACATTGTGGATCTCTTTATCACAGAAACTTTCTTTTATCTTCTGGATACCACACTAACCTGGTTTTTATCTGATTTTTATTGATCCTCTATTCTCCTTTTCTCCTGCTGTCTCTGACCCATAAATGCTACTGTCTCATAGTGTATGGACTGAAACTTTGTGTGCCCCCAAAATTCATATGTTGAAATCATACACCCCCCACCACCAATGTGATGGTATTAGGAGGTGAGGGTCTGTGGAAGGTGATTAGGTCATGAGGGTGGAACCCTCATGATGGGATTAGTGCCCTTATAAGAGGGACCCCAGAGAGCTCTCTCACTCTTTCTGCCATGTGAAGATAATGTAAAGTCAGCAGTCTGCAACCTGGAAGAGGACCCTCACCAGGACCTGACCATACTGGTTCCCTAATGTCAGACTTTAGCCTCCAGAACTGTGAGAAATGTCTGTTGTTTATAAATCACTTAGTCTATGGTACTTTGTTATAGCAGTTTGAAATAAGACATGTAGTGTTCCATCCTTTGTCTTGTGCTTTCCTCATCCTACAAGAATTTCCTTGGAAGTCTCAGCCTGACCCATAGCACACAATACCACATCTATTACCTCCATCCCTAGATTTTCGATGGGTTTCAGATGTATATCTAACTGCCTGTTATATATCTTATGCATTCATTCATGTATCTATTTGTCTGAAATTATATAGATTAAGTGCTTACTATGAATCAGGCACTCTTCTAGGAATGGAGGGATATAGTGGTGAGAAAAACAGATATGGTCATTGTCACATGGATATCCCACAGGCATCTAAATCTCAGGATACTCAAACCTGAGCAAGCACATTTTCTCTCCTAAAGGAATAATAAGTTAACATTTATATAGTACTTATTGAGAGCCACGGTTCTGAGAATTTTATATTCATTAACTCATTCAGTCTCAATAGCAAGCCTATGAGGTAGATAGTATTATCTCTCTTTTACAGACAAGGAAACTGAGGCAAAAGAACATTAAATGTCTTACCCAAGTTCACACATAAAATAATTGGCACAGCTGGACTGTAAATCAAGGTGGTCTCTTTTCAAAGCCTGAGCTTTTATCTGCTACATTATACCTCTTCTGGAACCTCATCCAATGTTCTTGAACTCTCATTCCTACTTTCCCTTACCCTTACCCCTCTCCCTTCCTTCTTTCTCTCTCCTCTCCCCTCCTCTCCCCCTCCTCTCCCCCTCCTCTCTCCCTCCCTCTCCCTCTCTCTGTCTCTCTCTCTCCCCGTCTCTCTCTGTCTCTTCTCCTCTCACTCCCCTTCTCTCTCGCCCCTTCTCTCCCCCACCCCATCCTCCCTGTCACTCAAGCAATCAATCACAAAATCCTGTACATTTGACCTCAGTAGTTTGTGTTGTCATATTGCACAGCTTCTGTATTTCTACTGTGTTTGCCACTTGAGCAGCCCTCATTGTCTTCTGTCTAGGACACTGCAACTGCTTCTTCACAGATCTTTCCACTTTAAGCATTTCTTACATTAAATTCAACTTTCATAAAATTGCCATCATCATTTATCTAAACAGTCAAAATGGATCGTAACTCATTTGTTTTAAAGTCTTTACAATTTCCTCTTTCTCTGCAGAACCTCAGGATATAGAGGGAGCTCCCCCTGACCCCCAGTCTGTTCTCTTTCTCTCTGGCAGCATCTTCTCTCAGCTTCATCCTTCCAGGTCATTCACTCGCAACTTTGAAATGATTGCATCTACCCCTACCCCTGCCACGAGTCATGTGATTTCTGATCTCCAACCCTTTGCCCATGTTCTCCTCTCTGCCTGAAATTCCTTTCTCAAACTCCATGTAGTTTATTTCTGCTCATATTTTCCAAAGTCATCTAAAGCATTCCTTTCTCTGACAGCCTTCTCTGGCCACCAGCATGTTTGGTACCTGCCCTCTGGGACCCTGCAGCACCCCATGCTTTCCTCAACCCTCCACTTATCACTGTGTCTTGTGATTGTCTGTTGACATGACTTAGACTAGAAGCTCCTAAAGATCAGGGACATATTATCTTCTATCCTTAACATCCCTACCTCACAACACTTGTCACACTGCAATTTTAACTGCATCGGTGTGATTATTTAATGCCCATCTCCCTGCTAGAATGTAAGGACTATCCATGACAGCAAAAATTATGTCTATTTCTGTACCACACTATGTTCCTAGCACCTAACACAATGTCTGACATAGAACACATGAAGGACATAATGAAAGCTTCACTTGAATACCAACTTTTTGCCAAGCAGAGAGTCAAGCACTGGGAACCCAGAAGAAGCAGAAGTCACGGTTCCTATCTTGTGGGAAAATAATGCCAGGGATATGAAACTAGTAGTACATGAAACTAGAGCAAATATCTAAGTGGTAAATAATCACGTCCAATGCTGTGGTACAGTACACACACTCATTATAGGTGAGAGGAGAGGAGAATACAAAGTAAAGGTGATACTTGGGTGATGTTAGAGAAGAAATATCGAAGGAGTTGAGTCCTTGAATGGCACTCATTAGCATATCCTGAACACTTAAGCCCAGAGAAGACAGTGAAAGATTTTAAAGGTTATGTGAGATAACATGGCCCTTGCACTTCTATAGCCTGTTATGCCAAGCATAGGAGGAAGAAAATACTATTTATCTTCTTTTTTCTTTCTCCCCACCCTCGCTGGTAGCCATTGTAGGCAAGCGGTGTCAGGTCTCCAAGACCGACGCTAGGTCACACGGCATTCCAATTCAGGCATATATTTAAGGTCAACTTTTTTTTTTTTTGCGGTACGCGGGCCTCTCACTGTTGTGGCCTCTCCCGTTGCGGAGCACAGGCTCCGGACGCACAGGCGCAGCGGCCATGGTTCACGGGCCCAGCCGCTCTGCGGCATTTGGGATCTTCCCAGACCAGGGCACGAACCCGTGTCCCCTGCATCGGCAGGCGGACTCTCAACCACTGCGCCACCAGGGAAGCCCTAAGGTCAACTTTTGTACACCATTTCAACAGGTTTTCTAGCTTTAGCATATTTCCCTATTTTATTCTTAGTTAATATAGTTTCTAAGTACCTGAAAATAACTTTTCAAAAGGAAATGACATCTTTTTCTCCAGCTTCTTTACCCGGACTTCTATAGCATGGGGATTGGCTGACTCCATGGGATCCCATTCAGAAACAGAAGTCCAGAGAGACTGATTTCATTGACCAGGGTCACAAAGGTCGTAAGCAGCAGAGTTGTGATTCACAAGATTTGAGGATTGGAGAGATATTATGTGGAAAATGCCTGGCACACAGTAGGCACTAGATACATGCTAGCTATTACCCTAATTAATCCTGCCTGTAGATAAAAGGCTGAACAATACAACCCTTTGAGGTCCCCTTCTGTGCTTCGAAATGTGAACTTTTCACAAATAACAAAGGGTATTATAAGGATCATGGTTTATCTCTCTAAATAGAGCCTATTATAAACGATGAGCCATCCATGTGTTGAAACTCTTTTTCTAAATTTTAGTGGAATAGATTTACCACAACATAATGAGTCTCTGCATAATTTTTACTTTTCTTTATGATTTAATTAGCCTCAGTCTTTTCTGTTCTTTGTTTTGACTGGGGGCCTCTCAATCTCTACAGCTATTTATTATGGACACTTAGAAATAGACAGTACATATTCATATGGCTGCCAAGCTTTGACCCAGGATATTAGAGCCTATTTTCCATTCCTCATGCATCATAAATAATAGATTACAATTATTTTTACCTTGTACCTAGTTGGGGGCTTGAATTCCATATGTAAGAGTGGGAAGTGTGCAGATTTGTAAAAATGCTTCTTTTCCACTCATGATACCTGGCCACAATCGTTAATGATTTTTACTCCTGTCATTTTTATTGAATTCTATCTTCTCCTGCGTCTGAATACTCTGAGTTTGGATTTTTTCTACTATTATGGGTTAGTCCAGGGGTTGGCACATCATGGTACGTGGGCCAAATCTGGCCTGCCACCTGTTTTATTAAATACAGTTTTATTGAACCACAGCCACATCTGTCATTTACATATTTTCTATGGCTGTTTTCGTGCTATACTGACGGAGTTAAATAGTTGTGACAAAGATGTTATAGCTCACAAAGCTGGACAGATTTATCATCTAGACCTTTACAGAAAACGTTTGTTGACCCTTGGTCTAATCCATATCACTTTTCATATCAGTCAATAGCATATAATCTTGTGTGAAATTGGAGAATTGAAACATTTTCCATTCTTACAAGTAACCAATATTCTTACCACTTCAAATGATCAATTTTCCTCAGAAATTGTACTGAGGAAACTGCCCAGTTCCTGTCTAGAAAATCCCAGTGCTGGACATTCCTGGAATGATTGACTGTCTTGCATTATGTCACCACATTTATAAAGTCACAGAGTTTTCTTGAAAGAAGACAAGGTTTGACCTTCACTGAATTATAGAAAACTGGACTTCACTACTACTCTATACTTTGCTATTTCTGCTAGTTTGACTTTACTTTGAAATGTTGTACATATTTCAACAAAAAGATTCAGAAAGCAGTTGAAGATGAACTTAATGAGCCCATGAGGGAACATTTCAAACTTGTATTGCATGTGATAAATAAAGTCCAATACTAACTTTGAAAGGAATTCTGAAATTTCTAGATTTATCAGAAGACATTTGGAAAATGTAAAGAATCACTAGATAATAGTTGTTTTAATAGAAGTTGAAGGTTATGAGCATGTTGACATGTCATATGTACAATCAACAAGTTCACATTTCCTATTACCTCAAGCACTGTCTCTTGCTTCAAGTCTAGGAAAATATTTCCTTTACGCTGAGTCATACAAAGGTATATATAATACACTTCCCTTATAAAAAGAGCCTTGGATAAGAGATATGCCATGCTCTCAGTGCAGGTATATAATCCATGGAAATACTACATACATAGGATAATACACCTTACAGTTGCATATTCTAACTCAGATAATTACACCCAAACTTATCTAGATTTCCACCTATTGCCTTAAATTAATAGGTTCTCCTATCTAGTTACATGAAAACACACAATTCCTTAAGATTAAACATTTAAAATAAAAAACCAGAAAGAAAAAAAAAAAAAAAACAGAAAGATGTTTTATTTGTTATTTTTTGGTCTGGTTAAGAGAGACAGAATCTCAGTAGTCAGTCTGTATAGCTAGCTATTTTTCATTTGTTACCTTTATTTGGGTGGTAAGAAAGGATCCAGTGCAGCAGAATGATTCTAAATTTAAAATACATCGCACACTTAATGCCAGCATATACAGCTGAGCTGCTTTAGGTACTAATACATTTCCTCTTCATAAAGCATGACTTCCTATTTCTACAAAATAACAGGCCAGGCTGCTCTTTGGCACATACACCATGTTGCCTTTTAAAATAACAAGCTTGTCTATCTTGACCTTAAATGCATCAATACCTACTGATTCCCTCTTGCACTATTTGGATTTTGGGAGCATGAAAAATCTAAATCTAATAACTTGAAAGTTATAACCTTATGATTTGATGTGTAAGCCATCTTATTTTGGTGTTGTGAATGAGGCAAAGATACATATTGGTTTTGTTTTAATATCCAGTCAATATCCCAACACTACTCAAAACAAGTCAGATATTTGCCACATATTTTGATCCATTCTTGAATACTTTCATTATTTTTTATTTATGAATTTATCAAGGACATAAGAGGTACATATAGCATATATACCATTTAAAAATAACTTGAATACATGGACATTAACAAATTGAAGAATAAAAACCATATGATCATCTCAATAGATGCAGAAAAAGCTTTCAACAAAATTCAACACCAATTTATGATAAAAAACCCTCGAGAAAGTGGGCATAGAGGGAAACTACCTCAACATAATAATGGCCATATATGACAAACCCAAAGCAAGCATCATTCTCAATGGTGAGAAACTGAAACCATCTCCACTAAGATCAGGAACAAGACAAGGTTGCCCACTCTTACCACTATTATTCAACATAGTATTGGAAGTCTTAGCCACAGCAATTGGAGAAGAAAAAGAAATAAAAAGAATACAAATTGGAAAAGAAGTAAAACTGTTACTGTTTGCAGATGACATGATACTATATATAGAAAATCCTAAAGATGCCACCAAAAACCTACTAGAGCTAATCAATGAATTTGGTACGGTTGCAGGATACAAAATTAATGCACAGAAATCTCGCTTTCCTATATACTAACAACAAAAGATCAGAAAGAGAAATTAAGGAAACAATCCCATTTATCATCCCAACAAAAAGAATAAAATACCTAGGAATAAAGCCACCTAAGGAGGCAAAATACCTGTTCTCAGAAAACTACAAAACACAGATGAAAGACATCAAAAAAGACACAAAAAGGGCTTCCCCGGTGGCACAGTGGTTGAGAGTCTGCCTGCTGATGCAGGGGACACGGGTTCGTGCCCCGGTCCGGGAAGATCCCACATGCCGCAGAGCGGCTGGGCCCGTGAGCCATGGCTGCTGAGCCTGCGCGTCCGGAGCCTGTGCTCCACAACGGGAGAGGCCACAGCAGTGGGAGGCCCGCGTACTGTAAAAAAAAAAAAAAAAAAAAAGACACAAAAAGATGGAGAGACATACTATACTCCAGGACTGGAAGAATCAACAATGTGAAAATGACTATACTACCTAAAGCAATCCACAGGTTTAATGCAATCCCTATCAAATTACCAGTGACATTTTCCACAGAATTAGAACAAAAAATTTTACAATTTGCATGGAAACACAAAAGACCCCAAATAGCCAAAGCAATCTTGAGAAAGAAAAACGGAGCTGGAGGAATCAGGCTCCCTGACTTCAGACTACACTACAAGGTGGGACTTCCCTGGTGGTCCAGTGGTAAAGAACCTGCTTTCCAATGCAGGGGACGTGGGTTAGATCCCTGGTGGGGGAACTAAGGTGACACATGTAGCAGGGCAACTAAACCCATGCACAACCACTAAAGAGTCCATGTGCCCTGGAGCCAACACACCACAATTAGAGAGAGAAAACCCACGCACCACAACTAGTGAGAGAAAACCCTCACACCACAACTAGAGAGAAGCCTGCCTGCCACAACAAAAGATCCCATGGGCTGCAGCTAACAACCATTGCAGCTAAAAAAGAAAAATTTTACTACAAAGCTACAGTAATCAAGACAGTATGGCACTGGCAAAAGAAACAGAAATATAGATCAATGGTAAAGGACAGAAAGCCCAGAAATAAACCCACACACCTATCGTCACCTAATCTATGACATAGGAGGTAAGAATATACAATGGAGAAAAGACAGTCTCTTCAAAAAATGGTGCTGGGCAAAATAGACAGCTACATGTAAAAGAATGAAATTAGAACATTTCCACCATACACCACACACAAAATAAACTCAAAATGGATTAAACACCGAAATGTAAGGCCAGACACTATCAAACTCTTGGAGGAAAACATAGGCAGAACACTCTAGGCCATAAATCACAGCAAGATCCTTTTTGACCCACCTCCTAGAGAAATGGAAATAAAAACAAAAGTAAACAAATGGGACCTAATGAAACTTCAAAGCTTTTGCACAGCAAAGGAAACCATAAACAAGACAAAAGGACTAACTACAGAATGGGAGAAAATATTTGCAAACAAAGAAACTGACAAAGAATTAATCTCCAAATTATATAAACATCTCATGCAGCTCAATATCAAAAAAAACCAAACAACCCAATCAAAAAATGGGCCGAAGACCTAAATAGACATTTCATCAAAGAAAACATATATATGGCCAAGAGACACATGAAAAGATGGTCAACAACACGAATTATTAGAGAAATGCAAATCAAAACTACAGTGAGGTATCACCTCACACCGGTGAGAATGGCCATCATCAAAAAATCTACAAACAGGGCTTCCCTGGGGGCACAGTGGTTGAGAGTCTGCCTGCCGATGCAGGGGACACGGGTTCATGCCCTGGTCCGGGAATATCCCACGTGCTGCAGAGTGGCTGAGCCAGTGAGCCATGGCCGCTGAGCCGGTGCATCCAGAGCCTGTGCTCCACAATGGGAGAGGGCACAACAGTGAGAGACCCGCATAACGAAAAACAAAAAATATCTACAAACAGTTAAGTGCTAGAGAGGGTGTGGAGAAAAGGGAATCCTCTTGCACTGTTGGTGAGTATGTAAATTGATACAGCCACTGTGGAAAACAGTATGGACGTTCCTTAAAAAACTAGAAGTAGAACTACCATATGACCCAGCAATCCCACTACTGGGCATATACCCTGAGAAAACCATAATTCAAAAAGACACATGGAAGGGGGAGCTTCAAGATGGCTGAGGAGTAAGACGTGGAGATCACCTTCTTCCCCACAAATACATCAGAAATACATCCACATGTGGAACAACTCCTACAGAACACCTACTGAATGCTGGCAGAAGACCTCAGACCTCCCAAAAGGCAAGAAACTCCCCACGTACCTGGGTAGGGCAAAAAAAAAAAAAGAATAAACAGAGACAAAAGGATAGGGACGGGACTTGCACCAGTGGGAGGGAGCAGTGAAGGAGAAAAGGTTTCCACACAGTAGCAGGCCCCTTCGCGGGCGGAGACTGTGGGTGGTGGAGGCGGGAAGCTTCGGAGCCGTGGAGGAGAGCGCAGCAACAAGGGTGCAGAGGGCAAAGCAGAGAGATTCCCACACAGAGGATCAGTGCCAACCGGCACTCACCAGCCCAAGAGGCTTGTCACCCACTGGTGTGGGCGGGGGCTGGGAGCTGATGCTCGGGCTTCGGAGCTTAGATCACAGGGAGAGGACTGGGGTTGGCTGTGTGAACACAGCCTGAAGGGGCTAGTGCACCACGGCTAGCCAGGAGGGAATCCAGGAAAAGGTCTGGAACTGCCAAATAGGCAAGAGACTTTTTCTTGCCTATTTGTTTCCTGGTGCACAAGGAGAGGGGATTAAGAGCGCCGCTTAAAGGAGCTCCAGAGACAGGCGCGAGCCGTGGCTAAAAGCGCGGACCACAGAGACAGGCATGAGACGCTAAGGTTGCTGCTGCCACCCCCAAGAAGCCTGTGTGCAAGCGCAAGTCACTATCTACACCCCCCCTTCCGGGAGCCTGTGCAGCCCGCCACTGCCAGGGTCCCATGATCCAGGGACAACTTCCCTGGGAGAACGCATGGCGCGCCTCAGGCTGGTGCAACGTCATGCTGGCCTCTGCCGCCGCAGGCTCACCCCACATCCGTACCCCTCCCTTCACCCGGCCTGAGTGAGCCAGAGCCCCCGAATCAGCGGCTCCTTTAACCCCATCCTGTCTGAGCAAAGAACAGACGCCCTCAAGCGACTTACACGCAGAGGCGGGGCCAAATCCAAAGCTGAGGCCCTGGGAGGTGTGAGAACAAAGAAGAGAAAGGGAAATCTCTCCCAGCAGCCTCAGAAGCAGTGGAATAAATCTCCACAATCAACTTGATGTACCCTGCATCTGTGGAATACCTGAATAGACAATGAATCATCCCAAATTGACGAGGTGGACTTTGGGAGCAGCCATATATATATTTTTCCCCTTTTTCTCTTTCTGTGAGTGTGTATGTGTATGCTTCAGTGTATGATTTTGTCTGTATAGCTTTGCTTTTACAATTTGTCCTAGAGTTCTGTCTGTCCTTTTTTTACGTACAGTTTTTAGCACTTGTTATCATTGGTGGATTTGTTTTTTGACTTGGTTGCTCTCCTCTTTCTTTCTTTTTTTTATTACTTTAAAATATATTATTTTAATAATTACTTTTTATTTTAAGAACTTTATTTTACTTTATTTTATTTTATTTTATCTTCTTTCTTTCTTTCATTTTTGTCTTCCTTTTATTCTGAGCCGTGTGGATGACAGGCTCTTGGTGCTCCAGCCAGGCATCAGGGCTGTGCCTCTGAGGGGGTAGAGCCAGGTTCAGGACACTGGTACACAAGATACCTCCCAGCTCCAAGTAATATCAAACTGCGAAAATCTCCCAGAGATCTCCATCTCCACATCAAGACCCAGCTCCACTCAACGACCAGCAAGCTACAGTGCTGGACACCCTATGCCAAACAACTAGCAGGACAGGAACACAACACGATCCATTAGCACAAAGGCTGCCTAAACCCATAACAAGGCCACAGACACCCCAAAACACACCACCAGACGTGGAGCTGCCCACTAGAAAAAGAGGATCCAGCCTCATCCACCAGAACACAGGCACTAGTCCCCTCCACAACACACTGAGCCAACCTTAGCCACTGGGGAAGACACCAGAAAAATGGGAACTATGAACCTGCAGCCTGCGAAAAGGAGACCCCAAACACCATAAGTTAAGCAAAATGAGAAGACAGAGAAACACACAGCAGATGAAGGAGAAAGGTAAAAACCAAAACACCTGACAAATGAAGAGGAAATAGGCAGTCGACCTGAAAAAGAATTCAGAATAATGATAGTAAAGATGATACAAAATCTTGAAAAGAGAATGGACAAAATACAAGAAACGTTTAACAAGGACCTAGAAGAACTAAAGAGCAAACCAACAGCGATGGACAACAGAATAAGTGAAATTAAAAATTCTCTAGAAGGGAACAAGAGAAGAATAACTGAGGCAGAAGAACAGATAAGTGATCTGGAACATAAAATAGTGGAAATAACTACTGCAGAGGAGAATGCAGAAGAAAGAATGAAAAGAATTGAGGACAGTCTCAGAGAACTTTGGGAGAATATTAAATGCACCAACATTCGAATTATAAGGGTCCCAGAATAAGAAGAGAAAAAAAAAGGGACGGAGAAAATATTTGAGGAGATTATAGTTGAAAACTTCCCTAATACGGGAAAGGAAATAGTTAATCAAATCCAGGAAGCAAAGGGAGTCCCATGCAGGATAAATACAAGGACAAACAAGCCAAGACACATAATAATCAAACGATGAAAAATTAAATACAAAGGAAAAAAATTAAAAGCAGAAAGGGGAAAACAACAAATAACACACAAGGGAATCCCCATAAGGTTAACACCTGAACTTTCAGCAGAAACTATGCAAGCCAGAAGGGAGTGGCAGAACATATTTAAAGTGATGGAGGAGAAAAACCTACAAACAAGATTACTCTACCCAGCAAGGATGTCATTCAGATTTGACAGAGAATTTAAAAACTTTACAGACAAGCAAAAGCTAAGAGAATTCAGCACCACCAAAACAGCTTTACAACAAATGCTAAAGGAACTTCTCTAGGCAGGAAACACAAGAGAAGGAAAAAACCTACAATAACAAACCCAAAACAATTAAGAAAATGGGAATAGGAACATACATATCGATAATTACCTTAAATGTAAATGGACTGAATGCTCAAACCAAAAGACATAGACTGGTTGAATGGATATAAAAACAAGACCAGTATATATGCTGTCTACAGGAGACCCACCTCAGACCTAGGGACACATAAAGACTGAAAAGTGAGGGGATGGAAAATGACATTCCATGCAAATGGAAATCAAAAGAGCACTGGGGTAGCAATTCTAAAATCAGGCAAAATAGACTTTAAAACAAAGACTATTACAAGAGACAAAGAAGGACACTACATAATGATCAAGGTATCAATCGAAGAAGAAGATATAACAATTGTAAATATTTATGCACTCAACACAGGAGCACCTCAATACATAAGGCAAATATTAACAGCCATAAAAGGAGAAATTGACAGTAACACAATCATAGTAGGGGACTTTAACACCCCACTTTCACCAACGGACAGATCATCCAAAATGAAAATAAATAAGGAAACACAATCTTTAAATGATACATTAAACAAGATGGACTTAATTGATATTTATAGGACATTCCATCCAAAAACAACAGAATACACATTCTTCTCAAGTGCTCATGGAACATTCTCCAGGATAGATCATATCCTGGGTCACAAATCAAGCCTCAGTAAATTTAATAAAATTGAAATCATATCAAGTATCTTTTCCCACAACAGCGCTATGAGACTAGATATCAATTACAGGAAAAATATGTAAAAAATACAAGCACATGGAGGCTAAACAATACACTACTTAATAACCAAGAGATCACTGAAGAAATCAAAGGGGAAATCAAAAAATACCTAAAAACCAATGATAATGAAAACAGGACGACCCAAAATCTATGGGACGCAGCAAAAGCAGTTCTAAGAGGGAAGATTATAGCAATAGAATCCTACCTCAGGAGACAAGAAATACCTCAAATAAACAATCTAACCTTACATCTAAAGCAATTAGAGAAAGAATAACAAAGAAACACCAGAGTTAGCAGAAGGATAGAAGTCATAAAGATCAGATCAGAAATAAGTAAAGGAAATGATAGCAAAGATCAATAAAACTAAAAGCTGGTTGTTTGAGAAGATAAATAAAGTTGAAAAACCATTAGCTAGAGTCATCAAGAAAAACAGGAAGAAGACTCAAATCAATAGAATTAGAAATGAAAAAGGAGAAGTAACAGCTGACACTGCCGAAATACAAAGGATCATGAGAGATTACTACAAGCAACTCCATGCCAATAAAATGGACAACCTGGAAGAAATGCACAAACTTCCGAGACTGAACCAGGAAGAAATAGAAAATATGAACAGACCAATCACAAGCAGTGAACTTGAAACTGTGTGTGGTGTTAGGGAGTGTTCTAATTTCATTCTTCTGCATGTACCTGTCCAGTTTTCCCAGCACCACTTATTGAAGAGGCTGTCCTTTCTCCACTGTACATTCCTGCCTCCTTTATCAAACATAAGGTGACCATATGAAACCCATGCACATTTTTCACCTTATGTTTGATAAAGGAGGCAAGAATATACAGTGGAGAAAAGACAGCCTCTTCAATAAGTGGTGCTCAGAAAACTGGACAGCTACATGCAGAAGAATGAAATTAGAACACTCCCTAACACCACACACAAAAATAAACTCAAAATGGATTAAAGACCTAAATGTAAGGCCAGACACTATCAAACTCGTAGAGGAAAACACAGGAAGAACCCTCTATGACATAAATCACAGCAAGATCTTTTTGACCCACCTCATAGAGAAATGGAAATAAAAACAAAAATAAACAATGTGACCTAATGAAACGTCAAAGCTTTTGCACTTCAAAGGAGACCACAGACAAGACGAGAAGACAGTCCTCAGAATGGGACAAAATATTTGCAAATGAAGCAACTTACAAAGGATCGGTCTCTAGTATATATAAGCAGCCCATGCAGCTCAATATCAAAAAAATTAACAGCCCAATCCAAAAATGGGCAGAAGTCCTAAGTAGATATTTCTCGAAAGAAGATATACAGATTGCCAACAAACACTGGAAAGAATGCTCAACATCATTAATCATTAGAGAAATGCAAATCAAAACTACAATGAGATATCATCTCACACCAGTCAGAATGGCCATAATCAAAAAATTTACAAACAATAATTGCTGGAGAGGGTGTGGAGAAAAGGGCACCCTCTTGCACTGTTGGTGGGAATGTTAACTGATACAGCCACTATGGAGAACAGTATGGAGGTTCCTTAAAAAACTACAAATAGAACTACCGTATGACCCAGCAATCCCACTCCTGGGCATATACCCTGAGAAAACCATAATTCTAAAAGAGTCATGTACCACAATGTTCATTGCAGCTCTGTTTACAATAGCCAGGACATGGAAGCAACCTAAGTGTCCACCAACAGATGAATGGATAAAGAAGATGTGGCACATATATACAATGGAATATTACTCAGCCATAAAAAGAAATGAAATTGAGTTATTTGTAATGAGGTGGATGGACCTAGAGTCTGTCATACACAGTGAAGTAAGCCAGAAAGAGAAAAGCAAATACCGTATTCTAACACATATATATGGAATCTAAGAAAAAAAAAAGTTCATGAAGTACCTAGGGGTAAGACGGGAATAAAGACACAGACCTAGTAGAGCATGAACTTGCGGATATGGGGAGGCGGAAGGGTAAGCTGTGACAAAGTGAGAGAGTGGCATGGACATATATACACTACCAAACGTAAAATAGATAGCTAGTGGGAAGCAGCCGCATAGCACAGGGAGATCAACTCGGTGCTTTGTGACCACTTAGAGGGGTGGGATAGGGAGGGTGGGAGGGAGGGAGACGCAAGAGGGAAGAGATATGGGAACATATGTATATGTATAACTGATTCACTTTGTTATAAAGCAGAAGCTAACACACCATTGTTACACAATTATACTCCAATAAACATGTTAAAAAAAGATACGAAATTGAGTTATTTGTAGTGAGGTGGATGGACTAGAGTTTGTCATACAGAGTGAAGTAAGTCAGAAAGAGAAAAAGAAATACCGTATGCTAACACATATATATGGAAAAAATGGTAATGAAGAACCTAGAGGCAAGAGAGGAATAAAGACCCAGACCTCCGAGAGAATGGACTTGAGGATACGGGGAGGGTGAAGGATAAGCTGGGACAAAGTGAGAGAGTGGCATGGACATATATACAATACCAAACGTAAAATAAATAGCTAGTGGGAAACAGCCACATAGCACAGGGAGATCAGCTCACTGCTTTGTGACCACTTTGAGGGGTCAGATAGGGAGGGTGGGAGGGAGGGAGATACAAGAGGGAAGAGATATGGGGACATATGTATATGTATAACTGATTCACTTTGTTGTAAAGCAGAAACTAACACACCATTGTAAAGCAATTATACTCCAATAAAGATGTTTAAAATAAAAAAAAGACACATGTACCCCAATATTCATTGCAGCACTATTTATAATAGCCAGCACATGGAAACAACCTAAATGTCCATTGACAGATTTATGGATAAAGAAAATGTGGCACATATATACAATGGAATATTACTCAGCCATACAAAGAAACGAAATTGAGTTATTTATATTGAAGTGGATGGACCTAGAGTCTGTCATACAGAGTGAAGTAAGTCAGAACGAGAAAAACAAATATCATACACTAACGCATATATGTGGAATCTAGAAAAATAGTACAGATATACCTATTTGCAGGGCAGGAATAGAAACACAGACATAGAGAACAGACATGTAGATGCAGTGGGGTAAGGGAAGGGTGGGACTAATTGGGAGATTAGGTTTGACATAAATACACTACCAGGTGTAAAATAGATAGCTAGTGGAAACCTGCTGTATAGCACAGGGAGCTCAGCTTTATGCTCTGTGATGACCTAGGTGGGTGGGATGGGGGTGTCCAAGAGGGAGAGGATGTATGTATACATATAGCTGATTCACTTCACTGTACAGCAGAAACTACCACAACATTGTAAAGCAATTATACTCCAATTAAATATAAATTAATGAAAAAAAAACTTGAATACATGGATGTTTATGTACCCACTTTTAAGCCTAAGAAATAGTGCATTAGCAGCACATTTGAAAACCTTGTGTGTCCATTCTCAATTGCATATTTTTTTCCTTCCAATCCAGAAGTATCCACTGTCCTGAGTTTGCATTAAGCACTCCCTTGCTAACTTTATGGTCTGAATTTATATGTGATACCTACTCCAAAAACATATATGCTGATTGGTTTTGCCTGATTTGTTAAATAAAATAGAATTGTATACACTTTTCTGGACTTTATTTTTCCACTAAATATTAAAGATATATATATATATATATAGCTGTTATTTTCACTGCTATATAATATTCCATTGCATTAATATGCTATGTTTTATATATTTGGGGGTAATCATGATTTACTTATCAATATTACTTATTGTCTTTTCCCTCAACATAAATGCTGACTCTATAGGAAGGTCTTTTTTTTTTTTGTTTCTTTCACTATTGTATCAACTGTATAGAGTCCACTCTTGAAATTCAATGAATATTAAATATCAAATACAAATGAAATTCTTCCTGATATAAATTTTTAAATGTACTGAAGACACCAGTATTTCACAGATGTCAGTAAACATTTTTTATAAAGTGTTTAAATCAACATTAGCCATTGAAAAATGCAAATTAAAAACCACAATAAGACACATTTCCAAACCTAAAAATTAAAAATGACAAGATGTGATGCAAGGCAAACTCATGCATTACTAATAGGGATTTAGATTAGTACAACAACGTTGGAAAACATTTTGACATTATCTAGTAAAGGGGCAGATAACATATAGCCCCACAATTCCACTTCTAGGTATAGGCCCTAGTTAAATACTTGCACCAGGTAACAAGTATAAGGAAGCTCGTATCAGACTGCTTTTGTTTTTCTATTAAAAACTAACAAAATACCACAATGAAAACAACACATATTTTATTCACTTATTTATTCAACATATATTTTTGATCACCTACTAAATATTTGCTAAGCACTTCAAATATATTAACTCTTTCAATCCTCACAACAATCCTATTAGGTAGATATGATTAATATCCACATTTTAAAGGTGGAGGAAGTGAGGTTTAGAGAAGTTAAATACCTTGCTCAAAGTCACAGCTACTAAGTGGAATAGCCATGATTGCAAACCAGGAAGTCTAACTCTAGAGTCCAAGTTCTAAAAGATAACTTCTGTGGGTGACAACTCCCAACAGTGTTTGTGAGAGAAT
This sequence comes from Phocoena phocoena, assembly GCF_963924675.1. Lineage (NCBI taxonomy): Eukaryota > Metazoa > Chordata > Mammalia > Artiodactyla > Phocoenidae > Phocoena > Phocoena phocoena. The sequence continues at coordinate 119,917,873 of NC_089240.1, forward strand.
TCCAAAGATAGTCAAGACGGCCTTAACTCTGATGCTTGAGCACTGAGTGAATCGCTTCCAGTATATTTCTCTACCATCTCATTGATATATTCTGATTTATCACACAATTATATGTAACATGCTTTTTCAATGGCCCAGACCACCTGACTGTTCTTTGTTTAGGCACAGTCTGAACTGAAATTCTCCTGCCAAGTAGGGTAATGGGCTGAACTGTCTCTAGAGGGCTATTCCAGCTTGAAGGTTTTGTGATTGAAGTTTTCTATCAAGCAGATTCTTTATTCCATGAAAGATGAAGAAAGTGTATCTATTAACACCCTTCAGTATCCCTCAGGCTATCTCAGTTTGAAAAAAATCATGAAATAAACTGGCTTCTAGCAGAGTCCTCATCAGTCTAGGCTTAGCAACTGAAACATAGATGTGTCTCAGGACATATCAAAAGAATGATCTCCCTAAAAGGGAAACAAAATTCCTTTAACTTTTTTGACAATCACTCATCTTTTCCTGGTTAAACATGAATATGTAGTGACTATGAACACATTTCACTATTGTTATTATTATTATTTCCATTTACATTTAAAATGGATTATAAAGTTTTCACAGTAATTTCAACTGCATTAGAGCCTTTGAACCTCACCAAAACTCTATGAGCTTTTCAGGGCAGGAGTTTCATATTTTTCTGTGGTTTTCACATCAGTATATTGAAATCCTTCTTCTAATACTATGGACATCAGGAAGAGTCTTATTATGATTTAATCTTTACTAAATCGCAAAAGGAGTCCTAGGACCTTTCCTACACAAAGGAGCTGAAAAAATATCTCCCCATTGGGCTGACAATCTAAGATAAGGTAATTAAAATATAAATCACCAGGTAATGATAGGTGACTGGCATTAGGGAGATATATTTGGCAACTGGTGTTATTTTAATTACCCACATCCTACAGAGCACAGACTATTCATTGAGAGGACAGAGAAATTGATGGTCAAGGAGGACTCAATTAAAAATGGTTCTTGAAGGAAGGATTTGCACTTTGGAGACAGGAAAACAAGTAGGCAGGGACAGATCATGAACACCATGGAAGAGAGATGGGAGAAGGAGTGGGGGAAGGTCCAAAAATGGTACAGTGTTCATTTGTGTAAAGATATGTTTTTGTTATATTTTGAGAATAATAATGGCACATACATTTATACATTGCTATTGAAATTGGGAAACTTTATAGCATCTATTATTCAATTTGCTCCTCACAAAATAGTATGTAGACAGGAAAGGCTTTATGGTCAGATTACCAATGAGGTTACAGATTCTAAAAGGTTGACTTTACTTGGCAAGCAGCATGTAAGTGGTGATTGATGGGGCAGAGATTAGCATTCACGCCATCTGAACGCTTTTTCTGGGCAGTATCCACTCAACTACATTTTTCAGTACTCATTTTTCCTCTTGAGTTTTCACTTCTATTAAATGGCAATAACATCATCACCTTCATAGGGTTATTATTAGATTTAAATAATTTTGAAAACAACTGTGTTTCACACACACACAAATGCATAGTACATTTCTCTTTTTGTTCGTTTAGCAAATACTTGTTGAGTACCTACTAATGTGCTGGGCACTAATCCAAAGCTCTAGGAATAGAGTACCAAATAATACAAAGTCCTTTTTTGTGGAGCATATATTCTGGTAGGGAAGGGGGGAGCGAATGTAAATGAATAAGCAAAATATATGTTTATGTGCTCCAGAGAAAACTAAAGCAGAGTAATGTGAATCTAGAGAGCACTGGGGAGGGGATGAGGAAATGTTATTTTCTGTATGGTTGCCACTGAAACAATAATAAATGTGCAGAGACTTAAAATCAAGAGTTTTCCAAGTAGAAGAAAGATCATATACAAAAGCCCTGAGGAAGGACCATTCCTAGAGTGTTCAAAGGACATCAACCAGGTCTGTGTGGTGAGGCAGAGTGATGGAGGGGAAGCATAGTGTAAGATGAGATCAGGGAAGTAGATGAGAGTGAAGGAATTGTAGATCGTGCAGGACGTTGTTCATTACAGGTGGGACTGTACCTGTTACTGTCAGTGAAGTGTGGAGCCATTGGACAGTTTTGAATAGAGCACTGACAGGATATGACCTAACTTTCTAAATGATCCCTTTTTTCTGCGTTGAGAAGAGACTATCTGGGGACAAAGGTGAAAGCAGTTGCAAAGCTGAGATGAGAGATGATGGTGATTTGGACAATTTGCTATCAGTGGAGGTAATGAGAAGGGATTGAATATTGGATAGATTTAGAAGGAAATGCTAACATGTTTTTCTTGTGGTTTGGGTGTGGGATGTGAAAGAAAGTGGAATCAAGAGCGACTCCATTGATGTAGGCCTGAGTGGTTAGAAGGATGGAGCTAACACTAAGATATGGAAGATTATGGAAAGCCAGGTATGTGGGGTGGAAGGTAAAATAAGAATTTTGTTTGATGCAAATTAGGTTTGAGCTGCTTAACACCTATTTGTCTCACTTATCTACTTTTAGGCAACAAACCACCCATCACTTAGTGGCTTAGAACAGAAACAATAATAGCATTTGTTTTGCTCAAAAGTCTGCAGTTTGGTATGGCTTAATGGGGACAGTCGATCTCTGTTCCACTGTGTTAACTGGGGTGGTTCAAAATGGGGGGCTAGAATGATCTAAAACTTCACTTATTCACATGTCTGATACTTATATACTGTCAACAGGAATCTTGCTTGTGAGTATTGGCTAGAGCACTAGCAGGTGACCTCTTCATGTGGCATAGGCTTCCTCACAACATGGTGGCTGGGTTTCATGGACAATCATAATGAGAGACATGAAGGCAAGTCATGGACTGCCTTTTATGACCCAGCTTTGGAAGTTACACAGTGTCAATTAGGCCACGTTCTATCATGGAGGCAATCACAAAGGCCTATGCATGTTTAAGTGGAGAAGAAATAGACACCACCTCTGGAAGAGGGAGTGGCAAGGTTCCAGTAGAGTGTGTGAGATTGGAAATATTGCTTGTTACTATTTCTGTAAGATATAATGTTTCACAACATTCAAGTGGAGATTTTGAATAGGCAGATGAACATGGGAGTCTGGAGTTCAAGGTAGTACTGTTGCCAGAGATATAAAATAGGAATTCTTCGACAAAAATATGTTTAAATAAGAAGGATTAAATGAGATCATCTAGGGAATTAGTATGGATAGAAAAGAAAAGCAGTCTAAGGACTGAGCTCTGGAGAATTCCAATATATACAGGTCAGAGAGATAAAGATGAGGCAGCAAAGAATGAATAAAAACAAAGAGTGAGAAAGAAAAAAAAGAGGAAGAGGGGATGTCATAGAAGCCAAGAAAAGAAAGTGTTTCAAGCAGGAGTCATCATGTCATCAACTCTATAAAATCTTGCTGAGTCGAGTTAAATGAAACTGAACAAGTGGTTGTTGGTATCCGAAAGGTGGAAGTTATTGTTCACATTGATAAGAGCTAGTTTGGTGGAGTGATGGGAGCTAAAGTCTGACTGAAGATCCCTACATGTGACATGTCTGAGAGAGAGGAAGACGCTCGGTGTGTGCCAGGTACAGAGGCAGCCTCAGCACATTTTGTGGGATTCAAGCATGAATGCGCTGCAGGTGAGGCATCAGAGAATAGGAGAAGTTGTAAATGGAGAATAAAGACAAAATTTTTTGGAGTAATACTAACTGTTATGGTCTAAAGAAGCTAAATTCAATGTTACTAAACCATTTTTAAAAATTGAAGTACAGTCGATTTACAAAGTTGTGTCAGTTCCAGGTGTACAGCAAAGTGATTCAGTTACATATAGATATATCTATTCTTTTTCAGATTCTTTTCCCTTACAGCTTATTACAAGATATTGAATATAGTTCCCTGTGCTATACAGTAGGTCCTTGCTTTTATTTTATATGTAGTAGTGTGCATCTATTAATCCCAAACTCCTAATTACAAATATTTTTATAGACATATCTTAATCCTTTCCTTTATTTTTACATTATTCCTTTCATTTAGATGTCACCTTAATATATGAGTTTCCTGTTGCCATTGTAACAAATGTCCATGCTTTTAGTGGCTTAACACAAGAGTGATTCATTCTTTTGCAGTTCTTAAAGTCAGATTTCTGAGGTGAGACCTACAGAGCTGAAATCAAAGTATAGGAAGGGCTGGTTCCCTCTGAGGGCTCTAAGGGAGAAAATCCATTCCTTGTCTCTTCCAGCCTCTAGAAGCTTCCTGTATTCCTTGGTTTGTGGCTGCATCACTCCAATCTCTGCTTTCATCACCACTAACCTTCTCAGTCTGACCTTCTTGACTTCCTCTTATAAGGATAATGTTGATTAAATGCAGCCTACCTGGATAACCCAGGATAATCTCCACATCACAAGATTCTTAACTAATCACATCAACAAAGAACCTTTTGCCATGTAAGGTAACATTAACAGCTGCTGGGAACTAGGACATGAATATCTTCAGAAGAACCTCATTTAGCCAACCACACCTGTCAATATTAAGACATCTGAATTCAGAATAAAAATGTCCTTTCTTACTTGGAAATAGTTTTTTCTTTGAGTTGTGAGATTTTGAAATAACTACCCTTTTCTCTAGTTACTTTCCTCATGATAGAAATATAAATAACTTCTACCGTCTTCAACTTTTTCCATACTATTAGAACAGAAAAAGGTCACTGTTTACAGGGCTGTTTAAAAGAGAACATGTAGCTAGAGAGGGTGTGGAGAAAAGGAAACACTTACACTGCTGGTGGGAATGTGAATTGGTTCAGCCACTATGGAGAACAGTATGGAGGTTCCTTAAAAAACTACAAATAGAGCTACCATATGACCCAGCAATCCCACTACTGGGCATATACCCTGAGAAAACCAAAATTCAAAAAGAGTCATGTACCAAAATATTCATTGCAGCTCTATTTACAATAGCCCAGAGATGGAAACAACCTAAGTGCCCATCATCGGATGAATGGATAAAGAAGATGTGGCACATATATACAATGGAATATTACTCAGCCATAAAAAGAAATGAAATTGAGCTATTTGTAATGAGGTGGATAGACCTAGAGTCTATCATACAGAGTGAAGTAAGTCAGAAAGAGAAAGACAAATACCGTATGCTAACACATATATATGGAATCTAAGAAAAAAAAATGTCATGAAGAACCTAGGGGTAAGACAGGAATAAAGACACAGACCTACTGGAGAACGGACTTGAGGATATGGGGAGGGGGAAGGGTGAGCTATGACAGGGCGAGAGAGAGGCATGGACATAAATACACTAACAAACGTAAGGTAGATAGCTAGTGGGAAGCAGCCGCATGGCACAGGGATATCAGCTCGGTGCTTTGTGACCGCCTGGAGGGGTGGGATAGGGAGGGTAGGAGGGAGGGAGATGCAAGAGGGAAGAGATATGGGAACATATGTATATGCATAACTGATTCACTTTGTTATAAAGTAGAAACTAACACACCATTGTAAAGCAATTATACCCCAATAAAGATGTTAAAAATAAATAAATAAATAAAAATAAAAGTGAACATGTAGTGACATGTGTTTATTTATGACATCTTTGTCTGCATGAAGTCTTAGATGCCTGCATGTAGATGTCTGCAAAGAGAGAGGAGGGAGACCAGTCTGCCAGGTGCAGACGCAGCAGGAGCGCATGTTTTCTTTGACTTGAACGTGAATGCACTGCAGCTGACAGCAGGGGTTGACACTGGGAAAACACTGCTTTCCTTACATGTGCTTCAGGTCAACATTAATAACTGCAATATGACAGGGTACCACATCCATCTTTCAGAATCGCTTTGCATTGTGAAGGCATCTCAATTTATTAGGATACTGTTTTTTTTAATAGTCCAGACTTTATTTTTTAACATCTTTATTGGAGTATAATTGCTTTACAATGGTGTGTTAGTTTCTGCTTTATAACAAAGTGAATCAGTTATACATATACATATGTTCCCATATCTCTTCCCTCTTGCGTCTCCCTCCCTCCCACCCTCCCTATCCCACCTCTAAATGTGGTCACAAAGCACCGAGCTGATCTCCCTGTGCTATGCAGCTGCTTCCCACTAGCTATCTATTTTACATTTGGTAGTGTATATGTGTCCATGCCAGTCTCTCACTTGGTATTTTTTCTTGTTTAGTTGCTTGGCTGCTTTTATCAAATGAGCAGCTTGTTGATGAAGAAGTTTCAATAAAAGCACCGACAGTGGGAGGTATCAAAATCTAGGACATAGTAGGCATGTAATAGATCTTTATTCAATTGAGGAGCAATGATGCACAGGGCTCGTTCCAGGGGAAGGTGCTTTAGAAGCTTGACTTGTTAGCACCCAAAATGGTTGAGTAATATTCCACTGTATATATATGTGCCACATCTTCTTTATCCATTCATCTGTCAGTGGACATTTAGGTTGCTTCCATGTCCTGGTTTTGTAAATAGTGCTGCAATGAACATTGTGGTACATGTCTCTATTTGAATTACGGTTTTCTCAGGGTGTATGCCCAGTAGTGGGATTGCTGGGTCATACAGTAGTTCTAGTTTTAGTTTTTAAGGAGCCTCCATACTGTTCTCCATAGTGGCTGTACCAATTTACATTCCCACCAACATGCAAGAGGGTTCCCTTTTCTCCACGCCCTCTCCAGCATTTGTTGTTTGTAGCTTTTTTGATGATGGCCATTCTGACCGGCATGAGGTGATACCTCACTGTGATTTTGATTTCTCTGATGATTAGTGATGTCGAGCATCCTTTTATGCATTTGTTGGCAATCTGTATATCTTCTTTGGAGAAGAATCTATTTAGGTCTTCTGCCCATTTTTGGATTGGGTTGTTTGATTTTTTGTTACTGAGCCGCATGAGCTGCTTGTATACTTTAGAGACGGATCCTTTGTCAGTTGCTTCATTTGCAAATATTTTCTCCCATTCTGTGGGTTGTCTTTTCGTCTTGCTTACGAGTTCCTTTGCTGTGAAAAAATTTTTAATTTCATTTGTTCCCATTTGTTCATTTTTGTTTGTATTTCCATTTCCCTAGGAGGTGGGTCAAAAAGGATTTTGCTGTGATTTATGTCATAGAGTGTTCTGCCTATGCTTTCCTCTAAGAGTTTTATAGTGTCTGGACTTACATATAGGTCTTTAATTCATTTTGAGTTTAGTTTTGTGCATGGTGTTAGGGAGTGTTCTAATTTCATTCATTTACATATAGCTGGCCAGCTTTCCCACCACTTATTAAAGAGGCTGTCTTTTCTCCATTGTATATTCTTGACTCCTTTATCAAAGAGAAGGTGACCATATGGGCGTGGGTTTATCTCTGGGCTTTCTATCCTGTTCCATTGATCTATCTTTCTGTTTTTGTGCCAGTACCATACTGTCTTGATTACTGTAGCTTTGTAGTATAGTCTGAAGTCAGGGAGACTGATTCTTCCAGCTCCGTTTTTCTTTCTCAAGATTGCCTTTGGTATTTGGGGTCTTTGGGGTTTCCATACGAATTGTGAACATTTTTTGTTCTTGTTCTGTGAAAAATGCTGTTGGTAGTTTGATAGGGATTGCATTGAATCTGTAGATTGCTTTGGGTAGTAGAGTCATTTTCACAATGTTCCTTCTTCCAATCCAAGAACATGGTGTAACTCTCCATCTGTTTGTATCATCTTTAATTTCTTTCATCAACATCTTATAGTTTTCTGCATACAGGTCTTTTGCCTCCTTAGATAGGTTTATTCCAAGGTATTTTATTCTTTTTGTTGCAGTGGTAAATGGGAGTGTTTCCTTAATTTCCCTTTCAGATTTTTCATCATTAGTGTATAGGAATGCAAGAGATTTATCTGCATTAATTTTGTATCCTGCTACTTTACCAAATTCATTGATTAGCTCTAGAAGTTTTCTGTTAGCATTTTTAGGATTCTATATGTATAGTATCATGTCATCTGCAGACAGTGACAGTTTTACTTCTTTTCTGATTTGGATACTTTTATTTCTTTTTCTTCTCTGACTGCCATGGCTAAAACTTCCAGAACTATGTTGAATAGTAGTGGTCAGAGTGGACAACCTTGTCCTGTTCCTGACCATAGATGAAATGTCCTCAATTTTTCACCATTGAGAATGATATTGGCTGTGTGTTTGTCATATATGGCCTTTATTATGTTGAGGCAAGTTCCCTCTATGCCTACTTCCTGGAGGGTTTTTATCATAAATGGGTGTTGAAATTTGTCAAAAGCTTTTTCTGAGTCTATTGAGATGATCACATGCTTTTTATCCTTTGATTTGTTAACATGGTTTATCACATTGATTGATTTGCGTATATTGAAGAATCCTTGCATTCCTGGAATAAACCCCACTCGATCATGGTGTATGATCATTTTAATATGCTGTTGGATTCTGTTTGCTAGTATTTTGTTGAGGAGTTTTGCATCTATGTTCATCAGTGATATTCATATGTAGTTTTCTTTTTCTCTGGCATCTTTATCTGGTTTTGGTATCAGGGTGATGGTGGCCTCATAGAATGAGTTTGGGAGTGTTCCTCCATCTGCTATATTTGGGATGAATTTGAGAAGCATAGGTGCTGGGTCTTCTCTAAATGTTTGATGGAATTCGCCTGTGAAGCCATCTGGTCCTGGGCTTTTGTTTGTTGGAAGATTTTTAATCACAGTTTCAATTTCAGTGATTGATCTGTTCATATTTTCTATTTCTTCCTGTTTCAGTCTCGGAAGGTTGTGCTTCTCTAAGAATTTGTCCATTTCTTCCAGGTCGTCCATTTATTGGCATATACTTGCTTGTAGTAGTCTCTCATAATCCTTTGTACTTCTACAGTGTCAGGTGTTACTTCTCCTTTTTCATGTCTAATTCTGTTGATTTGTCTTCTGTTTTTTCTTGAGTCTGGCTAATGGGTTATTAAATTTGTTTATCTTCTCAAAGTGCCAGCTTTTAGTTTTACTGATCTTTGCTATTGTTTCCTTCATTACTTTTTAATTTATTTCTGATATCATCTTTATTTGTCTCCTTCTGCTAACTTTGGTGGCCTTCTGTTCCTCTTTCTCTAATTGCTTCATGTATAAGGTTAGGTTGTTTGAGATTGTTTTGTTTCTTGAGGTGGTATTGTATTGCTATAAACTTCCCTTTTAGAACTACTTTGGCTGCATCCCATAAGTTTCGGGTCATTGTGTTTTCATTGCCATTTGTTCCTAGCTATTTTCTGATTTCTTCAGTGATCTCTTGGTTATTTGGCAGTGTATTGTTTAGCCTCCTTGTGTTTGTATTTTTTACAGTTTTTTCCTGTAATTGATATCTAATCTCATACTGTTGTGGTCGGAAAAGATACTTGATATGATTTCAATTTTCTTAAATTTGCTGAGGCTTGTGACCCAAAATATGATTCATCCTGGAGAATGTTCCATAAGCACTTGAGGAGAAAGTGTATTCAGTTGTTTTCGGATGGAATGTCCTATATATATCGATTCAGTCCATCTTGTTTAATTTGTCATTTAAAGCTTGTGTTTCCTTATTTACTTTCATTTTGGATGATCTGTCCATTGGTGAAAGTGGGGTGTTAAACTCCCCTACTATTATTGTGTTACTGTTGATTTCCCCTTTTATGGCTGTTAGCGTTTGCCATATATATTGAGGTTCTCCTATGTTGGGTGTACAAATATTTACAATTGTTATATCTTCTTCTTGGATTGTCCCTTGATCATTACATAATGTCCTTCTTTGTCTCTTGCAATAGTCTTTATTTTAAAGTCTATTTCGTCTGATATGAGAATTGCTACTCCAGCTTTCTTTTGATTTCCATTTGCATGGAATATCTTTTTCCATCCCCTCACTTTCAATCTGTATGTGTCCCAAGGTCTGAAGTGGGTCTCTTGTAGACAGCATATATATGGGTCTTGTTTTTGTATCCATTCAGCCAGTCTATGTGTTTTGGTTGGAGCATTTAATCCATTTACAGTTAAGGTAATTATCAATATATATGTTTCTATTACCATTTTCTTAATTGTTTTGGGTTTGTTTTTGTAAGTCTTTCCATTCTCTTGTTTCCTGCCAAGAGAAGTTCCTTTAGCATTTGTTGTAAAGCTCGTTTGGTGGTGCTGAATTCTCTTAGCTTTTGCTTGTCCGTAAAGGTTTTAATTTCTCCGTCAAATCTGAATGAGATCCTTGCTGGGTAGAGTCATCTTGGTTGTAGGTTTTTCCCTTTCATCACTTTAAATATGTCCTGCCACTCCCTTCTAGCTTGCAGAGTTTCTGCTGAAAGATCAGCTGTTAACCTTGTGGGGATACCCTTGTGTGTTATTTGTTGTTTTTCCCTTGCTTTTCATATTTGTTATTTGTATTAATTTTTGATAGTTTGATTAATATGTGTCGTGGCATGTTTCTCCTTGAATTTATCCTGTATGGGACCTTCTGTGCTTTCTGGACTTGATTGTCTATTTCCTTTCCCATGTTAGGGAAGTTTTCAACTATTGTCTCTTCAAATATTTTCTCAGACCCTTTCTTTTTCTCTTTTTCTGGGACCCATGTAATTCAAATGTTGGTGCAATTAATGTTGTCCCAGAGGTCTCTGACACTGTCCTCAATTCTTGTCATTCTTTTTTTCTTATTCCACTCTGTGGTAGTTATTTCCACTATTTTATCTTCCAGGTCACTTATTCGTTCTTCTGCCTCAGTTATTCTGCTCTTGGTTCCTTCGAGAGAAGTTTTAATTTCATTTTTTGTGTTGTTCATCTTTGCTTGTTTGCTCTTCAGTCCTTTTAGGTCCTTGTTAAATGTTTCCTCATATTCTCCACTGTATTTCCAAGATTTTGGATCATCTTTACTATCAGTTTTCTGTATTCCTTTTTAGGTAAACTGCCTATTTCCTCTTCCTTTGTTTTATCTGGTGGGTTTTTAACTTACTCTTTCATCTGTTGCATATTTCTCTGTTTTCTCATTTTGTTTAACTTACTGTGTTTGGGCTCTCCCTTTTGCAGGCTGCAGGTTCATAGTTCCCATTGTTTTTTTGTGTCTGCCCCCAGCGGGTGATGTTTGTTCAGTGGCTTGTGTAGGCTTCCTGGTGGAGGGGACGGGTGCCTGTGTTCTGGTGGGTGGGGCTGGATCTTATCTTTCTGGTGGGCAGGGCAGTGTCCAGTGGTGTGTTTTGGGGCATCTGTTAACTTAGTATGATTTTAGGCAGCCTCTCTGCTAATGGGTGTGGTTGTGTTCCTGTTTTGCTAGTTGTTTGGCATGGGGCATTCAGCACTGGATCTTGCTGGCTGCTGGGTGGAACTGGGTCTTAGTGCTGAGACGGAGATCTCTGGGAGAGCTCTCGCCAACTGATATAATATAGGGCCAGGAGGTCTCCGGTGTTCCATCATCCTGGACTCAGCTGTCCCACGTTGAAGGCTCAGGCCTGACACCTGGCTGGAGCACCAAGACCCTATCAGCCACACTGCCCAGAAGAAAAGGAAGAAAAAGTAAGGAAGAGAAGAAAAATGAAATTAAATAAAATTAAGTGTAAAAAAATTATAAAAAGCCATAAAATAAAAATAATAGAATTTTTTAAATAAAATAAAAAATTAAAAATAGAAGAGAGCAACCAAACCAATAAACAAATCTACCAGTGATAAGCAATAAAAACTAAACCAAGATAAACATAAAAATCAGAAACAAATCCGTCACAGACAGGTAACCTCAAGTCTACAGTTTCTCCCAAAGTCCACCGCCTCAATTTTGGGAAGAGTTGTTGTCTATTCAGGTATTCCACTGATGCAGCGTTCATAAAGTTGACTGTGGGGATTTAATTCACTGCTCCTGAGGCTGCCTGGAGAAATTTCCCTTTCGCTTCTTCGTGCACACAGCACCTGGGGTTCAGCTTTGGTTTTGGCCCCTCCTCTGCATGTAGACCACACTCAGGTGCCTTTTCCCCACACAGGCAGGAGGGGGTTAAAGCAATGGCTGATTAGGGCTCTCTTGCTCACTAAGGCCAGGGAGAGGGAGGGGTACAGTAATCATAATTGGAATGTGGGGAGAGCCTGTGGTGGCAGAGGCTGGCATGATATTGCAACAGCTTGAGGCACATCATATGTTCTCCTGGGGAAGTTGTCCCAGGAACTCGGGACCCTGGCAGTGGTGTGCTGCACAGGCTCCTGGAGAGGGTGTGGGTAGTGACCTGTGCTTGCACACAGGGTTCTTGGTGGCAGCAGCAGCAGCATTAGCATTTCACGCCCATCTCTGTGGTCTGAACTGATAGTTGCGGCTTGTACCCTTCTCTAGAGCTTGCTTAGGTGCTGCTCTGCCTTCTGTGGGCACATTGGGAAGGAATCCTCTCTCCTCGTGCACCCTGAAACAACAATCTCTTGCCTCTTAGGCAGGTCCAGATTTTTCCCAGACTCCCTCCCAGCTAGCCGTGGTGCACTAGCCCCCTGCAGGCTGTGTTCACGCTGCCAACCCCAGTCCTCTCCCTGGGGTCTGACCTCCAAAGCCAGAGCCTCAGCTTCCAGTCCCCACCTGCCCCGGCAGGTGAGCAGACAAGCCTCTCAAGCTGGTGAGTGCTGGTTGGCACCGATCCTTTGTGTGGGAATCTCTCTGCTTTGCCCTCTGCACCCCTGTTGCTGCACTCTCCTCTGTGGCTCCGAAACCTTCCCGCCCCCCCCCCCCGTCTCTGCCAGTGAAGGGGCTTCCTAGTGTGTGGAAACTTTTCCTCCTCCACAGCTCCCTCCCAGAGGTGCAGGTCCCATCCCTATTCTTTTGTCTCTGTTTTTTTCTTTTGCCCTACCCAGGTATGTGGGGATTTTTTTGCCTTTTGCGAAGTCTGAGGTCTTCTGCCAGTGTTCAGTAGGTGTTCTGTAGGAGTTGTTTCACATGTAGATTTTTTTTTTTTCAGTACACGGGCCTCTCACTGTTGTGGCCCCTCCTGTTGCAGAGCACAGGCTCCGGACGCGCAGGCTCAGCAGCCATGGCTCACGGGCCTAGCCGCTCCACGGAATGTGGGATCCTCCTGGACCGGGGCACGAACCTGTGTCCCCTGCATCAGCAGGCGGACTCTCAACCACTGCACCACCAGGGAAGCCCTGTAGATGTATTTTTGATGTATTTGTGGGGAGGAAGTTTATCTCCACGTCTTACTCCTCCACCATCTTGAAGGTCCCCTATTAGGATACATTTTAGAGGTCAATGAAAATTATTGCATGATTAGAAGGTCTGTATTGAATTGTGCCTCCTATAACATCGATGAAAATTAAACAGTAAGGTAAGGAGCAACTACTCATGTTACAATTGGTACAGCAAGTTTTGCACCTAGCAATATGGAAGGCCATTTTTAGTCCAGAATTGGGAGGATAGATGGAGAAGAGTAAACCCTACCCAAATATAACATATGCTATGCAGTTCTGTGATACATATTTAATGCATGCTCAAAGATATTCTCAACAGTTGACTCACTTCAACCAACTTAATCCTCACAACAACCGTATGAGATGGGGACCACTGTATGAACTTTGCATATGAGGAAACCGTGGCCTACAGAGGTAAAATAACTTGCCTGACTTCACACAGCAAATAACAAGTGATACTGGAGAGTAAACCGAAGCATTCTGAATTCAGATTCTGTGTTTATAGCCACTATATTCTACAATTTCCTTACTTTGTGGTAAATTTATTTGCTTGCTTTGGGACATTTCATTCTAGGTTGATTTGTGCAAATTTCCATGAACAAAATGGGGTGATTCAGTATATGAGTTGGTGTCTACATCAAATACAGGATTAAAACTACTCTTGACCATGGATCTAAATAAACAAATTTACATTGTATTACATAAGGGCAACTACTGGTTAATAATTAAAATATTTTGCATTTATATAGAAATTTGTAATGTTCTATGCTATATACATTACCTCATTTATCCCTCATAACCACATGTGAATGGAATAGTGTACTCATTTTAAAAATAAGTAACTGAGGCTCAGAGAATTTAAGAGATTTGTTCAAGGTCACATAATAGATGGAACTGACCTCTCTGCAAACTGAGTAGACATCAGTTATGAATCTTAGTATCTCAATGGAAGTTCTCTTATACCATTTCTTAAGCAGTCTTATTCCTGACCTTGGTCTTACAGTGGCAACTTCAGCCCCTAATCAAGATGTGTGTGTTTGGAGGTGGAATAAATGACTAGGAGACTATAAATGTTCTTGCCTGGAGTCCTATGATTTTCTGTTTTCTGAGGATGTGACCTGATTGAACACACGAAGAGACAATATGAACTATATTTTCCAGAAGCTCAATTAACCTTGGAGTTTCTATGGGGAAAATATTATTAACAATGCCTCAGTCTGAATTGTTGTCAAAGATAGGGCAACAACAATATAGCACAGACTCTGAAGTTTGAGGATTTATGTTAATCAGAGTAATAAATGGTAGTTGGTATAACAAATAACCTAAAAACCTAAGTGTCTCAACATAAAAAATATTTATCTTTCTCTCAACACAAATCCTAGGTTGTTCCTCGTGGGCAGCTTTTCTCTTAGTGGTAACTTGTAGTTCTGCCATGTCAGAGTCGTCTACTTCTAGTCACAAGGAGATAGATAGCGATGGTGAAGAATGAGAGCATGGAAGATTGCACAGAGGGTTTTAGAAGCCAGAAACTGAAGCGGTGCACATCATCTCCACATATAATTTATTACTCAGAGTTCAGTCACGTGGTCCCTTTTAGAGCAAGGGAGGAGGGGCAGGGCATTCTGGATAGCATTGTCTTCCTGTGTTGTAAGGAAGAAAAGCAAATTTGATGAAGCCCATACCATTCTCTCTGCCACTGGAGAGGTGCATCAAGGGTCCTACCAGCCCCCCATGTACCCCCTACCTGCCCTTCCCATAGGATCACAAATTCCCATTTTTAGAGTCAAGCATGGTTGAACAAGAGCATATATTTTTGTGTGGTGTGCATGATTGAAATGATCTTGGCTGCCTCTGCCATCCTTTTGGCTTGTCAGGGAAAACCAGCCATAGGGCATTTATAATATTTATTGAAAGCACACTAAAATCATCATGATTGCTGTGGTCCTCTTCCATCCTCTTCATCAGTAGTACCTTAGTGCAGATACTGAGATATAGTATCTTACAATCCACAGAGAACTTTGCAAACTTGCTATCATTTAAATTTCACCATCTTCTGAACCGGTTAGGTGGGAAGCACATTATAGAAACCAAAGTTCTGAGAAGTCAGAAATTTTCCCTTATTGGATACAGCTAGGAGGTAGCCAAGCTGAAACTAGAACCTACGTCTCAGATAATTGGCATCTAGTATGGTACTTTCCATTCTGCTGATTTACCTCTCACACTTACAGCATCTGTAGAGCGATTCCTACATGAGGTCTAGCCAAGAAGGAACTCTGAAATATTGAAACAGATCTTAATTTTTTTTAGTATGGGCTTCATGACAGAGTCAAAAACTCTGTCAGTCAGTAAGTATTTACTGAGTACCCACACAACGGAATGACACTGTTATGCAATGCCTTTGAAAGGAATTTATACTTTGTTAAGTATTTGAAAATTGACTTTCACAGGATGAAGAGTGTTTGCCTTACATTTGAACAGAATATTGATATGAGAGCAGTAGCTCTTTGGACGATTTCAGTACAGCAAGATTTTATGTTGCTGATAAATCAGGCCAGTTTTTCTTTTGGCCTGACACGGAGACAGTGACAAAAGAAAAAAATCAATTAATATGTTGGGAGAAAATTTCTTCCACTGTCCACACAAACAATCAATACCCTGATAACTAGATTATGATAAAAATAAGAATTCAAGTCCATATGTTAAAAACATACAGGTGAAAACAGCTAGAGATGTTCAGCCTTGCCTGACTATGATGCTTCTGGGCTAGCAGATGTTGGCAATGCCATTGCAATGGAAGATCTCACTGCACACGTGGCTTAAAGACAAACATGAATTCCCTACTCTCTGCCTCTATATCTAGGACTTACATATGAGATTACCTTCTGTGAGTTAAGCTGTATAACTCTAAAACAACCTGCAATATCAAAGATCAGCAGTCTACAGAGTTACCTAAAGAAACAGAATAGATATCTAATACAAGGCTTTCAAGCTTTTCACTGACAAAAGGAAGGTGTGTCAGCCATAGAAACAGATAATAACAGCTACATTATTTATACACCTACAACGTGCCAGGCATATGCTAACCATGTTCCATGCATATGTTTAGTCAATCTGTGTGAGAAGCAATGACTAGTGTATCCTTTTTATCATCCTCATTTCACAGATAAGGCAACCAAGGCTTAGGGTCATCAAGTGAAATTTTCCAGGTCATGAACCTAGTGAATTATGGAGTCAAAATCAGGATTCAGATATATGTGGTTCAGATTTCAGAACTTGAATAGAAGCTCAAGTGGTTTGCCACCTGTCTGCTCATCAGAATCACCTATGGGGCTTGAAAATAGAAATGCCTCTGTTCTGCTTTATATACTGGATCTGAATTCTAAGGATTGAGTCTGAAAATCTGTACTTGGAAAAGTCTTTAAGATGAGTCTATTCTGCAGTGAAGAAAGAACCACTCCACTGAGCTATACTGCCCAGAGAAAGGAGAGTTACTATGTTTGGAAGAATACTAAGCTGGCCCCTATTATTCTAGCCCCTTGATGGACATACACTGTATAATCTCCTCTCTTGAGTGTGAATGGGGCCTGTGAATGATAGGATAGTGCATAGCTTGATTAACAGACATGTCAAAGGTGATGGAATAGTCATTCCTGAGTCTCCAGTCTGAGACTCCGTCTTAGACTGGATGAGAGATTCTTCTGCTGGCCTTGAAAAAGCAAACAGCCATATTGTGAGAGGGCTATCTAGTAAGGAATTGTGGGAGTCTTCTAGTAGCTGAGAAGAAACCTCTGCCGGCAACCACTAAGAAAAGGGGAACTTACTCTTACAACCTCAAGGAAATGATTTTGCTACCATCATATGACTTTAGAAGAGGACCCTAAGTTCCAGAAAGCAACCCAGACCAGCCAACACGTGGTCTTCATCCTTGTAAGACCCTGATTTGAGGACCTAGTTAAGCTATGCTCAGACTCCTGACTCATAGAAACTGTGAAATAATAATTGTGTGTTGTCTTAAGCTACTAAGTTTGTAGTTTGTTGTACAGTGATAGATATATAATACAATTGTCAAGGAAAAATTAACTGTGTCCATTCAAGCATAGTCCAGGGGAAGAGGCTGCACTGGTCCAAGAAGGTCAGCAGTGTTATTGCAGTGAGAAGCACATCCCCGAAGTAGCTATTTAGCTACACCCCTTCTTCTGATTCCATGCTAACCATGCATACTTTTGAATTTTATTTGACTTCTCCTGTAGGTGTACCTAAAATATATGTTAACTGAAGGACAGGAGAGCTTTGGTCCCTTGACAGTGTCATATAACATGACAAAGGAATTAATTGGCATTCTGGTTTACACCTCACTGTCTGTGACCTTAGTTAGTGTGGGCCTCCTGGTGAGAGAGCTACCATTTTGGGTGCTAACAAGTCAAGCTTCTAAAGCACCTTCCCCTGGAGAGAGTCATGTGCATCTTTCCTCCTCAACTGAATAAAGATCTATTACATGCCTACTATGTCCTAGACTCTATCAGCTCCCATCGTGGGTGTTTTATTGAAATTTCTTCATCAACAAGTTGCTCAATTGATGAAAGCAGCCAAGCAACTAAACAAGAAAAAAATACCAAGTGAGACTAGCATGGACACATATACACTACCAAATGTAAAATAGATAGCTAGTGGGAAGCAGCCGCATAGCACAGGGAGATCAGCTCAGTGCTTTGTGACCACCTAGAGGGGTGGGATAGGGAGGGTGGGAGGGAGATGCAAGAGGGAGGAGATATGGGGATATATGTACACATATAGCTGATTCACTTTGTTATACAGCAGAAACTAACACACCATTGTAAAGCAATTATACTCCAATAAAGATGTTTAAAAAACCAAGTGGAGTGGTATATGGAAGCAGTGAGATGAAAAAAAATTATATATATATATATATATATATATATATATATATATATATATATATATATTAGTATAGGGTATTGCCCCAAATGTAAAGCATCTGTTTTCTTTCTTACATGACAGAAATTTTTGCAGCACGGCATTCACAAGTTTGACATTCACTGTGTTTTATCTGGGATTTCTTCACTGGTAAAAATCATCTCAGCGAGCACTGTGCACTGGAATTCTGTCTCCATTTGTTTTAATAGCTGGTGTAATGGAGGAATTCTCGTGCCAATGTCCTCTATTTGTCCTCTACTCCACTCTTACCTGGAAGCCGCAGGAAGCAGTACAATAGCTAATTTCTAGATAAGTATATCTTAGGATACCATACAAAAATCAGATGCAGTTTTGGACTGCCGGATTGAATTTTCTAAACATAATAGCTTAGTTGTAGCAGCAATAGAGTACATATTTCTTTTCTGATGCGTTTCTATCCACTGATACTGAAGATGGGCAGTTAAAGGAATGAAGCCTATTATTACCATCCTTCTGCAAGCCCAGATTTATCACAGATTCACACATTTTCCTGCGTATCTCAGGCTCAGTTACCAGGATGTTTATGAAATGTCCCTAAAGGAAAAGGGAGGTGCTTGAGTAAGGATGAACTGCAGCTGTATTTTCTCAAGCACTGGTTGGTATCAAGTTCTACAAATATGAATTAGAGCATTGTCCTGTTTGCTGTGAAAATGCAGTTGCTGTCCTTGACAATTATAGTTAAATTGCAATATTTAGGGAACATTTGATCTGGATCAGCTTCATGTTAGTTGGTGGGTAGACAGTGATGAACTAAAGTTAACACAGCTTCTGTCCTCATGGCAGCTAGAGTTACTTGAAGAGACAGAGAAATAACAAGCTAATTACCCTAAAATGTGATACATTCTTGGACAGGACGAGTAGTAGTAAAAGTAGAAAAATAGTAATTGCTTACGCTTATATGATTCTTTCCAGATTTATCTTAATAACTGTAGAGAAAGGTGTGATTAACCTCCGTATTAGCTCTGAGGAAACTGAGGTAAGGTTCAGAGAGATTAACTGACATGCTGAAGACCACTTGCAGCGAATTCCCTGGTTGTCCAGTGGTTAGGACTCCATGCTCCCATTGCCAGTGGCCCAGGTTTGATTCCTGGTCAGGGAACTAAGATCCTGCAAGCTGCATGGTGTGGCCAAACAAAAAGACCATTTTCAATGCACTAACTCAAACCAGCTCTATTAAAACTCTGAATCCAAGGTAGCTTCATCAATTCTCAAAGCAGAAACTTTCTATAGAGACAATGAATTATCAGGTGGAAGAGCTCTCATGTGAATGAATATAATGAGGGGAAATGAATGATTAAAAAGGAGGACAAGGTGAAAAGCTCATAATTAGAGGCCTCCTACTGTTGAAGTGGAAGCCAAAGAATGAGGTAGCAGGGAGGGAAGCAGGATATGGAGCCAAGGAAACAGCAGAACTAGTAGTGAAGGGGCCCTTATAAAGTCTAGCACACCCCCTGCTATCATTGCATATCCCTGTGTATAACTAAAAGACCTACTTTCTTCAGTTATGTGAACACAGAAATGCATATGGCTAAGTAGATGTAAGGTTTATGGAGTTTGAAGAGTGACAAGTGTTTTTCATCCTGGTCCTTTTGTCAAAGAGGTGCTATTTACAAATTATAGAGAGTGCACATCTCTCTTCAATTGGTACTATTATTTCTATACCATGAGGACTGCCATATGACTTCCACAGATGCTCAAAGTTATTGAGGAACTGAGTTTGTGCCACATCTGCTAGCCTATTTAGTGACCCCACTGTGGGAAAGTATCAAGGGTCAAGGAGTAGGGGAAGAGCCTCTCTGTTTCTATACCCCATCTCCTTCCTGGCTATGCCTCTATATGGTGGAGGTGGATAGGAGAAAGCATCATAGAGACTGTCCTAGGAGATATACTTCAGCTATTCACATGTGACTTGTAGGTGATGCTAATCTCCTGTTTGCCCCTGGTTCAGGAGCAAGCAAGCATATGCTGCTTATGGGCATCCATAAAACTCATCTTCTGGATCAAGGGTAATGCAAGAGAAAGGAAGGAATAGATAGTCAGCCTTCCTTTGTACTTCCCAACTATGGCAAGGGATGCAGAATCCTGACTATCCACAGACACTCATGAAACTGGCAGTGCTTTTAAGAAAGGGCAACATGTTTATTGAGGGAGCTAATATTTGGCAGTAGCTTCTCATGCTGGACATTTTTCATGGCATCCCCATGGTCCAAAAAGTCATTGGCAATACATTGGCTGCACTGGTTTGGCATCTACCTTAAAGAAAAAAACATCAAAAATAGCTCAGAAATAAATATAAGAAGAAAAATAGAATATTACAATTTCCTTAATAGCAAGGGTACAGCCTATGTCTTAGGAAAGTGGAGGGTAAAGAGTAGTAGGAAGGTGTAGTAGATAGGGTCCCAATAGAGAAGAGACAATATACTCAAAATAGGATAGTTAAACTCACTCCAAAGGGACACTTTATTAATTTGTGCATATAGGGGGACCTTGAGAGAGCATTCAGTAGTAAGGGGAGGGAGCAGCTACCAGAACTTGAAAACAGAAAGTCTTACATAATTGCCTTAGGAGGCATAGTGACCTCTGGTTTTGGATACACTTATTCAAGGTGACTCCCTATGGGGAAGGGTGTTGCCTAGGGGAATTAATATTCCTAGCTTACTCTCCTCCTTTCTTCTGATATCCCATTGGAGCTGTCCAATGGCCTCTTTCAACAGGAATCCAGAAGATATGGGACCCCACTGATATTGTCAATATAGGTCAGACTTCTGAGGCAGAGAGACAGTAGAGAAGGGCTAAGAATGGATCTAGAGAAGCAAAAGGAGAATATCGAAACCAGAAATTAATGATTCCTAGACACTAGAGTGAGAGGGCACTAAATCCTATTGGTTAGCTTCTTTTTTTGGATGCCTTCCTCATACCCCAACCACTGCACATCTAAACCCTTATCCTTACTCAAGATCAAGTCCAAATCCTCGTCTTACACAAAGCCTTTCATGATAAACAACTACTCTCCCATGGTGGATTTTTTTCCTTCTTATAGTTCTTTGCTTCTTCTAACTTAAATCCTTTTATTGTAGCTGTTTTTGACCACATCCTTTCTCTCTCACCAGACTCTGAGCCTCTGGAAGACAGAGCCTGCATTTGCTAAATATCTGTGTGTCCTCTATTGCTCAGTGTAAGGCCTTGTGGATAGAAGGTATGCAACGCAAGAAATCTTCAACACCAAGAGCCACATAATCAGGTACCATAAAGATGATAGTTATCATTGTATAACATAATGTTTAAATTCTTCTGCTGCTTACTAGCTCTGTGACATGGGGTAAGTTTATTAATCTCTTTGAAACTGAGTTTCTTTATCTATAAAAATAGAAATAATAGAATTAATGACAATAATAATATATTTCTTACAAAGTCATGATGAAACATTAAAAAGCATCATAAATCTTGGCATGTAGTAAACTCAATATTTTAAATTATTACTTTTATTGTAAAAGAAAGAATAATGAATACAAAATTTAAAAAACTGAAAAAAGAGAATTGCTTTCTGTTAAGGTCTTCCCAGCAGAAGGATTTTTGAATATTTTTTCCAAATAGTATTTCTTAGCCTAAGGGAGCTTTAAGGAATATATTATTTTTAATCATTAAAACATGGACTTTGCTTAAATAAGGCTAATCTGTTGGTAAAGTACAGTATTTTGAGAGTATTGAAACTCATAGGTAAATATTTGTAAGGTTTCACAGATTATTGAGGTGCCTATGGTTTGAATGTGCCCTGTCCCCAATTCATATGCTGAAATCCTAATGCCCAATGTAATGGTATTGGGGGTAGGGCATTTGGGAGGTACTTAGGTCATAAGGATGGAGCCTTCATGAATGGGATTAGCGCTCTTATAAAGGAGAACCCACAGAATTCCCTAGCCCACTTCTACCATATACAGACACAGCCAGAAGACACCAGCTATGAACTAGGAAGAAGCTTCTCACCAAAACATGACCATGCTGGTGCCCTGATCTTGGAATTTCCAGCCTATAGAACTGTGAAAAGGAAATTTCTGTTGTTTATAAGCTACCAAGTCTGTGGTATTTTGTAATAGCAGCCTGAACAGATGAAGATGAGGCTTAGGAAACATTTTTAAAATGTCTACAACCCGACAGAGTTACTTTTTTGCACTTTGGGGTTTTGAACAAGATGGATTCATTGCACAAAAGGGCACCACTGGTAGCCGTTTAGAATGGCAATGGCCAGAAACAGCCTGGAAACTTCACATTAGCTGGCAGAATATCTCCAAATATTTCTTTCTTAAAAATTCTAAAGATGAAAGAAGAGTTCAGGTTAGATGACTGTTCAGTCCCCAGCTGCCCTACAGAGAATGCCAATTAAGCCCAAATCACATCCTGGAGGTACAGCATGTGGCCCTCTAATCATTGATCTATCCCTAATGATGACCAGCTCATATCAAGGAGCGATATCTCCTTAGAGTCCAGTATGATTGATTGAAATCAAACCCTAATTTAAATGTGATTATGCCAATGAATTGCATACTTTCTTTTGGTTATAAATCATAGTAATGCTAGAAGTTTTGTTCTTAGCACAGCCTTAATTTGCAGCTTTTGACTTCCTAGATATGGGTAAGTTAGGCCCTTTCAGTGAGAATTTATGACTTACCATGTCTCTGAGAGTCAAAAGCAACAATATGCCCCAACTTTCCTCCTGGTCTGCCAGTATCCTATTGGCAAATTTCTGTGGCACAGGCTAGTGTGATTCAGCCTATCATAGAATCAACTTAGTCCCTTCTTACAGGGACCCTTCCTACAAGTTTGTACATGGTGATCAGGGTTATATTCTTTGAGAAAAGGTGCTCTGGATCTCCAAGGGCAAGTTCAAAACCTGGAAGCTCTACCTGGAAAGATTTAGATTCCCTGTTGAAGAATCATTCCCTCTAGAACACCTCTACAGGGCTCAAAAGCTTAAGAAGTACCAAATGTACTGGTGGAAGCTCATTTGTTTTAATTGTATGCTATATTTCACAACCTGTGTCCTTCATAAAACCAGAGTTCTGTTATGAAAACAAAAATATCTACCCCAAAGCAGTCTGAGCCCCACTCTTAATTGATTCAAGCATGGCTCATCAGGATACAACCAATGATGAGAACGTGGCCATTGGCTTGGTCTTTCTTTTACTTAGAAGAATGTGTGTAATAGATATACATTATCCCTTCATTTCCATTTCTATACCTCAGTTGGACAGAGTTTTAGCTGGGTTCTACAGTTATGACATGATTTCCTTCCCCTCTGTGTACATCTGTTTAAGAAAGAGCAGTCTATGACTCTGAATTCTGGTAGCTGCAAACCCTAGGAAATGTATAGTATCATATGATTCATGCCAAGATAAAGCACCAGACTAAGAAATCCAATGCTTTTTGTCAGCTACTACCTATTCCACAGTGATTGCAAACCAAAGTTCAGAATATCATTTCCTTAGCTCTTGCCGCGGTGTTAAGCTTTTTAACTTTGAAGACAAGCAGAATTTAAATGATGCCCATAAAACTATGTGCACTATAGATACGGCTTACACTCTAATCCACATTTGTAATATCACTATGAAATGGATCCACCTGTTTTACCCTTCCTGATTGCCTAAGAGAAGGAAACTACTATCAGCACTGAATATTCACCTCAGAAAAAACAACCATCAGAAATGAACTAGCCATGCCCTACATCACTCTTTAGGGTTTTTTTAAAGGTATATTTATCCCAGGGAATCCTTTATTATGCTGATGTTACTCCACATACAACTCTGTACATCCCAAAGTCTACCTTATTTTCACATTCTTTTGCAACTACCAGGGATTCACTGTTTCCATTGAACCATTTAGATTTTGTCTCCAATGTCATATTGATCAATACATGCAAACAGACCAAACAGAATCCCAGTCAGCTTTTTTGTAGAATTTGACAAGCTGATTATAAAATTATTGTTGAAATGCAAAAGATCTAGAATAACCAAAATGATCTGCAAAATAAAGAAGAAGTTTTGAGAACTCATATTGTTCGATTCGACAACCTACTTTAAAAACTATAGTAATCCAAATAGTGTAGTATTGGCATAAAAACAGATGTACAAATCAAAGGAACAGAAGAGAGGTTTTAGACATAGAACCACACATATATGGTCAATTTATTTTCAATAAAGGTGCTAAGATCATTGAAAAAGGATTTTTTTAAGTAGCCAGAAAAACTGGATATCTACATGCAAATATTTATACATATAGGTGTATATAGATACAGATATGTTTATATACCTATATGCATACATAATATTGATGTATATATACCTGAAGCCATATAGAAAAATTAAATTGAATTATGTCATTGATGTAAATATAAGAATTTGAACTATAAAACTTCTAGGGAAAATGTAGGATAAAAACTTTTGTGACCCTGGATAGGGTAAACATTCCCTAGAAACGATATTCAAAGTAAAAATCATTTTAAAATGACACATTGGGTTTCATCCAAAATAAAAACTTTTCATTCAAGACAAACTGTCAAAAAACGAACATGCAAGCCACAGACTGGGAAAACGCCAAATGTTCACCAACTGATGAATAGATAAAACAGTTGTGTGTTCTATACAATGGAATACAATTCAGAAATGGAAAGGAATGAACTACTGATATATGTAGCCATATGGATGAATCTCAAAGCAACATAAGGTAAAGAAGCCAAACACAAAACTCTAACCACTGTACGATTTCATTTATATAAAATAGTAGAAAAGACAAAACTATAGTTGCAGAGGGCAGATCTATAGTTACCAGGGCCTGGAATTGGGAAGAGGAGAATGGCTGCAAAAAGTCCAGAGGGAACTTCAGGAGATAATGCAAATATAATATATCTTTGTTATGGTGTGGTCAAAAGACTATATACATTTGTCAAAACTCACTGAATAGTAAAGTTAAAACTGGTGGATTCATTTTATGGAAATTATACCTCAATGAAACTGATTAAAATATACTTGATGAAAAAGATATCATATAAAACGATATACGATATACAAAAAAGATATAAAGATATTTGATACATATGCTTATAAACTTCATATGTGTGTATACTTGATATTTAATAAAGATAAGTGTCAGCTTTGTAGCCTCTTTCCTTAGGTATTGTGGGTATAATAGTTGCTAATAATTAAGCTACACAGTAAATACCATCGGAATGAGTAAATCAAAGTATTATTAATTATAATACCAATTTTTAAAATTAAAAGAACATGAATTTGCACAAGTGTATTTCTTTTTGACCAATAGAGGCACACCGCTCACCACCCCTTTGATAAGAACAATCACTAGATGGGGCCTGGGGCAAATATGTAGGAAGGTGAGTGCATAAGATATGCGTGAAGCAGGCACTGGTTGGGCAGGGGATATACAGAGAGCAGCCATCTGGAGTGGCCTAACCATACACTCCACCCCTACATACCCTGCACGACCCTTAGAGTCTTGGTCTGCCCCTCTTCCTAGATATCCCTGGGGTCAGGTATGTAGGGGGCACTGCAACCAGATACCACAAATACAACACAGACACAAGCAGCTAAAGAGTAATGCCATTAGGGGTGGACCCATTAGGTCTTCCCAAACAAAAGACAGTTAATCCCACTATTTGCACTTGTGTGTCCAGAAGCCAGCCTATTCCGTTCCACACAGTATAGCCCAGGGCTCATGGGCAGTCAGCTGTACAGTAACATTTACCAACGGGGGTCCTTCTGATGTATTGGCATGTGGGACAGAAAGATGGTGAGAGTTTCTCCCCCGTGGTCAGTAGTCCCCACATAGTCACAGTAGCCAGGTCAATTTTGCATGAGTGTATTTGTTGATTGACTGATCAATTACCAGCGTGCCTGAATAATTACCTTGAGAACTGTTCTAGTTGTCTGAAGGTCATGCTATATGCAGGAGTTTCATGCTTACAAAATGGACAATTATCAATTAACTCAAACTCATATGCTACATGAAATCAACTAGGGGTAAGCAGAAGCAACAGAAACAGAAGGTCAATCAATAGTTGCCAGAGCTTGGAATACAGGCAAAATAAAAGAATTCAAAACCATAAAAGATCCGGGAAGTAAATACATTCGAATGTCAGGGAAGAAAAATAAGGTTAAAACCCTTTAAAGCACCCATGCATGTGCACAGCATTATTTTGCTTCACTACTTCTGACTAACCAATTATATTAATTATAATCACTAAGCAAAGATCTCAGCAGTGCATACCTGTGTTATAATGAAGTGTCTGCTTATTCTTAGTCCCAAAAGAGATCTGCAGCTCACAAAGACCCTGCCATATGGAAAACTGTGAAGCCAGCTGCCTTAAGGACCCCGTGGAATATGTCAGACTAAAAGATATAAGTGATAAACAAATTAATGGTTATCCTAATGCATCTGGCATGAGAAAAAGTCTATCAGGACATTTATTGTGGATGAAGGAATGTCATTGATTAATCTGCAATCTCCTGCTGTTCATCCGTCAATAGCTCCTTTTAGAAGTTGTGTCCCTCTTTGTCACATTAGGTAAACATTTCATATAAGTTGTAGTGCTTCTGTATATTCATAAACCACTTTCTAGATGATCTAACCAGACCTACACCTTACATTTACCTAAACTGAACTCTCCAAGCCACCAATTTCACAATATCTTCTCTTATATAATACTTACCATATCCCTGCAATGTTGTATGAAGTATCATCTTCTTGGTCTTGACTTTGGCTCTTCTCTAGTATGTTCTATATCCCACACCCCAGTGCTGCAATTTGGGGGAGCCACAGGTAGGGTTATACTCAACCAAACTACCTATGACCAAGGCACAGAATTAGGGCAACTATCTTTGTAGCTCAGTCGGCTCCTACGGTGGGCGTGAATTACCATGGTAAGAAAACCCTGTTTATGCTCCTCATAATGTATTAGCCCAGGCTTAGAAGTAATAACTGTTTGACAGTCTAACAACTGTCTTCATCTAGTATGCAGTGAAGTGGTTCAGCAGTATTAATTCTTTGTAAAAGAAAAGCATGGTATTACTGCCCAAAGAGGATTTGAAATTGTTCTTTCATTTGAGAAGCGGATACAGCTTTATGTAACTTATGTAGCCATCACCTTGAACAAGTACAGTGTAATCATAAAGCACATTTATTATTGTTATTTTTGTTTTCGTTGAACCCTTATATTTATTTAGTTTGGCTATTTCTGTAGCTCTAGAAAAAAAAAAGAAACAAAAATGCTGTTGGACTCATGGATTTTTAAAATCATTTTTATGTAATACAGGTCCTCTGAGAACAAATAAAATATACAGCCCCATGTAATAATTAAAACTGCATATTTAATAGAAAGTTAAAGCTCCTCTCCTCCCCTTGAAGTCAGTGAAAGGGATATGTTCTTTTCACACCTTGTCTTTCAATTCCTCTTTCCCAAACTGGGTAATTCAGGTTTATATTCTAACTAGGGTTTGAGCAGGGGGAGGGAGGAGAGGTAATGGAGTCGGACTCTCTGTGTATGACTACTACTGACCAGGGAATCTAAGTCTGCCATTCTCTGAACTTGAGGCTGCCTTTCTGGCAGGGTGATTCATGGGTTCCTAAAGCATGACACATTTCTGGACATGCTTATCTGTGGTTTCCTTGATGAGGGCTGTACCCATCAGAGTCCCACAGGGTACAGATGGCATCCTCAAATCCAGATCATTTGAAGAAGGTTTACTTTAAAAGGGACTATTTACAAAACGAGGTGGACCATATGCAGACCACAAGAGAAAGTGAAATAACATGGGGTTAGTGACAGGGGGAGTTACCACCTCTAGCCCTGAATGGATAAGGGGAGGGAGTGGTCACCAGTACCGAGAAGGAAACAGTCATGTAGAGAAAGTCAATATAAGAAAAATGGAGACCTTTGGTAAAATGGATATTAAAGGTTGAGGGGCCTCAGAGAAAAAGAGCTAGGAAACAAATATCCTGACCTGATCTCCTCCTTCCCTCAGATGTTCTGATGTGGATCCCCACTGGGAAACCCAACTGGAAGCCAAAGGGCAAGGGAACCCTTTGATGTAGTGCATAAAGGTTAGCCTTCCAGAGCAAGGAGCAGATGTAGAAGGGTAGAGAGAGGATGTTGAAGAACAGATGGATGGGAGCCAGAACAAGCACCAATTAATCTCTCTTCTGGTTCCTCTCTAAAACTGCCTTCAGCCCCTAGCATCTTCTAATATCCACAATTTCCCTCTGCTAAAGTATGTTACTATTCTAGGTGTCCCTTTTGCTGAGAACCAAAGATACTGATAATATGGACATGACCCTTTAAGTCTACAGGAAACTCTCATCGGTTTTAACAACAAACTCAGGAAGTATAAGCAGCCCTATAAAAATGTGTTTAATTTGGTTCACCAATGGGTAACCAACTTGTCTCATGCCCTTTAGATTTCTCTGGCATGAATGAGAATTAGATGAAACTGTAAGGGACACAAATTAAGACATCCATGTAGTCCTCTTAAACTCCTTTCCATAGACTTGAGGTGAGGGGCAAACACTCCTCACCTCTACTTCTGCTTGAATGTCAAGAAGAAAATGGATAACCTTAGATTCATACTTCCAAAGCTTAGTATCCTCAGCTGAAAAAGACCATATATTTAGTTTTTTCTGGAAGAAAAATGTTGATATATACTCTAATTGTCCCAGTTTGGGATATACTCTTGTCGCTGAACAGTAACCAGGAATAGAAGTACTATGACTGGTCCAACCTGGGTGATGCTCTCCTCTATGGCTGGAGCTGAGGATCCACATGACTGAAGGCCCTACAAGTACCAGATTCCCAAAGGAACAAGATGCAGGATGATGGTAAAACCTGCTTATTAGACAAAACTGTACCTATTATTTTTTCTATAGTATGAACCCAGAATCTTAAAAACGAGCTTTAGAAAATTCCAAGGTCAATCAAAATTCTAAACAGAATCCTGAACAGATGACATGTAATACGTAATGCTACTTGATGTGGGAGGACTCAAGGGTATACATAACTGAAATGCATGGTCAAGGACAAGTTTAGGGCAGATCAAAAACTACAGGAGATGATTTACTGAAGGTCCTGGAAAAAAGCATTGCTTTAACACCTTAATCACAAAACTCCTGTGGTTCTCAAAACTGCACTTTATAACAGACTTTGACACTTGCAAATTTGACTTGTAAGACTGCAACCCCCTGTTCACTTTCTTTTTTTTACATCTTTATTGGAGTATAATTGCCTTACAATGGTGTGGTAGTTTCTGCTTTATAACAAAGTGAATCAGTTATACATATACATATGTTCCCATATCTCTTCCCTCTTGCATCTCCCTCCCTCCCACCCTCCCTATCCCACCCCTCTAGGTGGTCACAAAGCACCGAGCTGATCTCCCTGTGCTATGCGGCTGCTTCCCACTAGCTATCTATTTTACATTTGGTAGTGTATATATGTCCATGCCACTCTCTCACTTTGTCACATCTTACCCTTCCCCCTCCCCATATCCTCAAGTCCATTCTCTAGTAGGTCTGAGTCTTTATTCCTGTCTTACCCCTAGGTTCTTCATGACACTTTTTTTCTTAGATTCCATATATATGTGTTAGCATATGGTATTTGTTGTTCTCTTTCTGACTTACTTCACTCTGTATGACAGACTCTAGGTCCATCCACCTCATTACAAATAGCTCAATTTCATTTCCTTTTATGGCTGAGTAATATTCCATTGTATATATGTGCCACATCTTCTTTATCCATTCATCCGATGATGGACACTTAGGTTGTTTCCATCTCCTGGCTATTGTAAATAGAGCTGCAATGAACAATTTGGTACATGAGCAGTATGTTTCAAAGTTTAGTCCTCCTAACCATCACTTGAGGGACAGGTTACAAAAATCTCTGGCCTTCCTCACAGAAATTTTGACATAGTAAACATAGGATGAAACCCGGGAGTCAGCATGTTAAACAAGCATGAGGTGATTTTAAAAGATGGCCCATAAATTGATAAAAACAAAAACATCAAAAATACTTTTAAATTATTTGCCCTTGAATCAAAAGACACACTTCTAGCTTTGCAACTTATTTCTACTGTACTTCCCTTACTCTTCTATCTGTATAACCCAGTTTAGAAATCTCCTTATTTGCAGTCTTCATCAAAAGCCATCTAGCATCTTCTAGAATACCAGTAATGGGAAACTTACTACTTTTAAAAGGAGTGTATTGCAGAGCTCATTTATACAATCTTGAGTCTACTGTGCTTTTTAGCATTTTCTTTTCTAGTTTCCATATAAGATATAGAACTGGGTTTGTGAGGAGATGCATATTTGGCCAAGATTATTCTGTTCTAGGTAAGACTGCCATGCTGATACAGAGTGTACCAAGTATACTCTGGGGTCTAACTTCATTTATTTGCATGTAGCTATCCAGTTGTATAAATATTTCATTGTTTCAACCATTTATTGAAAAGCTGATTCTTTCCGCATTTGAATGGACTTGACATAATTACCTAAATCCAATTGACCATAGATGTATCAGTTTATTTCTCGACTCTAAATTCTTTTCCATTAATTGATATTTTTAATCTTAAGCTAGTAGCATACTGTCTTGAAAACTGTAGCTTTGTACTAAATTTTCCAACAGGAAAGTGTGAGTAATTTGACTATGTTCTTTTTCAGGATTGCTTTGGCTATTCTAGGCTTGTGAATATCTGCAAAAAAGGCACTGGGGATATTAACTGGGATTGCATTGAATCTGTAGATCAATTTGGGGAGGATTTCCGTATTAATAACACTGCCTCCTGATCCATGAATGTGGGATGACTTTTCATTTATTCAGGTATACTTTATTTCAACAATATTTTGTGATTTTTAGAGTACAAGTTTGCAGCTTCTTTTGTTTAACTTATTCCTAAGCATTTTATTAACTTTGATACTTTTATAAATTGGACTAACTTATTAATTTTACTTTTGAATTGTTCATTGCTAGTGTATAGAAATACCATTGCTTTTTGTATATTGATTTGTATCCTGCAATGTTCCTGAACTTGTTTATTAGTTCTAATATCTTTCTGTGGATTCTGAGTATTTTCTACATGCAAAGTCATGTCTTACTCATATAGTTTAACTTCATTCTTTTTATGATATAATAAAAACATATTTAGATTTGTCCCAGTTCCTGGCACAGTACTCTGAAAACCTTTGGAATCTCTGGAGTAATAAGAGTGTCTTTTATATGCTAATGAGATGACTAGTAGCTGAGGGATCTTAAATAGCTTCAGATGGGGGCTGGTTGCCAGAAAAATCAAGTCACGATTAGAGGGTTGGTATTTTCAGCCCCCTCCCTGATCTCAAAGGAGTGTAGAGGGACTGGAGATTGAGTCAATTACCAATGGCCAATGACAATCAATTATATATGTAATGAAACTTCTAACAACCCCTAAATGATGGGGTTCTGGAACTTCTGCGTTGGTAAACACTACAAGATGCTGAGAGGGTGGCACACCCAGAGTGTGCCCCTTTTCCCATAATTTGCCTGATGCATCTTTTCCATCTGACTGTTTGAGTTGTATCCTTCATAATAAACAGTACGTAAAGCACTTTCCTAAGTTCTGTAAGTTGTTCTAATAAATTATCAAATCCAAGGAGAGGGTCATGGGAACCCCTGATTTATAGCTGGTCAGTCAGAAATGCAAGTAGTAACCTAGGACTTGAGACAGGAGTCTGAAGTGGGGGCAGTCTTGTGGTCCCATGTGGGTAGGTATTGGGGGGACAGGGTATGGCTGTATGTGCACTCAAGTCTTGTGGGACTGAACTCTTAACCTATCGGGTCTGTGCTAGCTCCAGTGATTTTGTGTCAGAATTAAATTGAATTATAGAACACCCAGTTGGTGTCTGGAGAATTAGACAATTGTTTGACGTGGGAAAAAACATCATACATTTGGTGTCAGAAGTGTCATGGGTAAAAACAGCTCAGACTTTCCAATCTGGATGACTTTTATCACTTTTAATTGACTGAATGCCCTGACTAGAATTACCACTACAATGTTGAATAGGAGTTGCGAGAACATACATCCTTGTCTTGTTCCTAATATCAGGGGGTGTCCAGGACCATATTATCTGCTGTTCCTTCTTCTTGAACCACTTTTCTCCTCCAGGTCTTTGTGGCACCAGCTCCTTCATACCTTTCAGATATCAGCTCAAATATTCCTATTCAGAGAGGACCCATACATTTCTAAAACAGCTTCCTGTCTCTGTCCAAACTCCCATCACTGTCTATTCCATTCTCTTTTATAAGTTTCATTGTATTTATTTATATTTGAAAGTATTGTACTTAATTTGTCCAATCACCTTTCCACATTCCATTGCTGGAATCTTAGATCAATGAGAG
The DNA here is from genome assembly GCF_963924675.1 of Phocoena phocoena. Classification (NCBI taxonomy): domain Eukaryota; kingdom Metazoa; phylum Chordata; class Mammalia; order Artiodactyla; family Phocoenidae; genus Phocoena; species Phocoena phocoena. The sequence continues at coordinate 119,950,363 of NC_089240.1, forward strand.
CTGATCCCTTCTCTAACTTGTTCAATGTCCCTCATGCTTATAACACTATCTGACACATGGTAGGCATTAAATAAATATTTGTTGAATAAATGAACAGATAAATAAATGAATTAATTAATCAGTCAACATATTAATATGTACTTGAAGCAGAGCTTCTCAACCAGAATGACACAGAATACCAAACGGTCTTAAAAGGGTGTATCTGATATATTGATGCTTTCAGCAATATCCCTCCCCATCCTAGAAGACAGCCTCATCCATTTTTCTAGGTAAATTGTACAAATAATATCTATGTATGCCATGATGTTTTTAAAAAGTTTGGGTAAATTGGTAGAGATGACTTCTCTTATTCTTACTCCTTTATTTTTTTCTTGCTTTAAAAAATAGATGCATTCAAAAAAAAAAAATAGATGTATTCATCTACCCAAGTGGAAACAATGGAGAGGCTGACTACTGACTGTAGGAAAGCAGTCCAAATAGTCATTTCAAAGCAAGATTTACCTTCACTGCAACAAATGTTCCATGCCTATAAAGAGAAGAAAGTATATGTGGGTAGGTACTGGGGGGACAGGGTATGGCTGTATGTGCACTCAATGAGCTGCTGTTCCAAAACACCTTTGCCTAAAAGATGTGGAATGATCATAAATCCTGGAGTGAGTAGCCCAGTGGTCTGCAACTGACACTTCCTATTTGTTACCTAAAGCCGAGACAGAATGCCCCATCGGTTGCCCTGAATATACTGAAAAGAACATATGCTTTTCAGTAAATCATTGTTTCTACAAATCTTGAGTGTCAGTACCAAAGGAATTGTTTTTTCCTTACTGATATGCAGCCACTCAAAGAAGTAACCACCTTACAGACAGATGGCTCTGCTTTAGCCAAGCCATCCAGGATGGGGAGCTGGTATCCAGGATAAGGGGTCACACTGGAAATAGTGCCTCAAAGGGAGAGTCTGGGAAGGAGGAAGGGAGGGAAGGAGAGGAAGAGGGAGAGAGGGAGAAAAAAGAAAAGTAAAGAAAGGAGAAAAGAATAAAGAAAGAAAAGAAAGGAATGAGTTTATCTTTATGAAGATATTATATATATATATATATATATATATATATATATATATATATATATAGTGTGTGTGTGTATATATATATATATATTCTATTTCTGAATGTAGAACTGGAAGAAATTTCCAGAAATTCATTACCTGTTATAATAATCTTTTGACCATAATTGAATTACATGTAGTCAACCACAAAGTCTGTGTGTGTTTAAAGAGCCACAGCATTGTATTAAAGACCTTGCCCTATTTCCCCGGGGGCAGCTTCCAAAGTGAGGTTCAAAGCCTAGCATAGGGAAGACCTTCAAGATGGTGGAGGAGTAAGTCGTGGAGATCACCTTTTTCCCCACAGATACATCAGAAATACATCTACATGTGGAAGGACTCCTACAGAACAAGTACTGAACGCTGGCAGAAGACCTCAGATTTCCCAAAAGGCAAGTAACTAACTCCCCATGTACCTGGGTAGGGCAAAAGAAAAAAGAAAAAACAGGCACAAAAGAATAGGGACGTGACCTGCCTCTCTGGGAGGGAGCTGTGAAGGAGGAAAAGTTTCCACACACTAGGAAGCCCCTTCACTGGTGGAAACGGGGGATGGGTGGGGGGTAAGCTTCAGAGCCACAGAGGAGAGCACAGCAATAGGGGTGCAGAGGGCAAAGCAGAGAGATTCCCGCATGGAGGATAGGTGCCGCCAGCACTCAACAGCATAAGAGGCTTGTCTGCTCACCTGAAGGGGCGGGCAGGGCTGGGAGCTGAGGCTTGGGCTTCGGAGGTCAGATCCCAGAGAGAGGACTGGGGTTGGCTGCATGAACAAAGCCTGAGGGGGCTAGTGCACCACAGCTAGCCTGGAGGGAGTCCGGGAAAAAGTCTGGAGCTGCCTAAGAGGCAAGAGACCATTGTTTCACGGTGCACGAGGAGATGGGATTCAGAGCACCGCCTAAACAAGCTCCAGAGATTGGCGTGAGCCGCGGCTATCAGCGCAGACACCAGAGACAGGCATGGGATGCTAAGGCTGCTGCTACAGCCAACAGGATCCCTGTGTACAAGCAAAGGTCACTATCCACACCTCCCCTCCCATGAGCCTGTGCAGCCCATCACTGGAGGGTCCTGTGATCCAGGGACCCCTTCCAGGAGAACACATGGTGCACCTCATGCTACTGCAACCTCACGCCAGCTTCTGCTGCCTCTGCTGCCTCACACTCGCCCCGCATTCCGTACCCCTCCCTACCCCTGGCCAGAGTGAGCCAGAGGCCCCTAATCAGCTGCTACTTTAACCCTGTCCTGTCTGAGTGAAGAACAGCCGCCCTCAGGCGACCTACACTCAGAGGTGGGGCCAAATCCAAAGTTGAAACACAGGAGCTGTGTGAACAAAGAAGAGAAAGGGAAATCACTCCCAGCAGCCTCAGGAGCAGTGGATTAAATCTCCACAATCAACTTGATGTACCCTGCATCTGTGGAAAACCTGAGTAGACAACGAATCATCCCAAAACTGAGGCTGTGGACTTTGGAAGCAACAAATGGAGATTTCAGGTTTGCTCTCTGCATCTAATTTGTTTCTGGTCTTATGTTTATCTTAGTTTAGTATTTAGAGTTTATTATCATTGGTAGATTTGTTTAGTGATTTGGTTGCTCTCTTCCTTTTTTTTACATATACATATATATTTTTGTTTCCTTTTTCTCTTTTTGTGAGTGTGTATGTGTATGCTTCGTTGTGGATTTTGTCTGTATAGCATTGCTTTTACAATTTGGCCTAGGGTTCTGTCTGTCCTTTATTTATTTATTTAGCATAGTTTTTAGTGCTTGTTATCACTGGTCAATTTGTTTTCTGGTTTGCTTGCTCTCTTCTTTCTTTCTTTTCCTATTACTTTCTAACTTCTTATTTATAATAATTTTTTATTTTAATAGCTTTATTTTATTTATTTTTTCTTTCTTTCTTTTTTTCTCCCTTTTCTTCTGAGCCATGTGGCTGACAGTGTCTTTGTGCTGTGCCCAGGTGTCAGGCCTGTGCCTCTGAGGTGGGAGAGCTGAGTTCAGGACATTGGTACACCAGAGACCTCCTGGCTTCACATAATATCAAACAGCAAAAGCTTTCCCAGAGATCTCCATCTCAAAACAAAGACCCAGTTCCACTCAACAACCAGCAACCTACAGTGCTGGACACCCTAAGCCAAACAACTATCAATACAGGAACACAGCACCATTGATTAGCAGAGAGGCTGCCTAAAATCATAATAATGTCACAGACACCCCAAAAGAGACCACCGAATGTGGTCCTGTCCACCAGAAAGACAAGATCCAGCCTAATCCAACAGAACACAGGCAGCAATCACCTCCAACAGGAAGCCTACACAACCCACTGAACGAACCTTAGCCACTGGAGGAAGACACCAAAACAACAGGAACTACGAACCTGCAGTCTGTGAAAAGGAGATCCCAAACACAGAAAGTTAAGCAAAATGAGAAGATAGAGAAACACACAGTAGATGAAGGAACAAGGTAAAACCCCACCAGACCAAACAAATGGAGAGGAAGTAGGCAGTCTACCTGAAATAGAATTCAGAGTAATGATACTAAAGATGATCCAAAATCTTGGAAGTAGAATGAAGAAAATACAAGAAACATTTAACAAGGACCTAGAACTGTAGAGCAAACAATGATGAAAACCACAATAAATGAAATTAAAGATTCTCTAAAAGGGATCAATAGCAGAATAACTGAGGCAGAAGAATGGATAAGTAACCTGGAAGATAAAATAGTGGAAATAACTGCTGCACAGCAGAATAAAGAAAAAAGAATGGAAAGAATAGAGGACAGTCCCAGAGACCTCTGGGACAACATTAAATGCACCAACATTTGAATTATAGGGGTCCCAGAAGAAGAGAAAAGGAAAGGGACTGAGGAAATATTTAAAGAGATTACAGTTGAAAACTTCCCTAATATGGGAAAGGAAATAGTTAATCAAGTCCAGGAAGCACAGAGAGTCCCACACAGGATAAATACAAGGAGAAAAATGCGAAGACACATATTAATCAAACTATCAAAAATTAAATACAAAGAACAAATATTAAAAGCAGCAAGGGAAAAACAACAAATAACACACAAGGGAATCCCCATAAGATATTAACAGCTGATCTTTCAGCAGAAACTCTGCAAGCCAGGAGGGAGTGGCAGGACATATTTAAAGTCATGAAGGAGAAAAACCTACAAGCAAGATGACTCTATCCAGCAAGGATCTCATTCAGATTTGACAGAGAAATTAAAAACTTTACAGACAAGCAAAAGCTAAGAGAATTCAGCACCACCAAACCAGCTTTACAACAAATGCTAAAGGAGCTTCTCTAGGCAGGAAACACAAGAGAAGGTAAAGACCTACAATAACAAACCCCAAACAATTAAGACAATGGTAATAGGAACATGCATACTGATAATTACCTTAAATGTAAATGGATTGAATGCTCCTATCAAAAGACACAGACATAGACTGGCTGAATAGATACAAAAACAAGACCCGTATATATGCTGTCTACAAGAGACCCACTTCAGACCTAGGGACACATGCAGACTGAAAGTGAGGGGATGGAAAAAGATATTCCATGCAAATGGAAATCAGAAGAAAGCTGGAATAGCAATTCTCATATTAGACAAAATAGACTTTAAAATAAAGACTATTACAAGAGACAAAGAAGGACACTACATAATGATCAAGGGATCAATCCAAGGAGAAGATATAACAATTGTAAATATTTATGCACCCAACATAGGAGCACCTCAATACATAAGGCAAATACTAACAGCCATGAAATGGGAAATTGACAGTAACACAATCATAGTAGGGGACTTTAACACCCCACTTTCACCAATGGACAGATCATCCAAAATGAAAATAAATAAGGAAACACAAGCTTTAAATGATATATTAAACAAGATGGATTTAATTGATATCTATAGGACATTCCATCTGAAAACAACAGAATACACATTCTTCTCAAGTGCTCATGGAACATTCTCCAGGATAGATCATATCTTGGGTCACAAATCAAGCCTTAGTAAATTTAAGAAAATTGAAATCATATCAAATATTTTTTCTGACCACAACGCTATGAGACTAGATATCAATTACAGGAAAATGTCTACATTTTAAATGCCCCTTTTCCCCAGTGCTCTGTAGTTTTTCCAACATTGTAATTACTGCACTGTAGTGAAAGTATCTGTTTATATATCTGTTTGTGCAACTAAACTGATAGCTCTCTTAAAGTGGAGGTTTTGTGTTTGTTCTCTTTGTCTCTGCATGAGAACTAGCCCACTCTTTTCTTCCTAGTACATTGATACTCAATATTTATTGATCTTTTACTAATGTTAGGTTGGTATATATTCTGACTCTGGACTCTCTCATAATTACTGTGGAAACTTAGATCATATTCTGATGACCATGTGAACAATTGGCCTTGGCAGATGGTAAAAACAGCCTGGAAATAGCATGTGCACCTTATTCTCAGTGGTATATCCAGCAAAGCTAAAACCATGGGGAACTAATAAGCTGACCTTTGGACAGAGGCCAAGATCTGGGGTGGGCGTGGGGGATTTTTGGACAAGCAAAAGAGAAACGTGTAAATGATGCTATCGGGACCTCTGGGTTGGAGCAAGGGATGGAGGCAGCAGACGAAAGAATGAGAGGTAATTTAGTACCCCTGGCAAGGGCCAAGGAAAAAGTTTTTAAATCCAGGAAGGAACAGCTGGGGTAACATTGACATGAGCACATGCAGAACAGCATCAAAGAAAGTAGATGGGCATTTAAACTTTGCCGCTTTTTAGTACTAGCTACTGACTTCTCTTGGGCATTTGTTCTCTTAATAGACCTAGAATTTCTCTCTGCTTAGCTATCTTTCTCTCTGTTTTTTTGCCCCCCACCCTATCCCTCTGATCTCAGCTACCTTGGGACTCTAGCCAATGCATTACTCTTTCTCAGCAAGAACTCTCTTTTTTCTTTGTTTAATGTGATAACAGTGCCTTTGTGTTAGTAGATCTCAACATGATATGTATCACATAACATTAGTAGTGGTTACCACTCACTGGGCTTTGTGGGTGAGGGGAACTGACCCACTGGATGGGGCAGAAAGTGGAATAAAACAACAGGGGAGAGGGATAAGAAAAAAATCAGGAGACTAGGGAACTAGATAGGCTGATTCAGGGGGCAGCAATTTTATACCAGAACCCTACCTTCCTATGGCAAACGGCTTGGTGATGTGAACATGATAGGTTTGATTATGCCCTTAGAGCATTTATTACAAGGTTTTTTGCATAGGACCTTGCAAGCTTCAAAGCAGATTTTAGAGATATTTTCCTATATTTCCTTTGGCTCCTCATCCATGACTCCAGTCCCCATGACCCTAGTCCAACTTTCTCTATTGCCTTTTCTTTGGAGAAGTAGGCCTGTTGAAAGTAACACCCTCATGTGTTCCTTCTGGTCCACAAATATTCAGGACGATTACTTCCCATTTCCTTAATCTTGAAAGAGGCAATTATATGTACAGGAAATCACAAAATTGCCATGCCCAGGTAGACGAAAAATGTAGCTTCTCCATATATACCTTCTCTGACTTTCCTAATGAGCACCCCTCTTACACACACACACACACACGCACGCACACACAAACACACACACACACACACACACACACACATCTCCCTATAAGTAGCATGGATATATCACTTTAAGTAACAAATATCTACTCGAATGGCTTAGACCAGTTTTCAGAGTTCATTCCTCCACCCCCTGTTCCTCTCCAAGATGAATTTTAGATATACGGGGAAGGCAAGCTTACCTGACTTGGGAACTGCAAAGAAGAGGTAAGCCTCATAAGTAAGGCCTTCCATTGTCCAGAAGTTTCTCTGTTTATCCTTATATATTTCTCATTTCCCTGAACATGTAGTATCTTGCTGTCCCCCAGTTCTAAAATCTGTGGCTTGTGACCTCACATCCTGGCATTTTGGTTCTCAGTGACCATTTCTAAGTTAGTAATTGGTCTGCATTTCTGTTCGCACAGGTGACTCAGACCCTTGAGTTAGGATTGGCACTCTGACCCAGTTGATTTGCCCTGTAGCACTCAGTTTTAAGGCCATGTTACCCCTACCTTTGTGGCCTTTTCTTGAAAATTCTCTAAGAAGCAACCTTTCTTACCTCTTTGATACTCTACATGGAAACTGCAAAGTTTTACATGCTTTCAGCATCACGTGGGGACTGCAATTCCTGACCATATTGTATCACAGCTTTTCTTCTGTCACATCTTCCCTCCAGACTGTAGTGATGCCAGTCTGCAATGTATTCTCAGAAAAGAACATGGGGCTAATCTTATCTGAATTTGGTATTCCTTTAAAATGATCTATATATTTCTGAATCACATCCTTTCCATCCCCAACTGTGGCACCGAAGATGTGGGGCAAAGACCTGATTTCTAATGTTTGTTCAAATTCTATCTTCTTTTCTCCCACAATTCTTCAGGACTAGAAGGAAATAAGCTTCTTTCTTAACAAACACTGGCTTTCAAGCTGATTAGCTTCTTATTTTGATTATTAGAATCTGAATATCCAAACTTTCTTCCTCTTTCTATTTTTGCAACAATTCTAACCTCCTTCCCCAAACTTAAGTACAAATGTGTCTTAGGAATGTCTAGGAAGAAGTTTCTATACATTGACATACTTTAAAAATATGATCTCTATACTATGTGTGAGTAGCTAACTATTGTAGATGTTCTGACTGAAGACAAAGAGAACATGCTGGAATAAGCATGTATACTAGCTCATGAGAACTGACTGTGCACATCTCTTTCCAACTGTGTTAAGCCAAGTTGGTAATTTGACATCAGCCATATTTGTAGTATTTACACCGTGGAAATAAGCAAATGCTATGGATCGGGGGGTTTTGCTTCGTTTTGCTTTTTTAAGAGAGCATTATTCAACATTTACCAGCATACCACTGTATTGGATATATTGCAAAGCCAAGTTTATATCCAGAGAATAGCTATTACCTATATGTGGGATATCTATCAATCAGAATGGCTCTTAGGTAGCCTAGAGAGTCTCAGATGTACCCTCTCCATCTTCCTAAAGCCAAAGAATACTACATGCAAGCCCCCACTGCCAATTCCAGTTTGACAAAGGTAATGGCAAAGTCCACAGGTACACCAGGCTCCTGGCATAACAACATAGCAGTATTAGTAGTACTACCCAGAAATGCATAGCTTCTCCAAATTTGCCCCAATATAGGTATCAAGGGCCATATGTCTTCACCAGTCCTCCTAACAAATTCTGTTTCTATCATTTAAAACAGATAGCCAGATTCAGGAGTACTCAAGTTTGATATTGAAAAACAATGGCTACAATGTATTTTTCCCAGCCATAGTTTACATAATATTTTAAGGTCACTCCTGGTATATGGCTAACAGCCAACAGTTTTAAAAGAGTTTTTAAAGCATTGTGGGGTTTTTGTAGAATAAATTAAAAGCCCCAAATTTATACTTCATTTTTAATCTTATGTTTTTCCTCTGTTAAAAACTAAAACATCTTATGGGTCATAGCCATGGGAATGATATGATATTAACAGCAGATTCCTGCTAAGTTTTCTGATTTTACTAGAATGTGTACTTAAGAAAGGTCAATAACAACAGGAAACAACATTGATCCAGGACCAAAATTAAAGACAGGATCACCTCAGAATAAGATAAATGTTTTAGAGTCTATTGTATCTCCTTTGTTTGACCAATAAAGGTAAGGAAAGACTTACTCTGGAACACTGTTTTTATTTTATCTTGGTTTTGGAATCTAAATTATTTCCACTGTATTTATTTTTGGACATAAAATATGAAATTGGAAAGCCAGTTAGTTAGAATAACAAGAAAAAAAAAGCAAGCAAGCAAAAATTACTTGAAAACGTATTGTTCAAATTCTCATCATCCATGCAGATACGGGAAGATAGTATAGACCCAGCAGCAGTGATGTGATAAAGGAGACTTATGGTATGGTTTCAGAGGGATGTATTTGAACTCTGGCAGAAAGCTGGCATCCTACATAGCCCCACGATTCCATGTGTATGTGTGTTTGCATGTATGCATTTTTCAACTTTTCATAGAAAAATACATATTTCCCAAAATATACAAATATGAGCTATTCATAGTAGATCATAAAGGATCAAAAGTCAAAGTGCTGAATCCTGGTTTTAGCCAATTAATGTAGCTGGAAATCTGTCAGCCACTTCAGCAAGGGATTGAGTTGATTTGTCCAAACTCTAGTCCTTTTTCTCCAATGGCATCCATTTAGGACAGGGTTTCTCAGTCTCATCACTGTTGACATTTCAAGTTGCATAATTATTTGTTGTGTGAGGCTGTCCTGTGCATTTTAGGATGTCTAGCAACATTCTTGGCCCCCACCCACTAGAAGCCATTATCATGCCCCCTTCCAGTTGTCACAACCAAAAATGTCTTTAGACACTGCCACATGTCCCTCGTGGGCAAGATCTGCCCCAGCTGAGAATCACCAATTTAGTGAAAAGGAAAAGAAACTCTTATGTCACATCATGCAGAAAAAATAATTCCAAGTGGATTAAATAACTCAAATGTCTAAAAGAAAAATCATAACTACTAGAAGAAAAGATAGTATATTTTCATAATACTGTTTAAAATACAGTATGTTTGGGAGTTAACTAATTGAAGATGATGTTCCTAAGCAGGATGCGACATCCAAAAGCTTTAAGGGATTGGACTGTATGCAAATTTAAAACTTCTGTTGGGTAAAAGATGCTATAAGTAAAGCTAAATTATAAATCACAAGGTAGGTGAAAGTATTTGAAACATACTGTATATTCTCAAATATTAGACGAGGCTTATTCTGTTCACAGAAAAAATTACTGCCGAGAAAAGTAGAACCCATGTATGGGAGGCCTAATACAGCTTTCTTCTATTGGGGTGTTTCTCAATGCTTAATTTTAAAAAGCAAAATACCATTTTGAGAACATACCAGATTGCTCCTTATTCAGTGTTAATTTTAAATAATTATAGAGCTCACCTGATATAATTTTCCAAAAGTAAAAAGGAGAAAAATAACAAAAATATATTAATTATTGTGACTTAACTACCATAATTGTTAGACACAATTATGTTTTTTTAAAAACTTAAAATTATATTACAAAGTAAACATGTGCTCTTGCTCTTCCTCTCCTTTTTCCCTTTCCCTTCTTTATTTATTTATTCATTCATTTTAAATTTGAAGTATAATTGACATGCAATATTATATTAGTTTTAGGTGTACAATATAGTGATTTTAAATTTATCTGATCAACACAATAAATATAGTTACCATCTGTCACCATTTAAAGTTATCACAGTATTGTTGACTATATACTCTTTTCTGTATATTACATTCCAGTGATTATTTATTTTATAACTGGAAATTTGTGCCTCTTAATCCCCTTCACCTATTTTACCCACCTTTCCTACGCATTTTCCCTCTGGCAATCACCAGTGTGTTTTCTGTACCTATGAGTCTATTTCTCTTTGGTTATGTTTGTTTATTTGCTTTGATTTTTAGATTCCACATAAGTGAAATCATACAGTATTTGTCTTTTTCTATCTGACATTTCATTTAGCATAAGACCCTCTAGGTCCATCCATGTTGTTGCAAATGGTAAGATTTCATTCTTTTTTATAGCTAATTTATATTTCACTGAATATAGGTACCATGTTTTCCTTATCCATTCATCTATTGATGAGCACTTATGTTGCTTCTATTTCTTGGCTATCGTAAATAATGCTGCCATGAATGTAGGGGTGCATATATCTTTTTGAATAGTGTTTTCATTTTCATTGGATATATACCCAGGAGTGGAATTTCTGGATCATACGGTAGTTCTATTTTTAATTTTTTGAGGACCCTCCATACTGTTTTCCATAGTGACTACACCAATATGCATTCCCTCCAACAGTGTATAAGGGTCCCCTTTTCTTCACATCCTTGCCAACACTTGTTATTTATAGATTCTAAAATGGCACTTGCCAGCACCAGTGTCCTTATGGTAGACCGAGCTTATAAAAATGGGTGCCGCCGGTGTCTGTGTTCCCAGGGGAAGTCACAGTTGCCTCCTACTTCTTTGGTCTGTCTTCTCCCTATGTCTCTTCACATGCCCTTTTCTCTTTGTGTAGCACTGTGTCCAAATGTCCCGTTTTCATAAGGACACCAATTGTATTGGTTTAGGATCCACCCTAATAACCTCAGTTTAACTTGATTACCTCTGTAAAGACCCTATCTCCAAATAGGGTCACACTCTGAGCTACTGGGTGTTAAGACCACAACTATGAATTTGTGGGGGACACACAATTCAACCATAAGAGTACCCATCAATTTTTCCCTTTCTTTTGTTATAATAAAGTACATATCCTTCTTGCTAACTAAGAGTGATAATTTTATGATGTTCTTGACACAGGCTATCCTGCCTTTTTAGTAGGCTCCTCCATTTATCATGTCCTCTCTTGCCTGTATTTTTAACTATTCTTTCCCAACTGGATTATTTCCATTTTCATTTAAACAGATTCAATCTCCAGCAGCCAGAAAGATGAGAAAGAAGGCCCTATATATATTTTAAATTATCTTAGGAGCTAAATTACTTTTTTTACTCCTTTGCCACCATTCAGATCCAAGCTACCGTCAGTCTCTCACCTGCACCATTGACATACCCTCCTAACTGATCTTTGATCCACACTGCCCTGTCCCTCCTAAAATCAATTCTCCATGGGGCATCTAGAGTGATTTTTCCAAAACATAATTTTGACCATATCTCTCCCCTGCTTAAAGCCATAAAACGTCTTCTCATTGCCTTTACAATGCAATTCCAACTCCTTAACGTGGCTTATAAAGTCCCCCTGCCCCCCCTGCCACGATGATCTAGCTCTTGCAAACCCCTTCAGTTTCATTTCTCACCACTTCATTCCCTTTCTACAGGCCAGGCAAATTAAACTCTTTCAGCTGCTTGACTGTACCCATTTTTCTATCTCCTCTTAAGGTCCTTGAACATGCTGTTCTGTCTGTTTGGAATAGAAATAGAATATAAATCCTCCACTTTTCACCTAATGCCTATTCATCTCTTGTATCTCGATTTCACCATTATATCCTCTGGGAAACATTTCCTCACTTCACAGACTTAATTTGGTTTCCTTAGTTATATGCTCTCCTATCGCTCTTTATGAGGACTTATTACACAGTTGGAAGTAACTAAGTACTGGTGACATACTCAATGTTTGTCTTATCCACTTATCTCTAAGCCTGATGAGCTCAAGGAATGTGTCTGGCCTCATCATTATGTGCTCTGGTTTTTAGCCTAGTTATCTGGCCCAGAAGTAATGGTCAATAAATACTTACTCAGTAAATATTACAATTGTAATTGCTTAACGTTGGATTCTTCCTTAAGCAGTTAGCAAAGCACAATAGTTGATATAGAGCAGATGTTTAATAATTAGCTCTTGAATGAATAATAAAACATTAATCATAATAGTGATGTTAACAGGAAGGCAAAATAAACACAGAAATTTGGACAACATATTTTAGGATAAAGAAACAGGGAAAAGATACCTGATCTTCAAAAATGTACTCTGCCATATGAGTTCCAAATATTGGCCCCTAGGTTGATTTTGGTCTTCTGAGTTTGTTCTTGGGAGCTTTAAAATTCAGAAATGTCTAAATTTTGTGTAACCACATTTATAAATATATTTTTCTGTATATATTTAGGGACTGACTATTAATCAATTTCAAACTCTTCTACCACAGAATAATCTATATTCCAAATTTGGTGAGAAACTAAGAAAGGAAACTTTTTTTTTATTGATAATTACTAAATAATGTCCATGCTTTACTTTATTTATTAATTTATTTATTTTGACATCTTTATTGGAGTATAATTGCTTTACAATGGTGTGCTAGTTTCGGCTTTATAACAAAGTGAATCAGTTATACATATACATATGTTCCCATATCTCTTCCCTCTTATGTCTCCCTCCTTCCCACCCTCCCTATCCCATCTCTCTAGGTGGTCACAAAGCACCGAGCTGATTTCCCTGTGCTATACGGCTGCTTCCCACTAGCTATCTATTTTACGTTTGGTAGTGTATATATGTCCATGCCACTCTCTTGCTTTGTCACAGCTTACCCTTCCCCCTCTCCATATCCTCAACTCCATTCTCTAGTAGGTCTTTGTCTTTATTCCCATCTTATCCAGAGGTTCTTCATGACATTTTTTTCCTTAAATTCCATATATATGTGTTAGCATACGGTATTTGTCTTTCCTTTCTGACTTACTTCACTCTGTATGACAGACTCTACGTCCATCCACCTCATTAAAAATAGCTGAATTTCGTTTCTTTTTATGACTGGGTAATATTCCATTGAATATATGTGCCACATATTCTTTATCCATTCATCCGATGATGGACACTTAGGTTGTTTCCATCTCCTGGCTATTGTAAATAGAGCTGCAATGAACATTTTGGTACATGACTCTTTTTGAATTTTGATTTTCTCAGGGTATATGCCCAGCAGTGGGACTGCTGGGTCATATGGTAGTTCTACTTGTAGTTTTCTAAGGAACCTCCATACTGTTCTCCATAGTGGCTGTACCAATTCACATTCCCACCAGCACTGCAGGAGTGTTCCCTTTTCTCCACACCCTCTCCAGCATTTATTGTTTCTAGATTTTTTTTTTTTTTTTTTTTTGGTACACGGGCCTCTCACTGTTGTGGCCTCTCCCGTTGTGGAGCACAGGCCCCGGACGCGCAGGTTCAGCGGCCATGGCCCACGGGCCCAGCCGCTCCGCGGCATGTGGGATCCTCCCGGACCGGGGCACGAACCCGTGTCCCCTGCATCGGCAGGCGGACTCCCAACCACTGCGCCACCAGGGAAGCCCTGTTTCTAGATTTTTTGATGATGGCCATTCTGACTGGTGTGAGATGATATCTCATTGTAGTTTTGATTTGCATTTCTATAATGATTAATGATGTTGAGCATTCTTTCATGTATTTGTTGGCAGTCTGTATATCTTCTTAGAAGAAATGTCTATTTAGTTCTTCTACCCATTTTTGGATTGGGTTGTTTGTTTTTTTGTTATTGAGCTGCATGAGCTGCTTGAAAATTTTGGAGATTAATCCTTTGTCAGTTGCTTCATTTGCAAATATTTTCTCCCATTCTGAGGGTTGTCTTTTGGTCTTGTTTATGGTTTCCTTTGCTGTGCAAAAGCTTTGAAGTTTCATTAGGTCCCATTTGTATATTTTTGTTTCTATTTCCATTTCTCTGGGAGGTGGGTCAGAAAGGATCTTGCTGTGATTTATGTCATAGAGTATTCTGCCTATGTTTTCCTCTAAGAGTTTGATAGTGTCTGGCCTTACGTTTAGGTCTTTAATCCATTTTGAGTTTATTTTAGTGTATGGTGTTAGGGAGTGATCTAATCTCATACTTTTACATGTACCTGTCCAGCTTTCCCAGCACCACTTATTGAAGAGGCTGTCCTTTCTCCACTGTACATTCCTGCCTCCTTTATCAAAGATAAGGTGACCATATGTGCATGGGTTTATCTCTGGGCTTTCTATCCTGTTCCATTGATCTATATTTCTGTTTTTGTGCCAGTACCATACTGTCTTGATTACTGTAGCTTTGTAGTATAGTCTGAAGTCAGGGAGCCTGATTCCTCCAGCTCCATTTTTCGTTCTCAAGATTGCTTTGGCTATTCGGGGTCTTTTGTGTTTCCGTACAAATTGTGAAATTTTTTGTTCTAGTTCTTTGAAAAATGCCAGTGGTAGTTTGAAAGGGATTGCATTGAATCTGTAGATTGCTTTGGGTACTAGAGTCATTTTCACAATGTTGATTCTTCCAATCCAAGAACATGGTATATCTCTCCGTCTACTTGTATCATCTTTAATTTCTTTCATCAGTGTCTTATAATTTTCTGCATACAAGTCTTTAGTCTCCTTAGGTAGGTTTATTCCTAGATATTTTATTCTTTTTGTTGCAGTGGTAAATGGGAGTTTTTTCTTGATTTCACCTTCAGATTTTTCGTCATTAGTGTATAGGAATACCAGAGATTTCTGTGCATTAATTTTGTATCCTGCTACTTTACCAAATTCATTGATTAGCTCTAGTAGTTTTCTGGTAGCATCTTTAGGATTCTGTATGTATAGTATCATGTCATCTGCGAGCAGTGACAGCTTTACGTCTTCTTTTCCAATTTGGATTCCTTTTATTTCCTTTTCTTCTCTGATTGCTGTAGCTAGAACTTCCAAAAGTATGTTGAACATGAGTGGTGAGAGTGGGCAACCTTGTCTTGTTCCTGATCTTAGTGGAAATGCTTTCAGTTTTTCACCATTGAGGACGATGTTGGCTGTGGGTTTGTCATATATGGCCTTTATTATGTTGAAGAAAGTTCCCTCTATGCCTACTTTCTACAGGGTTTTTATCATAAATGGGTGTTGAATTTTTTTGAAAGCTTTCTCTGCATCTATTGAGATGAGCATACGATTTTTCTCTTTCAATTTGTTAATGTGGTGTATCACGTTGATTGATTTGCATATATTGAAGAATCCCTGCATTCCTGGAATAAACCCCACTTGATCATGGTGTATGATCCTTTTCATGTGCTGTTGGATTCTGTTTGCTAGTATTTTATTGAGGATTTTTGCATCTATCTTCATCAGTGATATTGGCCTGTAGTTTTCTTTCTTTGTGACATCTTTGTCTGGTTTTGGTATCCGGGTAATGGTGGCCTCGTAGAATGAGTTTGGGAGTGTTCCTCACTCTGCTATATTTTGGAAGAATTTGAGAAGGATAGGTGTTAGCTCTTCTCTAAATATTTGATAGAATTCGCCTGTGAAGCCATCTGGTCCTGGGCTTTTGTTTGTTGGAAGATTTTTAATCACAGTCTCAATTTCAGTGCTTGTGATTGGTCTGTTCATATTTTCGATTACTTCCTGGTTCAGTCTTGGCAGGTTGTGCCTTTCTAAGAACTTGTCCATTTCTTCCATGTTGCCCATTTGATTGGCATAGAGTTGCTTGTAGTAATCTCTCATGATCTTTTGTATTTCTGCATTGTCAGTTGTTACTTCTCCTTTTTCATTTCTAATTCTATTGATGTGAGTCTTCTCCCTTTTTTTTCTTGATGAGTCTGGCTAATCATTTATCAAGTTTGTTTACCTTCTCAAAGAACCACCTTTTAGTTTTATTGATCTTTGCTATCGTTTCCTTCATTTCTTTTTCATTCATTTCTGATCTGATCTTTATGATTTCTTTCCTTCTGCTAACTTAGGGGGTTTTTTTGTTTTTCTTTCTCTAATTGCTTTAGGTGCAAGGTTAGGTTGTTAATCCGAGATGTTTCCTGTTTCTTAAGGTAAGATTGTCTTGTTATAAACTTCCCTCTTAGAACTGCTTTTGCAGCATCCCATAGGTTTTGGGTCGTCGTGTCTCCATTCTCATTTGTTTCTCAGTATTTTTTTACATCCTCTTTGATTTCTTCAGTGATTACTTCGTTATTAAGTAGTGTATTGTTTAGCCTCCATGTGTTTGTATTTTTTACAGATCTTTTCCTGTAATTGATATCTAGTCTCATAGTGTCGTCAGAAAAGATACTTGATAAAATTTCAATTTTCTTAAATTTACCAAGTCTTGATTTGTGACCTAAGATATGATCTATCCTGGAGAATGTTCCATGAGCACTTGAGAAAAATGTGTATTCTGTTGTTTTTGGATGGAATGTCCTATAAATATCAATTAAGTCCATCTTGTTTAATGTATCATTTAAAGCTTGTGTTTCCTTATTTATTTTCATTTTGGATGATCTGTCCATGGGTGAAAGTGGGGTGTTAAAGTCCCCTTCTATGAATGTGTTACTGTCGATTTCCCTTTTTATGGCTGTGAGCATTTACCTTATGTATTGAGGTCCTCCTATGATGGGTGCATAAATATTTACAATTTTTATATCTTCTTCTTGTATCGACCCCTTGATCATTATGTAGTGTCCTTCGTTGTCTCTTCTAATAGTCTTTATTTTAAAGTCTATTTTTTCTGATATGAGAATTGGTACTCCAGCTTTCTTTTGGTTTCCATTTGCATGGAATATCTTTTTCCATCCCCTCACTTTCAGTCTGGATGTGTCCCTAGGTCTGAAGTGGGTCTCTTGTAGACAGCATATATATGGCTCTTGTTTTTGTATCCATTCAGCTAGTCTGTGTCTTTTGGTGGGATCATTTAATCCATTTACATTTAAGGTAATTATCGATATGTATATTCCTATTCCCATTTTCTTAATTGTTTTGGGTTTGTTATTGTAGGTCTTTTCCTTCTCTTGTGTTTCTTGCCTAGAAAAGTTCCTTTAGCATTTGTTGTAAAGCTGGTTTGGTGGTGCTGAACTCTCAGCTTTTGCTTGTCTGTAAAGTTTTAATTTCTCCATCAAATCTGAATGTGATCCTTGCTGGGTAGAGTGATTTGGTTGCAGGTTTTTCTCCTTCATCACTTTCAATATGTCCTGCCACTCCCTTCTGGCTTGCAGAGTTTCTGCTGAATGATCAGCTGTTAACCTTATGGTGATTCCCTTGTGTGTTATTTGTTGTTTTTCCCTTGCTGCTTTTAATATGTTTTCTTTGTATTTAATTTTTGCCAGTTTGATTAATATGTGTCTTGGCGTGTTTCTTCTTGGATTTATCCTGTATGGGACTCTCTGTGCTTCCTAGACTTGATTAACTATTTCCTTTCCCATATTAGGCAAGTTTTCAACTATAATCTCTTCAAATATTTTCTCAGTTCCTAAGAAAGGAAACTTAAGAAAGGAAATTTCCTTAAGAAAGGAAACTTAAAGGAAATTTCTTTACTCTGATATTACATTCTTAGTTGACATGGGCTCCACCGTCCAACAAACAGATAATTAAGAGGTCAGAAAATCAGGAGGATGTCCATGATTATCATTATTTTTGTCCTCAGGACATTCTCATATCATTGTACTCCATGTAGAGTTCAAGCATTGTTCATATAGCCAAACAGTAATCTGTTCAAAGCAGAGAACACTAGAAGAAATGATGATGTTTTGTATCCCTTCAGAAGTTAGAATAGTGCTATGGATTAAGGCTAGATATGAATAAAACCTAGAATGAATCCTTGGGAGATGTGACCAACTGAAAAATATGTTTAGGAAGAAGCAGCAGCAGCTTTCACTAAATAATGACAACTAGAATTCCTGGGTAAGCTGTTGTTTTAATTAACACATATTAAAAGTAAATATATATATAGTAAATATATATAAAGTAAAATGAAGAAGGCCAATATCTCCTTTTAAAATCTGGAAGTCTGCTGCCAGCATAAAATTAAACTCAAGAACAAATTTAAATTTCCTTGTTGCTATTCCTTAGTATTGGGATCCTTATTTAATTCAATTCTTTATCTATGTATCTACCCAATAATCTATGGGCACTCCAATATTTATTTATAAATGTTCACATTTATCTCATTAAATTCATATATATATATATATATATATATATATATATATATATATATATATATATATATGAAATACACACACACACATACTGGGAATAAAATCATGTTATCCTAGTATCCTAGGTCTTCTATCCCTTCATTACTACAAGTCAAGGTCAAGTTGGATCTCACACAACCAGAATAACATTTGACCTGCCTAGATAACCTTAATTCCATCAACAGGTGTCAAGGAGAGAGTCACACACCCTTAGGATAAATCTGCTTTTCCTCTGATAGGGATACATTATAAGCCTTGCACAAGATAACTTTTTCACCATCACCTGCACGGATCCAGAGATAGACCCAAATACCCCTGCCTCCCTGTACTTTGGAACCCACACTCTCACCTGCCTTGAATCTACCCAATCTCATTGAGTCCCTTACCCTTGTAAGAACCCTAGGCTCATATCACCCCTAATCTTCCACACTCTAATCTCTACTAAGTCTTTGCATATCTCTTGTTTTATCTTTGTTAACTCCTCCTTTACTTCTGAAATACATCCACTGTGCCTTCTGCAACACATGGTCCATCAGGCCCAAAATGTCTGACACACTCAGTCTCTTTGACTTTTTCCATCCTCCAAGGAAACTGCTGCAGTCTTTTCAGGTGATGGCTGTTTCCTCTTCCACACCTATCCTACTACTGGGGCTGGAAGTGCAGTAGATGTCCTCCATGTTCCACATTTCTGGTTCCAAATAGCTCATTCTCCGTCTGTCTAGCTCAAATAACCCAACTTTGATTTTGATGTTATCCTATTACATTGCCTACAACCTCTTCTTGTTTCTGTCATCTACTCTCCTACTCATTTTAGATTGTGATTCCCTGACATTCTCTCTAGCATTACTCCTGCTTTAATCAGAGCAAGTTAAAAATGCACGTAGAGAATTCTTCCAGACCTTTAGCTTTAACCTCTTTTTCTCCAATAGTATTAACAACCTACCACAATACTCTCCCTTATGATCATACCTGTGACTTGTGCTGTCCTATATGTTGCTCACTAGGCACATGTGTGTAGCACTGGAAATATGACTAGTCCAAATTGAGATGTATTGAAAGTATAAAACACACACTGGATTTCAGAAATTTAGCATAAAAATGTAAAGTATCTCAATAATTTATATTAATGCTTAAATGATAATATTGGGATATTTGCATTAAATATTTCTTTAAATGTGGGTACTAGAAATTTGACAATTACATTTCTGACTCATATATTTCTATTGGGGAGCTCTGTTGTAGACATCCCCACGACCAATAACTACAAAACTTTCTTAGACACACAAATGTATTTCTAAGATCACATCTCCATTTTTCATTATATTTCTGCATAGATTAAAAAACTTATTGGAGTATAGTTGCTTTACAACGTTGTGTTAGTTTCTGCTGTTCTTTACTTAATTTAGTTTTTTCTCTTTTTACTGGTGGTATTACAAGTAACATGTAAGAATGTTGGGTAAAGAAATTTTTTCAGACACCAACACCACTGTTATTCATAAAGTGAGTTCTAGTTTACTTTACAAAATACATTTACAAAAATCTATTATTTCGAATAGCATGCTGCAGAACTAGGCATAATGGGATTAACTACTTATCTGGGTGGCTATTATAATTACTTCTCTTTTATAAATATATTCACTAGCTTGATATACCAGTGTGTTATTCCTCACTATTGTTGTATATCCAACATATATTGGACATAATTGGAGATCCAGGGAGATGGGGACTCCATGACCTGTACTGTCACTGGCCATTGCAGCAGGGAAAGGTAGCGCTGAAAATTTTACACCTGCTCTTCTATGCATTATACCAGAAGCAAGGCAGAGCAGTTCTTACAGCCAATAGCCCAGAACTTGCTGTACGACCCTGCCTAAATTGTTGAATGTTGAAAAGTATGTTGGATGTTGAAAAGTTTAGTATTGTATATGTCACAAAGGAAATAAGAGCTGGACATTAGTGAACTCTGTGATGTCTATTTATTTATCTCTGTGATGTCTATCTATTTATCTCTGTGATGTCTATAATACCTTTGACGTATTACAAGGTCAAAGGAATGTCTTCAACATTTAGTGCATACACAACCTAAAGTATGGCCCGTACTACCATCGAAACCATGGACGCTGCTAAATCTCACATTCACTCATTCAACAAATACTTATTCAACAGTTACTATGTGCCAGGAATGGTGCTGTGTGATGGGGATACAACAGTGGAAAAACACAATCCTTATCCTCATGGAACTTAAAGTATGGGAAGAGAGAAAATGAACAATCATTGCATGGGCCTGTGAAAATTCTGAAGCAAAAAGGATGGAAACTTTGTGTTTAAATTTCAGAGTGCAAATTTATCGAGGAGAAGACTTTAGAGGGCATCCATTTGATAAATTGACATTTCAGTAAAACATGTAAATGAAAGATGAGGTTAAAAGAAAAGAACCGAAAGTGGAATTAGATGGGACAGGCAAGGTTCAAAGATAGCTGAGGAACTTCTGGCTTAAAATGGTACCTGCCTAGCAGATTTGAGGCAGCCTCTCAAATCTCCATACTCAAATGCATATGAAAAGGCTCTAAAAATTCATAAAAACTCAAAACAACACTAAAACATAAGATTAATGGGCAAATAATGATAACAGAGGAATTTTCACCAACTATAAGGCAGATGGACTCATAACAAAAACAATAAAACCTAACCAAGTTTTACCTCATAAAATAGAGCCTGCTTAATGTGCTTAAGATAGAAAGTGCTTCTTCCCTCCATTAATGACTGAACCTTATTCAGAATCATGGGGTCTGTACAACCAGTACCTTAAGCCACAATCACTTCATTACACAGATTAAATTTTTTGAGGCAATAAAGAATATAATGAATCAATCACATAAACCTAGCAGCCATGTAAAACACAGGATTGAGGTACTCAAGTCTGAATGCAGAAGAAAAGGACAGAGACAAATATTATAGAGAAGATAATAGATATGGGAAGTAGAGGACAGACATACATTATACAGATACTCTTTTTTACTAACAAACAAAAAAAACCCCATGTACCAGGTAAAATGGGAAAGAATTAACAAACAATAAATAAAATAAACACAATCCAAGTAGAACACTTTCAGAAGTCACAAAAATAAGTAACAAAAACAATAAAAGCATAATACAGAGATTGAAATGTTTAATCATGTTTTTGGCAAAATCATTATAAAAGTTCTACATATAAACAGGTCTTGACATGAACTTGAAATTGAAATGTTTGTGGAAAAATATAGGTTGCCCACAATTGGACATAAAGTACACACGCTCCACCTCAACAAGCTAGGGATATTTCTAAACAGTTTGAAGATAAAACTTTATGATCCAAGAATTAAATACACAATTAGGTTGTGCTCCATGACTGAGGGGAAAAGAATATAGTATTCAGATATATAAGTGCTCAGAAATCATGCTCCTCATGTACACACTGGAGAAAATGAAAAACAAAAACTCAAAGATGTGCTATACCTGACCTAAATGTGAAACAAAATTAAGAGCTCAAAAACCAGAACATAAGGGTTTAAAAAGGGCTTGTTGTGAGCTCCAAAGCCAGTAAATAAGGAGAAAAATCTAAATTGGTGTAAATCTTTTAAAAAGTTAGGTATGTTAAACATTATTCTTGATAATACAGACGGTCCCCAATTTATGATGGTTTGACTTATAATTTTTCGAATTTATGATAGTGTGAAAGCAGCAGCCCCTACCACAGCTCCTAGTCAATCATGTGATCATGAGGGTGAACAATCCATACACTTACAGCCATTCTGTACTCACACAACCATTCTGTTTTTCAGAATTCCACCTGATAACCTCCATATTGCCATATTCCAACATTCTTTTCTTTGTTTTTAAGTTATTCAAACCTATTGTAGCACTTCACTCAGATGATCACTCCATTCCTAAAGCTCCTTTCATTTTTGGCGATTAGACAACAAATATGTCTGGCTTTTTACTTACTATATGGAACTCTATTTGTTTTCTAGAGCTGCCATGTAAAATATCACAGCCTAGGTGGCTTAAACAACAAAAATTTATTTTCTCACAGTGTGGAGGCTAGAAGGCTAAGATCAAAATATCATCAGGTTTGTTTTTCTCTGAGTTCTCTCTCCCTGGCTTGCAAATTGCCATCTTCTCACTGTATCCTTACACGGTTTTCCTTATATTGGGTTAGGGCCCACCCTAATGGCCTCATTTTAAAGTAATCACTTCCTGAAATGCCCTATCTCCAAATACAGTCACATTCTGAGGTACTGGAGGTAAGGGCTTCAACATATGAATTTTGGAGGGACACAAATCAGTCCATTACAGAGAAGTTTCTTCTCTCAATCTTTTTTGCTGCTTTCCACTCATCTTTCGGACCTATAGATGCTAGAGAGCTTCAGAGTTCTGTCCTTAGACATATCCTTTTATTCATCTGCACTCATTCCTTAGATGACTTCATCTAGTGGGATTACTTTAAAAAGCATCTATATGCATATGACAACCCAAATTACATCTCTACTATGCACTCTCTCTGGAATCCCAACTGCCTAATTTTTGTATCCATCTGGGTATTTAACAAAGAGTTCAAACTTAATATAGTCAATGATAATTTAAGAAAAAACACTAATATTGTGCTTACCACATGCCGATTATTCTTCAAAGATCATACATAAACTTATGAGGCAGTTAGCATTTTTCCCACTTTACATTTGAAGATACTGAAGCAAAGACTGGATATATAAATGACTACGTTCACACAAAAAATATCAGCATCCAAGATTTGAACCCAGGGATATTGGTTCCAGAACCCACATACTTCACAGTACATCAAATCACCTCTGCCAATCAGCCTGTGTTTTCATTATCTGGGTACATATCATCTCCCTTTTATTAGAAGAGAAATGTCTTGAAGGCATATTTCCCCCTGATCCAGCACTACCACAACATAAATTATACAAATAAAAGGACATAAGAATGAATGCCTCCATTTTCTCTCTCTCCCAATGCTCTACTAGGCTCTTAAATCATATTGCTGAGTTACCTTAAGAGAGTTAATATTGGGAAGTTTATGTTTATCAGTAGAAAATGTTTTATCAATTCCTGTCCTTCTCCTGAATGCCCTCTTTTCTACAGAAACCTATAAAATCTTAAAATAGGAGAAAATAAGAAGCAATCATCTTTGGATACCATTTAAACATACTCCCAATTGATTCTAATATGGAGTGCTCGAACTCAGATTTTATTTGGTATCTGTAACCATATACTCTGTGATCCCTTTTCTTTGTTGAAAGACCTAGAACTAGAGACATCTGAGTCCCTTTCTCTATCACTCTTCCTTTTTAAGAATCATAACATCATATAACTGTAGGCTTTCTGGGTGTTTTTCAATTCTTTATATGTTCCAAGATCTCTCCCACCTATAAGTTGTTTCCCAATTTCTCCCCTTGCCTAGAATTCATTTCTCCTTTCTACTCACAGGGTCAACTCTACTTAAATTATTTTTTTATAATTATTGGCTATATTAATCACTAACTTCAGGTCTTTATTCAAAGTTTACCTTCCCAGACCACCTTATCTCAAGTTTTAATCCAACTCCTCCTCATGCCCCCAACACCAATATTTCTTATGTCCTTTTCTGGTTTAAGTTTTATTTCTTCATAATTATCATACTGACACCCTTAAATTTTTTTTTTCATCTTGTTTGTGGTTTGCTTCCCACACTTCAATGTAAACCCCATGATGGCAATGATTTCTGTCTGTTTCCTCTGCTTCTACTCTATCCTCAGGACTTTAAAAAGTATGAGGTACATAACAACTACTTAATAAACATTTGTTGAATTAAATACCGAATGCATTTCTAATTCATTCATTTATTCAACAAATATTTAGTAAGCATCTATTATGTTCCAGATAGTATTCTAGGTATTGAGGATACAATGGATAACAAGATTGATATTATTAATGCACTCAAGCCACTTACATTTACATGTGCAAACAAGTCAGGTAAATAGACATTTACAATATAATGCAATACAAGAATATGATATGTAGCAGTAAACAGAAGTAACTGTGGAGGCACATTAGATCCAGTCTGTGGGGTCAGGGGACACTTCTAAGACCTCAAATTAGTTAGTAAGAAGTTAATCATGTGGATTTCTAAAGTAGATCATTTGAATTAGGGGCTGGCCAGGCTTTCTCTGTGAAGAGCCAGACAGTAAGTATCTTAAGCTTGTAAGTCACATATGGTCTCTCTCACAACTACTCAAATTTACCCTCCTAGCAAAAGCTGTCACAGACACTGCAGGAACAAATGGGCATGGCTCTTTGCCAATAAAACTATAATTACAAAAACAGGTGGCAACAAAAATGGAATTTTGCTGACTCCTAATCTGAACCCATGGATTTCAAATTATTTTTTAATTATTAGAACCTTTTGTTTATACACATTTTATGTGGAATACTAATATCTAATGAAACAAAATTAGAATGGTCTTGGTTAAAACTGGGGTAGGAATATAAACCTTTATCTTACTTTCCAAATGAATAGAGAAATAAGAGTAGGCTCCCATCTACAAGATACAAATTATCCACTTCTTCATTATTTTTCTTGCTTGGCTTCCTCCCCATCTCTCCATGAATAGTTGGGGCCAATGAGACTTTTCTCACTGAAATAATCAAACCTAGTGAATTTGATGTTCAAAAACAATAACCTGGATGAACTTATCCAGGATATTCTTAAAGATGATGCTACGGATTGAGTTGTGTCCCCCTAAAATTCATATGTTGAAGGTCAAACCCCAAATGTGACAGTATTTGGAATACAGCCTGTAAGGAGATAATTAAGGTTAAATGAGGACATAAGGGTGGGGCTCTGATCCAATAGGATTAGTGTCCTTATAAGAGACACATGAAAGAGTTTGCTCTCTCTACCTGTGCATGAACCAAAGAAAGGCCATGTAAGCACACAGCAAAACAGGATAAGTCTCACCAGAAATCAACCATGCTGGCATGGTGATCTGAGACTTCCATCCTCCAGAACTTTGAGAAATAAATTTCCATTGTTTAAGTCAACCAGCTATAGTATTTTGTTATAAGAACCTAAGTAGACTAAGACAGACACTCCTCAAAGAAAAGCTGAGCTGGAGTTCTCTCTCATATTTTAATACCAAAGTCAATCTCTGACCTTTCATAAGTCTTTTTATCCAGCTGCTTCCTGAATACCAGAAATTCCTTTCAAGGCAGCACTTACTGTTTTTATTTTCTTGCTGAGTCACTCAATTAATCCTAATGGTTTCTGACTACCTACTGCTGCCCTAGCTTTTGAGGGGAGCTTGTAAACCCAGTGTGTAAGAATGAGCAGATGTTACTTCAGTGATCATCATTACTCATTCTGAACTGCTGCCTGTCCAACGTGTTTTTCTTTCCTAGGCCCATGCTATTATTCTTTGGGGAAGATGATATAATGAACAGGCAAGGCACATGTGTGACTGCTGACTCTGACTGAGAAACTAGCAGAGCTGAAAGCTAAGTAGATGAATGTAGCAAAAGGGCTTGTTAACAGCCCAGAAGTCACACAGAGGATGCTGTGAAGACTGTCTGGGAGCTGTCAAAGTCAGATTGGTAAGCATGAAGAGCATCTTGCTTGTCTTGACATTAGAGCTGCTGTGAATGATCCACTTAGTAATACTCTTGGGGAGTTTTTGATAAGCAGCCTGGGCCCTCTAAGGCTTACCTCCATTAAAACTAAAGAAACATCCTGCTAGATCTGAGTGAGCAGGAGATGTGTTTTCTCTGTGACCTGAAAAGAGCTAGTAGAAAGTCATTCACTCCAAGGTCCTCATGGCACATTATTTCTTCACTAGAGGAATGAGATATAGGTATCAGCTTTAATGACAACATAGAAATCCAGATTTCCTACCTCTGTTTGTACTCTTCAGGGTATGAATTGGAGACCCATGGCCCTAGTCAATGCAAAGACTACAGGAAGACTGCAGGAAGATGTTTGGAAGGCCTGTGACCCCAACTCTCTTTATAATTGTGTCCCCAAACTCCTGAGGAAGTGAAAAGTTGCAGGTGACATAGAAGACCTGGTGGTAAGGTAATAACACAGAGTGCTTACCAAAAAAGATAAGAAATCATGTGCCCAAGTGAGGCATTTCCTTTTCAAAAAGCAGTCTCCTCTGAAAGTTTAGACTTCCGACACCAGTGTTGGCAATGCACAGATAATTGCTTGGAATCCCTTTTGGAAATTAACTTACACTCTATTGAATATTCTCCATGTCAGACATATGTCGTTCTTACTTTGCAATTAGATTATTTGCAGCAGCCAACATATAAATGGAGACTGTTTTCAATGAATTAGTCAGCTAAGCTAATTAATAATACTTTAGAACTCAAGATGATATGAGACTGTAAAGTAATGAGATATTTCTTACATGGTCAGAGAATTAGCTCTGATAGGAATTTCCAAAGAGACACCAAGGAAAGTTTGGGGCAAAAGCAGTATAATCAAAACGTATTTGACCTTGAGGTCTAGTCTAAGTAGTAGATCATGTTGGGGAGATTAGAAGGAGCCAAATCTAACAGGACAGTTGAGGTCATGGTAGGGAATTTAGATTTATTCTGAATATAAGGGAAACTCTTGGCATGTTTTAAGCAGAGGAGTGGCCCACCCTGGATTACTTTTATGCTCTGGTAAAAATGGATTAGAAGGGAGCTGAGTGAATCTGAGTCATGCAGCTGTCGCTGTTGCCCAGGTAAAATATGGACGGTAGCTGGGTTAGTGGCAATAGAGACTGAGAAAAGTGACCAGAATTAAGAGGTATGTAGGAAATGAAACTAAGAGTTAACACAGCTTAGCATTTATAGCACTCTCTCTTATATGTCCCTCAATATACACTGGGGTAACATCATGCCAAAATGCGGATGCACTTGCTGATTATTTGGCTTAACAGAAGGGTAAACCCGAGAGAATGGTTGAGCTGCATACACTGTACATTTCTATGATTAAGATACTTATTTATACACAGTGGGAGCAACTAGTGATTTGAAAACAGTGGTTCATAAAAGAACATGACTTAGGATATTCCTATCAAGCACTGCAGTTATATTTGAATAGATGTAGTCCATTGTTCCTGATCATTTATATATGTGCAGTCAGATTCAAAGTGAGTTTCAGCTTCCATTTGAGCAGAATGTTTTTTATAGCGATTACTAATTTGGCAGGATCCACTTTTTGGTGGGAGTTCTTAATTAATTGTTTCTTTGAATGGAAATGGTCCTAATTAATTTCTCTGTGAATTATTCTTCCCCGGTATCAGCTGTTGCTGTGGCACTGGTTCCTTCTCATTATGACACACTGACCCGTTATTAATTATTTCTAGTTAGAAATGCTAATGATATCTCTTGGAACTTTGTTCTGGAAGAGGGAGCCCTAGTTGGAACACAAACCAGCCCAGATGAACCTGTCATCTGCACTGGAAGAAGTTCTGGAAATGCCTCAGCAGCATGGGTCTCATTGTCCAATGGACAGACCAATATGCCTCTGTACTCTATCCACACCGGGCAGCTGCAGCACCAAAATGAATATTTTCCATTCATAAAGCCTCATTCATCCAGGTTGAGTTGCTGATTGGAAGGGTATTCTTAGAGATGCCTTACACAGCAAGGTCATTTCATTTTCAGACAAAAATAAGTTCCAGTGTTGAAAGGACATGTACAGGGAAACCCACTTGTGAGATTTCAGCTGAGTGCTATCTCAAAGATGATAAAACTATTATTCGATTCAATGGAGAAGAGAAATGGGATAAGATAGTCATTTGGAACAGTATAACAAAGCAACTGGTTATTATTGCTGTTGTACAGATATTTATTTTATTATCAATATAAAGAAACTATATGTGGCCAAAAAAAATACTATGTTTTGAGCCCACCTTGACAGGCAAGAAGAACACATTTCCCCAGTCTCCATGTAGTTTTGTGGGGACCATTTGACTGAGTTCTAGTTAGTGGAAATAGGAGCAGAAGTGATGAGATGCTTCTACTGTGATGCAGATAAGAGTAAATGTGTCTTCTCTAGGCTGTCTCTCTCACAACTTTGGGCAAAAATGGAAACAAAACACTCAGTGATGACTGTGGTGCAAAATGGTCATACGAAGATCTCTGGGTCACTAAATAAAAGCAACCATTGGACGATGGTGTGAGAAATGCATCTCTTTTGAACCACTGATATTTGGGGGGGGGCTGTTTTTTATCTCAGCTTAATCTGAATAAAACAGTACCTTCAAGTAATCACAATGATAATAGTAGCAGCGCCATTTGTAGACCACATGATATGTGTAGCATTGTGCTGAGCACTTGACAAAAGATATTCATATTTTCTTCACAAACAAAATCTTCCAGGTCAATATCACAATTTGCATTCCAAAAATTAAGAAACAGATGAAGAAAAGAAAATTATTGGTTCGAGGTCTCACAGCTCATAAGCATGTCACAGTCTACTTGCCTGGTTCTAAATATCATTTTCACTGTACTACAGCTTCCCCTGAGTGCTCATTTTATTGTTACCATATTTTACAGGCAATTTTTCACTGTTGGAACTTCCTAATGCTAAGGATTCTCAAAGCCTTAGCAAAATGATGGGAACAATCTGGAATAAATGAATGGATTAAAAAAATACTGAACCAAATATATAAAGGAACATAGTGCCAGATATCTTTCTAATATAAATGCCACTAAAATCCACTTCAGAAACCTATAATCAAGAACAAAATTCTGGATGGTTCCCTCAGATATTTTCATCTTAAAAACCACATCAGCCAAAAGCAGCTGTTCTCAACAGACTGGAAGAGCCCAGCAGACCCACTTAATTTCTAGGAAGCCATCATAAAGGCACGTGGTTCTCCAACTAGCTTTCTGGTGTTTTTGTCACACAGATGAGATGTGTACAGGCACTACAACAAGTTGAAAAGGATTAAAAAAATTCACTTGTTTCTGAAAGGGCTACTTTTAATTTAGATAATATTTAGTAGTCCTGACCATGGTCACCACATATGGAAGATAAATTTTTCAGCCTGTTCTATTATGAAGAGAAAATTCATGGTGTGTTGAGAAATTAATAAGTGTATCTAACTAGAATATTACCTGACATTCTGTGAGATATGTCTAAAGAGATTTGTTTTTATATAAAGTATGAATATAAACTAATAAAATGGTGTGGTTTTTCCAAATTCTTGGGTGATTTTCCAATCTGTTTTAGAAGTCACTTCCCATACAAGAGTTTGTAAGGCACTTTGAGCAATGGCACCATCATTGGAATATGTGCGTATTCTCCCAGGGGGACTACTTAGAAAGATAGCACTCATTTAGATGTATAAGTTCTGGTTTGTTTGTTTTTAAAATGTCCAGTTATTTTTATTTATGCCTCCTCTATGCTCTTATATATCTTTGTAATGCCTATCTGCAGATTTTTCTTAAAATAAATGTAGTGTTGGAAAAATGCCTTTGAAAGATCAGGTTGGAGATAGTCTTTTCCAATTAATGGAGTCAAGATAGTATTAAAAGTTCCTACTTATTAGAGGTGTACAAGTAGGATTCACGCTGAGTGTTGGCAGGCTGATATAATAGAAAAAATGTTTATACTTGGAGTCAGCTACCTTGGTTCTAGAATTGGTTTGGTCTTGTAATATTAGGAAAATATGGATAAACCACTTAATAATGCCATTCATTCATCCATTCTTCATTCACTTACCCTACATTTTTTAACAACATGAAATCCTCGCTAGGCTCCAGTCACTTTGAGAGTTATAAAAATTGGTACAATATAGTTCCTTCCCCAAAAGTGTTTCCAATTAAGTGGATAAAATTCCAAAGTTTTTAAACTTTAAAAACCCTCCCTATCTACTTCATCAATGTATTGTAAGAATTTAATGAAAGGGCTTATGTAAAACTGTTCTATGAATTCTAAGTTGCTGTACACATATACAGATATTAACATGAGATCCTCTATAAGAAATATGTATGGCATTGAAACTGCTGTATTGACACAGAAAATATTTTTCTCCTTAAATGGACACTTTGTTAGTTTCATTTGAAGTATTTGGCAACATTGAGGTGGGACAAAAAGAAAGGAGGAATCAAGATTTGCAACAGACAATGTGGGTGAAAAGATAAGAAAGGGGTTGAGAGGGAGTCATGTTGAAGTCTAGAAGAGGAGTGCTGTGACAAACAGGAGACCTTGAATTCATCAAGGTGGCCTCTAAGCAGGAGTACGAAAGAACTGGGAGTGAAAGGAAAGGAGGGTGGAGTGGAGTACAAGAGTGTGGGTGGCAAAGTTTTTACTCTCAGTCCTTTCACAAAGACACATAGAAATCATCTTTAATGTGAAAGAGCAAACTTTAGTTTCTAACTGTCTTAGGGATTATTCACTTGCAAAAATACTAGGAACAGAAATCTACCCCAAGAAGATTAAAGAAAAAAAAACCAGATTTATTATAAGAATTCAGGGAATCTCATAGAAATCATTGCAGGAAATAAAGCTGGAATTCACAGAAAATAGAAAATGATCAGGCCATTTCTCTCCAGCATTCTTCCTTCCCATTGCCATTCCCTTCCCCTTTCTTTCCCCCTCCCTCTATCCCCCTCCCAATATCCCCCTTCAACTTTTTACTCTGAGGCTACACGGTGCCTATTGTCTGCTTCTCTCTCCATATCAGATTTGTTCTTTTCTCTCTGTAGACTGCTTTACCTGTTTGCTCATGCCTGGTCCCAAGTCTGTGGGGTTTCCTCCATAGTTAAGAGCCTGAACTCTAGAGCCAGGATGCCTGGTTGAAATCTTTAATCTGTTGTTTCAACCTGTGTCACTTTTACTGAAGGGACTTAATCTCTATATTTCTACATTTCCTAATCTGTAAAATGGAGGTGATGAATATAATCTATCTTCTACTACATTGGGTTGAAGATGAATTACAGTTGACCCTTGAAGAAGATGGATTTGAACTGCATGGGTCCACTTATACAGTGGATTTTTTTCAACAGTAAATACTACAGTACTACATGAACTGTGGTTGGTTAAATCCGAGGATACAGAGCTGCACTGAATACAGAGGCAGGGAGGATAAGGAGGACAGACTGTGAAGTTATAGGCAGATTTTCAACTGCACAGGGGTGGACACCCCTAACCCCCGTGTTGTTTAAGAGTTAACTGTACATTAAATTATTATATAAAAACACTTAAAAGACTGCCAGACTCCTAATAAGTGCTTTATATCATCATTTAGTCAGTCAGGCTCTCCACAGAAGATTCACTCAGGGTCTTTGGCCAATTCTAACCTTCCAAAGGAGAGACTATTTCTTCAGTTCTGACACTAACTTGCTATTTGAGCTTGACCAACTTCCTTCCATGCTAGGCATTTCGGTTTCCTGTAAAACAGAGTGAGAACGCTGGATTTGATGCATTCCAAAAATCCCTGCTAGTATGAAGATTCTGTGATTCGATGAAATGGTTCCCTTGTATTGGACAAACACAGACATGCATTAAATCTCATTTACTGTGTAGTTCCCTTGTAAATAATATACAGTAAACAGCTAAGTTCCAAGAGTAAAGGTAAATCTAAATCACAACAGATATAAATATATTCTCAAGTTCCCCCACTCCCTGCACCCTACTCTCAGGGGGTTAAAATTAGCTACATTTCTGTAAAATTAGCTACAATTATGTAAAATTAGCTACATTTCTGTAAGGCTTTAAAACATAAGGCATTGATTTGGCACACCAAATACACTCCATAATAAATATGCATTTGCTTAGAAACTGAAGCAGTTTAGATAGGGACTGGTTGGAAGAATGAGAAAGGAAAGGGAAATTAGCAAGAACAAGTGAAGGAGGAATAAAGCATTGACAATCTGCATAGCTTTCGTTAGTCTCCATTAGGAGAGCAGAATCTGACCATGTGGTGATATTATTCCACAAGCAGATGAGATTAGTAGAGAGAGGGATAAGTGTAAATAAACAGGACTGTATTTTTCACTTTGCACTGTTTTGTTTCCAAAAGGGAAACATCCCTTCTGAGTAAGACATTTTCTTGCTATACATATAATACCAAAGGATATTACCCACCTTGGCAAACCAGGAAGCAGCATATCAATTAATAAACTAATTAGTGCAAGACCCCACTGTGGAAGGATTTTCTGAGCTTCCAAATTGAAAGCTTTGACAGTTAACAAAGGGAGATGTTTCACTAGCTAAAACTAATAGAGGTTCCTTTCTCCAAATGAAGCTTCTAGCTCCACAGGGAAATGAAAGCTGCCTATCTAGGGGTTAGGAGGATGTGTATGTTTGGGTGTGTGCATGTGTGTGTGTGTAGGGGTAGTTGTGTATTCTGATTGCTTTCTAAAGCATTACCAATTAGAAAACTCAAAAAATATTTGAATTTTCTATAATGCTTCCATTGTAAGAAACTGAATGCTTAAATGTGCTATTCTGTTTCATTTAGTTACTCTGTGATAGTTATCTTGTCCAAATGAAAAAGAACTCTAAACACATGAATAAAAGAGTTCATAAAAAGGTCATGGTTAATGGCTAAAGGCCAGAAACTATCAAACTCTTAGAGGAAAACATAGGAAGAACACTCTATGACATAAATCACAGCAAGATCCTTTCTGACCCACCTCCTAGAGTAATGGAAATAAAAACAAAAATAAACAAATGGGACCTAATGAAACTTCAAAGCTTTTGCATAGCAAAGGAAACCATAATCAAGACCAAAAGACAACCCTCAGAATGGGAGAAAACATTTGCAAATGAAGCAACTGACAAAGGATTAATCTCCAAAATTTACAAGCAGCTCATGCAGCTCAATAACAAAAAAACAAACAACCCCATCCAAAAATGGGCAGAAGACCTAAATAGACATTTCTCCAAAGAAGATATACAGAATGCCAACAAACTCATGAAAGAATGCTCAACATCATTAATCATTAGAGAAATGCAAATCAAAACTACAATGAGATATCATCTCACACCAGTCAGAATGGCCATCATCAAAAAATCTAGAAACAATAAATGCTGGAGAGGGTGTGGAGAAAAGGGGACACTCTTGCACTGCTGGTGGGAATGTGAACTGGTTCAGCCACTATGGAGAACAGTATGGAGGTTCCTTAAAAAACTACAAATAGAATTACCATATGACCCAGCAATCCCACTACTGGGGATACACCCTGAGAAAACCAAAATTCAAAAAGAGTCATGTACCAAAATGTTCATTGCAGCTCTATTTACAATAGCCCGGAGATGGAAAGAACCTAAGCGCCCATCATCGGACGAATGGATAAAGAAGATGTGACACATATACACAATGGAATATTACTCAGCCTTAAAAAGAAATGAAATTGAGTTATTTGTAATGAGATGGATAGACCTAGAGTCTGTCATACAGAGTGAAGTAAGTCAGAAAGAAAAAGACAAATACCGTATCCTAACACATATATATGGAATTTAAGGGGAAAAAAATGTCATGAAGAACCTAGGGATAAGACAGGAATAGAGGCGCAGACCTACTGGAGAACGGACTTGAGGATATGGGGAGGGGGAAGGGTGAGTTTTGACAGGGCGAGAAAGAGTCATGGACATATACACACTAACAAACGTAGTAAGGTAGATAGCTAGGGGGAAGCAGCCGCAAGGCACAGGGATATTAGCTCGGGGCTTTGGGACAGCCTGGAGGGGTGGGATGGGGAGAGGGGGAGAGAGGGAGACACAAGAGGGAAGACACATGGGAGCATATGTATATGTATAGCTGATTCACTTTGTTATAAAGCAGAAACTAACACACCATTGTAAAGCAATTATACCCCAATAAAGATGTTAAAAAAAAAAAAGGGAATTTGTTGCAACCATTTCAAAAATCTCAGTCTAGTTTTGTCTCCTCGTAAATATGTACATAGTATAAGTACTGATCACATATTTAAGTTTACTATGTTAAAATATGTGTGGAGAGCAACTGCTTAGTGTGTACACAGTTTCCTCTTGGAGGGATAAAAATGTTTTGGAACTAGATAAAGATGGTGGTTGCACAACACTGTGAACATACTAAATGCTACTGAATTGTAAACTTTAAAATGGTTATTTTATGCTACACCTTAGTAAAAATAAATAACAAAAATGTGTAAATGGGTGTTTTTAATAAGTTAACAGTTTCTGTTTTCTTTTGAGTATAATGAATTTAAAGTTTGCAGTTTTGGTCCCTCTGGAAGCTATATCTGGCGCCTGTTGAATGTCTGCCTACAAAGCACACTTTAAAATGGGCTCTCTATAATGTTGCTAATGTCATAGAGCTACTTCCTTTCAAAGTGGCATCGCATCACGTGCAGGATTTCTCTTGTTTCAACCCTGATCTCTTAATGATCACTTTGGTAATAGATGCTGGCTTAATCCAGCAGGGCTGAAGCAACTCAGAGACAGTATATTAGACTGGGAATACTCATTCTGTGACTGACTAGTAGTAAAGGCCAGAGTAAGTCCTATTTCCTTTCAAATACCCAGTTGCCTCATCTGTGTAATAAGTAAGTACTCTACGTGATCTCTAAAAGTCTTCCTTTTTCTAAAATGAGGGGATTCTGTGGTCTCTATAAACAGCTTTTTAATAACAAGTATTAGACTGTAGTTACTGTAAATATCAACTGCATGCTTGATACAGGGCTTTGGGTCCTAATTAATTGAAAGGCATGGTTCCTACTCTTATTGATTTTAGACTTCTTTTGCAGAACTAAAATAAAGTTCTGGGTTGTTTTAGAAACTACAGTGCTGTGGGTGGTTGTGAAAGATAAAGATGAATGCTGACTACAGGCATAGGTTCTAGAGGGTCTGGAACCTGAGCCGGAATTGGGATGAAACAGAACAATAGGATAGTTGATTAAGAAGATGTCCATTTCCCCTATTGTGTAAATGAGGAAACACAGCTCGTAAGTGATGGAGGTAAGATTTTAACCTTGGTTGATACAATGCCACAGGCTATCAATTTAAGACCTTCCCTCTTGAATTCTTTCAGTCAATCATTCATTCAATTTACAAATATATTTAGAATCCGCTATGTGTCAGATACCAAGATAAGCTCTGAGATAGAACAATATATAGGACATAAGTGGTCCTGCCCTGATGGAGCACACAGTCTGTTGGAGGGGATGGAAATTAACAAATAATCATAAAAATGAAAAATAAAAAGCAGTGATAAGTCCTGTGAAGAAACACTTGAGTGTGTTAGAAGAGAATATCAGGACTTATTTATATCTGGAGTTCTTGAGGAATTTCTTAAAGAAACTATATTTGTGTGGAGATATGAAGAACAGATATGAGATAGAAGGTAGCCAAGGACGAAAGAAGTGGGAAAAAATTTTCCAGGTAGAAAGAATAGCATGTATAAAGGCATTGGAACTGATAAAAGCTTCACTCCTTTGAGAAAATAAAGAAAAGCAGTGTAGCTCAAGTGCAAACAGCCAGGGAGCTAATAAATAAGAATGAATATGGGAGAGATTCACATCATCTTTGTGAGGCTACTTGACATTCTATGATATGTTGATAAATACAAAATAAATAGAAGTATATACCATATTCATGGATTAAAAGACTCAATGTCATAAATTCTCCCAAACTTCAATAAAATTTCAATAAAAATCCTAGAAATGTGTCCCTTTGTGTGTGCGTATGTGTGTGTGTGTGTGTGAGAGAGAGAGAGAGAGAGAGAGAATTCTACAAGTTATATGGAAATGCAATGGAACAAAATTTCTAAAGAAAATCAAAATATCATGAGTAAAATCAATGCTCTCAACCCAATAGCAGTCCTTGGATATCAGTATACACAATAAGGAATAATAAAATATGTAAATTATGTACTTTTATGTGCCTGAATTCCTTTGTTCAACATGTTGTTACATGTTTTTGTAGTTTGTTCATCTATACTGCAGTATACTATTTCATTTTGTCATTACACTCCATTTATGAATTGTATTTGTAGATGCACATTTGGAAATTTTAACATTTGAGGTCTTACAAATAATGCTGCTATGGACATATTTGTACATGTCTTTTCGTAGAAATATACACTTATTTTGGGGGGTATACATGCAGGAGTAGTACTGTTAGATCATAAGAGTTTTCATATATTTGGCGTTAGTATATATTCTGGAATGATATAAAGAGCTAATGGATGATCAAAATTAAAGTTTGTTAAACTGACAGGAGAACTTTATCTGCAAATGGCCTGATATTTTATTCTTAGCCTTGACTGCACTCCAGTCTCTTTCTGCTGAGTGACACCAATCGTCTCCATATAAAATAATAAATGGCTGACCCATGAGAATTCCCTATTCTCCTTGGATTTTCAAAAATTCTAACCTGTCAATTCAGATTCTCTAAAATACTACAAGTGAATTATTAACTATAACCACACTTGCCATCAACAGGTTGAAGCTGCTTTTCCTCCAGTTTTAACATCCAAACCACTCCATAACCTAGAATTGGATCTTTAGTTATCTGGAGGCAATATCACTAGGAAACTAATCTTGAACTCTGTTTAAAGTGCCCATACTTCATCATCCTTACCACTAACACTGCTCCTAAACTCCAGGAGGTCCAACCCTGGGTTCATGTTTCTCCAATTCAAGAGGTATAAGAGATACTCTGAATATAAGTCCATCTCAGTTAGAGACCTGAAACTTAGGCTCTCTCAAGAGCCCCTAGAAGTAGACAATGCACTGAGGTAGGTAGCTTTCCCAAGAATTTTGGACCAAGTAGATGACATCATGAGGTCGTCAGATTCTATCCAAGATGTTTTTGAAACAAGACCCTCTAGGATTTCCTTGTCTAATTTCTATTCTTTCCATTTTTATTGTCCTTCTTTGCTGCATCCTTTTTCTTCTCTCTCCTCCAGCATCACCTTTGCTATCCACGTAACTCCCACACCACAACCTCAACCTTTTAATTTTACAACATTTTCCTTAGATTTAAAATATGAAATCACTGTCAAATGATGTGAGCATTTTTTACTCTTTATAAATTTTATTTTTGACATGTGAATTTCAAAACTCTTACAAAATTATAACAACTCAAATAATAGAGAAGAGTCCAAAGTAAAATTAAAATATATGATAATATCCAATTTGGTAAGGGTGTGAGGAATGGTATTCTCATACAGAGCTGATGGAACTGTAAGTTGGCACATTCACTCTGGAGAGCAATTTAGCAATCAATACCTTGAAGAGTTGAAAATGTCCAAATTATACAAACCAGGAGTTCCTCATTAGAGAACCTCTCCCTCAGAGGGCAAAGAAACACAAACAACACTGTTCATTTTAAAATTGTTTATCATAGTTAAAAATTGGAAATAGACTGAATGTCCATAAACATGGAACTAGATTAATGACTTGTTGCATATTCATACAACAGAATACTATGCACCTGTGAAAATAAATGAACTATAATGCTTTTCAACACATATGAATATCACAAACATGTTCTTGAGATTAAAAAAGGTAAGGGCTTCCCTGGTGGCGCAGTGGTTGAGAGTCTGCCTGCCGATGCAGGGGACACGGGTTCGTGCCCCGGTCCGGGAAGATCCCACATGCTGCAGAGCGGCTGGGCCTGTGAGCCATGGCCGCTGAGCCTGTGCGTCTGGAGCCTGTGCTCCACAACGGGAGAGGCCACAACAGTGAGAGGCCTGCATACCGCAAAAAAAAAAAAAAAAAAAAAAAAAAAACCATAAAAAAGGTAAGTTGAGGAAGAATTTGCAAAACTTGTCATTTATATGAAATTTTAAAAAGAAAAACTCTACTATATTTTTTCTATGGCTGTTTATGTAAAGAATAAAGACTGGAAGGATATCTTTCAAATTCATACCAGCGCTTATCTGTATGAGGAGTGGGAGGGAAAGAAAACCAGGATAGGGATGGAAATTAAACAGGGTGAGTTTTACCTGTAATATTTTAACAGAAGGTGATACAGTCATTATATTCCTTTTGCAACTCCCAACTATGAAAGAGAGAGAGAGGGAGGGAGGGAAGGAGGGAGAGAGGGAAAGAGAACAATATTCACAGTGCATTATTCTGGATTGTGGATGTATCATTGGCTATTTTATCATATATATTGTTATGTTTTGTTGTTTTATTCTTTTGGAGGAGGAGGAAGAGGAGGAGGCATTAATGATTAATAAAACTATTCTTCCCTCTAATAGACCTCTATCCTAGTTTTCTTTTTTAGCTGCGTTGGGTCTTTGTTGCTTCACGTGGGCTTTTCTCTGGTTGCGGCAAGTGGGGGCTACTCTTCGTTGTGGTGCGCAGGCTTCTCATTGTGGTGGCTTCTCTTGTTGTGAAGCACGAGTTCTAGGCACACAGGCTTCAGTAGTTGTGGCACACGGGCTCAGTAGTTGTGGCTCGTGGGCTCTAGAGCACAGCTCAGTAGTTGTGGTGCATGGGATTAGTTGCTTCGCGGCATGTGGGATCTTCCCAGACCAGGGCTCGAACCCGTGTCCCCTGCATTGGCAGGTGGATTCTTAACCACTGCACCACTAGGGAAGCCCTCTTTATCCTTTTGGTCACTCACTCACGTATACTCACGCATGAATTTCTTTCTGTAGGTGGAGCAATATTTCAACCACCATGGCTGATAAATTATCACTTGCTAGAACTAAGACAATCCATGTGATCAAACTATTTAAGTATCTAGAAATATTCTGAGTGGTTTCCCATGATGGAGGGGCATAGGCAACTTCCTATTAAATGCTATACATGATCGCCAACCAAGGAAAAAATTGTGTCACCTTATACATTGTAATATATTATATATAATATATATAAAATATATGTATGTAAATATATACCTGAAATCAAAAGTCCATCAGAGTGGTTACATTTGGACTAGAATCTCCTTTCCAACTATGAATATGAATAAGAATTAAACTATCACCTAAAAAGCAAAGGGAACACTGCCATAGGTTAACTGCATTTTAATCCAAATGGCCTGAACAATTTAACTCATCATTAATCACTGATGATGTCATCATGTCATCTCAAACTGCACCGACCGACTATAGAATAGTTTGTGCTCTTGTGCAAATGCAAATTATGAACATTTTGGTGGCTTCTAAGGAGTAAAAAGCCAAGATTGTGTGTAAAAAAATAAAAGTTGAACAGTGAATAACAACAGAAGGAAAGGATAATTAGAAAATGAACCTATCCTGTTTCTTTCTAAGTAAGGGCTTCTGCCTTGGTTAGGATTACTATAACAT
This sequence comes from Phocoena phocoena, assembly GCF_963924675.1. Taxonomy (NCBI): domain Eukaryota; kingdom Metazoa; phylum Chordata; class Mammalia; order Artiodactyla; family Phocoenidae; genus Phocoena; species Phocoena phocoena. The sequence goes on from NC_089240.1 coordinate 119,990,243, forward strand.
GGAAATACTCTAGCTCAGATGGCTTCCTTGATGTGAAGTGCTTATGGAACATCAGTCCACTTCTGCCATTTAAGCCACATCATAGATTATCAAGCACATACTCAAGGGATAACTACTTGCTTATAATGTCTATAGTGTGTTACAAATCATTTAAGTAATAGTATATTTAACAAATCACAGCACTTGAATATATTCTCAGACTTGTTTTATACTGTATACACTATTAATATGTATTTAATTAAATATTTTCAACAATGAATTTTCTGAGGTTAAGGTGATTTTCAAAATTTCTATGTAAACGTTATTCACTCTAGGGCATTTCATACTTTTTTCAAATGCTTTTATGACTTCTGTGATCAATGAAGAAAAGTAAATGAGTGATTTAAAAAATATAATAACTTTTGATTAAATGACTTCTTTCTTTAAATGACTGACCTTTTAAAAGTTCTGCTACCATTATGCCATTTTCCATAATACTTGCTTGACCCCATTCTAATTGTTTTTAAAATGTTAGACACTTAGAAATTTATAAGCACAACATTTGTGGATTTTATAATTTAATATTATAAATTTAGGTCAGCAGGAGAGATGCTGCTACTTGAATTGTAGTGCACTTTTCTGCATACCCTTATCTTTAATATCCAGATGATGTTCTTGAATGTCACATAATAGTGAGATGTGTCTCTGAAAAATTCTAAAATCTGATGCTGCATCAGTACTGTGAAGGCTACATTTTTATAGGGCAGCATCAATCATCTCCAGATCAGTAAACTGAGATTAAAACATGGCTTTTAAAAATTTAAATGAAGTAGCATGCAGATTTTTACAGAACACAAAGGCCAATTTTGTTTTATTAAAGAAGCATCGATATTATTACCGGGTCTTGATGCTCAGTCCTGGTGTCAGGCCTGAGCCTCTGAGGTGGGAGAGCGGAGTTCGGGACACTGGACCACCAGAGACCTCCCAGCCCCACGTAATATCAACCGGTGAGAGCTCTTCCAGAGATCTCCGTCTCAACGCTAAGACCCAGCTCCATCCAATGGCCAGCAAGCTCCAGTGCTGGACGCCCCATGCCAAACAATGAACAACACAGGAACATGACCCCACCAATTAGCAGAGAGACTGCTTAAAATCATAAAAAGTTCACAGACACTCCAAAACACACCATTGGACGTGGCCCTGTCCACCAGAAAGGCAAGATCGAGCCCCACCGACCAGAAAACAGGAACCAGTCCCCTCCACCAGGAAGCCTACATAAGCCACTGAACCAACCTCAGCCACTGGGGGCAGACACCAGAAATAACGGGAACTACAAATCTGCAGCCTGTGAAATGGAGACCAAAAACACAGCAAGTTAAACAAAATGAGAAGAGCAAGAAATATGCAACACATGAAGGAGCAAGGTAAAAACCCACCAGACCAAATAAATGAAGAGGAAATAGGCAGTCTACCTGAAAAAAATTCAGAATAATAATAGTAAAGATGATTCAAAACCTTGGAAATAGAATGGAGAAAATACAAAAAACATTTTAAAAGAGCAAAAAAGCAATGATGAACAACACAATAAACGAAATTTAAAATACACTAGAAGGAATCAATAGCAGAATAAATGAGGCAGAAGAAAGGAAGAGTGACCTAGAACATAAAAGTGGAACTAACTCCCACAGAGCAGAATAAAGAAAAAAGAATGTAAAGAATTGAGGACAGTCTCAGAGACCTCTGGGGCAACATTAAATGCAACAACATTCGAATTAGAGGGGTCCCAGAAGAAGAAGAGAAAAAGAAAGGGTCTGATAAAATATTTGAAGATATTATAGTTGAAAACTTCTCTAACATTGGAAAGGAAATAGTCAAGTCCAGGAAGCACAGAAAGTCCTATACAAGATAAATCCAAAGAGAAACACAGCAGGACACATATTAATCGCACTATCAAAAACAAAATGCAAATAAAAATATTAAAAGCAGCAAAGGAAAAGCAACAAATAACACACAAGGGAATACCCAGAAGGTTAAAAGCTGCTCTTTCAGCAGAAACTCTGCAAGCCAGAAGGGAGTAGCAGGACATACTTAAAGTGATGAAAGGGAAAAAACTACAAACAAGATTACTCTACCCAGCAAGAAGCTCATTCAGATTTGATGGAGAAATTAAAACCTTTACAGACAAACAAACGCTGAGAGAGTTCAGCACCACCAAACCAGCATTACAACAAATGCTAACGGAACTTCCCTAGGCAGGAAACATAAGAGAAGGAAAAGACCTACAGTAACAAACCCAAAACAATTAAGATAATGGTAATAGGAACATACATATCGATAATTACCTTAAATGTAAATGGATTAAATGCTCCAACCCAAAGAAATATACTGCTTGAATGGATACAAAAAGAAGACCTGTATATATGCTTTCTACAAGAGACCCACTTCAGACGTAGGGACACATAAACAGACTGAAAGTGAGGGGATGGAAAAAGGTATTCCACGCAAATGGAAATCAAAAGAAAGTGGGAGCACCAATTCTCATATCAGAAAAAATAGACTTTAAAATAAAGACTATTACAAGAGACAAAGAAGGACACTATGTAATGATCAAGGGACAATCCAAGATGAAGATATAACAATTGTAAATATTTATGCACCCAACATAGGAACACCTCAATACATAAGGCAAATGCTAACAGCCATAAAAGGGGAAATCGACAGTAACAGAATCATAGCAGGGAACTTTTACACCCCACTTTCACCAACGGACAGGTCATCCAAAATGAAAATAAATAAGGAAACACAAGCTTTAAATGACACATTATACAAGATGGACTTAATAGACATTTATAGGACCTTCCATCCAAAAACAGCAGATTACACTTTCTTCTCAAATGCGCATGGAACATTCTGCAGGATAGATCATATCTTGGGTCATAAATCAAGCCTCAGTAAATTTAAGACAATTGAAATCATGTCAAGCATCTTTTCTGACCACAACGCTATGAGATTAGAAATCAATTACAGGGAAAAAACGTAAAAAACACAAACACATGGAGGCTGAACAATACGTTACTAAATAACCAAGAGATCACTGAAAAAATTCAAGAGGAAATCAAAAAATACCTAGAGACAAATGACAATGAAAACACGACGATCCAAAACCTATGGGATGCACAAAAGTAGTTCTAAGAGGGAAGTTTATAGCAATACAAGCCTACCTCAAGAAACAAGAAAAATCTCAAATAAACAAACTAACCTTACTCCTAAAGGAACTAGAGAAAGAAGAACAAACAAAACCCAAGGATAGTAGAAGGAAAGAAATCATAACGATCAGAGCAGAAATAAATGAAAGAGAAACAAAGAAAACAATAGCAAAGATCAAAAAAACTAACAGCTGGTTCTTTGAGAAGATAATCGAAATTGATAAACCATTAGCTAGGCTCATCAAGAAAAAGAGGGAGAGGACTCAAATCAATAAAATTAAAAATGCAAAAAAAGAAGTTGGAACAGAAATACAAAGCATGCTAAGAGACTACTGCAAGCAACTCTGTGCCAATAAAATGGACAACCTGAAAGAAATGGACAAACTCTTAGAAAGGTATAATCTTCCAAGCCTGAACCAGGAAGAAATAGAAAATATGAACAGACAAATCACAAGTAATGAAATTGAAACAGTGATTAAAAATCTTCCAACAAACAGAAGTCCAGGACTAGATGGCTTCACAGGTGAATTCTATCAAACATTTAGGGAAGAGCTAACACCCATCCTTCCCAAACTCTTCCAAAAAATTGCAGAGAAAGGAACACTCCCAAACTCATTCTATGAGGCCACCATTACCCTGATACAAAAACCACACAAAGATACGACAAAAAAAGAAAATTACAGACCAATATAACTTATGAACATAGATGTAAAATCCTCAACAAAATACTAGCAAACAGAATCCAACCACACATTAAAAGCATCATACACCATGATCAAGTGGGGTTTATCCCAGAGATGTAAGGATTCTCCAGTATACACAAATCAATCAATGTGATACACCATATTAGCAAATTAAAAAATACAAACCATATGACTATCTCAATAGATGCAGAAAAAGGCTTTTCAGAAAATTCAACACCCATTTATGATAAAAGCTCTCCAAAATGTGGGCATAAAGGGAACCTAACTCAACATAATAAAGGCCATATATGACAAACCAACAGCACACATCATTCTTGATGGTGAAAAACTGAAAGCATTTCCTCTAAGATCAGGAATAAGACAAGGATGTCCACTAGCACCACTATTATTCAACAGAGTTTTGGAAGTTCTAGCCATGGCAATCATAGAAGGAAAAGAAGTAAAAGGAATACAAACTGGAAAAGAAGTAAAACTGTCACTGTTTGCAGATGACATGATACTATACACAGAGAATCCTAAAGATGACACCAGAAAACTCCTAGAGCTAATCGATGAATTTGGTAAAGTTGCAGGATACAAAATTAATGCACAGAAATCTCTGGCATTCCTATACACTAATGATGAAAATTCTGAAAGAGAAATTCAGGAAACACTCCCATTTGCCATTGCAACAAAAAGGATAAAATACCTAAGAATAAACCTACCTAGGGAGATAAAAGACCTGTATGCAGAAAATTATAAGACACTGATGAAAGAAATTAAAGATGATATCAACAGATGGAGAGATATACCATGTTCTTGGATTGAAAGAATCAATATTGTGAAAATGTCTATACTACCCAAAGCAATCCACAGATTCAATGCAATCCCTATCAGACTACCAATGCCATTTTTCACAGAACTAGAACAAAATATCTTAAAATTTGTGTGGAGACACAAAAGACCCCGAATAGCCAAAGCAGTCCTGTAGGAAAAAAAACAGAGCTGGAGGAATCAGACTGCCTGACTTCAGACTATAATACAAAGCTACAGTAATCAAGAAAATATGGTACTGGCACAAAAACAGAAATATAGATCAATGGAATAAGAGATAAACCTACGCACCTATGGTAACTAATCTATGACAAAGGAGTCAAGGATATACAATGGAGAAAAGACAGTCTCTTCAATTAGTGGTGCTGGGCAAACTGGACAGATACATGTAAAAGAATGAAATTAGAACACTCCCTAACACCATACACCAAAATAAACTCAAAATGGATTAGAAACCTCAATGTAAGACCGGACACTATAAAACTCTTAGAGGAAAACATAGTAAGAACACTCGTTGACATAAATCACAGCAAGATCTTTTTTGATCCACCTCCTAAAGTAATGGAAATAAAAACAAAAATAAACAAATGGGACCTAATGAAACTTAAAAGCTTTTACAGAGCAAAGGAAACTACAAACAAGACGAAAAGACAACCCTCAGAATGGGGGGAAATATTTGCAAATGAATCAATGGACAAAGGATTAATCTCCAAAATATACAAACAGCTCATGCAGCTCAATATTAAAAAAACAAACAACCGAATCCAAAAGTGGGCAGAAGACCTAAATAGACATTTCTCCAAAGAAGACATACAGATGGCCAAGAAGCACATGAAAAGCTTCTCAACATCACTAATTATTAGAGAAGTGCAAATCAAAACTACAATGAGGTGTCACCTCACACCAGTTAGAATGGGTATCATCAGAAAATCTACAAACAACAAATGCTGGAGAGGGTGTGGAGAAAATGGAACCCTCTTGCACTGTTGGTGGGAATGTAAATTACTACAGCCACTATGTAGAACAGTATGGAGGTTCCTTAAAAAATAAAAATAGAATTACCATATGACCCAGCAATCCCACTACTGGGCATATATCCTGAGAAAACCATAATTCAAAAAGATACATGCACCCCAATATTCATTGCAGCACTATTTACACTAGCCAGGTCATGAAAGCAACCTAACTGCCCATTGACAGACGAATGGATAAAGAAGATGTGGTACATATATACAACGGAATATTACTCAGCCATAGAAAGGAATGAAATTGGGTCATCTGTAGAGACGTGGATGGATCTAGAGAGTGTCATACAGAGTGAAGTAAGTCAGAAAGAGAAAAACAAATATCATATATGAACGCATTTATGTGGAACCTAGAAAACTGGTACAGATGAACCAGTTTGCAGGGCATAAATAGAGCCAGAGATGCAGAGAACAAATGTATGGACACCAAGGGGGGAATGTGGTGGGGTAGGGGTGGTGGTGTGATGAGTTGGAAGATTGAGATTGACATATACTAATATGTATAAAATGGATAACTAATAAGAACATGCTGTAGTAAAAAATAAACAAAATTCAAGAAAAAAACGTAGTCTTTTGTCTCAAGGAGGTTACTTTTTTTTTTTAAAGGAGCTTACTTTTGTGTGTGTGTGTGTGTAGTAGTAGTAGTAGTAGTAGTAGTAGTAGTAGTAGTAGTAGTAGTGGTGGTGGTGGTGGTGGTGGTGGTAGTGGTAATAGTGATGTGTATGGACTCTGGAGTTAGTAAGCTGGATTGGATTGATAGGTCAAACATTTAGTATTCATTTGACTTTGGACTTGTTCCCTAACTTTTCTTCACCTTAGTTCTTTATGTGTAATGAGAGGATATTATTATTATTGAAACATAAGGTTGTATGTGGATTTAAGTGATCACATATGTGGCAAGAGCTACTAGGTGTCCATCGAAATCTAATCAACTTATTTTCACTTAATCACCTATACCCAAATACAGTCACATTCTGAGGTGCTGGTGATTAGGACTTTAATATATAAAATTGGTGAGACACGAAGGGGCTTCTAGTGTGTGGAAACCTTTTCCTCCTTCACAGCTCCCTCCCACTGGTGCAGGTGCCTTCCCTATTCTTTTGTCCCTGTTTTTTCTTCTTTTCTTTTGCCCTATCCAGGTACGTGGGGAGTTTCTTGCCTTTTGGGAGGTCTGAGGTCTTCTGCCAGCATTCAGTAGGTGTTCTGTAGGAGTTGTTCCACGTGTAGATGTATTTCTGATGTAACTGTGGGGAGGAACGTGATCTCCATGTCTTACTCTTCTGCCATCTTCCCTCTCCAAGAGTTTCTGATTCATTAGATTTTTTGGGGGAGGGGGAACAATAATTTGCATTCCTAACAACTTCCTGAATGATCCTAATGCTGCACATCTGGCTACTACACATTAAGGTCAACTTCCCTAGAATTAAGCCTTGCCTTCGATCTCAGTCTGAGTGGTCTAAGAAGTTCTTAGAAAGATGTAAGATCTCACTTTTGAGGGTATATAAACATCTTACAATCATAATTATATTTAACTTCTCTCTTCTAGTCCATCAAAAGCCTCTGTCAATACTTTTCTATGCATTGTTAATAAGTGTTCTCAGTCCTGCAAAATTCTGTTCCTGGATCTCAGCACAAGAAGACCTTTTGCATCTGTCTTGCCTAGCAGGCAAGCCATCACTGTATGGATTTGCCTTGTGGTTTTCCTAAGAAATCTCCACTCAACTCCTCTGCTCCAGATGTGACACCAGCCTAGTGTCCATCTCATTCTGCAAATGCGCCTTTTCCACAAGTCACTCTGGCATTAAGAGGTAAGTACCTATTTTATGGTCTCATACCCATAGAATCCTGCTTCTTTTGATCTTTTACTGACAGTCCTCTTTTCTCTGTGTATAGTATTCCCAATGCCAGATTATCCTTCTAGCTCATTTTAACAGTATTGAGAGGCACTGTTGTTGAATGGTTAAGAGCCCTACTTACAATGCTTAAAGTGCCAAGGTTCAAATGCTATCTTACCATTTACTAACTGTGTTAGTTTGGGCATATTATTGAACCTCTGTGTCTCAGTTTTTTACATGTAAAATATGGATAAGAATAATATTGAACCTCATATGTTTGTTGTTATGAGGTATGAGGATTAACTTAGTTATTATTTTCAAATGGTTTCATACAATGCCTGCCTAGTATATAGCAGGTACATCAGTGTTTGTTGGATAAACTATGTTATTATTTATTTCTTCCTAGACCTAAAATACTTATCCATCAATATTTCAGAAAATGCAATTTTATCCTCAATGTTGCTTAGAAATTCATTTGTTCAAACTTTGTTGATTTTTTTAAGCTCCCACTCCTCAATGCATTGCAGGCTTGCTTCTGCCACTAAGCTCTCCACCTTCTCAAAGTTGCCTTCAATCTTTCACCCTCAAATTTAAAGTCTTCTTCTCTCTCCCCACTTTCCTTCAATACATCTTTCAACACTATGGAACAATCCACATGCCTGCTTAAATTATATTTTTCTTCCTCATTACAAAGCTAGCCTGTGCCAAATACCAAAGAAACAAATCTGAAAAGCACAATTAAAGATAATGAAAATCCCATAATCCTAAAAAATATTGAATAACATGTATTTATAAAGACTACTGAGAATCATGTGTGCCACAGGCAAGTTAATCACTTGGCACCCCTTCACATTAACATTTCTTTGGAGGGTCTAAGTATCAGGTGAAAGAAATCAGATGCTTAGGGACATGGATCAGGCTTCATCTAGTCTTTGTGCTACTCTGGCCCCAAACTTGTACACCTCCCAGATTCAAACAAAAGTCACAGTTAGTATAACTGAACCACTTTGCTATACAACTGAAACTAACACAATATTGTAAATCAACTATACTTCAACTTTTTTAAAAAAAAAAAATAAAAGCCCTATAGGGAAATGAAATCAGCAAATTAAAAAAAGAAGCCATACAGTTAATTGGGTGTACTCTACATGACCATGTTTTAGTACTAGAGTATGGGCTCACCACCCCAGACCCACTCTAACTGCCATCATTGAAGTATCTATTCCCTCAGAATAGTGCTCTCCCAAAAAGATGTTCTGATAAATATGCTTTTCTCAGTCTCATTATTTTCCTAGTGACGCTCTAGTGTCCCAGATATACTGACACGTATGGAGCTCCCTGCTGGTTTGCTCCTTCGTTTGGCTCAGGCATATTTTAGTCATTTTATAGAATGGTAACTTGTTGGAACATTTTCAGCAAATATTGTCCTGCAGTATAATTTTCAGTGGATAAGCAGTAGTCCATGGGACCAAGTGTCACAATTTATTTAAAGGATCCCATCATGTTGGCATTTATATTTTTTCATATCTTGATAGTGTTCACAAATATACTGTACTACTTATATATCGCCACCTAGAAATCTTTACATTTGTAATGGGTTATTTCCTTAGGAGGAATTCTTAGAAGAAAACTCTATGGTTCAGATAATATAAATAGTTTAAGGCATCTCATGCATATGTCCTTCCAAACACACTGTCAATTAGTATATTTTGCAGATATGAACTATAAAACCAGGAAAATATTTGACAGAAGAATGTTCCTGGGAAATGGAACCTGAGATCATGAGATAAATACATGTTTGGTGTATTCCCAGAAGGATAAGGTGGGCAGTGTGGCTTGAACTGAGTGAAAGAGAAGTAGTAGGAAATAAAGTCGTAGAGATAGCAAGGGACCAGACGGAGTGGTGGCCTCATAGGACATTGTAAGAACTTTGGCTTTGTCTCTGAATGAGATGGAGAGCCAATGGAATGTTTTGAGCAGAGAATAGACATGATGTATCTGGTTTAACAGAATTGCTCTGGCTGTTGTGTTGAGAAGAGGCTGATGGGGTATAAAGGACAGAAGCAGTTAGACCCATTAGGAGACTAGTGCAATAATAGAGAAAGGAGACATGAGATGGCAGTGATTTGGAATGCAGTGATGGCAGTGACCTCACATTTTAAATATATTTTGAGGGTGGAACTGACATGAGTTATTAATTGACTGAATATGTGGTGCGAAAGAAAGAGAAGAGTCAGGAATGACTGCATCTTAGTCTGACCAGCTGGAAGGATGGAGCTGTCATTTAAAAAGATCCAGAAGATCAAAAAGAGGAGGTTTTTTGAGATGCAAAGAGACAAGTTTATGTCCCAGACAAAAAGGGCAGGAAAATACATACCTTGATAGGTTAAGGACTGGGTCACTGACCTGAATAACTATTTTAAAGGGGATGGAACAAATCTGTTTTAGTTACTTTCTCAATATCTTAGTCACATTATTCCCTGTGTTATAATTATCTGCATGCTATCTCGCTGGATCACGTACTAACTTTGGGAAAGCCATTTAATTTTCTGAGCTTTAGTTTCCTCAGCTATGAGACAGGGCAATGGAGACAACATTAGTTAATTGCAAGGATTAAATGAGAAGACACATAAAAGGTGCCTAGTACAATGCTTGCCATACAGTTACGTTTCAACAAATGTTAGTTTCTCTCTTTTCCTCAACAAATTATTATTTCCTTCAGAAAGGAAACAGTGTCTCTGTAGCATTCACAGTATGCTGTACATTACCTTATATATACTAGGTGTGCAGTATTTATTTATTGAAATGGAGTAAGTACTTAACAAGCACTTGTTTTTAACCACCGTGATCAGTGATCCCAAATCATACATGTAAATGTCAGGTATGGTTAGTTATATATATAATTCTTTGTACTTAACATTCATAACATTTCTCTAGCCTACAGTTCTCTTCTGATAACGTCTATTTTACTCAAAACTACTTTCGCTGCTTATGTCTTTTATTTTCAATTTCAAGTAAAAGTGATTTTTGTGTACATTAATTTCTGCCTCTCCCATTCAACTCCTCTATCAGAAGTGAAGGGCTCACTGACCTCTCTTCACCAGGCCTAGGAAGAATGAACTCAATGTTGTTTCCTCTCAGGAAGAGGGACTACAAGGTAGCTGTGTCTGGGAAGTCTGCTCTGAGGTTGGGTACCAGTGGCAGGGTGTGGATGTCTTCCAGCCTCTGCCACCTGTGATACAAGATGCTCCACTCTGTGTCATATCTCTTAGAAACAACTGCTTGGGCTCCACTCTCATGTTCAACATTGACATAATCATCTGTGGGTACCAGGAGGGCTGGCTGTGAACACACAGACTCTCCTCCTTCTCCCCCACTTTCAGCTTTGGTCACCCATGGAGGAGGAGCAGCTTGGGGTTCTTCATGAACTCTCCAAAACTCTTGAGATAATTTCCTGCCTCTTATTTCACATTGCCTTCGAGAGTCAGAAGAAATGGATTTTCTTTGGATTGGATGTACTCCATATACTAGGGTTCACATTCTTCACATCATAAGTCTAAGTTGCCAGGATACCCAATCTTCAGGCCACTGTGAGAAGGTGAATCATGCTCCATGCATAGTTCAGCTCATACTCCTTGATTGAAGTCAAAACATCCCAAGTGATAGCATTTTTCTCTTGTTTACCATTTCAGGAATTATACCCAAGGAGTACAAGATGTCTCACAAGGAGACATCTAATCAGCTAAATTGACAAAATTCAGACAGAATGTCATGGAAGTATTCCCAGACAGATTAGTATTTATCTTCTTTTTCAATGTCTGCAGGGCAGGTAATTCCCAAACCTTCTTCAGTTTATGCTAGAATTGAGTGAACTTCACCACCAAGAAATGCTGCTTTATTTCATACCCACCGCTCTCAGTTTGTGGCTTGTTCTTTTTTGCTCTCAACTCCTTTGACCACACAAATCTCTATTTTGCAAAGCCTTTTAAAATCCATGCTACATTAATTCCAATGGCAACTTAGGTTAACAACTGTTCTTTAAAAATAAAGACTCAGTGTTTTCTAAACAAATCATCTTTTTTATGATCATGAAAAATATCAAGTAAAAACCTCAAAATAATTACTTTTGTGCATTCTTAAGCCAGTTACAAATCTCAATTTAAATTGTAACAGCTTCTATTTTGTTTTTAAATTAGCAAAGAGAAAGTTATATGTATTTATATATATATATATTTGTTTAGGTATTTAGATCTTCCCTTCTTCTTAAAAGGCTCTGAGGTATCTGGAAATCTAGACGTTACAACTCAGTGTTTAATAAAAGTCAGAGTGCAGTATACTGGCATATGGAAAAAATTAAATAAAATGAATAAAGAATAAGCTAATATGACCTTAAAAATAAAAATGAAAGATCAAGAAAATAAACAATTAATTAGAAAAGCAAAATATTACGGATGGGACCAGTCATTGAACACCGATGAAACAGCCAAATAGAGGAACCTAAATGCAAAAGGTCATGATGAAATTAGATAATGAAATAGATACTGGGATTCTCATGGTTTGTCTCAATTTTGGTTTGTATTTATAAAATTAAAAGTCACTAAAGTTTAAGACATTTGAAATTTAATGTTAAGCAACTGTTGTTGTTGTTTCTAAATATATGATTTTGGTCTTTATTTAAGTCAGTCTGTGTAGCCAAGGAATGATGGAAATCTAAAATGTCTGGCTTAAAATGATCACCTAGGAATAAGAAGTTCATGGAAATGAGCAAAGTGCCATTCATTAGCATGTCAATGATGCTTCTTCAACAGGATGCCATTAAATTATTGTGGTGATAATTGAGACACTAAAAAGAGACAGATGCTGGGCCTGTAGCTCCTAAGATCTTATAACCCATTAGCAATTAAATTTCAATGAGCTAACATAACTTCACTCTCACTAAATTAACAACTGGGAATATTCTTTTTGAAGCTGTCTTTTTTTTTTTTAGGCATGCTTCTGCGGGATTTTAAAGGCAAACTGCAACGCCATTATGGTACAGGATTCAGAGCATCCAGGTATTCGGGATGTTCTCTATTCTCCAAATTAGAACCTGGGTGGCAGCCAACTAAGGCAGGGCAGAAACTGGCAGTCCAATTAAATCAGAGCAATCTGATGGATACTGCCATTGTAAAGAGCAAAAATGTGTGGTCAGTTCCTTCAGGGAAGGCATGTGAGATCTCCTAAGTAAGGAAAGCAACCTCAGGGATTCTTTGGATGTGAGACTGAAGGGAATACAGGAAGGCAACAAAATTCCAATCTGACTGGCCTGAATTAGTCAGGATAGACAAGCATATGCTGCAGTAACAAATTAATACAAAAATTTTACTGGCTTAACACCACAGGTGTATTTCTGGTTCCCTCAATTCCCAATGCAGGTACTCTGATCCAGGCAGATTTGATCTCATGATGTTAGCATTTCGACATATAGCTTTGAGGTCTCTAGAACAGGGGAAGAGGGAGTAGAGTGGAAGCTTGCAGTAAAGATGAATAATATGGGGAGGAGCTTCAAGATGGCGGAAGAGTAAGATGCAGAGATCACCTTCCTCCCCACAGATACATCAGAAATACATCTACATGTGGAACAACTCCTACAGAACACCTACTGAACGCTGGCAGAAGACCTCACACCTCCCAAAAGGTAAGAAACCCCCCCACGTACCTGGGTAGGGCAAAAGAAAAAAGAATAAACAGAGACAAAAAAATAGGGACGCGATCTGCACCAGTGGGAGGGAGCTGTGAAGGAAGAAAGGTTTCCACACACTAGGAAGCCCCTTTGGGGGCGGAGACTGCGGGTGGCGGAGGGGGAAGCTTCGGAGCTGCGGAGGAGAGCTCACCAACAGGGGTGCGGAGGGCAAAACGGAGAGATTCCCGCACAGAGGATCGGTGCCAACCAGCACTCACCAGCCCGAGAGGTTTGTCTGCTCACCCGCTGGGGCAGGTGGGGCTGGGAGCTGAGGCTCGGGCTTCGGTCAGATCACAGGGACAGGACTGGTGGCATGAACACAGCCTGAAGGGGCTAGTGCACCACAGCTAGGCGGGAGGGAGTCCGGGGAAAAAGTCTGGATCTGCAGAAGAGGCAAGAGACTTTTTCTTGCCTCTTTGTTTCCTGGTGTGTGAGGAGAGGGGATTCAGAGCACCGCTTAAAGGACCTCCAGAGATGGGCGTGAGCCGCGGCTAAAAGCGTGGACCCCAGAGACGGGCATGAGACGCTAAGGCTGCTGCTGCCGCCACCAAGAAGCCTGTGGGTGAGCACAGGTCACTATCCACACCTCCCCTCCTGGGAGCCTGTGCAGCCCGCCACCGCCAGGGTCCTGGGATCCAGGGACAACTTCCCCGGGAGAAAGCACGGCGCGCCTCAGGCTGGTGCAACGTCATGCTGGCCTCTGCCGTCGCAGGTTCGCCCGGCACTCCGTGTCCCTCCCTCCCCCCCTCCCCCTGGCCTGAGTGCACCAGAGCCCCCCAATGAGCGGCTCCTTTAACCCCGTCCTGTCTGAGCGAAGAACAGATGCCCTCCGGCGACCTACACGCAGAGGCGGGGCCAAATCCAAAGCTGAGGCTCTGGGAGCTGTGAGAACACAGAAGAGAAAGGGATATCTCTCCCAGCAGCCTCAGAAGCAGCGGACTGAATCTCCACAATCAACTTGACGTACCCTGCATCGGTATAATACCTGAATAGACAACAAATCATCCCAAATTGAGGAGGTGAACTTTGGGAGCAATGATATATATTTTTTTCCCTTTTACTCCTTTTGGGAGGGTGTATGTGTATGCTTCTGTGTGTGACTTTTTCTGTATAGCTTTGCTTTTACTTTTTGTCTTAGCGTTGTCTGTCCATTTGGTTTTTGTTTTCCTTAGCATAGTTTTCAGCTCTTGCTATCATTGGTGAATTTGTTTTTTGATTTGGTGGCTTTCTTCTTTATTTACTTTTTTTTAATTACTTAAAAATATTTTTAAATAATTTTCTCTTTTAATAAATTTATATTATTTTACATTCTTCTTTCCTTCTTTCTTTTTTTTTCTTCCCTTTATTCTGAGCCATGTGGATGACAGGCTCTTGGTGCTCCAGCCAGGCATCAGGGTGTGCCTCTGAGGGGGGAGAGCCAGGTTCAAGACACTGGTACACAAGATACCTCCCAGCTCCATGTAATAGCAAACGGCAAAAATCACCCAGAAATCTCCATCTCAATGCTGAGACCCAGCTCCACTCAACGACCAGCAAGCTACAGTGCTGGACACCCTATACCAAACAGCTAGCAAGACAGGAACACAACCCCACCCATTAGAAGACAGGCTACCTAAAATCATAATAAGGCCACAGACACCCCAAAACACATCACCAGATGTGGACCTGCCCACCAGAAAGACAAGATCCAGCCTCATCCACCAGAACAGAGGAACTAGTGCCCTACACCAGGAAGCCTACACAACCCACTGAACCAACCTTAGCCACTGGGGACAGACACCAGAGAAAACAGAAATTACGAGCCTGCAGACTGCAAAAAGGAGACCCCAAACACAGAAAGTTAACCAAAATGAGAAGACAGAGAAACACACACAGCAGATGAAGGAGCAAGGCAAAAACCCACCAGACCTACCAAATGAAGAGGAAATAGGCAGTCTCCCTGAAAAAGAATTCAGAATAATGATAGTAAAGATGATCCAAAATCTTGGAAATAGAATGGAGAAAATACAAGAAACATTTAACAAGGATCTAGAAGCACTAAAAAGCAAACAAACAGTGATGAACAACAAAATAAAAGAAATTCAAAATTCTCTAGAAGGGATCAATAGCAGAATAACTGAGGCAGAAGAGCAGATAAGCAACCTGGAAGATAAAATAGTGGAAACAACTACTGCAGACCAGAATAAAGAAAAAAGAGTGAAAAGAATTGAGGACAGTCTCAGAGACCTCTGGGACAACATTAAACGCCCCAATATACGAATTATAGGGGACCCAGAAGAAGAAGAGAAAAAGAAAGGGACTGAGAAAATATTTGAAGAGATTATAGTTGAAAACTTCCCGAATATGGGAAAGGAAATAGTTAATCAAGTCCAGGAAGCACAGAGGGTCCCAAACAGGATAAATCCAAGGAGGAACAGACCAAGGCACATATTTATCAAACTACCAAAAATTAAATACAAAGCAAAAATATTAAAAGCAGCAAGGGAAAAACAACAAATAACATACAAGGGAATCCCCATAAGGTTAACAGGTGATCTTTCAGGAGAAACTCTGCAAGCCAGAAGGGAGTCGTAGGACATATTTAAAGTGATGAAGGAGAAAAACCTACAACCAAGATTACCCCACCCAGCAAGGATCTCATTCACAGTCAACGGAGAAATTAAAACATTTACAGACAAGCAAAAGCTAAGAGAATTCAGCACCACCAAACCAGCTTTACAACAAATGCTAAAGGAACTTCTCTGGGACGGAAACACAAGACAAGGAAAAGACCTACAATAACAAACCCATAACAATTAAGAAAATGGTAATAGGAACATACATATCAATAATTATCTTAGATGTTAATGGATTAAATGCTCCAACCAAAAGACATAGGCTGGCTGAACGGATACACAAAGAAGACGGGTATATATGCTGCATACAAGAGACCTATTTCAGACCTAGGGACACAAACAGACTGAAAGTGAGGGGATGGAAAAACATATTCCATGCAAATGGCAATCAAAAGAAAGTTGGAGTAGCAATTCTCATATTAGACAAAATAGACTTTAAAATAAAGACTATTACAAGAGACAAAGAAGGACACTACGTAATGACCCGGGGATCAATCCAAGAAGAAGATATAACAACTGTAAATATTTATGCACCCAACATACGGCAAACATAAGGCAAAAACTAACAGCCAATAAAGGGAAAATCGAAACTAACACAATCATAGTAGGTAACTTTAACACCCCAATTTCACCAATGGACAGATCACCTAAAATGAAAATAAATAAACACAAGCTTTAAATGATACATTAAACAAGATGGACTTAACTGATATTCATACGACATTCCATCTAAAAACAACAGAATACACATTCTTCTCAAGAGCTCATGGAACATTCTCCAGGATAGACCTTATCTTGGGTCACAAATCAAGCCTTGGGAAATTTAAGAAAATTGAAATCGTATCAAGTATCTTTTCCAACCACAATGCTATGAGATTAGATATCAATTAAAGGAAAAAATCTGCAAAAATTACATACACATGGAGGCTAAACAATACAGTACTTAATAACCAAGAGATCACTGAAGAAATCAAAGAGGAAATCAAAAAATACCTAGAAACAAATGACAATAAAAACATGATGACCCAAAACCTATGGAATACAGCAAAAGCAGTTCGAAGAGGGAAGTTTATAGCAATAAAATCCTACCTTAAGAAACAAGAAACATCTCAAATAAACAACCTAACCTTATACCTAAAGCAATTAGAGAAAGAAGAAAAAAAGCCCCAAAGTTAGTAGAAGGAAAGAAATCATAAAGATCAGATCAGAAATAATTGAAAAAAAAATGAAGGAAACGATAGCAAAGATCAGTAAAACTAAAAGCTGGTTCTTTGAGAAGATAAACAAAATTGATAGACCATTAGCCAGACACATTAAGAAAAAAAAGGGAGAAGACTCAAATCAATAGAATTAGAAATGAAAAAGGGGAAGTAACAACTGATACTGCAGAAATACAAAGGATCATGAGAGATTACTACAAGCAACTCTATGCCAATAAAATGGACAACCTGGAAGAAATGGACAAATTCTTAGAAATGCACAAGCTTCCAAGACTGAACCAGGAAGAAATACAAAATATGAACAAACCAATCACAAGCACTGAAATTGAAACTGTGATTAAAAATCTTCCAAAACACAAAAGCTCAGGACCAGATGGCTTCACAGGCGAATTCTATTAAACATTTAGGGAAGAGCTAACACCTATCCTTCTCAAACTCTTTCAAAATATAGCAGAGGGGGGATCACTCCCAAACTCATTCTATGAGGCCACCATCACCCTGATATCAAAACCAGACAAAGATGCCACAAAGAAAGAAAACTACAGGCCAACATCACTAATGAACATAGATGCAAAAATCCTCAACAAAATACTAGCAAACAGAATCCAACAGCACATTAAAAGGATCATACACTATGATCAAGTGGGGTTTATCCCAGGAATGCAAGGATTCTTCAATATACCCAAATCAATCAATGTGATACAGCATATTAACAACTGAAGGAGAAAAGCCATGTGATCATCTCAATAGATGCAGAAAAATCTTTTGACAAAATTCAACACCCATTTATGATAAAAACCCTCCAGAAAGTGGGCATAGAGAGAATTTTCCTCAACATAATAAAGGCCATATATGACAAACCCACAGCCAACATCATCCTCAATGGTGAAAAACTGAAACCATTTTCACTAAGATCAGGAACAAGACAAGGTTGCCCACTCTGACTACTATTATTCAACATAGTTTTTGAAGTTTTAGCCGCGGCAATCAGAGAAGAAAAGGAAATAAAAGGAATCCAAATCGGAAAAGAAGAAGTAAAGCTGTCTCTGTTTGCAGATGACATGATACTATACAAAGAGAAACCTAAAGATGCTACCAGAAAACCACTAGAGCTACTCAATGTATTTGGTAATGTAACAGGATACAAAATTAATGCACAGATATCTATTGTGTTCCTATACACTAACGATGAAAAATCTGAAAGTGAAATCAAGAAAACACTCCCATTTACCACTGTAACAAATAGAATATAATATCTAGGAATAAACCTACCTAAGGAGACAAAAGACCTGTATGCAGAAAATTATAAGACACTGATGAAAGAAATTAAAGATGATACAAATAGATGGAGAGATACACCATGTTCTTGGATTGGAAGAATCAACATTGTGAAAATGACTCTACTACCCAAAGCAATCTACAGATTCAATGCAATCCCTATCAAACTACCACTGGCATTTTTCACAGAACTAGAACAAGAAATTTTACAATTTGTATGGAAACACCAAAGACTGAATAGCCAAAGCAATCTTGAGAAAGAAAAATGGAGCTGGAGGAATCAGGCTCCCTGACTTCAGGCTATACTACAAAGCTACAGTAATCAAGACAGTATGGTACTGGCACAAAAACAGAAATATAGATCAATGGAACAGGATAGAAAGCCCAGAGATAAACCCACGGACATATGGTCACCTTACCTTTGATAAAGGAGGCAAGAATATACAGTGGTGAAAATACAGCCTCTTCAATAAGTGGTGCTGGGAAAACTGGACAGCTACATGTAAAAGAATGAAATTAGAACACTCCCTAACACCATACACAAAAATAAACCCAAAATGAATTAAAGAGCTAAATGTAAGGCTAGACACCATCAAACTCTTAGAGGAAACCATAGGCAGAACACTCTATAAATCACAGCAAGATCCTTTTTGACCCACCTCATAGAGAAATAGAAACAAAAACAAAAATAAACAAATGGGACCTAATGAAACTTAAAAGCTTCTGCACAGCAAAGGAAACAAGATGAAAAGACAACCCTCAGAATGGGAGAAAATATTTGCAAATGAAGCAACTGACAAAGGATTAATCTCCAAAATTTACAAGCAGCTCATGCAGCTCAATATCAAGAAAACAAACAACCCAATCCAAAAATGGGTAGAAGAACTAAATAGACATTTCTTCTAAGAAGATATACAGACTGCCAACAAATACATGAAAGAATGCTCAACATCATTAATCATTATAGAAATGCAAATCAAAACTACAATGAGATATCATCTCACAGCCGTCAGAATGGCCATCATCAAAAAATCTACAAACAATAAATGATGGAGAGGGTGTGGAGAAAGGGAAACCCTCTTGCACTGTTGGTGGGAATGTAAATTGATACAGCCACTATGGAGAACAGTATGGAGCTTCCTCAAATAACTAAAAATAGAACTACCGTACGACCCAGAAATCCCACTACTCTGCATAGACCCTGCGAAAACCATAATTCAAAAAGAGTCATGTACCAAAATGTTCATTGCAGCTCTATTTATAATAGCCTGGACATGGAAGCAACCTAAGTGTCCATCAACAGATGAATGGATAAAGATGATGTGGCCATATATACAATGGAATATTACTCAGCCATAAGAAGAAACGAAATTGAGTTATTTGTAGTGAGGTGGATGGACCTAGAGTCTGTCATACAGAGTAAAGTAAGTCAGAAAGAGAAAAACAAATACCGTATGCTATCACATATATATGGAATCAAAAAAAAATGATACTGAAGGACCTAGGGGCAGGACAAGAAAAAAGACGCAGACGTAGAGAATGGACCTGAGGAAACGGGGAGGGGGAAGTGTAAGCTGAGACAAAGTGAGAGAGTGGCATGGACATATATACACTACCAAATATAAAATAGCTAGTGGGAAGCAGCTGCGTAGCACAGGGAGATCAGCTCAGTGCTTTGTGACCTCCTAGAGGAGTGGGATAGGGAGGGTGGGAGGGAGGGAGACGCAAGAGGGAAGAGATATGGGAACATATGTATATGTATAACTGATTCACTTTGTTATAAAGCAGAAAGTAACACACCATTGTAAAGCAATTATACTCCAATAAAGATGTTTAAAAAAGATGAATAATATGCACAGAATGAGAACATATCATTTCCATAGCCTAGAACTATTTATGTGGCCCCACATAACTGCAAGAGGTCAGGGAAATACATGTATATTTGTAAGCAGTAAGTACATCAGAACCAAGGTCTGATCTGAAACAGAGGAAGATTATTACAAGCAGAGCAAAACTGATGAAAACCTTAAAGCTATAATCAAACAGGCAAAGTCAGAAACTCAAGCAGCAGGTCTAGAGAGCACTGGGGCTAAAACCACACTATTAAAAAGAAAGCGGCAGGGGATAAGGAGAAAGATCCAATTTCAGTAGTTTCATAACAGGAGCTTGGAAAGGCTGTGCCATGGTGTAGAAAGAGTATGAATTTTAGACTTCCACAGACATTAGATTATATCATAGTTTATTCCTTACTTACTAGGATAACTTGGCAGGTTATATGACTTCCCTGATGCTTAACTTTCTTGTTTGGTATTATAGGCTGAATTTTGTCTCCCCAAAATTCATATGTTGAAGTCCAACTTTGAATACTTCAGAATGTGACTGCATTTGGAGATACGGTATCTCAAGAGGTAATGAAGTGAAAAGGAGGTGTGTACAGTGGGCCCTCATCCAATATGGCTGATGTCCTTATAAAAAGAGTAGATTAGGACATGGAGAGACACAGAGGGAAGACCATACGAAGATAGCAGTGGAAGAAAGCAATCTACAAGCCAAGGAGGGAAGCCTTAGACAGCAGTCCCCAAACTTTTTGGCACCAGGGACCGGTTTCGGGGAAGACAATTTTTCCACGGACAGGGTGATGGGAATGATTCAGGCGGTAATGCGAGCAATGGGGAACAGCAGATGAAGCTTCACTCGCTCACCTGCTGCTCACCTCCTGCTGTGCGGCCCAGTTCCTAACAGGCCTCGGACCAGTATTTGTCCGCGGCCTGGGGGTTGGGGACCCCTGCCTTAGAAGAAACCAACCCTGCTGACAACTTGATCTCAGAATTCTACCCTCCAGAACCCTGAAGAAATAAATTTCTGTTGTCCAAATCTCCCTGTCCATGGTACTTTGCTGGCAGCCCTAGCAAACTAATACTAATACATGTGCCAAAGTATAATAACATCAATACTTGCCCAACATATATACTTTCCTGTGAAGCTCTTTAATAAGTAGTAAAATGTTATCATACAGCTTATTGTTTTTGTCCTATGCTGTTTAAAAAAGAATGACTGCTTCTCAAAGATGGCATTGTTATTTATTATTGAATTCCCAGTGTTTCACACAAATCCTGGGCATATATGGGTGTTCTGAAATAGTCTGTGGGAGGAAGGAAGGAAGGAAGCAAAGAAGGCCAGCCCAGGGGAACTTATAATCAGGGATCCAGAGAAGAAGTAACAAAAGTTATAACCCAGCTGAAGAGACTGGGGAGAATACTTAAGACATCAGTAAGAATGACCATGGACACTTAGCCAATTTTTACTAATGCAAGTGTTCCTAATATGCTTGATGCTTAGGGCAGGAATCAGGATCCATGGAGAAGACAGCTTATCTTTTGATAATAGACATGTGCAGTTCTGAGGATCTAGGCATGTATATATACTAAAAACATCAAATGATACTGACTTTACCATCTAATGACATTATGAAATATTCAAGAACCTCATCATGAAGTTTTACTCTGTTTCAAATGATGGCAGTACATTTAGGACCTTAGATGAGGGGTTTCAGTGTAAAGAGAACATCTTCATAGAGGACACCTCAGGTATAAAGAATGATTCAATGTGACAAACATTTAGTGAGCACATTCCCATACAAGGCACCAGCTCAGTTAGAGGGAATAGAGAGGTGACTAAGACCCAGTTTCTGGCCCCAAGAGCTTGTAAAACTCTGCTATTTTGGAAATGATTCCTATTTTTTCAATCAAATAAGCAAAATATCAGCAAATACACACCTGTGTTTGTATAGCTACATAAAAATAAATAGCAGCACAGCCAGGCTGGAAAATAACAATTGCATCTCAAATAATCCCCCTGAAGCTTAAAATAACTTATTTGCATTTTCAGAAAAGGAAATTGAAGTTAAAAAGTGCACACAGGCGCTTAGTAAATGCATATTGAATGGAACAGAATTAATTCTTGTTACAGTCAACAGCAAATACCTGCAGGTCAGCTAGTAGAGGTAGGTCAAGAATATAGTTTGTGGTTTAAAAGAAAAAAAATAAAAAGCAAAAACTACAAAAGACTCTGTCCTGGATTGTCAAGGTGTCGAAGGTCAGGGCATGACCTAAGCACCTGTGATTGTCTCTTATGGAAGGGATTAAATATGTAATTCCAAACCTTCCCAAGAGAGCCTTCAAGATACTTGAAAATGCGCCTCTTTGGCATATTTGAAGTGCCTTATCTGTTACTGTTCCCCACTGTATCTTTCTATTGTGAGAATTTGTCTGTGTATTGGTGTGTGTTTGGCAGAAACAGGATAACATTTTGGAGTAGTAACCAACCCAATGAAGTTTATCACCCTGAAATTAATTTCATTCCTACCTTTACCCCTCATTCTACACTGCAAGGGAGCAGAATGTCTTCCAGATGATCTGAGAGCAGGTGTACATGGTATTTTGAGTCAGCGGTCCTAGAGAGGCCCTACAGTCAGAATGAGGAGGGCATAGAGTGAACTGTGTAGATGGATGCAGGAAGGTGGGAGAAATAGTAGGGACATTTCAGCAGAGACGTAGATAATGATCTCAGCTTAGACTTGAGCTGAGATCACTGCTCCTGTAGTAGAGATGAATTAACAATAATAGCTACTATGTATTAAAGTGCCTACAGTGTGCCAGGTACTATGCAATATAACTTACAGAAGCCATCCACAATAGCCATATGTGTCTTCTAGGAATTCATGTTGTTATGCACATTTTCTATTGTCAAACTGAATCTCAGAATAAATTCCAAAACATCACAAAGCTAGGCAGTAGAAACAGTAGAATTTGTACCAAGGTCAGTGTGATTCTCGATCTGCTACAATACTCGGTGGCAAAAACAAAGACAAAACAACAGAGTAAAGCAGCTATTCTCAGCCTGAGTGTGATAACACATCATCACGTCACAATTGTTTATTTTTATTGTAGTTGATTTACAAGGTTATATTAAATTTAGCTGTTAGTTTTAACATGCATCTCCAAAAGCGATGTGCTGATAATTGTTTAAAAATTTTTTGATTTGTAGCATTTGCTTATTTCTGTGATGTAGATACAGAAATGGTCAATTTTGGGCTCTTCGTGTGAAGGTGCTGAATCTGCCATTGGGAAGAAATGTTCACAGCCAGCTTTCCTGAGTTGTTTGGGCCAATTTCAGTACACAACCTACGGCACAGGTCATAGCTGCTGTGTTAAAATTTAAAGAATGGTTTCTATTTTTATATGTGCTAGAGTGGATTCAGGATTATCCCTAAAATATCAACACACTTAGGTACTTGCAATCAAATATATTTCTTTTATTAGGAAAGTGTACCATACATGTACGTGTCATCATCATGTGTGTTAGAGTAAAAAAACAAAAGGCCAAGAACTGAATTTAATGCTGTACATCAGAAAAATCTAGCATTCTTATGTAGCAGTTTGTTGAAAACTGTTTTCACATGCTGATCAGTAATCTAGCCACATCTGAATCAGGTGAGGTTGTTTTAAAATATAGATCCCTCTCCCATCCATAAGAAAAGGAAAATGGTCTGAAAGTGGGACCATGAAACTACAACACGGCAGCATGTTTCAAGTGTGCAGGATCCACGCTGAATGCAAGGTTTGATCAAGCTATTGTCCCATTTTCAAGATCTATGTCATTCAACTATCAGTTAGTAACATGAATGGGAATGTGACTCCATAAGGACTTAGTGTCCTCAACAGCCAATCACCTATTTAGAGGGACGATGGGCTTGTTACAAGACTTGGCTTAGCTTATATTCAGCATCCCTGTGAAGGTTTCTCAAGAAATGCCTCCAGGATCCTTTAAAGCCAAAAGGGGACTTCTGATTATCTAGAAAAATGATGGGAAGGGACTCCCACACTTATATCAAGACGATCAAGGCTTGAACTAAGCTTATTAGAGTGCCCTGAAGTGGCGAAGCGGGGAACGTATCCACCAGTTACACACACACGCGGTATGTCAGTAGATGTTAATGTGTAAATAAAAATGGTCCATGAAAAATTAGATTTGGAGATGCTGGATTAAGTAGACAAAAATGAATTATTGAAAGACTTCTTAGAGCATTTATTTTTCAAATAACTTCTGAATCTCCAAAAACAGGATACAGTATGTGATGCTTCTGAAGCATAGTTCACCATGGAGTCTTTTGTGTGTGTGCGTGCGTGTGTGCATCTGAGATTAATGTTCAATGGTTTGGGATATGCTGAAATAAGGAGATCTCAATATAGTTACTTTTAGTTATTATTAGGTTAAATGGAAAAATTAAGGGTCTAAGATACCATGATGCTCTAACCTTCTAGCTGGGGAGAAAAATACTTCTTGATTCATGTACATATCTCCTTCCAGACAATATAGCAGTTTAAACTTTGACATTTTATTAGATGTTTTATATGTATTTTGATGATCCATGATAGGATTTACAATGTTTTTAAAGGGCCACTTAGTAAAACATTTTAGACTTTGCGGGCTACATATGGTCTCTGTCAAATAGTTTATCTATCTATCTATCCATCCATCTGTCATCTATCTATACACATACTTATTTTTATAGTACTTTCAAATTGTAAACAAACAAAAAACCAGCTCACTAACTATATAAAAATATGCTGCAGACCAAATTTGACCCACACGCCACAGTTTGCCAGCCCCTGATCTATGGTGACAGTTTCAAAGCGCATTGAAGGATTCAACATCAAACTGAAGGACAGACAAGCTTTCAATGTTCTCAAAAGAGGCTTTCCACTCCTCCTCATCCGAGCTCTCCTGATATGACTGTTAAGGTCTCTAAGATCAGACCTATTCTTTCTGTGCTTCTGAGAGTACACAGCCCCTCGTGACAGCCAAAACCAATAATCTGCCCTCTCCTGGTATTGACAGGTCTGTGTTGTCCCTTCCCAGATTGTTATGTGTGATCAGTAGAATGTGGTAAAAGTATGTGATATCTGAGGCTAAATTATAAAAGATATTGTGCCACCTGCCTCACTTTCATTTTCCTTGTTGATCACTTGCTCTGTGGGAAGGCAACTGTCATATTGTGAAGACACTCAAGTGCCCTAGTAAGGAACACAGTAAGGAACTAAGGCCTCCTACCAAAAGGCATGTGAGTTATGCATCTTGGAAGTGAATCCTCCAGCCTCAGTCAAGCCTATGGATGACTCTGCATCCCAGAGGACAGCTTGATGGCAACCTCATGAGACACCCTGTGCCAGAACTACTCAGCTAATGATGCCCAAATTCCTCACCCACAGAAACTATGAGGTAATAAATATGTGTTATATTTAAGTTGCTAACTTTTGGGATAGTTAGTTACACAGCAATAAATAATACCCTCCTTTAGCTAACCATTCTGACACAGCCAACATGATGTCAAGAATATTTTTTTCACTCACTTTCCCATAGGCATTTTTATGTAGGGATACTTTGACAAGTCTGTTTTATTTAACTTTCTAAAAAGTACATGGATTACACAAATTCAAACTCTCCTATTTCCAGCTGTGATCTAAATGGTTAGAGACAGGTGAGATAAGGGATGGGCTGAAGCCTAGAATTGAAGTGAAGCTCAGGAATGAATTGAGAGTACAGTAAAACTTAGGGATGGGCCAAGGACGGGGTGCAGGTCAGATATCGGTTGAAAAAAAAACAGGGTTAGGGTAAGTTTGCTTACCTTTAATAATTTTATTTTTTCATAATCAGTTGACAATTTTTTAATTTACAATATTGTGTTAGTTTCAGGTGTACCACATAGTGATTCAATACTTTATAGATTATACTCCATTTAAAGTTATTATGGACCTAGAAATTATCATAGTAAGTGAAGTAAGCCAGACAGAGACAAATATCATGATATCACTTATATATGGAATGTAAAGAAAGATGATACAAATGAACTTACAATAATTTTTAAATGACCATTATTTTTGTCTAGGCCCATCTTGATTCCTCCTGCTTTATTTTTTGAATAACCAAATTGTTATGCAGGTTGTATACAGGCAGGACAAAAGACTTAACACATGTCAATTACAATTAACTGAATAATTTACTCTATACCCCTACCAACCCATCCCTTTCTACCCATAATTACTCATTTATACATTCATGAATGCTAATCAACTTCATGTATTTTATCAAGTGAAACAAATACAAGCTACTTGAGGGCAAGTGTCCTTAGTTCTCAATCTTTGTATCCTTCCCGGTGCTTAACATGGAACCAGATACATAGTATGAAGCTAAGCAGAACAAAGTCCACATAATATAGGACTGTGGGTTACAATGCATTGCTTCTACTTCCAATTAGTAGCTTACAAGAGTCATTTTGATTATTTGAGTCTCAATGACCTCACTGGAAAATGGGGATAATAATACTTTCTCCCAGGGATATTTTGAGGTTCAAATGGAATGATGAATGTGAAAGAGCTTTGGCAACTTGGAATCTATGGAAATGTTAGGTGTCATTAAAACAAAGCTCCATAAATAAGCACTGAGTTAATCTATTCAAATGCTTTAGGGACTCTGATATTTTTGTTTTCTAAAAATATGAGTCAAGTTTCTTTAAATGTATCAGTTAACAACTGTGTTTCCCTATTAAAGGAAAGCCTGGTCTGCATTTTAAAGAAGAAATAAAACATATGGAAATTATGATATAATCCATCTATATCAACATAAATATATAAGAAGGAAATGCCAACATTTTACGTATGTTTTGGTTTTGTTGCTTTTTAAAAATTTACTCTATAGGAATTAGTACATATTCCCACCTGTGATTAAAATGCATGACTTAAATTTAAAAATCTATTTCAGTCTCTTCAAGAATGTGATGTTAAATATGTTATCTCTCTCAGTCATATGGTGAGATGCCTGAGATATTGCATTTTCTCTCATTACAATTCAGTTCTCTTGCTCTGAATTCCTCTTTGTTTCAATTTCTTAAACTATAAAATCAGGGCACGTTGCTTGGTAATGGATTTGCTATTCGTTATTTTCTGGCACAGTAGTAGCTTAACTAAATCATTCACAGTTCATCAGTCTAAAACAGATCCCACTCCAGCACTGCCATAGGGTGTCAGGATGTTATTAATTTAGAAAATATACAGATTCTTATATGTGACCCAAGTGTTTCAAATCCAATGAGAGCAAGAGAGAGCTTTTTGATACTGAAAAGAAAATCTGATCTTGCAGAAAAATTTTGCCAGAAGCTCCATTCTCAGACTAGACAGACTAGCAATTCACACAATTGAACAGATTTTGGCATCAATGGATATAAAAAAAGAACGCTTTATGTTTTCAAATAGAGTAGAAGAGGTTACATGTTATCTGATTAAATGCAATAAACATTTCTTGTGTTCATTTAATGTACAGTCATTGTTCTATGTGCTGTGAGGGTGTAGAGATGATCTTTGCCCTTTAGGGGTTTATACATTAGAAGACATATAGATAAATACTTTGTATTATATGAGATATGATGAAATAAATGTTAAATCCATGTATAAGTTTGTACTCTGGATGCAGAAAGACAAATGATTAATTGTGAATAGAGAGACCAGGGCACTGAACCTGTGCCTGAGGGAAGATGGAATCTAATAAGCAAAAACCAAGTGGGGCATATAGCCAACCAGACAGAGGGAACGGTCTAAACAGAAATGCTGAGGCAGAAAAGTGTTTAGGATCCATAGAGTTAAGTGCTTTGTTAAGGACTGAGTTCTATATTCAAGGAATGGTGAATTTGGAGAAACTGAAAAAGTGGTTTGGGGGTCCAATTGGGAATATCATGCTAAGAAGTTTGGAGTTTATTTTGAAGGAAATTGGGAGTCACTGACAAATTTTGAGAAACAGAATTTAAGATGTCACCTTTGCTTTATAAAGACAATTCTGAAAACAATATGAAGATTGGTCTAAGGAGATAAGAGACTGAAAACAGGGTTGCTAGTGATTCCAGAAGAAAGAAGTGTGTCTGAAGGAAGGTAGTGGCAATTTGAACAGAAAGGCAGGGGATAACTGGGACTGACGTGGAAGACATTGCAAAGGAAGGATCACCAGGATTTAACTGATTGGGTGGGTGGGAAAGTATGGATATGAAATAATTTAGAACGAATTTGAAGTGTCCACCATGGGTGACTAGGAGGTGTGATGTGCTGGTGATCTGGAAACTGAACAATCCAGTTATAGAATGGTGTTGTCAGAAATGTTTGCATATGCAAGAATCTACTTGTGGATTGAGAAAAAAAGATAGGCTGGAAACGATTACTGTTCCTTATAGAAAAGGA
The DNA here is from genome assembly GCF_963924675.1 of Phocoena phocoena. Classification (NCBI taxonomy): domain Eukaryota; kingdom Metazoa; phylum Chordata; class Mammalia; order Artiodactyla; family Phocoenidae; genus Phocoena; species Phocoena phocoena. Next base: position 120,018,923 of record NC_089240.1, read on the forward strand.
ACAGAACACGATGCACCCAAAAATTATGTGTACATAAGTTAAAGATGGTGACTTCTAGTTAAACGACATTAGTTCACCTCCACATGGAGAAATAAGGAAGTAGTCAGCACTTAGCAGATAAATCATGCCTTCCGCTTAGGTGAGCCAGGCTCACAGTTGGAATGGTGGCAGGCTTCCATGTGGTCTTTGAGACCCAGAAGAGTAGAATAAAGAATCATCCTGGAGGGATGGCCAGTTAAAAGTCAGGAAAGATTTTAGAGACATGGAGACACCGCAATGGAATGATTTCTCAGGTATTCAGCAAAATAACAGAAGCTACAGTTAGCCTTGATTGAATATCTATTACGTGCCACAGACTGAGCTGGGTAGTTCACATCTATCATTGCATTTAATCCTTACAACAAACATATGAGGTGGTGATTGTTATTCCAAAATTTTAGATAAGAAGATGGAATGTGAATTTAAGACGTTTTCTCAGAGTCACAAATGTAATTATTGCAGATAGAAACTGAACACGTATCTGTTTCAATTCAAAGCTCACTTTCTGCTTTGACTCCAGGTTACTATTCAGGAAACTTCTGTATAAAACTGAAGAAGGAAAGTTGGGGAATTACAGATATTAGTCAGAAAATCTCTGGGAAGAGGTAGGCAGTGAGTGTGGAAGTAAGCAAGAAACATGAATTGACAGAAGTTTTTCCAGGTGGACATGTGTGAGGGGAAAAAAGCAAAAGGAAGGGAAAGGGGAGCAGAAAACATCAGCCAAAGCACTGAACTAGGAATGACCACACAGTGAAGCATCAGAGACCTGGTCTTCAGGAACCCACTGCCATATTGAAAGATGCATAGCGCTTCTCATTTTTAGAATTGTGACCCAACTTCAGTCAGTGAACCTCTGGGAAACTCCACTGGGATATGGCATGGTTCTGTGGGTGATTTGTTTCTTCCAGTTCCAACTCCGCCCGTTTTTAATTAGCTGAATGCTCCTAGAAATCTGTGAAAGTGTAAACAGGTTGCAGCATAATATATGTGAAAGCAACTTCCAGCTGTGAAAAGCTTACCCACTGGGCAACGAGTTTTCAGGTTGTTGCTAAGTACAGTGCAGTTCCAGTTCTGAAGCCTTGCTGGAAGTTTGCCGCTGCAGATGTGTGTGTCAGCAAACAACTGCTGCATCTCCCAGCAGTAAGCTACCTGAATCACAATGCCCCTTGGAAGCAGCACTGTCCTGGGACTGAGCTTCATGGGGATCTGATTGTAGTCTAAGATTGTCATTTCATATCCCTATTGTATCCTTTGATGTCATGCCTTAATGAGTTGATTCAGGACCAAAATTATGGGAAAAAACTGTTACTAAGAGCAACGAGTTCCCACCAATATGTTTGATCCAATCTCTATACTTTATATAAAGGAAACAGAGACTATGACATTCATTCATTCATTAAAACTTTTAAATCTCTCTCCATTTCAAAAACTGTGGTAATCACTGAGAGCAGGATATAAAAATTAATAAGATAGTCTATGCTTATCATCAATTACAGTGTAGAAAGAAAGATAGTATATCTCGATATAATAGTATAATGCCTTGCTTCTCAAAAGAGTGCCTGCAGACATATTCTCAGGGTTCAGAGATGAATCTATCAGATTGTGAGTATGCAGATGTGTAATTCTTCAGAAACTTAATAAGTAATACAAGCCTATTTGGCTATCTGGAAGTCTACTTTATTATAACATATGTTATATATTATATATGTTATGTTATGATATGTTGGACTATAACATGTTATAATATTATAACTTGAAATTTCACAGCCCAGAATTGTGTTTTTGTTTTAAAGGAGGTAAGTGCCAGGTTTGTGTTTATGTTTTTAATCAGATTGGTGCCAATTAGTACACTTTTTGTTGTCTAGTAGAAATGAAAGGAACAGTTTTATGGTACATATAATGAATTCAGGCCCTGCAAAGGCCAAATCATAGCATGATGTGATATGCAAACAAAAGTGTGATAAGAGAAAAGTCAAGGGAGAATTCAGTCATTACAAAACTCAAGCAATTTGACAAGGTACTTTATATAACTGTAGATTAGTTCTGAGATGTACTTTGATTTCCATACACTAACACCATTACATTAAATTATTTGAACTGTGTATTTATGTGCTTAAATTGTATTTTTTGGTAATAGCATATACATGATTTTAGGTTTGGAAATATTTGAGTAGCATGATAAAAATCATTTGTTACATAACAATTTTTCCTTTAAAAATGGTCCATATATTACCTAGCTATTGGAAATCATTGTTATCCTATTATCTATCCTGCCTGCCTCCACCCCCGCAGTGCGCTGATAAAGATCACATGATGTTGATCTCCTAATATCCCAGTTTTATGGCCTCTCACTAGTCCTCATCTTTTTCGAGTTTTTGGAGGTATTTGATACTGTTTTATATTTCCTACTCCTTGAAACTCCTTTTTCTTCTGACTACTGAAAAATTACTCTTGTCTTTTCTTCTGCCTCTCTGGCCATTCTTTCTTATTCTCCTTCTGGAATTATTATTCTTGTCAGTCTAATAGGTATTGACATGTCTAAGAGTTTTTCCATAGTTTCTTTTTATTTTTATCACCTTTTACACTTGACATGGGTAAATGCTCCTAATGTTTCAATTACTATCTATAGGATAATGACAAAATCTAAATAATGTAGCCAAATCTCTCTCTGAAGCACCACATCTATAACTACAACTGTCTACTGGGAATCTTCACCTAGATGGTCCATAGCCTTCACAAATTCAAGATGTATAAAACTGAACTCATCAGCTACATACACACAAACTCGCAACCACTCCTCAACTCCTTACTTTAGTGTCCCCCATCTTATGAATGGCAGCCATTTTGCATTCCTTATCTATTTTTACCATGTATCCAAGTCAGAAATCTGCAAGTATACTTAAGAAGTTACACTTAGTCAGATGCAAGCAGACAGCAAGTTATTTCTTTACATTTTCTATTTCAAGTTTACACATATAACTTGTTTTAATACCTGCAGATAAAATAGTTGGGCAGCTCCAATTGGTTTTTCACTGACTTTCAAATTCTTGTAAGAACAGAATTAATTTATGGTTTTGTTTATTTTGCTCACTGCTATTTCCCAGATGAGTTTTCTCTCATCTTTTTGCTGTCTAGTGGTTCACTCTTTTTCTGGGATCACCTAGTTCTCCAATAGCCCTTTTGGGCAGAGTCCCTACCCAAAGGACTTAGTCTGCCTGTCTTCCTGTGAACTTCCCATCTGGCCCACAGGAAAAAAAATTCCATGTTTTTCACCATAAACTCTAGAAGTACAAGCCATTCACTATGCAGCCCTATGTCTACATTCTGCAGAAATGCGGATGAACTTAAACCATAGCTTTTTTACTTCCAACTTTTCAGATGTGAGTCAGATAACAAACCCTGAATCCCTTAAAACTCCAGGGAATGCATGTCAAATTATTCTTGAAGCACCCCTCACTTGATTTGAGGTAGGTGGAAGCTTGCTCCTCTCTTCACCCATGGGAAGCAAAACATATCCACAACTCTGTCCAAATAAATCTGAATCCCTGGCTTATTCAACCTTCCATGAATTCTTAGCCTTTTCTTAAGAACATGGTTGGCGGGTTACTGCTGGCAGAATCAGTTTGTGTCTATCCCTTGACAAGTGCTGTTAAAATGACTAGTGTCTATCTTTAAAATATTGCTTTTATTCTTATTTGACAACTATTGCTTTCTCCTCAAGTTTTGATGACCCTTCTGAAATTCATTGACATTAGGATAATTCAAATATAACTGCTTGTAATGCAATCTTGGCATTCCCTTTCCCTTATCCTTGAAAGCAATATCTTATGTTTTATGCCCAATTAGTCCCCTATTCCGTCATTGCTAACTTTTAATATCTAACATTCATTCATTCTCATATCCTCTCTTTCTCACACTATTTCCATATTCTAACTTACTTATCTCCACTGATACCATCTTCCTTCTATATACTAATTGCAAACTACCATCCACATATCAAATAGGATGGTGTCTTCAAAATGCTAGTTTGGTCATATCAAATAACTCTCAGCTTCTTACATGCTATACTCAGAATTCCTTGAAATAGTATATGAAGCCTTTTATGATTTAACCTATGCTTCCACCTTATGCCTTCTCTCTTATCCTAAATTTTATGAAGGTTCCACCCCAAAATCTGATATGTCAACCATACTGAAACACCTGCACTTCCTGGAATTATCTGTTTGAAACTGCCTTGATTTTACCTATACAATTTCCTTTTTCTAGAAAGTCCCTCCCACCCATACCATCCCACTTAATCTACAATCTGGTTGAAAAACTTGCATTCATCTTTCACAACTCAACTCAATGATGACCTACTCTACAAAGCCTTTCCTGATCTTTCCAGAGGCTTATGAATTTATCTATTATTATTAGAGGCCCCCCATGTTATTATGGAAGGGCTGTCGCTACCATAAGTTGTCCTTAACAGTCTCCAGTCACATACCTGATTTAATCTATGTTGACTCCTATTCTCAATCTAAACATGGGTTGAGATGTCAAATATCATGGATGCTTGAATTAGGAAATTTGGAGGAATATTTATCTTGTTTTGCTTGGCATGGTACCCAGAAGCGTTTTTTCCAATATGTTGGCAAATTCGTAGGGTAAAAATTGCTTTAGTTTCTTCCTTATAACATCCTACTTGAATATAGCAGAGCTCTCTGTCCTAATTTGGTCAGTCCCCTCACTCATTGCTTATCTCCCACCTCTGTAACAGAATAACATGGATCTTCAATTATTTTATAGGTTCTATTACTAAAACAACAACTCCAAATCTACATATATTTATCTCTGTTAACCCATATTGATCACTAATTCCACTTATTTTTTTAACAATTATCATCAGCAAATTCAAAGATATAAGATACCTAAATGAAATGGATGAAGCAGATATGGAGACTATATGAACCAACTGCACTATGACAGAAAGCAGACTGTGAGGTCCTCTCTAGGTTCTGTTACAATTACCTGGCACAGCCTAATGGTGCTCTGAAAACAAAAACAAATAAATACTTTATCAACACATCACTATCTTCTATAGCTAAATTGTAGCACTACTAACAAATGTGACATAATCTTGGAAAATGTTAGAAGACTAAGAAGGAGTCAGTAGTTACTGCTCAACAGTGCAAGTAGATAAGGTGTGTCATGGCTACATTATTGTGGCAGGAGTGCTTTGGGTAAGATTAAAAATTTATGGTTATATTCTGTTAGAATTACTTGTAATTTGTTATGAAGTGCATTATCTTGTTAATGGAGCAATTTTTTTTTTTCCGGTATGCGGGCCTGTCACTGCCGTGGCCTCTCCCATTGCAGAGCCCAGGCTCCAGACGCGCAGGCTCAGCGGCCATGGCTCACGGGCCCAGCCGCTCCGCTGCATGTGGGATCTTCCCAGACCAGGGCACGAACCCGTGTGCCCTGCATCAGCAGGTGGACTCTCAACCACTGCACCACCAGACAAGCCCTTAATTTTTGAATAGATAATGCATTCCCATATTCATTTATTCAGGCTGCTATAACAAAATACCATAGATTGGGTGGCTTAAGCAATAGACATTTATTTTTCAGTTTTGGATGCTGAAAAGTCCAAGATCAATGTGCCAACCAATTTGATCCCTGGTGAGGACCCTCTTTTGGGCTTGTAGATGGCTTTCTTCTTGCTGTCTCCTCACATGACACAGAGAGAGCAATCTCTCTCTCTGTTTCTTCTTATAAAGCTATTAATCTCATCATGAGGGCCCCACCCTCATGACCTCATCTAACCCAATTTACCCCCTAAAGGCCCCATTTCCAAATACCATCATGTTGGGAGTTAGGGCTTCGACACACAAATTTGGGGGTACATTATTCAGTCCATAGCAATCCCTATGGTTCAAAATTTTAAAAAGATAAAGGGCTATACAGTAAGATGCTTTTCTATTTCCCAGTTATTTACATTGTCTCTTATACAAGCACTATTAGTTCCTTATATATTGTGTAGAGATATTTTACCCATATACAAGCACATATGTGCTTGTATAATATAACATATATGTGCTTGTATAATAATATATTATGTTTTATATACAACATATATACATGTTGTATTCCAACATGTATATATGTTCCCATTTATACATGAATGCTAACATACTATATACACAATAGTTCACTTTCCTTTTTTCAGTTAACAATGTATCTTGGCAACCACTTTATATTGGAATACAAAGAACTACCTCATTTTTTTATATAGCATCATAAAATTCCATTGTTGGTTGTACTACAATTTATTCATCCAGTCCAATTGATTGATTGATTGATTGGTGTTTTGTTTCAAATGTGTTGCTATTAGAAACAATGCTTCATTAAACAAACTTATTCAAATTATATTTACATATGTGGGAGTATATCTGTAGTATAAATTTCTGAAAGGGAAATTGATAGGTAAAAGGATATATATTCATAATTTTAACTGAAATTCTAAAAGTACCTTTCACAAAGGTTGTGCTACTTTACATTCCTAGAAAACATAGTATATTTTTAAAATTTTGAATATTTGCTGATCTAGTGAGAGAAAAAATAGGCTTTTAATGTAGTTAACTATAGCTTGATGCAGTTTAAAATTTCATATAAGTACATTATTTTTTTGTTTAAGATCTATTTTTATTTCCTTTACTGTTAATTGTCTATTCATATTATTTACCCAATCTGATGTACTGATGTTCTTTCCTTTATAAAATAATCACATTCCTTTTTCTTAGTTTAACATTTATCTTTTGGATTTGTTTATGATGGATTTTGACACCTATTTCTTATTAGTAATATATATTTAAAAATATAAATTATTATTTGATGGCCTATGAGTTTATATGAACATTAGGAATGACTTTTCCACACCAAAGCTATAAAAGATTTCTCCCATAGTTTATTCTAGGGTTTTCTTTTTTCTGTTTGTTTACTTATTAGTTTCACCTTTTAAATTGAAAACCTGACCCATGTGGTAGTGAGCCTCTAAGATAGTCCCCAATTCCTGGTATTTATAGTCTTATATAATCTTCTCCCATACTATTCCAGCATTGGTTTGTGAGAGCAGTAGGAATTAACAGAATTGATAGTATGTTACTTCTGAGTTTAGGTGATAAAAGATACTGCAGCTTTTGTCTTGGTTGTTTGTTATGTCTCAGATCATTTGATCTGGGGGAAGCAAGGTGCCATGTGATATTCAGCCTTCAATGTTTCCTTTCTTTTCTTGAAAGTAATAAATTCTCCATCCCTAGATGTATTCAAGCAGAAATTATAAGGTCATTAGTTAAATGTTATCAGTTCAGTATGTTTTCTGATAGGTCTATTTTGAGAATGCTTGCAACTCTGACTTTCTATCATATTCCAATATTTAATGTTATACATATTATATAATGTATAATAATATACATTATATATAATATAATTATAAAAGTTTTAAGTATATTAGCATATATAATATAACAAATATAATAATATATAGTATAATATAGTATAATAATTATAAATGTTAAAAATATGATATTAGCATTACCAGAGCTCAAGACCCAAACTTCCCCAACTCATAATCATGCCAACCAAATAAAGGGGGTATTTTTGTTTGTGGATTTTTTTTTCCAGTATGAATCTCATGTCTCAAAATCCTATTAGGAGCTTCTGCTCTTGCTTAGAATACAGAAAGTTACAAGAGAACATTGCTCCTACCCCAACAATATGAACAAGCAATTTATAAAATCACAAGTTTAAAACTCCATCAGAGAGTTCAACAACTAACAAAGAAACCTAAAAAACTAAAATACAAATTTTGATGTTCCAGTTAAAAAAAAAAGAAAAGATATTCATGACATTTTATATTTGACAGTTGATTGGGAGGAGAAGAAAGTTTTCACAGATTCTGGTAAGAGGAAAACAGCTAAACTGTTCACAAATATCTAAAGGCTGAGTGATTTAGATTTGTCCAATAAAACTCTTTCGTGATGATGGAAACATTCTATGTCTGCACTATCCAATATTGTAGCCACTAGCTATTCATGGCTTTTGAGAACTTGAAATGTGCCTAGTATGACTGAGGAACCAAATTTTTAGCATAATTTAATTTTTATATATCCACATGAGGCAAATCGCTATCATACTGGATGACACAGGTTTTAAATCTCTAGGATCTCCATAAAAATGATACATTACCCATCAAAAACTATTTCTCATAGATTCAACAAGTATTCACAAGAAAAACTGGGCTTGGGTCAGGAGATCTGTTAGAAAACCCCCTGTGAGAAAAACCCACTGGTACTCTGGGAATTAATCTGAGTATGAAGCAATGGTTATCTACAAATGCTGGAGGGGTAGAAGAGGTGAGAAGCCCCCTCTACAAGGGATAGGCAAGTGGGTCCTCCTGAAGTCTTAGAACAGGGCAGATACATGAAACAAACAAACAAAAACCCACCAGGTACTAAGACACAAATCCTGCCAAAAAAATTCCGATTCTTGCATCAAACACTTTCAAGCAAGTAAACTGAATCTCAAAAGTCAAAACCCAGGCAAGACCCAGCTTAAGCAGAGGCTAATCATTCAAAACTCAACACTAATGGCCTGATTGGATAAGAGGCATACCTTTTCTTTGGTCTAAATATTATTTGCGTTAAAGGACACTAACCTCTCACAGTAAATATCCAACACTTCAGAAAAAATATATACTTTACCCAAAGAGTAAGACAAAGTGATCCATCATCAAGAGAAGAAATCATTTATGTACTCAACCCAGAGATTCTCCTATATATTATGAAATTAATCAAGGGACACTTTAAGGAAAATATGTCAGAGTATCTAGTGGGAAGAGTGTACAACATGCTTAAAGAATTAAGGCATTTCAGCAGAGGACAGGAAACTATAAAAATGAGTCAAATGAAAATACTAGAAAGAAAAACTATGTTACTGGATATGGGGAACACCTTCAGTAGGTTTATTAACTGGAAAACAGAAGAAAAAGCAGTGAAATTGAAGGAAGGTCAATAAAATTATCCAAAGTAAAATACAAGGAGGAAAATGAGAGAAAATAATGGACTATAGCATGAATACCATGTGAGACAATATTACACAGTCTAACGTATGTATAATTGGACTAGCAGAAGGAAACAAGAGTGAAAATGGAGTAGAAGAAATATTTGAAGAGATACTAACCAAGCTTTTTTCAAAATTTAAGACATCTATCCACAGATCCAAGAAACTCAGAGAAAGCCAAGCATGATGAATACAAAGAAATCAAACATCGTATCATCATAGTCAAATGATTGAAAATTGAAGACAAAAATAAAAGATATTTTGATGGCATCTAGAGACAAAAGACACCTTAAATAAAGAGAAACAACAAGAAGTCATGTGTCATCTTTATTAACTGAAACAAAGGAGTACAGGAAACAATTAAGGGAAATCATTTACATGCTAAAATAAATAATAAACCACCAGCCTAGAATTGTATATCCAGGAAAATTGTCTCCAGAAGTGAAGGAGAGAGTGAAAATAGCTAGTGAAAAATAGCTAGTGAAAATACCTGAAACCATTAATTTTCAGTAGAGTTAAGCTACAAGAAATCCTAAAAGAGATTATTCAGGAGAAAATAAATGATACCAGATAGAAATCCACTTCCACAGGAAGGAATAAAGACCATGTGAAAGAGTGCATATGTCAGTGAATATACATGACATTTTTATAAATTAGTGCTATTATATGTAAAATATATTATTTCTGTTACATACACACATGTACATATTTTTTAAAAGACTTCATTGTTCAAATAATGTAATTTGTGATTATATCATATGCAGAAGCTAAATACTGATATATAACTAATAGGGCACAGAGACTAGGAGGGGTAATTAAAAACACATAATTGCAAAGCTCTAATATTATTGGTGAAGTAGGATAATGCTGAAAGGTAAGCTATGATAAAATAAAGATATATATTATACTCTACAGACTATCCAACAAACATATACACATTACATGTGCCTGTATACACACACAAACATGAAAAATATAATGGAATACTACAAGATACTTGATTCACCTTTTGCAATGAAAGCAGCAAAGGAGAAACAGGCACAAGAAGTCAGGGAGTACTAATGAAAATAAAACAAGAAGAGAGTAGACTTAAACCCAAGCAAATCAATTATTATATTAAACATGAATAAAGACTTCAAATAAAAATCAGATTGTCAGACTGAATAAAAAAGCAAGAACCAACTATATGTTGATTATAAAAAACATATTAAATATAGAGAAACATACATGTTAAAAATAAAAGGTGGGAGGGTATGTATCATGGAAATACTAATCATAAGAAAGCTGGTATGGCTATACTTACAAGGGGCATAAGACTTCAAGATGAAGAGGCTTACCAATATTAAAGAAAAGCATTTTGCAATGTTAAAAGGGTCAATTCATTAAGAAGATAGTTATCTTACTGTAACAACAAAGCTGTAAGATACATCAAGCAAAAATGACAAAAGTAAAAGTAAAACATTTTTAAATCCATGATTATAGTTAGAGATATTGATAATCTTCTCTTATTATTGATAATTAATAGATCAAATACACAGCAAATCAGCAAAGATATAGAAGACACAAATAACACTATCAACAAAGTTGACTTAATTTACATTTATAAAATACTATGCCTGACAACTGCTAAGTGTAAGTGCTAAATAAAACTTCTAAGATACACACAGATAAATCACAACAATAGAATATATACAGGCTGTTAAACAAGTCCTATATAGTATTTTTCCTCATTAAACTTGTGAGGCAAAAGAAGCCAGACACAAAAGAGTACATGCTGCATAATTCTGCTTAAATGAAGTTGAAAACAAATGAATCTAATTTCTGGTGATACACTTCAGACTAGTTGTTGTTTGGGGTGTCAGGGTGAGTTGTGATGGCCTGCAAAGGATCATAAAAGAACATTCTGTGGAAATATGAGTTACCCAGTGTATACATTTGTCTCAATTCATTTAATTAATTATGCATTTTAAAAGGATTCATTTTATTATAAAATGAATATTATAAATTATTTTAATCAAACTTTATTAAGGCATAATTTATAAATTGTAGATAATAATTACATATTATAAATAATAATTTTAAATTATAAATTATGCCTTAATAAAGTTTGATTTAAAAAAAGAACAAACATCATGTCTCTCAAAGAAACAACAGGGGGATTCCCTGGTGGCGCAGTGCTTGAGAGTCCACCTGCCGATGCAGGGGACACGGGTTCGTGCCCCAGTCCGGGAAGATCCCACATGTCGTGGAGTGGCTGGGCCCGTGAGCCATGGCCGCTGAGCCTGCGCATCCAGAGCCTGTGCTCCACAACGGGAGAGGCCACAACAGTGAGAGGCCCACGTACCGCAAAAAAAAAAAAAAAGAAAAGAAACAGGAGCCAGGGTAAACACTGGGGAAGGACTTTTACCATATGAAACAGAAGGTGGTTGTCTGAAATCACCCTATGTGTCCTGATAAAGACAACCTGGAAGGCTGTGTCAGGAGAAGAGAGAAATAAGAGATATTCTTTGGTATCACCCATACACAACCATCCTCCTAATGGGTCTTTTAAACACACTGGTGATGGCCTTTCAGTGTGAATCTGATTGTGAATGCTGAGTAAATATGTCCCTGTAATCACACACTTCTTTCAGGTTTTACCACTTAATCTTCTCCTAGAAACCTGCTAGGATATGCATCCACCAAATATCCATAACCCTTACCATTTTACTCTCTCTAAATTTAGAACAGATCACTTTCTTATCTCTTAATACGAACCTTCCTCATGATACTCCAATACCTGAGGATAAATCCCCTTTTTATACTTCTGTTCCTTAGGAATTGTTTATTTACTATGTAATAATTTGGGTACATGTGTATCTCCCATTTTATATTTGTAACAGAACCTCTGTCACTTACATTATTTCTACATTTGGCATTGAAGTGGTTGAAATAGAATGTCTCATTACAGAAGTGGTATTTGATGTAGAAATTAAAGTATAAACAGCTTACTTCATATGTTGATGAGGAATTAAAAGAACATTTTAGGTGGAGGGAAAGGCATGTGCCAAAAGACAGATTTTTAAAATCTCAGGGTCTAGCACTTTCAAGATAGTGGAGGAGTAAGAGGTGGAGATCACCCTCCTCCCCACAAATACATCAAAAATACATTTACATGTGGAACAACTCCTACAGAACACCTATTGAACGTTGGCAGAAAACCTCAGACCTCCCAAAAGGCAAGAAATTCCCCACGTACATGTATAGGGCAAAAGAGAAAAGAAACAACAGAGACAAACTAATAGGGATGGGACCTAGACCTCTGGGAGGGAGCTGTGAAGGAGAAAAAGTTTCCATACACCAGGAAGCCCCTTCACTGGTGGAGATGGGGGGCGGGGGAGGGAAGCTTCAGAGCCACAGAGGAGAGCACAGCAATAGGGGTGCAGAGAGGGCAAAGCAGAGAGATTCCCGAACAGAGGATCACTGCCGACCAGCACTCACCAGCCTGAGAGGCTTGTCTGCTCACCCACCGGGGCGGGTGGGGGCTGGGAGCTGAGGCTTAGGCTTCAGAGGTCAGATCCCAGGGAGAGGACTGGGGTTGGCTGCAGGAACACAGCCTGAAGGAGACTAGTACACCACAGCTAGCCGGGAGGGAGTCCAGGAAAAGTCTGGACCAGCCTAAGAGGCAAGAGAACGTTGTTTCAGGGTGTGCCTAAACAAGCTCCAGAGATGGGTGTGAGCTGTGGCTATCAGTGTGAACATCAGAGACAGGCATGAAATGCTAAGGCTGCTGCTGCACACAGCAAGAAGCCTGTGTGCAAGCACAGATAACAATCCACACCTCCCTTCCCAGGAGCCTGTGCAGCCCACCACTGCCAGGGTCCCATGATCCAGCTACAACTTCCCCGGGAGAACGCACGGCACACCTCAGGCTGTTGCAAGGTCAAGCTGGCCTCTGCCACTGCAGGCTCAGCCCACATTCCATACCACTCCCTCACCCCAGCCTGACGGAGCCAGAGCCCCCTAATTAGCCACTCCTTTAACTTACCCCTGTGTGGGCGAAGAACAGACGCCAGAGGGGGACCTACATGCAGAGGCGGGGCAAAATCCAAAGCTGAACCCCAGGAACTGTGTGAACAAAGAAGAGAAAGGGAAATTTCTCCCAGCAGCCTCAGGAGCAGCAGATTAAATCTGCTGTACCCTGCATCTCTGGAATACCTGAATAGACAATGAATCATCCCAAAATTGGGATGGTGGACTTTGGGAGCAATTGTAGGCTTGTGGTTTGCTGTATGCAACTGACTCGTTCCTGGTTTTATGTTTATCTTAGTTTAGTATTTAGAGTTTACTATCATTGGTAGATTTGTTTATTGATTTGGTTGCTCTCTTCCTTTTTTAAAATTTTACTAATTTTTTTATTTTAATAACTTTATTTTGTTTCCATCATTTCTTCTCCGTTTTCTTCTGAGGTGATGGCTGACAGGGTCTAGGTGCTCCAGCTGGCTGTCAAGCCTGAGCCTCTGAGGTGGCAGAGCTGAGTTGAGGACACAGGACCAATAGAGACCTCACAGCCACAAGTAATATCAATCGGCAAGAGCTCTCCCAGAGATCTCCATCTCAACGCAAAGACCCTGCTCCACTCAATGACCAGCAAGGGCAAGTGCTGAACAACCCATGCCAAAAAAAAAGCAACACAGGAACACACCACCACCCATTAGCAGAGAGGCTGCCTAAAGTCATACACCAGAACACAGGCACCAGTGCCCTGCACCAGGAAGCTTACACAACCCATGAAACAAAACTCAGCCACTGGGGGAAGACACCAAAAACAACAGGAACTACGAAACTGCAGCCTGCAAAAAGGAGACCCCAAACAAAGAAAGTTGAGCAAAATGAGAAAAGAGAGAAATATGCAGCAGATTAAAGGAACAAGTAAAAACCCACCAGACAAAACAAATCAAGAGGAAATCAGCAGTCTACCTGAAAAAGACTTCAGAGTAATGACAGTAAAGATGATCCAAAATCTTGTAAATAGAATGGAGAAAACACAAGAAAATTTTAATAAGGACCTAAAAGAACTACAGAGCAAACAAACAATGATGAACAACACAATAAATGAAATTAAAAATTATCTAAAAGGAATCAAGACCAAAATAACTGAGGCAGAAACACGGATGAGTCACCTGGAATATAAAATCGTGGAAGTAACTACTGCAGATCAGAATAAAGAAACAAGAATGAAAATAAGTGAGGATAGTCTCAGAGACCTCTGGGACAACATTAAAAGTGTCAACATTCAAATGATAGGGGTCTCAGAAGAAGAAGAGAAAAAGAAAGGTTCTGAGAAAATATTTGAACACATCATACTTGAAAATTTCCCTAACATGGGAAAGGAAATAATCAATCAAGTCCAGGAAGCACAGAGAGTCTCATACATGATAAATCCAAGGAGAAACACACCAAGAAACATATTAATCAAACTATCAAAAATTAAATACAGTGAAAAGATATTATAAGCAGCAAGGGAAAAGCAACAAATAACATGAAAGGGAACACCATAAGGTTAACAGCTGATCATTCAGCAGAAACTCTGCAAGCCAGAAGGGACTGGCAGGACATATTTAAAGTGATGAAGGAGAAAAACCCACAACCAAGATTACTCTAACCAGCAAGAATCTCATTCAGATTTGATGGAGAAATTAAAATCTTTACAAACAAGCAAAAGCTGAGAGAGTTCGGCACCACCAAACCAACTTTACAACAAATGCTAAAGGAACTTCTCTAGGCAAGAAACACAGAGAAGGAAAAGACCTACAATAACAAACCCAAAACAATTCAGAAAATGGAAATAGGAACATACATATCGATAATTACCTTAAATGTACATGGATTAAATGCTCCAACCAAAAGACATAGACTGGTTGAATGGATACAAAAACAAGACCCGTATATATGCTGTCTACAGGAGAACCACTTCAGACCTAGGGACACATGCACAAACTGAAAGTGAGGGGATGGAAAAAGATATTCCATGCAAATGGAAATCAAAAGAAAGCTGGAGTAGCAATTCTCATATCAGAAAAAAATAGACTTTAAAATAAAGTCTATTACAAGAGACAAAGAAGAACACTATGTAATGATCAAGGGACAATCTAAGAAGAATGTAAAACGACTATAAATATTTATGCACCTAACAGAGGAGTATCTCAATACATAAGGCAAACGCTAACAGCCATAAAAGGGGAAATTGACAGTAACACAATCATAGTAGGGGACTTTAACACCCCACTTTCACCAATGGACAGATGATCCAAAATGAAAATAAATAAGGAAACACAAGCTTTAAAGGACACATTACACAAGATGGGCTTAATTAATACTTATAGGAAATTCCAACTAAAAAGAACAGAATACACTTTCTTCTCAAGTGCTCATGGAACATTTTCCATGACAGATCATATGTTGGGTCACAAATCAAGCCTCGGTACATTTAAGAAAACTGAAATCAGATGAAGTATCTTTTCTGACCACAATGCTACGAGACTAGATATCAATTACAGGGGAAAAAAAACTGTAAAAAATACAAACACATGGAGGCTAAAGAATACACTACTAAATAACCAAAAGATAACTGAAAAAATCAAAGAGGAAATCAAAAAATACCTAGAGACAAATGACAATGAAAACACGACAATCCAAAACCTATGGGATGCAGCAAAAGCAGTTCTAAGAGGGAAGTTTATAGCTATACAAGGATACCTCAAGAAACAAGAAAAATCTCAGATAAGCATTCTAACTTTACACCTAAAGGAACTACAGAAAGAAGAACAAACAAAACCCAAAGTTAGCAGAACGAAAGAAAGTATAAAGATCAGAGCAGAAATAAATGAAATAGAAACAAAGAAAACAATAGTAAAGATCAATAAAGCTAAAAACTGGTGCTTTCAGAAGATAAACAAAATTGATAAACCATTAGCCAAACTCATCAAGAAAAAGAGGGAGAGGACTCAAATCAATAAAATTAGAAATGAAAAAGTAGAAGTTACAATGGACACTGGAGAAATACAAAGCATCCTAAGAGACTACTACAAGCAATTCTATGTCAATAAAATGGACAACATGGAAGAAATGGACAAATATTTCGAAAGGTATAACCTTCCAAGACTGAACCAGGAAGAAACAGAAAATATGAACAGACCAATCACACGTAATGAAATTGAAACTGTGATTAAAAATCTTCCAACAGGGGACGAGGGGGAAGATGGAGGAAGAGTAAGATGTGGAGATCACCTTCCTCCCCACAGATACAGCAGAAATACATCTACACGTGGAACAACTCCTAAAGAACACCCACCGAACGCTGGCAGAATAGCTCAGACCTCCCAAAAAGCAAGAAACTCCCCATGTACCTGGGTAGGGCAAAAGATAAAAGAATAAACAGAGACAAAAGAATAGGGACGGGACCTGCATGAGTGGGAGGGAGCTGTGAAGGAGGAAAGGTTTCCACACACTAGAAGCCCCTTCACGGGCGGAGACTGCGGGTGGTGGAGGTGGAAAGCTTCGGAGCCATGGAGGAGAGCGCAGCAAGAGCGTGCGGAGGGCAAAGCGGGGAGATTCCCGCACAGAGGATCAGGGCCGACCAGCACTCACCAGCCCGAGAGGCTTGTCTGCTCACTCGCTGGGGCGGGCGGGGACTGGCAGCTGAGGCTTGGGCTTCCATCTATCAGAGGGAGAGGAATGACAGCGTAAACACAGCCTGAAGGGGCTAGTGCACCATGGCTAGCCGGGAGGGAGTCCTAGGAAAAGTCTGGACCTGCCGAAGAGGCAAGAGACTTTTTCTTGCCTCTTGTTTCCTGGTGTGCGAGGAAAGGGGATTCAGAGCACCGCTTAAAGGAGCTCCAGAGATGGGCGCGAGCCGCGGCGACCAGCATGGACCCCAGAGATGGGCATGAGATGCTAAGGCTGCTGCTGCACCACCAAGAAGCCTCTGTGGAAGCACAGGTCACTCTCCACACTGCCCCTCCCAGGACCCTGTGCAGCCCGCCACTGCCAGGGACCCGAGATCCAGAGAAAAATTCCCCAGGAGAACCCACAGCACGCCTCAGGCTGGTGGCACGTCCCGCCGGCCTCTGCCGCTGCAAGCTTGCCCTGCACTCCGTGCCTCTCCCTCCCCGCAGCCTGAGTGAGCCAGAGCCCCAGAAGCAGCTGCTCCTTTAACCCCGTCCTGCCTGAGTGAAGAACAGACACACTCAGGCGAACTACACACAGAGGCAGGGCCAAATCCAAAGCTGAGCCCTGCAGCCCTGCAGCCCTGCAGCCCTGCAGCCCATGCAGCCTCAGGAGCAGCGGATTAAAGCTCCACAATCAACATGATGTACCCTGCATAGGGGAATAACTGAATAGACAGCGAATCATCCCAAATTGAGGAGGTGGACTTTGAGAGCAAGATATATTATTTTTCCCCTTTATCTCTTTTTGCAAGTGTGCAGGTGTATGCTCCTCTGTGAGATTTTTTCTGTACAGCTTTGCTTTCACCATTTGTCCTAGGATTATCTCCGTCTGTTTTTTTTAATTATTTTTTACTTAAAAAATTTTTTTCTTAATTATTTTTTCTTTAAATAATTTTAGTTTCTTTTACCTTATTTTATGTTATTTTATCCTCTTTCTGTCTTTCTTTCTTTCTTTCTACATTTTCTCCCTTTTATTCTGAGCTGTGTGGATGAAAGGCTCTTGGTGCTCCAGCCAGGAGTCACTGCTGTGCCTCTGAGGTGGGAGAGACAACTTCAGGACACTGGTCCACAAGAGACCCCCCAGCTCCACATAATATCAAATGGCAAAAATCTGCCAGAGATCTCCATCTCAAAACCAACACACAGCTGCACTCAACGACCCACAAGCTAGAATGCTGGACACCCTATGCCAAACAACTAGCAACACAGGAACACAATCTCAGCCATTAGCAGAGAGGCTGCCTAAAATAATAATAAGGCTACACATACCACAAGACACACCACCAGCTGTGGACCTGCCCACCAGAAAGAAAAGATCCAGCATCATCCACCAGAACACAGTCACTAGTGCCCTCAACTAGGAAACCTACACAACCCACTGAACCAACTTCAGCCACTGGGGACAGACACCAAAAACAACGGG
Source organism: Phocoena phocoena (assembly GCF_963924675.1). Classification (NCBI taxonomy): domain Eukaryota; kingdom Metazoa; phylum Chordata; class Mammalia; order Artiodactyla; family Phocoenidae; genus Phocoena; species Phocoena phocoena. The sequence goes on from NC_089240.1 coordinate 120,037,193, forward strand.
AACTACGAACCTGCAGTCTGCAAAAAGGAGACTCCAAACACAGTAAGATAAACAAAGTGAAAAGACAGAAAAACACACAGCAGATAAAGGAGCAAGGTAAAAACCCACCAGACCTAACAAATGAAGAGGAAATAGGCAGTCTACCTGAAAAAGAATTCAGAATAATGATAGTAAAGATGATCCAAAATCTTGGAAATAGAACAGAGAAACTGCAAGAAACATGTAACAAAGACCCAGAAGAACTAAAGAGGAAACAAGCAATGATGAACAGCACAATAAATGAAATTAAAAATACTCTAGAAGGGATCAATAGCAGAATCACTGAGGCAGAAGAAGGGATAAGTGACCTGGAAGATAAAATAGTGGAAATAACTACTGCAGAGCAGAATAAAGAAAAAAGAATGAAAAGAACTGAAGACAGTCTCAGAGACCTCTGGGACAACATTAAATGCACCAACATTCGAATTACAGGGGTTCCAGAAGAAGAAGAGAAAAAGAAAGGGACTGAGAAAATACTTGAAGAGATTATAATAGTTGAAAACTTCCCGAATATGGGAAAGGAAAGAGTTAATCAAGTCCAGGAAGCAAAGAGAGTCCCATACAGGATAAATCCAAGGAGAAACAAACCAAGACACATATTAATCAAACTATCAAAAATTAAATACAAAGAAAATATATTAAAAGCAGCAAGGGAAAAACAACAAATAACACACAAGGGAATCCCCATAAGGTTAACAGCTGATCTTTCAGCATAAACTCTGCAAGCCAGGAAGGGACTGGCAGGACATATTTAAAGTGATGAAGGAGAAAAACCTACAACCAACATTACTCTACCCAGCAAGGATCTCATTCAGATTTGATGGAAAAATTAAAACCTCTACAGACAAGCAAAAGCTGAGAGAGCTCAGCACCACCAAACCAGCTTTACAACAAATGCTAAACGATCTTCCCTAGGCAAAAAACACAAGAGAAGGAAAAGACCTACAATAACAAACCCAAAACAATTCACAAAATGGCCATAGGAACATATATACCGATAATTACCTTAAAGGTAAATGGATTAAATGTGCCCACCAAAAGACACAAACTGGCTGAATGGATACAGAAACAAGACCCATATATATGCTGTCTACAAGACACCCACTTCAGACCTAGGGACACATACAGACTGAAAGTGAGGGGATGGAAAAAGATATTCCATGCAAATGGAAACCAAAAGAAAGCTGGAGTAGCAATTCTCATATAAGAAAAAATAGACTTTAAAATAAAAACAATTATAAGGACAAAAAAGGACACTACATAAGAATCACGGAATTGATCCAAGAAGATATAACAATTGTAACTATTTATGCACCCAACATAGGAGCACCTCAATACATAAAGCAAATACTAACGGCCATGAAACGGGAAATCAATAGTAAGACATTCATAGTAGGAGACTTTAACACCCCAATTTCACCAATGGAGAGATCATCCAAAATGAAAATAAATAAGGAAACACAAGCATTAAATGATACATTAAACAAGATGGACTTAACTGATATTTATAGGACATTCCATCCAAAAACAACAGAATACACATTTTTCTCAAGTGCTCATGGAACATTCTCCAGGATAGATCATACCTTAGGTCACAAATCAAGCCTTGGTAAATTTAAGAAAACTGAATGTATCAAGTACCTTTTCCGACCAAAACGCTATGAGACTAGATATCAATTACAGGAAAAGATGTGTACAAAATACAAACACATGGAGGCTAAACAATACACTACTTAATAACAAAGTGATCACTGAAGAAATCAAAGAGGAAATTAAAATATACCTAGAAACAAATGACAATGGAGACACAACGACCCAAAACCTATGGGATGCCGCAAAAGCAGTTCGAAGAGGGAAGTTTATAGCAATAAAATCCTACCTTAAGAAACAGGAAACATCTCAAATAAACATCTCAAATAAACAACACGTAAAGCTATTAGAGAAAGACGAACAAACACACCCCAAAGTTAGCAAAAGGAAAGAAATGATAAAGATCAGATCAGAAATAAATGAAAAAGAAATGAGGAAAACGATTGCAAAGATCAATAAAACTAAAAGCTGGTTCTTTGAAAAGATAAACAAAATAGATAAACCATTAGCCAGACTCATTAAGAAAAAAAGGGAGAAGACTCAAATCAATAGAATTAGAAATGAAAAAGGAGAAGTAACAACTGACACTGCAGAAATACAAAAAATCATGAGAGATTACTACAAGCAACTCTATGCCAATAAAATGGACAACCTGGAAGAAATGGACAACTTCTTAGAAATGCACAACCTGCCAAGAATGAATCAGGAAGAAATAGAAAATATGAACAGACCAATCACAAGCACTGAAATTGAGACTGTGATTAAAAATCTTCCAACAAACAAAAGCCCAGGACCAGATGGCTTCACAGGCGAATTCTATGAAGCATTTACAGAAGAGCTAACATCTATACTTCTCAAATTCTTCCAAAATATAGCAGAGGGAGGAACACTCCCAAATTCCTTGTACGAGGCCACCATCACCTTGATACCAAAACCAGACAAGGATGTCACAAAGAAAGAAAACTACAGGCCAATATCACTAATGAACATAGATGCAAATATCCTCAACAAAATACTAGCAAACAGAATCCAACAGCACATGAAAAGGATCGTACACCATGATCAAGTGGGGTTTATTCCAGGAATGCAAGGATTCTTCAACATACGCAAATCTATCAATGTGATAAACCATATTAACAAATTGAAGGGGAAAAACCATATGATCATGTCAATAGATGCAGAGAAAGCTTTTGACAAAATTCAACACCCATTTATGATAAAAACCCTGCAGAAAGTAGGCATAGAGGGAACTTTCCTCAACATAATAAAGGCCATATATGACAAGCCCACAGCCAACGTCATCCTCAATGGTGAAAAACTGAAAGCATTTCCACTAAGATCAGGAACAAGACAAGGTTGCCCACTCTCACCACTCTTATTCAACATAGTTTGGAAGTTTTAGCCACAGCAATCAGAGAAGAAAAGGAAATAAAAGGAATCCAAATCGGAAAAGAAGAAGTAAAGCTGTCACTGTTTGCAGATGACATGATACTATACATAGAGAATCCTAAAGATACTACCAGAAATCAACTAGAGCTAATCAATGAATTTGGTAAAGTAGCAGGATACAAAATTAATGCACAGAAATATCTGGCATTCCTATATACTAAGGATGAAAAATCTGAAAGTGAAATTAAGAAAACACTCCCATTTACCGCTGCAACAAAAAGAATAAAATATCTAGGAATAAACCTACCTAAGGAGACAAAAGACCTGTACGCAGAAAATTATAAGACACTGATGAAAGAAATTAAAGATGATACAAATAGATGGAGAGATATACCATATTCTTGGATGGGAAGAATCAACATTGTGAAAATGACTCTACTACCCAAGCAATGAGATTAGATCACTCCCTAACACCATACACAAAAATAAGCTCAAAATGGATTAAAGACCTAAATGTAAGGCCAGAAACTATTAAACTCTTAGAGGAAAACATAGGCAGAACACTCTATGACATACAACACAGCAAGATTCTTTTTGACCCACCTCACAGAGAAATGGAAATAAAAACAAAAATAAACAAATGGAACCTAATGAAACTTAAAAGCTTTTGCACAGCAAAGGAAACCATAAACAAGACCAAAAGACAACCCTCAGAATGGGAGAAAATATTTGCAAATGAAGCAACTGACAAAGGATTAATCTCCAAAATTTACAAGCAGCACATGCAGCTCAATAACAAAAAAAAACAAACAACCCAATCCAAAAATGGGCAGAAGGCCTAAATAGACATTTCTCCAAAGAAGATATACAGACTGCCAACAGACATATAAAAGAATGCTCAACATCACTAAGCATTAGAGAAATGCAAATCAAAACTACAATGAGATATCATCTCACACCAGTCTGAATGGGCATCATCAATAAATCTAGAAACAATAAATGCTGGAGAGGGTGTGGAAAAAAGGGAACACTCTTGCACTGCTGGTGGGAATGTGAATTGGTAGAGCCGCTATGGAGAACAGTATGGAGGTTCCTTAAAAAACTACAAATAGAACTACCATATGACCCAGCAATCCCACTACTGGGCATATACCCTGAGAAAACCATAATTCAAAAAGAGTTATGTTCCAAAATGTTCATTGCAGCTCTATTTACAATAGCCAGGAGATGGAAGCAACTGAAGTGTCCATCATTGGATGAATGGATAAAGAAGATGTGGCACATATATACAATGGAATATTACTCAGCCATAAATAGAAAGGAAATTGAGTTATTTGTACTGAGATGGATGGACCTATAGTCTGTCATACAGAGTGAAGTCAGTCAGAAAGAGAAAGACAAATACTGTATGCTAACACATATATATGGAATCTAAGAAAACAAATGTCATGAAGAACCTAGGGGTAAGACAGAAATAAAGACACAGACCTACTAGAGAATGGACTTGAGGATATGGGGAGGGGGAAGGGTAAGCTGTGACAAAGTGAGAGAGTGGCATGGACATATATACACTACAAAACGTAAAACAGATAGCTAGTGGGAAGCAGCCGCATAGCACAGGGAGATCAGCTCGGTGCTTTGTGACCACCTGGAGGGGTGGGATAGGGAGGGTGTGAGGGAGGGAAACACAAGAGGGAAGAGATATGGGAACATATGTATAACTGATTCACTTCGTTATAAAACAGAAACTAACACACCATTGTAAAGCAACTCTACTCCAATAAAGGTGAAAAAAAAATATTCCAACAAACTATAGTCCAGGACCAGATGGCTTCACAGAAGAATTCTATCAAACATTTAGAGAAGAGCTAACAGCCATCGTTTTCAAATTCTTCCAAAAAATTGCGGAGGAAGGAACACTCCCAAACTCATTCTATGAGGCCATCAACACGCTGATACCAAAACGAGACAAAGATACTACAAAAAAGGAAAATTACAGACCAATATCACTGATGAATATAGAGGCAAATATCCTCAACAAAATACTAGCAAACAGAATCCTACAACACCTTAGAAGGATCATACACCATTTTCAAGTTTATCTCAGGGATGCAAGGATTCTTCAGTATACACAAATCAATCAATGTGATACACCATATTAACAAATTGAACAATAAAAAACATATGATCATCTCAATAGATGCAGCAAAAGCTTTTGACAATATTCAACACCGCTTTATGATAAAAAACTCTCCAGAAACTGGGCATAGAGGGAACTCACTTCAATATAATATAAGCCATATTCAACAAACCCAAAATAAACATCATTCTCAATGGTGAAAAACTGAAAGCATTTCTTCTAAGATCAGGAACAAGAAAAGGATTTCCACTCTCGCCACTATTATTCAACATAGTTTTGGAAGTCCTAGCCATGGCAGTCAGAGAAGAAAAGGAAATAAAAAGAATACAAATTAGAAAAGAAGAAATGAAGCTTTCACTGTTTGAAGATGACATGACACTATACATAGAGAATCCTAATGATGCCACCAGAAAACTACTAGAGCTAATCAATGAATTTGGTAAAGTTGCAGGATACATAATTAATGCACAGAAATCTCTTGTATTCCTATACTCTATTGATGAAAAATCTGCAAGACAAATTAAGGAAACACTCCCATTTACCACTGCAACAAAAAGAATAAAATACGTAGGAATAAACCTACCTAAGGAGACAGAAGACCTGTATGCAGAAAACTGTAAAACACTGATGTAGGGAATTAAAAATTATACCAACAAATGGCAAGATATACCGTGTTCTTGGATTGAAAGAATCAATATTGTGAAAATGACTATACTACCCAAAGCAATCTACAGATTCAATACAATCCCTATCGAATTACCAATGGCTTTTTTTATGAAACTAGAACAAAAAATCTTAAAATTTGTATGGAGACACAGAAGACCCCAAATAGCCCAAGCAGGCTTGAGGGAAAAAAACAGAGCTGGAAGAATCAGGCTCCCTGACTGCAGACTACACTACAAAGCTACAATAATCAAGACAATATGGTACTTACACAAAAACAGAAACCTAGATCAATGGAACAAGACAGAAAGCTCAGAGATAAACCCACACACCTATGGTCAACTAATCTATGACAAAGGAGGCAAGGATATACAATGGAGAAAAGCCAGTCTCTTCAATAAGTGGTGCTGGGAAAACTGGACAGCTACATGTAAAAGAATGAAATTAGAAAACTCCCTAACACCACATACAAAAATAAACTCAAAATGGATTAGAGACCTAAATGTAAGTTGGGACACTATAAAACTCTTAGAGGAAAACATAGGAAGAACACTGTTTGACATAAATCACAGTGAGATCTTTTCTGATACACCTCTTACAGTAGTGGAAATAAAAAACAAAAATAAACAAATGGGACCTAATGAAACTTAAAAGCTTTTGCACAGCAAAAGAAACTGTAAACAAGATGAAAAGACAACCCTCAGAATGGGAGAAAACATGTACAAGTGAAGGAACTGACAAAGGATTAATCTCCAAAATTTACAAGCAGCTCATGCAGCTCAATATCAAAAAAACAAACAACCCAATCCAAAAATGGGCAGAAGACCTAAATAGACATTTCTCCAAAGAAGATATACAGATTGCCAACAAACTCAAGAAAGGATGCTCAACATCACTAATCATTAGAGAAATGCAAATCAAAACTACAATGAGATATCACCTCACGCCAGTCAGAATGGTCATCACAAAAAAATCTACAAACAATAAATCCTGGAGTAGGTGTGGAGAAAGGGGAACCCTCTTGCACTGTTGTTGGGAATGTAAATTGATACAGCCACTATGGAGAACAGTATGGAGGTCCTTAAAAAACTAAAAATAGAACTACCATACGACCCAGCAATCCCACTACTGGGCATATACCCTGAGAAAACCATAATTCAAAAAGAGTCATGTTCCAAAATGTTCATTGCAGCTTTATTTACAATAGCCAGGAGATGGAAGCAACCGAAGTGTCCATCATCGGATAAATGGATAAAGAAGATGTGGCACATATATACAATGGAATATTACTCAGCCATAAATAGAAATGAAATTGACTTATTTTTAGTGAGATGGATGGACCTGTAGTCTGTCATACAGAGTGAAGTCAGAAAGAGAAAAACAAATACCGTATGCTAACACATATATATGGAATCTAAAAAAATAAATAAATAAACTGGTCATGAAGAACCTAGGGGAAGACAGGAATAAAGACACAGACCTACTAGAGAATGGACTTGAGGATATGGGGAGGGAGAAGGGTAAGCTAGGACAAAGTGAGAGAGTGGCATGGACATATATACACTACCAAACGTAAAATAGATAGCTAGTGGGAAGCAGCCGCATAGCACAGGGAGATCAGCTCGGTGATTTGTGACCACCTAGAAAGGTGGGATAGGGAGGGTGGGAGGGAGGGAGACGCAAGAGGGAAGAGATATGGGGACATATGTATATGTATAACTGATTCACTTTGTTATAAAGCAGAAACTGACACACCATTGTAAAGCAATTATACTCTAATAAAGATGTTAAAAAAAACAACCAAAATGTGGAAAAACAAACACTTAACGAAAACTAACCCATTAACATATGTGTGTGTGGAATGGAGGGGGAGGATAGATTCAAACATGAAAGACGCTTATAAGAAGCCAGTGTGATATCGAATTCTCCATGTCATTTAATAAGCAGACTATGCACGACTGGGTGTCTGACCTTTTGACCCAAGTAACTCATAACTGAAGTGTCTGCTAGATAATTTTCATCTGAAAACAAGGCTCCACCTTCATTACCTTAGCACCTCCCTAAGACCCCACCTGCCAATACCATTATCTTTAGGGGTCAGGCTTTCAACCTATGAATTTTAGTTGGACACAAACATTCAGATCATAGCAATGTGACACCACTCTCCTGTACTTATCCCCAAAGACCATGCCCTTTGAGAGCTAGCCTTTGTTCACACCAAATCTTCATTCTGGAATACTTTTTTCCAACTATAGAGATACTACTACTCCCTAAAGTCTTTTGCATATTTGTATTGTCACCTCCAGTAAAGAAGGACAGAGATCTTACCACTATACTAGACATGTTTATAATAAATAATTTCATGGATTCTCACAAAAACTCTGTGAGCTATTATTTCTGCACTTTACATAAGAAGAAACTGAGTCTCAAATAGGTTAAGTACCTTGCCCAAAGGCACACAGCTAATTCACGTAGAAATCAGCAACTACCATATCCAATTCTGTCTAACTCCAATGCTTGCATTCTTTCTATTCTTCACAGTATTGTCTCTAAAGTGCCATACTTATACTCTAAAAAAGATGTTTTTTCCTCTCTGTAGTGTTAAGTGGAATCAAGCAACTAGTTCTAGAGTGTCCACTCCTGTGCTAAGCAATGGCAAGAGAACATCAAAACAAACTGTGTTTATTACCATCCTCCTCAAGATAGGTAAAGCAAGTTATTTATCTAGTAGACCTTGGTCCATAGTAGCTTGATCAACTGCCCCAGTTTGAGTGAGACTGTCCAGTTTGAGCACTGAAAATCCCCCATCTCATGAAACAACTCAGTCCTGGGCAAACTGGAAGGAATGGTTGTCATAACTCCTCCAGCAGAGTAGAAACATCTTGAAATATTTTTAACGCTCATAGTATGGCCAACTAAGTAGGAAAGGGGAGGCAAACATCAATATTTATTTTAAAATTGCTAGAATTAGGAAACACTGTTCAAAAGCAGCGGTTCTTTTTGAACCAACAGTATACACATCACCTGGATACTTTCTAGAAAAGCAAATATTCTGACCCTACCCCAGACCTAGGAAATCAGAGGCTCTGGGGCTGTGGCCCTGAAATGTGTATTTTAACAAGCCCTCTGGGTGATACTGATGTGCACTCAATTTTGAGAGTCACTGCTCTAAAGAAATGACAGGAAAGCCCCTGTCCCCTCCCAGTGTCTCAAGTGCCATCTCCCGTGAACTCTGCTGTGGTCAGCCTGCCATCACACTGCTGCTTTCCTTTGTCAGCTCCTACATGCCATTTCAGTCTCCTTTTTCACTTATTTGCCACTGCTTTGAATATGAATAATACCAACATTGTGACATGTTTATAGATTAGTAAACCTTTCATAAATTTCAGTGCCTCTCAGAATTTTTTTCCCACTGAAATACCCATAAAGTAGAGGTGAGGGAAAGCACATCCCTCCAGGGCTCCCGGAAGTGCTGCCTGAAGCAGCCCACTACCAAAACAGAACGTGACTGAAGCTTCATATTTTAGCCTCAAAATTCACGTGGACCTTTTGTTTCTACCTCTTAATATATTCATGTTTGTTTTATTATAAAAATTATTTCCTCGCATTTTCAAATAAACTTGACTTTGCAAGAGGACCTTTGTCCCCAGTTTGGGTTGGCTTTTTGTTTCATGCCCATGGGGTGCACATATTTCCGGCTGCAAAACACAAGAGAGGTTACTCCATTTCATTCTCACAATGACCCTGAGAAGTGTTAAACCTCATCATTACTAAAGAGGATATGAAGGACCTGAAAGGTTAAGTCAGGGGTCCCCAACCCGCTGGCCACAGACAGGTACCGGTCCTCGGCCTGTTAGGAACAGGGCCACACAGCAGGAGGTGAGCGGCGGGCGAGCGAGCGAAGCTTCATCTGCCGCTCCCCATCGCTCGCATTACCGCCTGAACTATCCCCACCCCCGACCCCACCCGCAACCCCGGTCCGTGGAAAAATTGTCTTCCGCGAAGACGGTCCCTGGTGCCAAAAAAGTCGGGGACCGCTGGGTTAAGTAGTGTGCCCAAGGTCACAGAGCGGAGAAATGTCTGAATCGGGGCCTGTATGACTAAAGGTCTGCTTCTTTCCTCGCTCATGTATTTGTCTGATGTTTTGGCCTATAAACTCCTGAATGACAAGGACAAGGGCACTATTTTATATTCTATATGCAATATAATGTAATACTTCATACAATACCATATATATTATATGAATGAATAAAATTGTATTAGTAATTTAAGAAGTTGACTGTTTTTTCTTTTTATTCCCTTATGCTTTGCAAATTATGGAAATATTTGTAAGGACTTTTTAAGCTCCACAGATATGGGTTAAAATGCAAAACAGAGTCACGAAAAAGACTGTGGGTTTTGACTATTAGATTAAGTATCTATGAGTATTAGAATTCAATACCCACCACAGCCACCCCCTCCCACAGGCTCCCTGAGACCAACAGATGTATGAGGTTCAATAGCAAAGGACAGTCAACTACCAGTGCAATGTGAGCCTGGCTTATATCTAAACACAGATTCAGGGAATGTGGGCACATGGTTTAGGTCCAAACTCAAATCCTAGGATCTTACCAAACTCTAGCACTGCCAAGAAAGCATAAGACAGCCAGGGTGTTCCAACAGAAAAGAAGGCTCTAGTTCACTGTACCACTTTAGACATAAGGAAAGATGATTTAGAAGAGAACAGGGGAAATATGTGTATCACCTTTTAACACAGCATCCCCACTAACTGGTAAAGAGTCCAATTCTTGGCCGCTGAATCTAACTGAAGATCTGTATTCATTAAAGAAGGAATTTGGAAATGAGAGAGAGGTGCTGAACTTTCTCCATCGCCTACTGCTAACTCTCATTTGGAATACTGGAGTTAAAATAAATATTCATTCTATATTTAGGCAGGCAGCCTAGTATAAAATAGTACTTCTCAAAATGTTTTCTTTGGAATAAAGAGTTCTCTTGTCAATTAAATTTGGGAAACCCTGCGCTGTATGGTTTCTTTACTGAAAGTCTTATTTGGGGTGCTTAAAATACTGTGAGCATCAGGAATCTTAAATAAAGGTCATGATATGCAACCTTTTCAAAACCTATTTGGCCAGCAAACATTTTTTCCCCATTGAAACACCCATTTTACCGAATACACTGTAGGGATGCCAATACAGAGGAAAAGATTATGGGATTTGGCATTGGAGAAACGTCATTTCACTTCATGCTACAGCACTTACTAGCTGCATTAAAATGATCTGATCATGTAATACATCAGAGTTTCTGTTTTCTCATATGTGATGAAAGGATAATAATCCCAACCATGCAGATTCATGAGGGTCTTATGAGTTGATAGATATAAATTGTCTATAGGATTGTGCTTCATTTCAGAAGTTGCTCAACAAGTGGTATTTCCTTCCCCTCTATTATTTTCATATGCCCTTGCTTTGGCAAGTGTTTGTAAGTACCAAGTCATTGAAAAATTTAGTCGATTAACTGAAAACAATCAGTCAAATATATAACAAGGTAATGGAGAAAGCTGACTCTTTAGATGATGGAATACTCAGTTGTGTGTAATGCTGTGGTATTGCATGCACCCCTTTCTCAGTTATTACTACTGGTTTGGGAGAGCTTTCAAAGGTTGAAACTCAATATCTGTGAGTTGTTTCTGTTCTATTATATACATTCATTTGTTTTATTTTTTAGATTCCACATATAAGTGATAACAAACTATTTGTCTTTCTCTGTCTGACTTATTTCACTCAGCAGTATACTCTCTAGGTCCAGCCACATTGTTGCTAATAGCAGAATTTCACTCTTTTTATCACTGAGTAACATTCTATTGTATGTATATACCACATCTTTATCCATTCATCTGTTGATGGACACTTAGGTTGCTTCCATATCTTGGCTACTGTAAACAGTGCTGCTATGAACATTGGGGTGCATGTCTCTTTTCGAATTAGCAGACTCACAGATATAGAGAACAAACTAGTGGTTACCAGTGGGGAGAAGAAAGGAGGTAGGGGCAAAATAGAGGTATGGGATTAAGAGGTACAAACTACTATGTATAAAAGAAGTAAGCAGTAAGGATATATTGTACAGCACAGGGAAATACAGCCATTATTTTGTAAAACTTCAAATGAAATATAATCTGCAAAAATACTGGATCACTACGTTGTACACCTGGAACTAATATAATATAGTAAGTCAACTGTACTTCAATTAAAAAAACGTTGAAACTCAGAAAAGTGGCATGTAACTCAGTGAAAAAGTTGAATTTTATTTTTACTCTGCCAATGCTTATGGGTATATTAGGGAGTGTCTCCTCTGATTTATGCAAAATAAGTTTTGAGGGCTTCCCTGGTGGCGCAGTGGTTGAGGGTCCGCCTGCTGATGCAGGGGCCGCGGGTTTGTGCCCCGGTCTGGGGGGATCCCACATGCCACAGAGTGGCTAGGCCTGTCGGCCATGGCCGCTGAGCCTGTGCCTCCGGAGCCTGTGCTCTGCGGCGGGAGAGGCCACAACAGTGAGAGGCCCACGTACTGCAAAAATAAAAATTAAAAAAAAAAAAAATAAAAAGTTTTGAGCTGCTATATTATATCCTGGAAGCAGACACCAACCATTTACTGTTGTTTACAAGAAAGTATTACTTCAAAGAAAGTCAGAGCTAGACCAGTTTGGGGTTTGCGTTAAGTAAGTAGTTTAGGTCAAGTGTTAGAAGCAAAGAAATCATATCCGATCTAAGTAGGACCCTCCATTTTGGAGAAAGTTTAGGTTTGTAAAGAGTTTTTCCTCCAGCCAACTTTTCTGTCCAAAAGATTCAGCAGTACTTTCTTTCATCAAACAATGAAAGGCCAATATTGTAGTAAAGAATCTTGAAGCCTTTTGTCCCTCCATCCTGAGTGAGTGAAAGATCTAGCAATTTTAAAGCTGAAGCTCAGGACTGGCCATATTTAGGGGACACTTTTGGGTTGCAATGCCTGAGGTTTAGGATATAAGTTGATATTTCTCAAGGTATGGTCCCTGGACCAGCAGCATCAGCCACACCCCTTGGACTTGTTAGAAATGCATATTCTTTTGACTTTCTCCAGACCTATTACATCAGGAAATCTGGAGCTGGGGATGATAAGCAGAATTTTGTGTTTTAACAGGCCTTCTAATTCTGATACATGCTAAAATTGGAGAACCACTGATTTAAATATTGCACACATGTGTGTGTACAAAAAGTGCTCCTAAAGAATAAGGTTCTTGGAGTGACATCAGCAAGATGGTGGAACAGGAGATCCCCATTCATATCCTCCACAGCAACAATAATTCGGCAGCCATCCACAGAAAAAAGTGTCTTTGGGGGAGCTTCAGGAACCAGGTAGAGGGTTATAAAACACCAGTGGAGCTCAAAACTGAGCAGGGCCATTTTGAGAAGGCAGGCCCACACCAGGTAGCAGGCTCACCAACCGTGGTCCCAGCTACAGGTACAGAAGCAGCCCTGTCTCACCCTGGACTTGGCTACAGCCGCGTTTGGCCTTGCTCCTGCTATCGGCACCATCCACCAGGGAACCTGGAAGGAGTCACACCTGACTATGCCTCCCGTAACAGGCCTGCCAACTTTGATTTGACTGTGGATATTGAAGCAGCCCTTTATCTCAGTTCCAACCCCCTTCCAGCCATGGCTCAAGAGCAGTCCTCTCAGTCCAAGGACCCACCAGGAGAAACACTATCTGTGCACCCAGAAGCGCACCTGCCAAACTTGGTCCAACTGCAGATCTTGAAGTATCCCTGTAACTCAGCTCCAGACCCTCCCAGCTGTGGTCTGGGAAATGGCTTGTCCACACAGGGACTCAGTATCCTTGTCCTTGGAGGCAGGCCCACAACCTCAATCCAACTGAGGATCCTGAAACGGCACTGTAACTCGGCTACAGTCCCTCTCAGCTGTAGTCCAGGAGCAGCCCTAATCACCCAGGGACATACCCAGTGTCCCAGCAGGAGCTCTACCAAGGGACCTGGAAGGAGTCAAACACATCTGCATACTTGGTAACAGGCCTGCCATGTGCAGACCCAACTGCAGACCCTGAAGTGCCTTTGTCCCAGTGCCAGCCCTACTGACCAACATCCTGGAGGTAGTCCTATTCACCCAGGGACCAGACAGGGTCCATAGCCACCCAAGCCCCTGGTAACAAGCCTGACAAATACAGACCCCATTGTATATCCAGCAGTATCCACATTACCCAGCCCAGATCCTGCTCGACTGTGATCCCGTAGGCTATCCCATCAGTCCAGAAACCTGGCATGAGAAGGTCTCTACCTGCTGAAATCAGTATGTAAAGACTGAGAAAGGTGCTTACCCATCAAATGCTCAGACCCCAATGCAAGGCTACACAGATCACAAACAGGCAAATGTGATACCACCAAAGGAAACTAATAAAGCCCCAGCAACCAATCTAAAAAACTAAAGATCTGTGAAATGCCGACAAAGAATTCAAAATAATCATCTCAAAGGACCTCAATGAGATGCAAGAGGACACATTATTCTGTCACAGGAAAGAAGGAAATCCTGTCATTTGCAACTTGTATGAACAGGGAGAATATCACGCTAAGTGAAATAAGCCGAACTCAGAAAAAGAAATTTGCATGATCTCACTTATTTGTGGAATCTACAACAGTCAAACTCACAGAAGCAGAGTACAATGGTGATCACCAGGGGCTAGGTGGTGGGGGAAATGGGGAAATGGTGGTCACAGGATATAAACTTTCAGTTACAAGATTAGTAAGTTCTGGGGATCTAATGTACAGCATGGTGTCTAAAGTTAATAATACTGTATTATGTATTTAAATTTGCTAAATTAGTAGATATTAAATTTTCTCACCACAGGCTAAAAAATGGTAATGATGTGAAGTAATGGATGTGTTAATTACCTTGACTGTGATAAGCATTTCACAATGTATACGTATATCACATCATCATTTTGTATACCTTAAGTATATACAAGTTTTATTTGCCAAATATTCCCCAACAAAACTGGAAAAAAAGTTCCTGCACAAATAACTCTCTATTCATAGTAGGGCTGACATATCTGTGTAACCAGTTATAGTTCAGGGCAGAGTTGAACAAATTCTAAAATGTCATTGTATACAGAGGGCTAGGGAATTCTCCTTAAAGGAAGTAGTATTAGAGCTAACACTCTAGTATGACTCTCTGTGATGATGGAAAAGTTGCATGTCTGTGTTGTCCAATATGGCAGCCACATCCTGATGTGGCCATTGAGAACCTGAAATGGAGCTGGTGAGATAGAGGAAAAATTTTTTTAATTTAAATAGCCATATGTTTCTAGTGGCTACCATATTGGAGAACCCAGTTTTAGGAATTATAATAATGATATCCCCTCTATACATCCTCCTCCCCAAAACAAAGACTTTTCTAATCACTAATCACACAGCTGCATTTGTGAAGGACATTCCTGGGCTCCTTGCTTTTAACTTGCAACTCTTAGAGAAAATTATTTATGTGGATAAAACGCCCTTGAATTTTTTCAAGTTCCAGAATGCCTTGATATGGCACTGTCTTGGAAACAATACATTTTTGGAGCCAGCCTGGGCTGGGAAATTCAGGATGACAGCATGATTTAAATACCATTATGTTGGTAGCCCCTCAGGTCAGAAGGCCAGGTTATTTCTTAGTTTTTGTATTAACAAGCAGGACTGTCCTTTAACAGATATTCCTTTTTAAACCATCCCTTTTGTGTTCATCTGTACATATAATCCCAAAGGCTAAGTAAAGGAGATAATTAAATTGAGTTAGAACCTGTCTTTTGACTGTCTCATTGAACTTTACAAGATTCCTTTTCAGGATTTGTGGGGTTTGGGGGAAACTGATTGGGGATGGGGCCAGAGACCTGCATTGTTGCCTGTCTCTACAACAAGACAGGTATGGCTTGTACAGGTAGATCCTCCCCTTAGTGGAGAAACAATGCAGTGAGCACTGACCCCTCTCATCCCTGTAAGTGAAAGCAGTGGCTTCAAAGCCAGTTATGAATAGATGGTGCCTGAACACACTGAAATCTCAGAGATTCAACAACTGGATGATTCTAGCCCCACCCTTTCACAAAGCTGGATGAGTTATGTTAATAAATAGAAATTAGAAATTATATGTTCTCAATGATGTTAATATTTAAGTATGTTGTCCAAAGTTCTTTCTCAGAAACTTTGTTTAAAAAATGAGACAATCAAGATTAGAGTGGTGAAAATGCCATGGCAGATTTAGAGCTCAAACTTTTGTGTGTCTGACTTCAAGTCAACCGCATATAACTATATACTGCAATTGTATACATTGATCCTTGAAGGCAGAACCCCGTTGGATTTAGTTCCTAAATCTCCATAAAGGTAATTTGTGTGATTGTGCCCCAACATAATATCTGCTGATTAGAAATATATTTCCAACCCCCTTTTTCTCTATCTATGTATTTCATCTTCCCCTCATACACTCCTAGAGCTGCATGATACCAGGATAAACCATTCTCTCTCATCCCGTCCTCCAAGCAGAGAACATATTTTTGTGCAGGTAACTATGGTTCACATGGACATGAAAGGCAGTCTTGGAGGAGTAAGTTATCATCAGTACATGAAGCCAAGCAGGATGATCCTTGGCAGTGGGAGTATGGAGGGAACATTCTAGGCAATTGGCCTTAGTTTATCGATAATAGCACTTAAGCAAGATTTCTTTACACATTTCTAAGTTCTAACACACTCCACATTAACCTTCAGTTTATGTTATAAATGTACT
Source organism: Phocoena phocoena (assembly GCF_963924675.1). NCBI lineage: Eukaryota > Metazoa > Chordata > Mammalia > Artiodactyla > Phocoenidae > Phocoena > Phocoena phocoena. Next base: position 120,053,810 of record NC_089240.1, read on the forward strand.
CATCCTTTGTAATCCATTAGCAGTTAGCCAACCGATATTTATGAAACACTTACTAAGCAATAGTTACCCTGTTAGGTGCTATTGCATTTCATAAATCTGACAAATGAATGTGATTTTAGTACCAAAGGGATGAAAAAAAAAAACAGTGTAGGATTAATATATGTTACCTTTGATGCAGGGGTGTTTCTGGCTGGGGAGAGACTGAATTGGGACCAATTCTAAGTTCTTCTGCTATGAGGGCTGGTGGGAAAGAGGTGGAACTAAGACTTGCTATGGGTTTGAAACTGGCAAGCACTTTAGAAATATTGTGTCCTGTAAGCTTCCAATAGGCTTGTGAGGTAAATATCATTATGGTCTTCATTTTACAGATGAAGAAACTTAGGCTCAGAAAAATGGTCACTTGTCCAGGATCACAGAGCTAGTGAAGGGATGAAACTGACTGCAACACATGTGCTTTCAACCACTATGCTCCACTGTCTACTTAGGTGCTCCTGTAATCTCTTCTCCTTTTGAAATACTCTGCCTCTGAAAATTTAGAGGAGTTGTGCTCAGAATTGGTAGGAATGCTTTTGATCTGACAAGGACTGGGGATATTTTTTTCCAGATTTGAGCAATAATAAAACACATTCTTCATAGCAAAGAGAGGACCTATTCAGGTTGGTTTGAACACAAGTCCAGAGATGCGGCTTTGGGAGATGGCTGAGCACTCTTGACATAAGGATAAAAACCATTATCATTTAAAGAACTCTTACTATGTTTCAGAGCCGTTTCATATATTTTCTTTTGAAATCCTCATAATGAACCTGTGAAATATGGATTATCTGTGGACCCATTTTACAGATGAGGACAAAGGCAAAGGGAAAAAAGACTAACTGCTAAGTAATTTCACACTGACTGTGATTTGCTCTTCAGTTTTCTGTCTTCTGCATTAGAATAGGAGCTTCTTGGGTAAAGGTCACTCATTATTTGTTTTAGTATCTGCAGCACTGAGCCCAGGGCTTAGCACAAAACAAACATGCAATAAATGATAATCTTTATTATTATCACTGTAGTGCTAATTCCAAGAATATGAATATAAGGCTGAATGCACCTAAGAGTTTTGTACGTTAATTTTTGCCTAAAGAAATTTATTATCTATAAACCTATTCACCACTATTCTAGATAGTAAAGGGAAAGCTATTTCCCTTTTTGGAAGATGGGAGGGAATATATACGGCTATAGCTAAAGTTTATGAAAACTTCCTCTTAAATTTTGCCACCTACAATAACATTTTAATAGGCCTTGCTAAACTGTGATGCTAGACATCAGATCACCATGTTTATCACAAACACATTGATGGGAAAAACATGCTATGATCTTTACCTTGGTGAGAGTCCAGAAAATCAGAGAAATGACCTGAGTGTAGGGTAAACAAACTTGAACACACATAAATGTTTGTAAATTATGGAAACAGTATTGGGTATTGTAAACTTCAGACTGTATACTGTCCACGTTTGATTTGATTACCGAATTCATCCTAAAAAAAATCGGGACTTTGGTAAAACATGTGTCTTAACCATGTTATAGTAGATTCAATAGCTGCCTTTTGGTAGATCTGGGAGGTTTTTTGTCCTCTTTTATTTTTATTAAAACTTTTAAAATTTCAAAATAGTTTAGGACTCACAAGAAGTTTTTCCTTCACCAAACTCCCCTCACAGATAATATATTAAATAAACATAAGACAGTATCAAAACCAGGAAACTGATGTTGGTCCAATACTATTAGATCAGTTACTTACCTTATTCAGATCTCACCAGTGCTTATCTGTGCTTTGGGTATGTGCATGTATGCAGTTCTCTTTAATATTGTCACATGTCTAGATGCAGGTAATCATCATCAAAATCAAGATTTAGAATTGCCCCATCATCACAAAGAAACTTCCTCATGTTATCCCACTGTGATTGTTAACTGTATGTGTCAACTTGACTAGGTCATGGGGTGCCCAGCTGTCTGGTTAGGCATTATTTCTGGGTCTGTATGTTTCTGGAAGAGATTAACATCTGAATCTTTAGAACGGTGGTGGACATTAACCAATCCATTGAGAGCCTGAATAGAACAAAAACCTGAAGAAGAGAGGACGCTTGCTCTCCTGCCTGCCTCAATTTGGATATTGGTCTTCTTCTGCCCTTGGACTGGGATTTACACCATTGGTTCACCCAGTTCTCAGGCCTTCAGACTCGGACTGGAATTATACCACGGGCCTTCCTGGGTCTGCAAATTGCAGATGGAAGATCGTGAGACTTCTCATCCTCCATAATCGCAATTCCTCATAATAAATATTGTTGTTTATGTGTATATGTACATACACACATACATGCATACACACACATATGTGTGTGTGTGTGTAACATTTCGGTTCTGTTTCTCTGGAGAACCATGACTAGTACAACCCTTAATTGTTACACCCTCCAACACCTGGCTACAAGTAGTTTGTTCTCCATCTCTGTAACTTTACCATTTTAAAAATACCATATAAATGGGATCATACAGTATTGTAACCTTTGAGACCGGCTTTTTTCACTCAACATAATGCCCTTGAGAGCCATTCAAGGTGTTGCCTGCACCAATAATTTGTTCTTTTCCATCGTTGAATAGAATTTTATTGTACAGATGTGCTATTTGTTTATGCATTCACCAGTCAAAGGACATTTGGATTGTTTCCAATTTTTAGCTATAACAATTAGGGCTGCTATGAACAATAGTATACAGGATTTTTGCAAACATTAATTTATATTTCTGTGTAATAAATGCCCAGAAGTATCATTACTGGGTTGAATTTCAGGTGCAAGTTTAATTTATTATTTTTTTTAAAGAAACCATCATATTCTTTTTCAGCATGGTTGTACCATTTTAGACTCCCACTAGCAATACAAGAGACTCAATTTCTCTGCATCCTTGCCACCACTTTGTATTGTCACTATTTTTTTATTCCAGCTGTTTTAATAGGTGTGTAGTGATACCACATGATGGTATAATTTGCAGTTCTTAATAGCTAATGATATTGAACACCTTTTCATGTGCTTATCTTTCATGTCTATATTTCCTGCAGTGAAACATCTCTTCATGCCTTTGCCCGTTTTCTAAATGGATTGTTCATTTTCTTTTGTTGAGTTTAGAGGTTATAACAATATATAGTAGATACAAGCAGTTTGCAATATTTCCTTCCAATTTGTAGCTTGCCTTTTTTAAAATTTATTTATTTATTTATTTTTGGCTGCATTGAGTCTTCGTTGCTGCGTGTGGGCTTTCTCTAGTTGTGGCGAGCAGGGGATATTCTTCACTGCAGTGCACAGGCTTCTCATTGCGGTGGCTACTCTTGATGCAGAGCATGGGCTCTAGGCACGGGGGCTTTCATAGTTGTGGCAAAACGGGCACAGTAGTTGTGGCTCATGGGCTCTAGAGTACAGGCTCAGTAGTTGTGGTGCACGGGCTTCGTTGCTTCATGGCATGTGGGATCTTCTCGGACCAGGGCTCGAACCCTTGTCTCCTGCATTGGCAGGTGGATTCTTAATAACTGTGACACTAGAGATGTCCTGTAGCTTGCCTTTTACGTAACAGAGTCTTTTGTGGAGCAACATTTTTTGAGGTCTACTATTATCTTTTTTTCTTCTTTGATGGACCATGCTTTTGTTGTCATATGTACAAACAATTCTCCTAACCATAGGTCATGAAGATTTTATCCTATGTGTTTTTCTAATTGTTTTTCAATTTATGTTTCACATTTAGATCTATAATCCATCTTGAGTTAACTTTTGTATAAATGTGGGGTTTGCGTAGAGGTTAATCTATTTGCCTGTGGATTTCTTGGATCTAGGAGTTTAAATATGCATCACACATATATGGGCTTTGAATAAAGCAAAAGTGACACAAAAAGAGCTAAAGGAGAATGAGCTAGCTAAGCAGTACCAAAAGGAAAGGGTTCTTTAAAAAGTAATTTACTGGACCTAAAAGATGGTGGAGGAGTAAGATGTGGAGATCATCTTCCTCCCGACAAGTACACCATAAATACATCTACAGGTGGAACAGCTCCTACAGAACACCTACTGAATGCTGGCAGAAGACCACAGACTTCCCAAAAGGCAAGAAACTGCCCATGTACCCGGGTAGGGCAAAAGAAAAAAGAAAAAAAAAAAAGACGAAAAAATAGGGACAGGACCTGCACCAGTGGGAGGGAGCTGTGAAGGAGGAAAGGTTTCCACACACTAGAAGCCCCTTCGTGGGCGGACACTGCGGGGAGCAGAGGGGCAAAGCTTCGGAGCCGCGGAGGAGAGCACAGCAACAGGGGTGCGGAGGGCAAAGCGGAGAGATTCCCACAGAGAGGATTGGTGCCGACCGGCACTCACCAGCCCGAGAGGTTTGTCTGCTCACCAGCCGGGGCGGGCGGAGCTGGGAGCAGAGGCTCGGGCTTCGGTCGGAGCACAGGGAGAGGACTGGGGTCGGCGGCGTGAACACAGCCTGCAGGGGGCTAGTGTGCCACCGCTAGCCGGGAGGGAGTCCGGGGGAAAGTCTGGAGCTGCCGAAGAGGCAAGAGACCATTGTTTAGGGGTGCGCGAGGAAACAGAATTCAGAGCACTGCTTAAACGAGCTCCAGAGACGGGCACGAGCCGCGGCTAACAGCACGGACCACAGAGACGGGCATGAGATGCTAAGGCTGCTCCTGCAGCCACCAAGAAGCCTGTGTGCAAGCACAGGGCACTATCTATGCCTCCCCTCCCGGGAGCCTGTGCAGCCCACCACTGCCAGGGTCCCATGATCCAGGGACAACCTCCCCGGGAGAACACACGGCGTGCCTTGGGCTGATGCACCATCACGCCAGCCTCTGCCGTTGCAGGCTCGCCCCGCATCCGTACCCCTCCCTCACCCCGGCCTGAGTGAGCCAGAGCCCCTGAAGCAGCTGCTCCTTTAACCCCATCCTGTTTGAGCAAAGAACCGACGCCCTCATGTGACCTACACGCAGAGGCGGGGCCAAATCCAAAACTGAACCCCGGGAGCTGTGCAAACAAAGAAGAGAAAGGGAAATCTCTCCCAGCAGCCTCAGGAGCAGTGGATTAAATCTCCACAATCAACTTCATGTACAATGCATCTGTGGAATACATAGACAGACAACAAATCATCCCAAATTGAGGAGGTGGACTTTGGGAGCAATGATATAAATATTTTTTCCTTTTTTCTCTTTTGGTTAGTGTGTATGTGTATACTTCTCTGGGTAATTTTGACTGTATAGCTTTGCTTTTACCATTTGTCCTAGGGTTCAGTCTCTCCATCTTTTTGTTTTTTTTAAGTATAGTTTTTAGCTCTTGTTATCATTGGTGGATTTCTTTTTTGGTTTGGTGCTCTCTTCTTTCTTTCTTTTTTATTACTTTTTTAAAAAAATTTAAATAATCATTTTTTGTTTTAATAACTTTATTTTATCTTCTTCTTTCTTTCTACCTTCTTTTCTCACTTTTATTCTGTGCCATGTGTAGGACAGGCTCTTGGTGCTCCAACCAGGCATCAGGGCTGTGCCTCTGACGTAGGAGAGCCAAGTTCAGGACACTGGTCCACAAGAGAACTCCCAGCTCCATGTAATAGCAAATGGTAAAAATCTCCCAGAGATCTCCATCTCAATGCCAAGACCCAGCCCCACACAATGACCAGCAAGTTATAGTGCTGGAAACCCTATACCAAACAACTAGTAAGACAGGAACACATCCCCATCCATTAGCAAACAGGCTGACTAAAATCATAATAAGGCCACAGACACCACAAAACACACAACCAGGCGGGGACAGCCCATCAGAAAGACAAGATCCAGCTTCATCCATCAGAACACAGGCACTGGTCCCCTCCACCAGGAAGCCTACACAACCCACTGAACCAACCTTAACCACTGAGGACAGACACCAAAAACAACAGGAACTACGAAACTGCAGCCTCCAAAAAGGAGACCCCAAACACAGAAAGTTAAGGAAAAGGAGAAGACAGAGAAACACACAGCAGATGAAGGAGCAAAACAAAAACCCACCAAACCTAACAAATGAAGAGGAAACAGGCAGTCTACCTGAAAAAGAATACAGAATAATGAGAGTAAAGATGATCCAAAATCTTGGAAAGAGAAGGGAGAAAATACAAGAAACATTTAACAAGGACTTAGAAGAACTAAAGAGCAAACAAACAGTGATGAACAACACAATAAATGAAATTAAAAATTCTCTAGAAGGGATCAATAGCAGAATAACTGAGACAAAAGAACGGATAAGTGCTTGGAAGATAAAATAGTGGAAATAACTACTGCAGAGCAGAATAAAGAAAAAAGAATGAAAAGAACTGAGGACAGTCTCAGAGACTCTGGGACAACATTAAACGCACCAACATTCGAATTATAGGAGTTCCAGAAGAAGAAGAAAAAAAAAAGGGACTGAGAAAATATTTGAAGAGATTATAGTTGAAAACTTCCCTAATATGGGAAAGGAAATAGTTAATCAAGTCCAGGAAGCACAGAGAGCCCCATACAGGATAAATCCAAGGAGAAACATGCTAAGACACATAGTAATCAAACTGTCAAAAATTAAATACAAAGAAAACATATTCAAAGCAGCAAGGGAAAAACAACAAATAACACACACGGGAATCCCCATAAGGTTAACAGCTGATCTTTCAGCAGAACCTCTGCGAGCCAGAAGGGACTGGCAGGACATATTTAAAGTGATGAAGGAGAAAAGCCTGCAACCAAGATTACTCTACCCAGCAAGGATCTCATTCAAGTTTGATGGAGAAATTAAAGCCATTACAGACAAGCAAAAGCTGAGAGAGTTCAGCACCACCAAACCAGCTCTACAACAACTGCTAAAGGAACTTCTCTAGGCAAGAAACACAAGAGAAGGAAAAGATCTACAAGAACAAACCCAAAACAACTAAGAAATTGCTAGTAGGAACATACATATCGATAACTACCTTAAATGTAAATGGATTAAATGTTCCAACCAAAGGATATAGACTGGGGCTTCCCTGGTGGTGCAGTGGTTGAGAGTCCGTCTGCTGATGCAGGGGACACGGGTTCGTGCCCCGGTCCAGGAAGATTCCACATGCCGCGGAGCGGCTGGGCCCATGAACCATGGCCACTGAGCCTGCGCGTCCGGAGCCTGTGCTCCACAATGGGAGAGGCCACAACAGTGAGAGGCCCGTGTACCGCAAAAAAAAAAAAAAAAAGAAAAAAGAAAGAAAGATACAGACTGCCTGAACGGATACAAAAACAAGACCCGTATATATGCTGTCTACAAGAGACCCACTTCAGACCTAGAGACACATACAGACTGAAAGTGAGGGGATGGCAAAAGATATTCCATGCAAATGCAAATCAAAAGAACGCTGGAGTAGCAATTATCATATCAGATAAAATAGACTTTAAAACAAAGACTATTACAAGAGACAAAGGAGGACACTACATAATGATCAAGGGATGAGTCCAAGAAGAAGATATAACAATTGTAAATATTTATGCACCCAATATAGGAGCACCTCAATACATAAGGCAAATACTAACAGCCATAAAAGGGGAAATTGACAGTAACACAGTCACAGTAGGGGACTTTCTATGAGACACTTTCACCAAAGGACAGATCATCCAAAATGAAAATAAATAAGGAAACACAAGCTTTAAATGATCCATTAAACAAGACGGACTTAACTGATATTTATAGAACATTCCATCCAAAACCAACAGAATACACATTCTTCTCAAGTGCTCATGGAATATTCTCCAAGAGAGATCATATCTTGGGTTACAAATCAAGCCTTGGTAAATGTAAGAAAACGGAAATGGTATCAAGTATCTTTTCCGACCACAACGCTATGAGACTAGATATCAATTAAAGGAAAAAAATTGTAAAAAATACAAACACATGGAGGCTAAACAATACAGTACTAAATAACCAATAGATCACTGAGGAAATCAAAGAGGAAATCAGAAAACACCTAGAAACAAATGAAATGAAAACACGATGACACAAAACTTATGGGATGCAGCAAAAGTAGTTCTAAGAGGGAAGTTTATAGCTATACAATCCTACCTTAGGAAACAAGAAACATCTCAAATAAGCAACATAACCTTACACCTAAAGCAATTAGAGGAGAAAGAACAAATAAACCCAAAGTTAGCAGAAGGAAAGAAATGATAAAGATCAGATCAGAAATAAATGGAAAAGAAATGAAGGTAACGATAGCAAAGATCAATAAAACTAAAAGCTGGTTCTTTGAGAAGATAAACAAAATTGATAAACCATTAGCCAGACACATCAAGAAAAAAAGGAAGAAGACTCAAATCAATAGAATTAGAAATGAAAAAGGGGAAGTAACAACTGACACTACAGAAATACAAAGGATCATGAGAGATTACTACAAGCAACTCTATGCCAATAAAATGGACAACCTGGAAGAAATGGATAAATTCTTAGAAATGAACAACCTTCTGAGACTGAACCAGGAAGAAATAGAAAATATGAACAGACCAATCAAAAGCACTGAAATAGAAACTGTGATTTAAAATCTTCCAACAAACAAAAGCCCAGGACCAAATGGCTTCACAGGCGAATTTTATCAAACATTTAGAGAAGAGTTAACACCTATCTTTCTCAAACTCTTCCAAAGTAGAGCAGAGAGAAGAACACTTCCAAATACATTCTATGAGACCACAATCACCCTGATACCAAAACCAGACAAAGAAGTCACAAAGAAAGAAAACTACAAGTCAATATCACTGGTGAACACAGATGCAAAAATCCTCAACAAAATACTAGCAAACAGAAACCAACAGCACATTAAAAAGATCATACACCATGATCAAGTCAGGCTATCCCAGGAATGCAAGGATTCTTCAATATATGCAAATCAATCAATGTGATACACCATATTAATAAATTGAAGGAGAAAAACCATATGATCATCTCAATATATGCAGAGAAAGCTTTCGACAGAATTCAACACCCATTTATGATAAAAACCTCCAGAAAGAAGGCATAGAGGGAACTCTCCTCAATATAATAAAGGCCATATATGACAAAACCACAACTAACATCGTCCTCGATGGTGAAAAACTGAAACCATTCCACTAAGATCAGGAACAAGACAAGGTTGCCCACTCTCACCACTATTATTCAACATAGTTTTGGAAGTTTTAGCCACAGCAATCAGAGAAGCAAAATAAATTAAAGGAATCCAAATCGGAAAAGAAGAAGTGAAGCTGTCTTTGTTTGCAGATTACATGATACTATACATAGATTATCCTAAAGATGCTACCAGAAAACTATTAGAGCTAATCAATGAATGTGGTAAACTAGCAAGATACAAAATTAATGCACAAAAATCTCTTGCATTCCTACACACTAATAATGAAAAATCTGAAAGTGCAATTAAGAAATCACTCCCATTTACTGCTGCAACAAAAAGAATAAAATATCTAGGAATAAACCTACCTAAGGAGACAAAAGACCTGTATGCAGAAAATTATAAGACACTGGTGAAAGAAATTAAAGATGATACAAATAGATGGGGAGATATACCATGTTCTTGTATTGGAAGAATCAACAGTTAGAAAATGACTATACCACCCAACACAATCTACTGATTCAATGCAATCCCTATCGAACTACTACTGGCATTTTTCACAGAACTAGAACAAAATATTTCACAATTTGTATGGAAACACAAAAGACCCCGAATAGCCAAAGCAATCTTGAGAACAAAAAAAGGAGCTGGAGGAATCAGGCTCCCTGACTTCAGACTATACTACAAAGCTACAGTAATCAAGACAGTATGGTACTGGCACAAAAACAGAAAGATAGATCAATGGAACAGAATATAAAGCCCAGAGATAAGCCCACGCACATATGGTCACCTTATCTTTGATAAAGGAGGCAAGAATGTACCGTGGAGAAAAGACAGCCTCTTCAATAAGTGTTGCTGGGAAAACAGGACAGCAACATGTAAAGGAATGAAATTAGAACACTCACTAACACGATACACAAAAATAAACTCAAAATGGATTAAAGACCTAAATGTAAGCCCAGACTCTATAAAACTCTTAGAGGAAAACACAGGCAGAATCTAAGAAAAAAATATGTCATGTAGAACCTAGGGGTAAGACGGGAATAAAGACACAGACCTACTCACAGAGAATGGACTTGAGGATATGCGGAGGGGGAAGGGTAAGCTGTGACAAATTGAGAAGGGTGGGATAGGGAGGGTGGGAGGGAGACTCAAGAGGCAGGAGGTATGGGGATATATGTATATGAGTAGCTGATTCACTTTGTTATAAAGCAGAAACTAACACACCATTGTAAAGCAATTATACTCCAATAAAGATGTTAAAAAAAGTAAAATCCATATAGAAAAACAAAATAAAAAACGAAGAAGAAAGAGGGGGAGTAGGATGACGACTAACCTTAATATTCAAACACATTATAAGCCTTTACTAAGTATGGCCCTGACTCACGAATAGATAGATCAATAATGTAGAGTACAAAATCGAGCTATGTATGAAAGTAAATACAAGAGACTCTTTATGATACAATACCCTGTTTGTGGGTAAATGTCAATTATTCAATAAATGGTTTGGTATCTGAAAAAAAATTAAGTCAAATCTCTAACCTCACACTTTATACAAAAATAAATAAATTTCACATGGAGCAAATATTTAAAAGTAAATAATCAAACCATAACAATTCCAGAAAAAGCTATGGAACGTTTTTTTCTTTTTTTCCCAATAATTGCTGGATAGAAAAGGCTTAAAAGAGTCACACAATACCTGAAGTCATCAAAGAAAAACCTTTTTAAAAGACCGTATTTTTAAAATTCCATGAAAAGTAACATCATAAAACTCAAAAGAAATTTTAAAATAGTAAAAACATACAGTTTTAAAAATTTGTAACTCACATTATAAAATGCTTATCTCCTTACTGTATGCAAGCCCATGTAAATAAGTGAAAGAAAGCTTAAAAACTCAGTAGAAAATTAGGCAAAGGATCCTAACAGGCAAGATAGAATGAAAAAAAAAAAAAGGAATGGAATTGAATGATTTTAAGGTGTTCTCAGAGCCTGCTTTGCAATATTTTCTAGATATACTGCTGATGCCCCATACCATGTGGATAGGTACATCCTAGCATAGATCTTTGCTTTGTGTTTCTACTTGAAATTGAGTCTAAATCCAAGTATTGGCCAAAGCCTAGAACTGTGCTGTCCAATAGGGCAACCACTAACCACATGTAACTATTTAAATTTAGATTAAATTTGTAATTCAGTTCTTTGTCACACTTTGCTTCATTTCAAGAATTTAGCTAGGGGCTTCTGCATTAGATAACGAAGATACAGAACATTTCCATTATCACAGAAAATTCTGTGGAGCAGCTCTGATGTACAGCTCAGACTGAAGCATCTTTTTTTCCTAAACCTAAATTTATGTCAGATTTGCCAGAGAAGCTTATTAAAATATTACCAACTTCCATCTCATATGTAAATGGCATGCCACTGCTCATCACTAGTATCAAGGTTGGGCAAACTATGGCCCTTGGGTCAAATCTAGCCCACTGCCTTTTTTGTCAATAAGATTCTATTGGAACACAGCCATGACCATTCATTTACATATTATTCATTGCTGCTTTTGCTTACAAAGGCAAAATTGAGAAAGAAATTAGTATTTGCAACAGAGAAAGTATGGCCAGCCAAGCCATATTTCCTATCTGGCAAAAAATGTTTGCTAACCCCTGACTTACAGGAAAAAGTCTAAGCTTTAGCCTGGCCTACATGGGTGGTACCTAAGGCCCTCCAAACTATAGCCTTTGCTTATCTCTCCAGCATCATCTTTCCATGTCATGAGCCAGTAATAACTAACCTGTTTTGGTTTCCCGAGCATGGCATCCTAGTTCCTTGTACTGTGCCTCATCTATACCATGTCTTTTTCACAGGATGTCTCCACTGATCCTCTATTTCTTTTGCCTCCTTTCTATCACATCTCACCTTGGTTCTCACTTCCTTTGTGAAGCTTTCCTAAGCCCAGTGCTAGGTGAGCAGTACGTCCTATGTACTGTCCAACACCCTGACTTTCCTTCCTTCCTACAGCACAATGTGAGATAATAAATAGGAGAGAAAAAAGGAAAACCAGACTCTTCAATCTCCTTATTCTCTGCCAGGGGCTTACCAACATTTTAATGGCCCATACGAGTCATTAAGGACAAAGGAAACAGGTTCCTCACCAGAACAGTTTCAGAATCTAATTTTTTTAAGCATCCCTGCTTTTCTACATGTATGATCAAATGTACTTTGCCTATCACTCCCATACATATTTTGGTCATTTCTTTACCATAATATTGCAACTGCCTGTTTACATGTCTATTTCCCTCAATACACTGGGAGTTCCCAAAGGAAGGAGGCCCGGCATTCATCTCTGTGACTCCAATACCCAGGACAAGCCCAGCACTGAGTCAATGCTCAGAGAACACCAGTGAAATAAATCTCTCTCACCCACAAGAATTCATCTTGTGGAATGAGAAATCAAAGGGAATAGGCAGAGGGGCATGTTGTTGATCAGTTTTCCCATCTCCTGTGAAACTAAAATCAAAATTCTGGTGCCCTCAAGGCAGTAAAATAATCTCTTGGAATTAGCATATTACTGACTTTCTTTTATCATGGTTGCTTTATCTAGTTTAATATATTTTAATTATTTGTTGTAAAATTAACATCTTGAGGTAACTTTATTATAGCAAATACAAGTTTAAAACTCTAATATACAGGAGAGACAGTGTGTTTATATCTCTAATATGTCACGAATGGAATAAAAATAACTAATGTGATTCCAGATTACCTTTGGAGCTGAATTTGGACCAGACACAGCTGGTAAATGGGTTTTTGTATGAAGCTCATTTATTAGGGTTTCCATGTACTATCTATCTCTGTATTTTTATAGGATTTTCAAGGCTTAATTTTGTTCTAAGTATTCAGGACATCAAAGCAGAATAAACTGATAGCCATCTCTTGTGTGCAGGCAGGAGGAAGATTGTTTGGGGAACATTTGTCCAATTGGATTGACTGGAGGCTAGTAGGGGAATTTTTCAGGTTACCAATCCTGGATTCCTTTAGACATAAAAATCCACATTGGTCTCAAAGCTTTCACAGAGTTCCCTTCCAGACATGCTTTTCACATGAATTGTAGAACTATGAATTCAGCTTAAATCTATACTATTGACTCCATATTATTGAATTCAACAATCTGGAATCAACTTTGGCTGATACATATCTACCTATGTAATTGAGAGCACATCTTCATCCAAAGAGAAAGACTCCCCTCCCCCAAGGAATTTGAACTAAGATTCTTTGTGCTAGAATAGCATGGCCTTGAGACCCTGCTTTCACACACAAGAGCAAAATTGCCACACTTTATTTCATGGCTTTGATTTTTAATTCTCTTGAATTTCTTTCTTTCTTTGAGTCAGTCAAGGATATTTTAAATACACACTTCATATACAACGTGAGCAAAGTGAAGTAGAAAGAATAGTAGCTTTCTGGCAACTTTGATCCATGCCCATGAGAAGAACTCAATACAATATTTTTTTAAAACCCTACTTAGTAGATCACTCCTCCATTCCGTACTCAGGAAGGGTCTACTGCTCCTTCAATGCTTAGCTCAGACTGACTTAGCAGTTTTGTTGTGAAGACTTGCTCAGTTTCGTTGCTCATCCTACACTCTGTACACATCATGTTCCCTTTCCCTTCATTTGTTGTTTAATTATATAATAAAGAGAAAAAACTATATTTTTAAAGCTGACCAGCTGGTATCTTCTTAGGAAAGTATGGTTTTTATTTGGGAAAATAATTTGATGGTTACTGAATATGTGAAAGTAAAACCCCCCACCCCGCCTCGGCCACCTTAGGGCACTTTGGGAATGGGCTACGGCGAGACAAATTTAAAAAGCCAAAACATCCCATTTAATAAAATGGGAGGGATTGTTTTTGTTCTGGAACAATTTAAAAATGACAGGGTGAAAGTGCTAATAATCAAAAGGAGAAAGAGGGACAGAGAGGGTTTAGCAACATGACAGGAAGACAGGAATCCTGAGGAAGAGTCAACCAGTGTAAGGGTCCTTGTGATGAGAATGACCACGGGACTTAAAATCTAGAATTATACATTCCTATTTAAGTAAACTTCTTTGCTTTTTGTAACTTTGCCTCCGTTACCCATGAATCTTCTATATCCTATGCACACTGCACACTTGCCTCTGAGAGAGAGATGTTTTGGGTAAATTAAGGAAAAGATGATAAGTTCAGAGTTGCCAGATCAAATACAGGATGCTCACTTAAATTTGACTTTATGAAATTCAAATTTAACTGGATTTTTAAAAAAGTTGCTAAATCTTACAATTCTAATTAGGTTACATGTCTAGATCAATATAGAGTGGATAGAAGGGAATAGCCACAGAAACAAGATACAGATAAGACAAAGAATTCAGTCTATGTAAGCCCTCTGAGGTATCAGGGGTGGGATGGAGCCTTTGTTTTCCTCCATAAGTGAGTGCAACACTTTTAAATATTCAAGGGAAAGGTAACTGCACAGGGCCAGAGAACCTGGGGACACCTAGTCGGCAGAAATCCCAGTTAAAATTCATTCAGTTTTGCATACGTTATTACCTTACAGGCATATTTCTCACACTAGAGGGAATTCCCAGAGGATTGAGTTCCCCACAGCTGTGAGGGAAATTGTATGTGGTTGTAACATCAACAGCATTTAGAGTAATTCAGGCAACTCCAATTTCCCCTATACTTCTTATTCTGAACAAAGCCAGAGTCCTGCAGCCAGAACAGAAATATCCCTGGTCCTCCGATGAATGTGAGCCTGTGGAAATGAGAGATTCAATACTGTTTCTGAAAAGGACTCCAGTAACTGACAACAGTGGTGTGTCTGCCATGAGTTCCTGAGCACAATGACATACCACTCATAGGGTATCAAGAGTAGTTTTCTTCATTTTATTTACACAATCATTTATAAATAGATGTGCAGATGTGTATTACTTGTTTCAACACCTGGCTGTAGATTCATTTTTTTTCCTCCTAAGGTTGCTTTTACTGATTTTCTCTCCAAACCTTTTGTTATCCGGTTTACTCCCTTTGCCCTGCTCCAAATGGAGAGATTACTTTAATAATGTAGCTCAAAATTACGTAGTTTATCAATCAAAAAGCCTTATTACTATACTTCCTTGTATCTATCATGTGTATAATTTTGCTGAAGCCAGGATTTGACTTAATATATTGTAAAGCTTATGTAAAGGGACACATTGCTTAGCTAGTAAGTCAGTCTAGCCATCTGCCCAGTATACCCTTCTTGATTTAGCTGTTTTCCTCGTGTCAGAGAGTAGATATTTTTGTGGTGGAATGACATGGTATTTAAGAATTGGTAAAAAGTCCTAGGATGCTTTATTTGTGAATGAAAATATTTAGTGTGCAATATGACGATTAGGACAGACAGATGTTCTCATTCCTGTGAATGAGAGAGGGACACCAAACTCAGGCTGGACCAGGTAGTGTCAAGAAACTTCCCCAGAGGAAAGGATGCTTGTGCCAAATCATGAAGCTACCTTTAGGAAGAGTAGCAAGAGAAGGAGGGGAGAGGGAGTGGAGGGGCAAGGGACAGGAGGAGGAGGGGGAAAGGGAGGGGGAGGAGGAGAAGGGGAAGAAGAGGGGAGAGATTTTCAGGTAGACTGAACAGCATAAACAGAGGAGCAGAACGAAAGAACATGGTTTATTTTGAGAACTGCTAACTGGTATGACTGTAGTTGAGAATGTGAAGGGTAAGATGAGTGAATGCATGGCAGACGTGGATAATAACTTCGTACCGATGGAAGAAGTAAGGGATAGAAAAAATTGACAAAGTATGAACATCTGCACCAAGAAATCAGAGCCCAACTTTCTTCTTCAATTGCTCGATATAAAGGTACCTATTGGGACACAGTGGAGACAGAAACAATGAGGCTATTCCAGGCCTAATGGGGGTCAAAAATATTTATCCTTTCCCTCTCAGCAGCAGGCTCAGTTTAATCTTGAAAGATCTGAACGTTCGTAACAGTTCTTTAGTGTTCTATGCTTTTGACTGACCATATCAAAGTTATATATTACACATTCAAATGAAAACTATCTATGTTGAATCTACAGTGAGGACTCCTCCCCATCACAGCCCTGCTGGTATCATAGGTGACCAGCAATGGTTGGCATGTATCGGAGGTCATGGCACTGAAAAATATCAAGTAGATGTCTCTTGTCTCTTACATATTCCAAGCACAAATGATCTTATCTATGACCTAGTAATAAGTACTTAAAGATTCAATTAAATTAATGATATCAAATGTAAAAGTTTCTTTGAACTATTTCAACTTGTGTTAATTTGAAAGCACCTGATGTATGATGTTGATTAAGAGGATATCAACTTAATAAGTCTTGCCACATACAAAGTTCTCTATTGCATGAAAATCTTTGAGCCACAACATATCAGAGACTAATTATGAAAACTGACTTTTCAATTTGCTTCTCACTATAATTATCCAACTATCGTACATTATTTGCTTGGAGTAATTTCTATGTAAAATGGTCTTTTTATTATCACCAGAAAAAGAGTCAGGGAATTGTGACCAGTTAAAAGGTCTGTGTCTTTTTTAGATTTACTTCAGCATAGAGAGTTCTGGGTGAAAAGAGGGAAAGTTACACAGATAATAGACTCAAAAAAGGTTTCTAAATAACTTATTAACAGAAATTATTATATATAATGAGGTACACCTTTCATAGTCAAGTCGTTCAATACAGATGATGTAACAAAAAGCCTGCAATCAAAACAATGTAGGGATGAAAGGAGCTATTGCAATTACTCCAACTCAAATCCCAATTGACGCAGCATACACAAACACCAAATCCATACAATTGTCCTACAAGGTAGATATGATTTTCCCCATTTTACACACGATAGAGTTGACTTTCAAAGAGTTTATATAATTTACTCAATATTTTACTGAGAAGTTACAGATTCAGGCTTTGAATCTAAATCTGTCTGATCCAGACACCCATGTTCTTTCCATTTCATCTGATTGCTGGCCACCTCCATATCCACTTCTTCTACCATTGGTCCAGGCCTTAGGACGAAATGAGGCATTTGGTCAAATGCCCTATGAATTAGCATTTTCCTCTTTAACAAACTCATAATGTTATTAAAAAGAAAGCACAGCTAGTTTGGATGAATTGTTCTTAGTTAGCCCAGACTTATTTTTCATGAACATCACTTTCTCCAAGTGCTTTCTAAATATATTATTATTATATAAAAGTACATAGCACTTTCTATATACAAGGCACTCTTTTAAGCATTTTATATTAATTCATTTAATCTTCACAACAACCCTATAAGACAGTTACTATTATTATCATCATTTTAGAGCAGGGGTTAGAACCCAGGCAGCCAGCAGCATCCATGCTCTTAACTGCTATGGTAGATTAGCTACACTTACCCATACGTATGTTGAATAATTCATTCTGAAATCTTGCCACAGATTGTTCTCACACTTATTGATCTCTGTTTTCCATATTACACCATTTTTCCCTTTTTAATAAAGGGAGAAGTATGTGTTCATCCCCAGTCTCCTGGTTTTTCTCTAATGTTCTACAGCTTCTCAAGGGTAAAATTGGATATTGTTTTTGACCTTGATAATTTATCTGCATATAGAGTCTTCAACTCCTTTAAAGAGTTTAGATACTCGGTAATGTCTTACTTGCATATATACACTACCAAATGTAAAATAGATAGCTAGTGGGAAGCAGCCACATAGCACAGGGAGATCAGCTCGGTGCTTTGTGACCACCTAGAGGGGTGGGATTGGGAGGGTGGGAGGGAGAAGCAAGAGGGAGGAGATATGGGGATATATGTATACGTATAGCTGATTTACTTTGTTATAAAGCAGAAACTAACACACCATGGTAAAGCAATTATACTCCAATGAAGATGTTAAAAAAAAAAAGAAATGTCTTACTTGGACTTCAATTCCCTTTTATCCATGTTTTTTCACTCTATCCAGTTTTAATATTATTCTCTTTAATGTAAAAGCAGCTGAGGACTTGAGCAGTTCTGCTCTTTTTTTTTTTTCCATTTCCATATGCCTTTATCACATATAAGGAGGGAATCACTCCCTTGCTGTCTATGTGTTGCAAAGTTAGATCAGAATTTTGTAATTATGAGAAATAAAAGTTTGGGTTTCTATGGAATCCAGGTAATACTATGGTCAGGGATCCAGGAACGTCTGAATCCCGCTTTGCCAGGCACCTTCCTTCCTGTGGGGAAACACACACACACACACACACACACACACACACACACACACACACACGATAACAAATGAACAACAATGTACTGCCTCATCGGTAGCTCCACAAGTGCCTGACTTTCCTGTACAACTCCTTAGTAAAGTTTTGTTGGAGTAGATGGCCTTGCCCAAATATTCATAAGGGCCTCTAGTGCATATAAATTCAAGATCCAAATCTGTGTCCTTATCTCTCTCTGATTGCCACCTAGGACAAGAAATTATGTTGACTCAGCATATCATAAAGATGGTTCCTGCATAATGACTATACTAGTGAACAAGGAAGAAACAAGAATGCAGGTGTAGGGAATGGAGCAAGAATTTCCTCCCCCATAGCAGGATTTTCTGCCTGAGCTAATGAAACCATTTCCTCAGTGGCCTCTAGGACTCCTAAATCCATTCTTCATCAAACACCAGAAGTTTTTGTTCTAAAGCTCATCAGAGTTTGTAACGTCTCTTCAGTAGAAACTTCCAGGGTCCTCTATCCAGTCACCAGTTTTGTGGATAGGAGAGAGCATAGTTACAGGAGCAACAGCTCCTTGACCTCTGGATCGCAGTTACGATGCTTTAACCTTGAAATCAATATCCTCACGGCAGACCCTCAACTTCTGTTCCCCATGGTCTTACTATAATTTGTAAGCATGTAGTTGCCTGTATCAAACGTTTTCTTGCTTTAAGTAGCTAGAATGTTTTCTTATCTGTACTGACTTACACATACCTGTATTAAAGGAAATAATGAACTAAGATTAAAGAACTTATAATGGAAACAAAAGTCTCCCACTCCAAACCTCTCTATTCTTAGACCTACTCCAGAAGCAATCTCTGATGGACGCTTGTGTTTAGTTATTGTGCTTACCTCCACTGCATTACATAATATCTCTGTGTTAACTGTTTCTCAATTTATGAACTTAAGAAAATGAGGACTATAATCACTTATACCACCTCAACTTTTTCATCAGATTCTCCTCCAAAATGTTGATAGTTTTACTGTAATCATAACCTTTCTAACCTTACATCAAACTCACGAGCCTCTATTTCTCATTCTATCACCTTTAATGGTAACTCTGGATGTTTCGTTATGCAAATCTGTCATATGACTGTCCTCTACTCTTTCCACCTTTTCTCCTCCTTCTCCTGGCCTCATTCCTGTCAGCTACCCTTTCCAGTGCTGTAGAATCAATGCCCCATCTCTCTAGAGAACAGCATTCCTAGCATTTGTTTAAAAATGCACTCAGGATTGCCTGTTCCTCTGTCACTCATCACTCTCTGCACAGGTAGGGAAGTTGACACCGAAGGCAATTCTCCAAGTTATTCTGTAAACAATTTCAAGAATCCCTGTTTTCAGCACCACTAATAAACCCTGTTACCTGTAACCACCAACTCAAAGATCAGACCTAGAAAATCAACTGGCATTCACCGCAGTCCTCCCCTGGGCTGTTTGCTATTCCATTCGACTTCATTTGCTAATGTTGCTATTTTCAGTCTTCCAGAAATATGCTGAAATACCTTCATCACTAGAGGTGCCCTTCCCAATCTCTTCCCTCATATCGATTCATTCCTGTTTCAGTTACCTATCAACTCAATAACAATGCATAACAACAAAGCACAGACCCTCAGTGGTGTACAAACACACACATTTGTTTAGCTTATTTTTCCCTGGTGTTCAGCTGACGTGAGCTGGACTCAGCTGATCTGAGCTGTGCTCACACATGTGTCTATAGTCAGCCTCAGAAGCACTAGGTGCTAATCTCAGCTAGGTTCCCTCACATGTCAGCTGGGGCAATTCTGTTCTGCTTTACGTGTTTCTCACATCTCTCCGGCAGGCCAGCCCAGACACATTCTCATGGCAAAGGCAGAGGTACAAGAGCAACCAAATTCAATTTTGTAAGCACTTTTCAAGTCTCTGTTTGTGTCACATTTGCCAACATCCTCTCTGTCAAAAAAATCACACTCTGGCTAACACGAGTCTGAGCAGGAAGGTACCAAAAGTTGCATGGCGAGAAGTGTGGAGGGGTGAAGAATTAATACCACGAATGGAATCCATCGACCACATTTTTTCTGCCTTCTTTACTCTTATATTAACAGTGTCTCTGGAGAGAAGGTGGGCAGATGTGAATGTTGAGTGCATCAAATGGAATGGGAAGCCTTCATGCTCTTTTAGTTCACATACCTTTACCCATATTGTCTCCTGTATCTGGAACAACCCTTTCTCTCCCTTCATCTATTAATATTCTAACCATCTTTCAAAGCCAGATCAAACGTCATCACTTCATGCAAGCCTTCTGTAAATGACGTCAATTGTTTTTTCCTATTTATCAGCCATTCTCCATTGTTCTAATAGAACTTCAGTTTCACTTTGGAGAATTGACATTTCACATCAGTTTTTAGGGTTTCCCATGAGAGAGAACCCATTATTCAACTCAAGTGGGGGTGTGGTGTATGATCTGGCCAATCGGTCTATTCCTACCCTGGTGGTAGTGGTTGGTTCAGATATAGGCATATGGTCCAAGTCAAATATAGTACTGTGATTTATGCTGAAATAACAGGAAAGAGGCTGATGAATTTCACTGGAATTGCCAAGTTGTTAGGATAGAACCCTAAATCTTCTGGTAATCAACTTTCTCACAACATGGGTACAGCAGACAATGAGTAAAGGCAATGCTAAGGAAAAAAGAGCCAAGTAAGGGACTTCCCTGGCAGTCCAGTGGTTAAGACTTTGCCTTCCAATGCAGAGGGTGCAGGTTTGATCCCTGGTCAGGGATCTAAGATCCCACATGCCTTGTGGCCAAAAAAAAAATCCAAAACATGAAACAGAAGCAATGTTGTAACAAATTCAATAAAAACTTTAAAAATGGTCCACATCGGGCTTCCCTGGTGGCGCAGTGGTTGAGAATCTGCCTGCCAATGCAGGGGACACGTGTTCGAGCCCTGGTCTGAGAAGATCCCACATGCCGCGGAGCAACTAGGCCCGTGAGCCACAACTACTGAGCCTGTGCATCTGGAGCTTGTGCTCCGCAACAAGAGAGGCTGCGACAGTGAGAGGCCCACGCACCGCAATGAAGACTGGCCCCCACTCGCCACAACTAGAGAGAGCCCACGCACAGAAACAAAGACCCAACACAGCCAAAATAAATAAATAATTTTTTAAAAATGGTCCACATCAAAAAAATCTTTAAAAGAAAAAAAAAAGAGCCAAGTGATGGAAACAAAGATTTCTGAAAATGTGATCTAAACATCTAGATCTAGACCAAGGTGTTTTTTTTTCATTTACTTTGAGTACTTTTTAAATCCCTGGATGTTTCCATTACTTGAACCAATAAATTTCATTTTAACTTAGGCCCATTGCTTATAATCCAACACATTCTGACTAATAAGGTTCTCCAAAACCCTGCCTGTGCTTTACTATGACTATTAAGTGCATAGATCTTGAGTCTTACTCCCTCCCCTCCCCACTTCTCTACTTTGGAGATTCTTAGTGGGGGCACACAACCAGTGGAGTCATATGGAATCACTAGAGGGGAGAGCTTTTTCCAACTACATCCCTTGCTCTGAAGATTCAGATACGCCCTCCAGTTGCCAATTAATTCTTCAGTGAACTACTATAAAAGTGAGTTTTTTGGGTCCCTAAGGTGTCTCGTGATAGAAGTAGGTAGGTTGTGTCATAATGTGCTCTTTGTACAATAGATTAGTATTTATTTCTATGCTTGATAAATATTTATCTTTTACACTACACTGTAAGATTTATGGTGGCAGTGCCTAGATATGTTTATTTCATCAATTTATCTTCAGGTCCAAAGACAGTGTCTAGTACATATTAGGGACTCAGGAGATATTTGTTGTATTAATAAGTGTTGAAAATAAATTCTGTGTTTTATTTATCTCTATACCACAATAGCAATGAACTTGATAAGTGCTTGCTAAAATAAAATGAAAATAAATGACACGATCTGCTCCAAGCCATGAGTTTATTGTTTCACAGTCTACAACAATCATTTCATCCTCCTCTCCATCCTCATCTTCTCTCTACAAAGTCCTTTCTATTCATACTTAGCACTTTCACAGCTTCAGAGAGATTTTCCATGCTCGTCCTTGGTTAGGTGCTTCTCCTTATATTTCTTACATAAGACTCTTTTAAATTAGAGATCTTCCTTCCTGTGAAACTACCTTCATTTTATTTAATGCCTTCTCTTTTGCTTTCATAATGATTATAATTTAGATAGCCCAAACTGCATTATTCCAGCCTCCTTCCCTCACTAAGCTATCTTTATTTTTACAGTTTCCTTTCTTATGACCTTTTGGATCTAAAAGTCAAGGGTAAACACTACCTCCACCCTGTCCCCAGACCACCATCATTAGGAGACAAGAGGGAACCACAGAGCTACTCATCTCAGGATTAAACCATCTTGCCCCTGTTTTCCTTATATCATTTTTTGAAGAAGCAGCCCTAAATCCCTGTGTGCTCCAGAGAAGACTGTTCCTCCTCTAGACTCCAAATTTCCATTGAAAGGAGTTAAATAAAAGAGTGCCTTCCTCCTGTATGCTTTTAGTAAGATACTCATCCCTCCTCCACTCCCATCATTCTGCCTTTAGACAACAAGGAGTAACCTTACTATGCTCTTCATTTACTTAGGTCAAGTTATGATAAGCAGCCAGATCCCCTAGGGCATTCTTTATCCTCTGGATTATAATCTTTATATTCCTCAGAAAACCCATTTTCTGACCCCACTGCTTCTCCCTTTGAACTTCTGAAGACATACTACTGTTCTTCCTGGACCTCATGGTACATCTTCAGCAACCCCCCCCCCCCATGTTTTTAACCTCTTCTCTGTGAGCTTCCTCAAGCTTCTTGCTCTAAAGAAAAGCTAGCGCCCCTCTTAGGACCTCACAGCCTCCAGAGAACTGTTCCTGGTGATTGTGTTCTCTCTCACACTCTATATATATAAAGTCAGAAACAGTTCCTCTTTGTCGTTCCCAGAACATCAAATTCAACCCTCCATATACATGGATTCTGCATCCACAATTCAACCAACCACGACTGAAAATATTTGGGAAAAAAGAATTCAGAAAGTGCCGAAAAGCAAAACTTGAGATTTCTGCATGCAGGCAACTATTTACATAGCATTTACATTGTATTAGCTATTACAAGTAATCTAGAGATGATTTAAAGTATGCAGGAGAATGTGTGTAGGTTATATGCAAAGACTATGCCATTTTATATGAGGGACTTGGGCATCCACTGATTTCAACATCCACAGGGTGTCCTGGATCCAACCCCCTGCAGATACTTAGGGGTAGTTATATTCCTTTCACTTACTTAAAACTCCTGAATTTTTTTTTTTTACATCTTTATTGGAGTATAATTGCTTTACCATGGTGTGTTATTTTCTGCTTCATAACAAAGTGAATCCACTATACATATATCCCCATATCTCCTCCCTCTTGCATCTCCCTCCCTCCCACCCTCCCTATCCCACCCCTCCAGGTGGTCACAAAGCACCGAGCTGATCTCCCTGTGCTATGCGGCTGCTTCCCACTAGCTATCTATTTTACATTTGGTAGTGTATATTTGTACATGACACTCTCTCACTTCGTCCCAGCTTACCCTTCCCCCTCCCCGTGTCCTCAAGACCATTCTCTACGTCTGCGTCTTTATTCCTGTCCTGCCCCTAGGTTCTTCAGAACCTTATTTTTTTTTTTTTTTAGATTCCATATATATGTGTTGGCATACAGTATTTGTCTTCCTCTTTCTGACTTACTTCACTCTGTATGACAGACTCAATGTCCATCCACCTCACTACAACTCAATTTCATTTCCTTTTATGGCTGAGAAATATTCCATTGTATATACGTGTCACATCTTTTTTTTTAACGTCTTTATTGGAGTATAATTGCTTTACAATGGTGTGTTAGTTTCTGCTTTATAACAAAGTGAATCAGTTATACATATACATATGTTCCCATATCTCTTCCCTCTTGCGTCTCCTGCCCTCCCACCCTCCCTACCCCACCCCTCTAGGTGGTCACAAACCACCGAGCTAAACTCCCTGTGCTATGCGGCTGCTTCCCACTAGCTATCTATTTTACATTTGGTAGTGTATATATGGCCATGCCACTCTCACTTTGTCACAGCTTACCCTTCCCCCTCCCCATAACCTCAAGTCCATAATCTAGTAGGTCTGTGTCTTTATTCCTGTCTTACCCCTAGGTTCTTCATGACCTTTTTTTTTCTTAGATTCCATATATATGTGTTAGCATATGGTATTTGTTTTTCTCTTTCTGACTTACTTCACTCTGTATGACAGACTCTAGGTCCATCCACCTCACTACAAATAACTCAATTTCATTTCTTTTTATGGCTTAGTAATATTCCATTGTATATATGTGCCACATCTTCTTTATCTATTCATCTGTTGATGGACACTTAGGTTGCTTCCATGTCCTGCCTATTGTAAATAGTGCTGCAGTGAACATTGTGGTACATGGTTATTTTTGGATTATGGTTTTCTCAGGGTATATGCCCAGTAATGGGATTGCTGGGTCGTATGGTAGTTCTATTTTTAGATTTTTAAGGAACTTCCATACTGTTCTCCATAGTGGCTGTATTAATTTACATTCCCACCAACAGTGCAAGAGGATTCCCTTTTCTCCACACCCTCTCCAGTATTTGTTTGTAGATTTTTGATGATGGCCATTCTGACCCGTGTGAGGTGATACCTCATTGTAGTTTTGATTTGCATTTCTCTAATGATTAGTGATGTTGAGCATCCTTTCATGTGTTTGTTGGCAATCTGTATATTTTCTTTGGAGAAATGTCTATTTAGGTCTTCTGCCCATTTTTGGATTGGGTTTGTTGTTTTTTTGATATTGAGCTGCACGAGCTGCTTGTAAATTTTGGAGATTAATCCTTTGTCAGTTGCTTCGTTTACTAATATTTTCTCCCATTCTGAGGGTTGTCTTTTGGTCTTGTTTATGGTTTCCTTTGCTGTGCAAAAGCTTTGAAGTTTCATTAGGTCCCATTTGTTTATTTTTGTTTTTATTTCCATTTGTCTAGGAGGTGGGTCAAAAAGGATCTTGCTGTGATTTATGTCATAGAGTGTTCTGCCTATGTTTTCCTCTAAGAGTTTGACAGTGTCTGGCCTTATATTTAGGTCTTTAATCCATTTTAAGTTTATTTTTGTGTATGGTGTTAGGGAGTGCTCTAATTTCATTCTTTTACATGTAGCTGTCCAGTTTTCCCAGCACCACTTATTGAAGAGGCTGTGTTTTCTCCATTGTATATTGTTGCCTCCCTTATCAAAAATAAGGTGACTATATGTGTGTGGGTTTATCTCTGGGCTTTCTATCCTGTTCCATTGATCTATATTTCTGTTTTTGTGCCAGTACCATACTGTCTTGATTACTGTAGCTTTGTAGTATAGTCTGAAGTCAGGGAGCCTGATTCTTCCAACTCTGTTTTTCTTTCTCAAGATTGCTTTAGATATTCGGGGTCTTTTGTGTTTCCATACAAATTGTGATTTTTTTTTTGTTCTAGGTCTGTGAAGAAAGCCATTGGTAGTTTGATAGGGATTGCATGGAATCTGTAGATTGCTTTGAAAACCCCTGAATTTTTAATCTCAACTTGTCAGACTTTACCACCTCTGCCTTTCCTTGTAACAGACAACTGTTGATATTCTAGGTCTTTATCTTAGAAGAGTTTAGTTCTTGGCTCTGGGACGTTTTCTCTAACACTACTTCTGTCACAATTATTGGTGATTTCAATATCTACATAAGTGATAATCCTAATAAAATGTACAAAATTTCTTAACCTTTCCTCCTCATCTCCTCAACCCTGTTTTAGCCACTTACTTCCATGGTTGTACTCTATATATCTTCATTATTAATCAATACAACTCCTCCAAAATACCATTTTCATACCCTCTGCTTTCCAACCAACACCTTCCTACTGTGAAGACTACTCTCCCTAATTCAACTCCCTGCCTTTAATAATCCTTTGACTCACCAGTATCTTCAATCCATTGATACTAACTCTTTTTAACTGCCTTCATCCCTTTGATATCCTCACTTCCCTCCTTTCCCACCTTTAAATTCTATGTTCCATCATTATGATCACTTTCTTATACAGTCTTACAAGTTACAGTCCTGTAACTTCCTTAGTCTTCTCTCACTTCATTGCATTCTCATGGCTAAATTGCAGCCTTGGCAAGCCAGATCATCATGTACTCTATGTCTAAACATGTATGGCAGAATGTGGCTCAGGAAAAATACACAACAATGCTGACTTGTCTCACTTTAAATTTGTGACTATTCATCTCAATACAGTACTTAATTTCCACCTTCCTTCATACTCATGTTCCTGTTCTCTTAATATTGGAGTGTCCCAGGGATCAAATCTTAAAATATTTTTATCTACTTTGATTTCCTTAATGATTTCATAAAATTTCATGAGCATAAAATTTCTGTGCTATACCAAATGTATATTGCCAACCCAGCCCTTTTGCCTTAAATCTAGAGTTTTACATCCAACTACATACTTGTCATCTGTAGTGTCTAACAGTCACCATAAACTTAACATTTCTAAAGAAATTTCCGATATTTTCTCTGAACCTGCTCCTGCAATTCTCCCCCATCTCAGTTGATGGCAACTTCATCTTTACATTTGAACAAACCAAAACCTTGGAGACACCTTCTTTCACATTCCTTTATTGAATCCATGAGCAAAATCCACTAGTTTTACTTTAAATTTATTCAGAATTGAACCAGTTCTCAAGCCCTTCACCACTATCATTCTTACCCACACCATTATGACCTCTTTTTTGGTTTTTTCAATAGCTACCTAAATGATGTTCACTCCATCCTGGCCCCCTACAATATATTTTCAGCATACCAGCCAGCATAGTCTTGTTTAAAAATATAAATCAGATCATGTCACTCCTCTGCTCTAAACCCTCAGTGACTCCCCATCTTACTCAGAATAAAAACCGAGTCTTTAAAATGGACTGAAGACTCAACATGATCTTTAACTTTATCATCTACTAGTTTTCTCCCTGCTCATTGCACTGCTTCCTTGCTTACTGTTCCTCAAGTATACCAGACATGCTTCCATCACAAGAACTTTTAACGTATTCTTGCCTCTTCCTGGAATGCTCTTCTCCTAGATATTACCATTACTTGCTCTTTAACATCCTCCATTAGGCCTTTGTTCAAATATCACCTTGTCTCTGAGGCTTTTCTTGATTACCATTTTAATAATTATAGTCTCCAATCTGGTATTTCTCATTCCTCTTTTACAGTCTTATTTTTTCTCCATGGCACTTGTCACCATTTTACCAGTTAAATAATTTAATTATTTGTGCTTTTATTGAGCCCCCAATTACAACCTCAGTGTCAAGAGGGCAGGAATTCTTCTTTGTTTTAGACACTAATATGTCCCCAGCACCTAGAACATTGCCTATCATAGAGTAATTGCTCAATAAAAATTTCTAAAATATGTGAGTAAATCCAGCTATAGCTGGTTGCCCTCCTTCATTTAATGTCATAAAATGTAATAAAATAATGCTTTATTTTTGTTATTTCCAAATATCTAAGCTGTACTTCTTGGTCAGAATTCAGACTTTGATGGTGAAATTCCATTTTTATTATCTTTTGAACAAGTCAAGTCAATAATTCAATTATCTGACCCTCTCTTAGCTGATAAATGCTTCAGTAGATGTCTCCCATCATTAGTGTATTATATTTCACATAATATTTTGACATCTGTGACCATAAAGAAAATTCCATTTTTGTATCCTCAAACACCAAAATCAGTCTTCCTTTATATTTTGTTCTTATTGAAACTATCCCCACCAAGTTTCCCTCTCATGTGTGTAGAATTCTAAATACAAATGAATACTTCCCTAACTTTCTCTCAGAAAACTTTTTTCACTCCAACCACAAGTTATATCAGCAAAAAATAGTGACATCTATCAAATCACATTTACCTTCTTATGATAAAAATATGTTTGTCTGACCTTTTATTACCTTGATTTTTTGGAATCATGTAAAACAACTAAATATGTTACTATGTAAGACATTTGCATATTTTATATACTTCTGGATTTAATGCTTTTGTAAGATTGAGTTAAACAAAGGAGGAAAATTGTCATAATTCCCAAAAGGTATCAAAGAATTATGGTATCATTATAGTATCAGGTATTCATCTGACTTGCTCTGACTCTCATTATAGTATCATTATACTTCTTTTCAGTGTTATAGTAGTACTGGATTCTCTCTCCTGATCCAGTTCCCATACTTCACTAAAGAGTAAAAGAGCAAGACTTATGGTTAAAAGTGGTTGATTGAGCTCACATTTTCACCTCCACCAAGTCCCACTGAAGCAACAAAACTCAGAGAAGAAAAATTTATAGGGAGATGCAAGGGGGAGGAGATATGGGGATATATGTATATGTATAGCTGATTCATTTTGTTATACAGCAGAAACTAACACCCCATTGTAAAACAATTACACTTCAATAAAGATGTTTTTTAAAAAAGCAAACATGTATTAAAAAATAAAATAAACCATGATAAATTAAAAAAAAAAAAAGAAAGAAAACCCTTCCTCTCTCACACACCACTCTATCCCCAGCACCTAGAACATTGCCTGTCACATGGTAGTGGATCAGTGTATATTTGCTGAATAAGTGAATATGTACGAAAAAGAAATTTGTCCATAATAAAGCTAAACAATAGGGAGGAGGCTAACAATTCATACTTTGCATAATGTATGAAAAAACGAAAGCATATATCAACAAAGAAAATAGAATGGAGCAAACTAAAACATTATATATTCTGGGAAATTTTTCTACAGTTGAATTTTTAAATTTTCAATAAAAATTCAGAAAAATACCAAGCTTAGAGTCAACAAGCATCAAAATCTGATTGGCCATGGGAGTTAAATAGGAGAACTAAATTAAAATAACTTTATGGCCAACAATTCTAACACTTATTAGTAAGATTACTGCATGAGAAGAAAGGATTGTAAAAATTAAATATAAAGAGGAAAGAATGGGCCAACCAAAATAAAAAAAACATATGATAAAACTATAGTAAGTAAAACAGTACAGAATCCCCATATCATCCAACTTTCTTATGTACTCAATTTCTTCTCTAAACATCCTTCAATCTCCTTCACTGAAATCTGGCTTTCCTCTCAGAATGTTATTTTTGTTCAGTCCTTTCATAATTCATGTATTGTTGATACTCCATAAACCATTAATTTAGAAAGTTAAGTTGTACCTTCCTTGTTGCCCTTTCTTACTTACAGATGGCTCCTTTAAAACCTCATTAAAAATACCCAAAGATTAGAATCGAAGCCAATTGACTGTATCTCCTTCTCCATGTCACATAAACCTGAGAGGTTTATGAACCTCTCAGGTATTTTCCCTAACTATTCAAAGACTTTTTCTCTCAATCATAACTTCTGCCAAATTTTGGCTTTCTTTAATAACCATGAATACTTCTCAGATTCAGGCTTCTAGGCTCTTTGAATGGGAATTCTAGTCCATCATAACTTGTACTCTTCACTTCTTCTATATATGCTTTCAATTTTGTGGTTCTTCATGTCAATAATGTTCTCACCAATACTCTAAAGTGAAAGGTCACTCTTGCCCTTTAAATACATAGTAAAAAACAATCCCTGAAAGAACTAAATTATCTGCTTTCTCTGTGACCTCACCCACAAAGCACAATACTACTGAACAAAGTCCAGCAACATGGCAGATGCATTCCACTATAAATCAAAAGCAGACAGTGAACGGGCTCACAACACTAATAGCAATCCTATTTCATTCTGTAAACTCATGCTCCCTTGACCCACAACAACTATAACAAAACTTTACTCAACAAGTATTCAATGTTGTACCTCCCCTCTGACTGCCAAGATATGATCTTGCTTGTAACTTACAGAGAGAAAGAACAGAAATACTTTGTACTCTTTGCATATTTGCAGCCACACTCTCATTCTGAACATTGTATTGAATCCCTACACCATTTCTTAGGAAACTGACATTATTGACAATTCCCTCTCTCTTATCTGTATTAAACCATAAACTGTCTGCCAATTATTTTTCTTATCTCGCTGTTGAGACAAGTTGAAAGCTGTAGAAACTGTGTAAGGTGTGATCATATCTATTTTTTTCTTAAATACAAAAAAGTACATGTGTGTTTGTCTCTGTGAGTGCATGTACACACATGTATATGTAAAGATACACTCCAAATGTTAACAGGAGACTTGAACTTTTTGCTCCATATTCTTTCATTTTCACTCTTTAAAAACTACCTCTTAATAACTTATCACTAGTATATTTTAAAATATAAACTTGAAGAAGAAATAGAAGTCAGATTCATCCTCACATCTAGTGAATCAGAGTCTCCGGGGAGGGGATCGGGCAAGTGTTGTTTTTAAAACTCAGGAGGTGATTCTGATGCACAGCAAGAACCGAGACTGTAGAAAACAGTCTGGAAGCACTTCACAACATTAAAGATAGAATTACCATATGATCCAGCAATTCTACCTTTGGGTATATACCCTAAAGAATTGAAAGCAGACACTCAAACAGATGTTTGTACACCCGTGCTCATAACAGCATTATTCATAATAGCCAAAGGGTAGGAAAAACCCAAGTGTCCATTGATGGATGAACAGATAAACAAAATATGGTATAAGACACAATGAAATATTATTCAGCCTTAATAACAAATTTCTGACATCTGCTACAATGTGGATAAACTTTGAAGACATTACACTAAGTGAAATAAGGCAGACACAAAAGGAGAAATATTGTATGATTCCTGTTATATGAAGTACTTGGAGTGGTCAAATTTAGACACAGAAAGTAGAATGGTGGTTGCCAGTGTTTGTGAAGGGGTAAATGGGGAGTTGTTTTTAAATGGGTACAGAGTTTCAGTTTGGGGAGTTTCCCAAATAATTTGACCTCATAAGCCGAGAATAACATGTCAAAGTAAAAATACACAATCTGAAATTTTGAATACACATATACTATAAAAATATGAGCACTTTATTCAATGATAACCTATGTCAAACATTCTTTACAACTTTGCTGGTTCAATTATGCATTGCCTAGGTGGTGAGTTGGTGACTTTAAGGTACAAGGACTAATTA
Source organism: Phocoena phocoena (assembly GCF_963924675.1). Lineage (NCBI taxonomy): Eukaryota > Metazoa > Chordata > Mammalia > Artiodactyla > Phocoenidae > Phocoena > Phocoena phocoena. Next base: position 120,085,361 of record NC_089240.1, read on the forward strand.
CTAATTAAGGTACAAGGACTAATTAACCTATTACTTGACTAAAAGTCAAGTAATAGGTTAATGTGGTCAGTTCAGTTGCAGTAGTTCACAGTTTGGGATATGGGAATGTAATTATCCCAAATTCTCCTAAGTCCCCAAAATGCCCTGAGTAATTTGTATTAGGCAAGATGTTTTTATTTAGCTTGCTGGGTAAATTTTACTCTGATGACTAAGCTCGAAGCATCTATTATATATTATCATCAACTGGTCTCTTAATATTTCTTTGGTGTGGAAGAAGTTATATAACTTAATAGACTAGACTTTCAGCATCTGAAAACATCCCAAATACAAATACTACACCACTTCCAAAATTTCAGGGTTTTACATTTTAACCTATGCCAGTAATAGTTAACCACTAATCTTAGCATATAGTCGATTAAAATGCCTTCTTAGCATGTAAAATGCAGAGATATTTTTTTACAATTTCCTATAATTCTGCTCTATTTGCTCAGAAACCAAATGCAAACCAACATTAGCTAGAATGTTACATTTATAGTTCCTAAACATAAATTACAACTTCAGTTTGATTAAAACAGGAGTGCATGCAGTATTAAAAGCTTCTTCTCCCCATGGCATCCAGTGCCAATTTCCTTCTGTCCAGAAAAATCACCCGATTTACTGTGGCATATATGAAATATTCAGTTTTCCTGATTTATCTTATGTTGTGTCTTCTGAGTGACACCTAAAAAGTAGAAAGGAAGTAGGGATGCAGATCTATTGCTGTGCTCTAAGTGTACCTACTGGGTAAAGGGTGAAGGTCCAGCACTGTTCATGCAGGGATGACAATTTCTTCTTGGACTCATCCTCAGCAGGTGGTGGGCCAGAAGCAAGCTAATGTTCTCAAATAGGTCATGTTGACTGACACCAAGGTCCATTAGAGACATATTCTCAAAGGTGTGGTGTATAAAAGGCAGTGTACTCAGTGTTGGGTACATAACTAAAGTGAATTCTTGGCATCTGCCCTTACAACAGGCATGAAAAGAGCCATGGTGGTGTCTTAGAATTTTCCTAGCCTGTGTAGAGGAGAAAGTCCAGACCTGAGATTGTTAGGCTCAGTTTGGTTTAAAGATACATCAGTACCAAATGTCTTCTGTCATTATAGCTTTTCAGTGATTGGTATCAGCAGTAGTGGTTGATTACATATCATATCTAGTAGGCGCCCCATTTCCTTTGTGGGAGAACCGTAACATTTCGTAGAGGTTAATGGATTTGCAGCAAAGTAGGATCAGAGCAATACTGTTGATCCTTAGTAACTACCCCAGTCGTATCTCTCACTTCTCCTCTACACATACCTTAGATTCAGACCAATCTGACTTTTCTCTGAATATGCCCCCATGATGTCATACAATCACATCTTTGCTTATGGTAAATCTACCTAGAACCCATGATCATCCTCAAGCCCCACCTATAATTGTAAGTAATATAATCGTTCTTCATACCTTCTATCAAATAGGATTCCAATCGTGCTTTGTACTTAATTCAACATTTTAAAATAGTCACCAGGTGCCTTGCTATGTGATGAAGATCCTCTTTCCTTTTTGTGCCCACATGTATCATGACTTGCCTCACATGACACACTTTATGTAAAATCTTCAGGCATACTTTTCTAACCCTTATTTAACAATAACTACTCAGGGGCACAGACAAACTCACCACTCTAACCAGTGAGAATTTAAGGCAGGATTTAGCACTAGAATATCTGTTCAATAAATGTTTATTGACTAGAATAGCACAAAAAGATGACTGTTAAAATCATAAGAGCATTTTCATTCAAAGTTATATCCACTCTGTACTGCCCACTTTTTAAAGGACACTTTGTGAGACTTCTAAAATACTGCACAGTAAAAGTGTATTTATAGCATCTCCTATTTGAAACAGAATGATGTGGGTAAAAGAATAAAGCTGAAAAAGTAAAAGTCCAACCTCAGTTAAACTAGGAAGTGGCTACTCCTCAAACATAAAATATGATTATCCAGTTCTACATGTAAGGATCTTGGAAGTCACCACTCTATCCTAACAGGTAAAAAGCTGAACAGACTGAAAAATCAATAACTCTCCAAAGATCCATAAGACAGGGGAGGACACAGCACAAATCACTGTTCCCGAGATTGGGGAGAGACAGGTGAATACAGGGAGTCCTGGCTTAAAAGAGCAGAGACACATGTGTAGAAACCTTCAGAGGAACCAGAGCAGGGGCAGAAAATCCTGAACTGTAACTGACAAATTGTTGGAGGCTCAGTGTGGAAACTCTGACAGTTAAAGACTCCAGGGGGGACCCTTTCATAAGGGGGTCCCCACAATTTTGTGAGATTTACCTCCATGGACTTGACCAGATTCCCACAATAAATGTCAGGAAAAAATTCTCTCCTGCTTCCATCAGGGGCAGAGGAAAAGGAACCATTTTGAAATATACCTTCCAAGGCCAGCCCTCAGGGGAAAAAAGTTAACCAGAGCCTAACCTGCTAGGGTATTATAATAGCCTAACTTACCTGGGGGGAAGGGAAATATTCAGCTCAAGCCCACTCTAGCTATCTTCTACCACCAAAGGATGGAGAAAAAGGCTGAGAAACATTTGAGAAGTTCACAATCCAGAGGCAAATATCCAATGTGGGGGAGAGAGGAGGAAAGTCACACTCATGCACTAATGATAAGAGCTTAAATTGACACTGCCTTCTTGGAAAGTGAAGGGGGAGGGATAAATTAGGAGTTTGGGATTACATATACATACTATTATATATAAAATTGATAATTAACAAGGACCTACTGCATAGCACAGGGAACTATACTCAATATTTTGTAATAACCTACAGGAAAACGATTCTGAAAAGATAGATATATATGTATGTATAACTGAATCACTGTGCTGTACACCTGAAAGTAACACAACATTGTAAATCAATTATACTTCAAAAAACTTGTTTTTAAAAATTGACACTGCCTTTTTGAAGGGCAGTCAGGAAATATCCATGAGCACAGAAAATGTTCATTCTCTTTAATCAAGCTATTCCAAATTTAGTAAATCTTGTATACCTAAATTCAAAATTATGTATTTAGGTATGTTAAATACTAATTTTAATAGAAAAAAGGAAAAATCTAAATGTCTGCCAGTAGGTATATGGTTAAATAAGTATAAAGCATCTATACCATGGAATATTTTGCATCTGTTGAAAAAGACTGAACCAGATCTAAGTGGATGGGAATAAAAAGATATTCAAAATAAATTAAGATAATGATGTATACTGTAGAAACTGTGTATGGTATGATCACATTTATTTTCTTAAAAATACAAAAAAGTGCACTTGTCTCTGAGTGTGTGTAGACATGTGAATGTAAAGATAGACTTCAAATGTTAATGGAAGACTTTTACTTTTTCCTCCATGTTCTTATATTTTCACTCTTTAAAAACTACCTCTTAATAACTCATCACTAGTACTTCTTAAAATATGAATTACAAAAAGAAACAGAAGCCAGATGTATCCTCACACCTAGTGAATCAGAACCTCCAGGGGTGGAGATAGAGGAAGTGTGTTTTTTAAAGCTCAAAAGGTTATTCTGATGCACAGCAAGAACTGAGACTGTAGAAAACAGTCTGGAAGCACTTCACAACATTAAAGATAGAATTACCATATGATCCAGCAATTCTACCTTTGGGTATATACCCCAAAGAATTGAAAGGCGACACTCACACAATTATTTGTACACCTGTGTTCATAACAGCATTATTCACAATAGCCAAAGGGTAGAGAAAACCCAGGTGACCACTGATGGATGAACAGATAAACAAAATATGGTATAAGACACAATGAAATATTATTCAGCCTTAAAAATAACAAATTTCTGACATCTGCTACAATGTGGATAAACCTTGAAGACATTACACTAAGTGAAATAAGCCAGACACAAAAGGACAAGTATTGTATGATTCCTCTTATATGAAGTACCTGGAGTAGTCAAATTTAGACGCAGAAAGTAGAATGGTGGTTGCCAGTGTTTGTGAAGTGGCAAATGGGGAGTGCTGTTAAATGGGTACAGAGTTTCAGTTTGGGAAGATGAAAATGTTCTGAAGATGGGTAGTAGTAACAGTTGCACAACAGTGTGAATGTACTTAGTGTCACTGAACTGTACACCTAAAATGGTTAAAATGATAAATTTAATGTTATATATTTATTTTTACCACAGTAAACAATTTTAATGGAATTAGACCAATTCAAAAAAGCAAAGGACAGGTAAATGTCTTTACAACCTCTAGTGGATAGGGAATTCTCTAAAAACAAGATAACTTGGTTCCTGAAAATTCTAATAAACAATTCATCATTTAGAATAATGAGGTCCAGAGGTACAGACAGACTCAATGAGAAACTGAGTATCTGTAGTGAGTGTCCTTTCTAAATCCAACAGTGGAAGGGGAGATACAGTAAAAAGAAAGACCACATGGGAATTCTTGCTTTATTTTATTTTATTTTTATTTCATTTATTTTTTATTTTTTTTCTCCTGAAATCTGTAGAAAAGTCGTAGAGGTAATACAGCTTGGAATACATAGTGGAAGGTGAAATCAGATTTGTAAATTGTTGACCAAGGTTAATTGAGCAGAAAAAAATGAACAGGAAATCTCAAAATAAAAAACCAATGAGATACAGGGAAAGCGACATGACATTCATTCTAGTTGATTTGCTTATTTCAAAATGACAAATAACCAAAAAAAGGAGAAATATATTGGGTGAAGAAAGACATTTATAGATAAGGGCCTCTGAGAACACATTACCTGATCAAAGACCATAAATAATATACAACAGAGGAAGGATTACTTCCCTTTGAAAAGCTTTCTCTTGACTCCACATACCACTTGATCCATTATATGGCTCACCTTTTTTTTACTGCAAATTTATAAAAGAAATTGTCTAGACTCACTGTCACCAAAATCTCTGCTCCTATCTTCTCTTGAACCTGAGCCAGTCAGGCCTGCCCCTATCACATCTCTGAAACTGCACTGATCAAGGTCACCAAGGAAGTTTTTGTTCCCAAATATAATAATACTTTCTCATATTATTTGACCTATCAGAGCATTTGACACAGGTGACCACACCCTCTTCACCAAAATTCATTTCTCACTTGGCCTTCAGGATACCAATTTTACCTAGCTGCAAATTGACAGTGTATTTGTTCTTTCCTCTTTTCCTGGACTTCTGAAGGTTGTAAGAGTCCAAGCCTCAGTCATTTTATCTATTCTCTCTTATATCTGTACTCACTACTTTGGTTAGCTCATCCTTAATACCATCTATACATTGATGACTCACAAATGTCTATCTCCAGTCCAAACCTCTCTTTGGAAATCTAGCTTTCTGTAACACATTTTTATCTTAACATCTTCACTCATATGGTTGATGGAAATACTAAACCTAACAAGTCCAAAACTGAGCTACTAAACTTTCATTTTAAATCTGTTCTTGTTTAAATATTCCCCACCTCAGTTGATGACAACTCCTTTCTTTCAGTTACTCAGACCAAATACCTGGGTATCCCCTTCTTGTTTCCCCTCTCTTTATGATTCTACATCCGATTAATATATAAATCCTATTAGCTCCACCTTCAAAATACAGTATATCCAGAAATAAACCACTTCTCACCACCTCCACCACAACACCCTGGTCTTTGTCATCATATTATCTTATTTGGATTACTTCAAAGGCTCATTGCTTGTTGTCCTGGTTTTACCCTTGCCTCACTTCAGCCAGTTTTCCATATAGCAGCCACAATGATCCTGTGCCATTAGAGAATAAACTCTTCTTTAAGTACCCACGTATCCCATATTAAGATATGAACAAAAGCTTGAAAAAGTTCCCAAAGTAGAAAATGTGCAGATCAGATTATTCAAGTACAGAGCTATAAAACTATAAGGTTTTAATAAAAATAAAAGCAGACAAAATATACTGACATAGAAATTACAAGCAACAAGAAGCATACAAATTCTTTGCTATATGGTTCTTATGTCCCGTAGGAAACTGAAGGTAAAATTGCAGAACATCTGGAAAATGCAGATAATGAAAAGAATATGTATCACAGGATTTGACCAAAGCCATGTCAGAAGAAGTTACATTGTTATACAAAATTAGACCATTAAGTATGAAAGAATAAAAATTAAATAAATTTAATAAGTAAAAAACATGAAGGGGCTTCCCTGGTGGTGCAGTGGTTGAGAGTCCACCTGCCGATGCAGGGGACACGGGTCCGTGCCCCGGTCCTGGAAGACCCCATGTGCCGCGGAGCGGCTGGGCCCATGAGCCATGGCCACTGAGACTGCACGTCCGGAGCCTGTGCTCCGCAATGGGAGAGGCCACAACAGTGAGAGGCCCGTGTACCGGGAAAAAAAAAAAAAAATTAAAAAAAAAATGAAGTTAACAAAAGTAAAGCAGAAAGAAATGATTAATAATGATAAATCAGATATTAATCATTTTGAACATTGAAAAAATGGCAGAGCAACTAAATACTCCCAAGAATTTGTGAAAAATCAAGAAGATAAATCATTAGCTAACATAATCAGCAAAGAATTGAGAAATCACAAATATAGCAAATTGCAAATTACACGGGGAAAATAATTTTAGATACAAATATTGTTTTAAGTAAAATACAATAACTGGCATAAATTTTATGCAAATAGACTTTTTAAATATCTGGATTAAATGACTTTCTAGAAAAATATAAATTACCAAAATTGAGTCATAGTGATAAATAAGACCTAAGCAATCTACTAACCACTATCCATGGAAGAAACTGCAAATATTTTATAAAGAGAAAATCTTCCCAATCATTTCCCACCCATATAATTTCACAGATGAGTTTTGGAAAACAGAGAAAACACAGATAATTCCAAAGCTATTTAATCAGGTACAGAAAAATAATTCAAACTTCCATGTTTTTAATAAAGTCAGCATTATACAGATAGCAAACATTGACAAACTTAACACAATGAAAACTACAGAACAATCTTGTATGTTCTTGATGTCAAAAGCTTACATATTGGGTAGACCTTCCTGTAGCATATTAAGAGAGTAGTATCAACCAGTTTATACCTCAGGTTCCTTACCTAAACAATGGGGAAAGTAAAAACCTCCTAGAGGTTTTATGAGGGTCAAATGAGTCAATTCCATGTAAAGGGCTTGGAGAATAGCCCCTGGTTCATAGTAAATGGATGGGTGGATGGATGATGGATGGAAGGACGGACAGAAAGATAAAGGTAGGAAGATAGAGATACACATTTATTTAGATTCACATTTAAGATTTATACTTAAAGTATTTACACACACATACATCATACCATATTGGGTGTCCCCTTGTATTCCTATGTTTCTATCGCAAAGAGGTGTTACCATCAAAAGAACATAGATCTGCAGTCAAAAATTAATTTAATGAGAGTGTTATATTTGTGTCTTTAACACTGTGCTAAGGACAGAGTTCCAAGAAATACTTCTTCAAATTGTCTTTCTTTCCTTCTCTTATCGATTTCCCTCATATTTGAAAACTATTTCCATGACTACATCCTCAGAAAACCCTGAAAAGTGAACAAAGCTCATCAGTATTTAAATTTTTCCCTCCTTGTTACCACCTGCCCCTCAATTATTTAGTGTTGGCTTAATCAATTGCATTTAAACCCCTTCCCTCCTCTTTTAGCCTCTCCAACCATGTTCTCTCTTCACATACTTAAAGTGCAAAAGCTAGAAACATCCCCTTGCCAGATCGATCCTCTCTCATAGGTCCAGGGAAAGTAACAATAGACTGTCTTAGAACCCGAATTTTCTTAATTCAGCAGAAGCAGCACAAATGCTGAGACACTCAAGCAATAGTAACTTTTATCTCGTTTCCACATGTACATACTTGTATGCATACATGCATACACACAAACACACACACACAAACACACACACACACACACACAGAGTCCATACACACTGTAACAGAGCTAGGCATCATTCCATAGCAGTGTACACAAAACTACTGCCTTCTGTTCAAAGGATATATAATATTTGATTGTTTGGATGAAACATTATTTGATTGCTCTCCTATTAATGGATATTTAAGTTGTTTATAGTTTATCTTTGTTTGAATATACTCCACTGAATATTCTTATACAAATAACTTTAAATACCTTTGTGAATTCATGAAAATGTATGTTTGTGTGTGTGTGAATGTTTGTGTGTATATGTGTGTGTATATATGTGTGTGTACATATATATATATATATATTTGTATATATTTAGGATAAATCACTAAAGTAGAATTGCTGGGTCAAATAATATGTGCATTTTTTTTTACATCTTTATTGGATATAATTGCTTTACAATGGTGTGCTAGTTTCTGCTTTATAACAAAGTGAATCAGTTATACATATACATATGTTCCCATATCTCCTCCTTCTTGCATCTCCCTCCCTCCCACCCTCCCTATCCCACCCATCCAGGTGGTCACAAAGCACCGAGCTGATCTCCCTGTGCTATGCGGCTGCTTCCCACTAGCTATCTATTTTACGTTTGGTAGTGTATATATATCCATGCCACTCTCTCACTTTGTCACAGCTTACCCTTCCCCCTCCCCATATCCTCAAGTCCATTCTCTAGTAGGTCTGTGTCTTTATTCCCGTCTTACCCCTAGGTTCTTCATGACATTATTTTATTAGATTCCATATATACGTGTTAGCATACGGTATTTGTCTTTCTCTTTCTGACTGACTTCACTCTGTATGACAGACTCTACGTCCATCCATCTCACTACAAATAACTCAATTTCGTTTCTTTTTATGGCTGAGTAATATTCCATTGTGTATATGTGCCACAACTTCTTTATCCATTCATCCAATGACGGACACTTAGGTTGTTTCCATCTCCGGGCTATTGTAAATAGAGCTGCAATGAACATTTTGGTACATGACTCTTTTGGAATTATGGTTTTCTCAGGGTATATACCCAGTAGTGGGATTGCTTGGTCGTATGGCAGTTCTATTTGCAGTTTTTTAAGGAACTTCTATACTGTTCTCCATAGTGGCTGTATCAATTTACACTCCCACCAGCAGTGCAAGAGGGTTCCCTTTTCTCCACACCCTCTCCAGCATTTATTGTTTGTAGATTTTTTTTAATTTTATTTTTAATTTATTTATGGCTGTGTTGGGTCTTCGTTTCTGTGTGAGGGCTTTCTCTAGTTGTGGCAAGTGTGGGCCACTCTTCATCACGGTGCGTCGGCCTCTCACTATCACTGCCTCTCTTGTTCTCTGTGGAGCACAGGCTCCACACGCGCAGGCTCAGTAATTGTGGCTCACGGACCCAGTTGCTCTGCGGCATGTGGGATCTTCCCAGACCATGGCTCGAACGCATGTCCTCTGCATTGGCAGGCAGACTCTCAACCACTGTGCCACCAGGGAAACCCCTTGTTTCTAGATTTTTTGATGATGGCCATTCTGACCAGTGTGAGATGATATCTCAGTGTAGTTTTCATTTGCAATTCTCTAATGATTAATGATGTTGAGCATTCTTTCATGTGTTTGTTGGCAATCTGTATATCTTCTTTGGAAAAATGTCTATTTTGGTCTTCTGCCCATTTTTGGATCGGGTTTTTTTTTGTTATTGAGCTGCTTGTAAATTTTGGAGATTAATCCTTTGTCAGTTGCTTCATTTGCAAATATTTTCTCCCATTCTGAGGGTTGTCTTTTGGTCTTGTTTATGGCTTCGTTTGCTGTGCAAAAGCTTTTAAGTTTCATTAGGTCCCATTTGTTTATTTTTGTTTTTATTTCCATTCCCCTAGGAGATGGGTCAAAAAGGATCTTGCTGTGATTTACGTCATAGAGTGTTCTGCCTATGTTCTCCTCTAAGAGTTTGATAGTGTCTGCCCTTACATTTAGGTCTTTAATCCATTTCGAGTTCATTTTTGTGTATGGTGTTAGGCAGTGTCCTAATTTCATACTTTTGCATGTACCTGTCCAGTTTTCCCAGCACCACTTATTGAAGAGGCTGTCTTTTCGCCACTGTGTATTCTTGCCTCCTTTATCAAAGTTAAGGTGACCATATGTGCGTGGATTTATATCTGGGTTTCTATCCGGTTCCATTGATCTATATGTCTGTTTTTGTGCCAGTACCATACTGTCCTGATTACTGTAGCTTTGTAGTAAGTATAGTCTGAAGTCAGGAAGCCTGATTCCTCAAGCTCCGCTTTTACTTCTCAAGATTGCTTGGGCTACTCGGGGTCTTTTTTGTGTCCATACAAATTGTGAAATTTTTTGTTCTAGGTCTGTGAAAAATGCCAGTGGTAGTTTGATAGGTATTGCATTGAATCTGTAGATTGCTTTGGGTAGTAGAGTCATTTTCACAATGTAGATTCTTCCAATCCAAGAACATGGTATATCTCTCCATCTATTTTTATCATCTTTAATTTCTTTCATCAGTGTCATATAATTTCTGCATACAAGTCTTTGTCACCGTAGGTAGGTTGATTCCTAGATACTATATTCTTTTGTTGCAATGATAATTAAGAGTGTTTCCTAATTTCATTTTCATATTTTTCATCATTAGTGTATAAGAATACCCGAGATTTCTGTGCATTAATTTTGTAACCTGCTACTTTACCAAATTCATTGATTAGCTCTAGTAGTTTTCTGGTAGCATCTTTAGGATTCTCTATGTATAGTATCATGTCACCTGCAAACAGTGACAGCTTTAGTTCTTTTCTGATTTGGATTCCTTTTCTTTTTCTTCTCTGATTGCTGTGTCTAGAACTTCCAAAACTATGTTGAACAAGAGTGGTGAGAGTGGGCAATCTTGTCTTGTTCCTGATCTTAGTAGAAATGCTTTCAGTTTTTCACCATTGAGGACGATGTTCCCTGTGGGTTTGTCATATATGGCTTTTATTATCTTGAGGAGAGTTCCCTCTATGCTTACTTTCTGGAGGATTTTTATCATAAATGGGTGTTGAATTTTGTCAAAAGCTTCCTATGCATCTATTGAGACGATTATATGGTTGTTCTCCTTCAATTTGTTAATATGGTGTATCACATCGATTGATTTGCACATATTGAACAAGCCTTGCATTCGTGGAATAAACCCCACTTGATCATGGTGTACGATAATTTTAATGTGCTGTTGGATTCTGTTTGCTAGTATTTTGTTGAGGATTTTTGCATCTATGTTCATCAGTGATATTGGCCTGTAGTTTTCTTTCTTTCTGACATCTTTGTCTGGTTTTGGCATCAGAGTGATGATGGCCACATAGAATGAATTAGGGACTGTTCCTCCTTCTGCTATATTTTGGAAGAGTTTGAGAAGGATAGGTGTTAGCTCTTCTCTAAATGTTTGATAGAATTCGCCTGTGAAGCCATCTGGTCCTGGGTTTTTGTTTGTTGGAAGATTTTTAATCACAGTTTCAATTTCAGTGCTTGTGATGGGTCTGTTCATATTTTCTATTTCTTCCTGGTTCAGTCTCGGCAAGTTGTGCATTTCTAAGAATTTGTCCATTTCTTCCAGGTTGTCCATTTTATTGGCATAGAGTTGCTTGTAGTAATCTCTCATGATCCTTTGTATTTCTGCAGTGTCATTTCTAATTCTATTGTCTTCTCCCCTTTTTTCTTGATGAGTCTGGCTAATGGTTTTTCAATTTTGTTTACCTTCTCAAAGAACCAGCTTTTAGTTTTATTGATCTTTGCTACTGTTTCCTGCATTTCTTTTTCATTTATTTCTGATCTGATCTTTATGATTTCTTTCCTTCTGCTAAATTTGGGGGTTTTTTGTTCTTCTTTCTCTAATTGCTTTATGTGCAAGGTTAGGTTGTTTATTTGAGGTGTTTCCTGTTTCTTAGGGTAGGAATGTATTGCTATAAACTTTCCTCTTAGAACTGCTTTTGTGGCTTCCCATAGGTTTTGGGTCGTCGTGTCTCCATTGTCATTTGTTTCTAGGTATTTTTTGATTTCCTCTTTGATTTCTTCAGTGATCACTTCGTTATTAAGTAGTGTATTGTTTAGCCTCCATGTGTTTGTATTTTTTATAGGTCTTTTCCTGTAATTGATATGTAGTCTCAAAGCGTTGTGGTCGGAAAAGACACTTGATACAATTTCAAATATCTTAAATTTACCGAAGCTAGATTTGTGACCCAAGATATGATCTATCCTGAAGAATGTTCCATGAGCTCTTGAAAAGAATGTGTATTCTGTTGTTTTTGGATGGAATGTCCTATAAATATCAATTAAGTCCATCTTGTTTAATGTATTATTTAATGCTTGTGTTTCCTTATTTATTTTCATTTTGGATGATCTGTTCATTGGTGAAAATGGGGTGTTAAACTCCCCTACTATGATTGTTTTACTGTCGATTTCCCCTTTTATGGCTGTTCGCATTTGTCTTATGTATTGAGGTGCTCCTATGTTGGGTGCATAAATATTTACAATTGTTATATCTTCTTCTTGGATCGATTTCTTGATCATTATGCAGTGTCCTTCTTTGTCTCTTGTAATAGTCTTTGTTTTAAAGTCTATTTTGTCTCATGTGAGAATTGCTACTCCAGCTTCCTTTTGATTTCCATTTGCATGGAATATCTTTTTCCATCCCCTCACTTTCAGTCTGTATGTGTCCCTAGGCCTGAAGTGGGTCTCTTGTAGACAGCATATATATGGGTCCTATTTTTTTATCCATTCAGCCAGTCTATGTCTTTTGGTTGGAGCATTTAATCCAGTTATATTTAAGGTAATTATCGATATGTATATTCCTATTCCCATTTTCTTAATTGTTTTGGGTTTGTTATTGTAGGTCTTTTCCTTCTCTTGTGTTTCTTGCCTAGAGAAGTTCCTTTAGCATTTGTTGTAAAGCTGGTTTGGTGGTGCTGAACTCTCTCAGCTTTTGCTTGTCTGTAGAGGTTTTAATTTCTCCATCAAATCTGAATGAGATCCTTGCTGGGTAGAGTAATGTTGGTTGTAGGTTTTTCTCCTTCATCGCTTTAAATATGTCCTGCCAGTCCCTTCCTGGCTTGCAGAGTTTCTGCTGAAAGATTAGCTGTTAACCTTATGGGAATTCCCTTGTGTGTTATTTGTTGTTTTTCCCTTGCTGCTTTTAATATATTTTCTTTGTATTTAATTTTTGATAGTTTGATTAACATGTGTCTTGGCATGTTTCTCCTTGGATTTATCCTGTATGGGACTCTCTGTGCTTCCTGGAGATGATTAACTATTTCCTTTCCCATATTAGGGAAGTTTCCAACTATAATCTCTTCGAATATTTTCTCAGTCCCTTTCTTTTTCTCTTCTTCTTCTGGGACCCCTATAATTCGAATGTTGGTGTGTTTAATGTTGTCCCAGAGGGCTCTGAGACTGTCCTCGGTTCTTTTCATTCTTTTTTCTTTGTTCTGCTCTGCAGTAGTTATTTCCACTATTTTATCTTCCAGGTCACTTATCCGTTCTTCTGCCTCAGTTATTCTGCTATTGATCCCTTCTAGAGTATTTTTAATTTCATTTCTTGTGTTGTTCATCATTGCTTGTTTCCTCTTTAGTTCTTCTTGGGCCTTGTTAAATGTTTTTTGCACTTTCTCTACTCTGTTTCCAAGATTTTGGATCATCTTTACTCTCATTACTCTGAATTCCTTTTCAGGTAGACTGCCTATTTCCTCTTCATTTGTTAGGTCTGGTGGGTTTTTACCTTGCTCCTTTATCTGCTGTGTGTTTTTCTTACTGTGTTTGGAGTCTCCTTTTTGCAGACTGCAGGTTTGTAGTTCCCGTTGTTTTTGGTGTCTGTCCCCAGTGGCTGAAGTTGGTTCAGTGGGTTGTGTAGGTTTCCTAGTTGAGGGCACTAGTGACTGTGTTCTGGTGGATGATGCTGGATCTTTTCTTTCTGGTGGGCAGGTCCACAGCTGGTGGTGTGTCTTGTGGTATGTGTAGCCTTATTATTATTTTAGGCAGCCTCTCTGCTAATGGATGGGGCTGTATTCCTGTCTTGCTAGTTGTTTAGCATAGGGTGTCCAGCACTGTAGCTTGCTGGTCGTTGTGTGCAGCTGGGTATTGGTGTTGAGATGGAGATCTCTGGGAGATTTTCGCCGTTTGATATTACGTGGAGCTGGGAGGTCTCTTGTCAACCAGTGTCCTGAAGTTGGCTCTCCCACCTCAGGTGCACAGCCCTGACGCCTGGCTGGAGCACCAAGAGCCTTTCTTCCATGCAGCTCAGAATAAAAGGGAGAAAAAATGAAAGAAAGAAAGATAGAAAGAGGATAAAATAAGGTAGGATAAAGTAAAATAAAGTTACTAAAATAAAAAATAATTACTAAGAAAAAAAATTTTAACTAAAAAAAACCCAAAACACCGGACCGTCAGCACCCTAGGACAAATGGTGAAAGCGTAGCTATACAGACAAAATCTCACACAGAAGCATATAGATACACACTCACAAAAAGAGGAAAAGGGGAAAAAATAATATATCTTGCTCTCAAAATCCACCTCCTCAATTTGGGATGTTTCCGTGTCTATTCAGGTATTCCACAGATGCAGGGCACATCAAGTTGATTGTGGAGATTTAATTCGCTGCTTCTGAGGCTGCTGGGAGAGATTTCCCTTTCTCTTTTTTGTTTGCACAGTTCCTGCGGCTCAGCTTTGGATTTGGCCCCGCCTCTGCGCGTAGGTCGCCGGAAGGCGTCTGTTTTTTGCTCAGACGGGACGGGGTTAAAGGAGCTCCTGATTCGGGGGCTCTGGCTCATTCAGGCCAGAGGGAAGGAGGGGTACAGATGTGGGGTGAGCCTGCGGTGGCAGAGGTCGGCGTGACACTGCACCAGCCTGAGGCGCGCCATGCGTTCTCCCGGGGAAGTTGTCCCTGGATCCCGGGACCCTGGCAGTGGCGGGCTGCACAGGCTCCCCAGAAGCGGGGTGTGGATAGTGACTTGTGCTCGCACACGGGCTTCTTGGTGGCGGCAGCAGCAGCCTTAGCGTCTCATGCCCGTCTCTGTCGTCCGTGCTGTTAGCCGCGGTTCGCGCCTGTCTGTAGACCTCCTTTAAGCATCGCTCTTAATCCCCTCTCCTCGTGCACCAGGAAACAAAGAGGCAAGAAAAAGTCTTTTGTCTCTTTGGCATCTCCAGACTTCTCCGGACTCCCTCCCGGCTAGCTGTGGCGCACTAACCCCTTCAGGCTGTGTTCAAACCGCCAACCCCAGTCCTCTCCCAGCATCCGACCGAATTCCGAAATTCCATTCTTAATAGATGGGGTGGATATGTCATCAGTGACGTTACTAAAACTCATGCCTGTTAAGGGAGCATAGAGTGTCCTATTTATAAATACAGAACATCATTAGAGCATCCACTCACTGGTATCTCACTTTTCTTTTTAAAAAGCTGTCTGCAATTTGTCATAATCAGGCCTATAGGTCTGACTTTGGCAAGCCTAAGCTATCTACAGGGTAGGTTAAGCTTCAGAAGCAAAAAGTCAATCAAGGCAACATCATAGTTAAAAGACACCTTTAAGATCACCTACTCCACTTCCAACAGGTTGCAGATAAAAAAAGAATGAAAGCCTGGAAAAGCAAAGCATTTTCTCCAGCACGCCACCACACTTCCATGCCTATCTGAAGTAAATGCATATGGATAATAAACATAAAATGAAGATGTACTTAATAATTGGTTCCAGCTGAGTGACACCAAAGAAAAAGCCTCATTTATGAAGGATGTGTCACATGTAAAACATCCGGACAATTTCTGATTTGAAATGGCATATAAAATATAGTCACTTCTGTAATGGCAGAGTAAGGAATTCCAAAAATCTATTCTTCCAAAAAAGCAAGAGAAATACTAGCAAAAGCTGTCAAAATCAACTCTTTCAGAATTACAGAAATTAACAAAAGGCTTGCAACTATCCAAGAGTGTTTGAGAAAAATGGCTGAATTTCAGTAAGAACAGTATGTTCTATTGTGTTTTAGTTGTCCTATTTCCACCCCACCATGCTTCACAGTGCACTTAAATACTAAACAGCCTCACAATCACAGCAGTTCTTAAAATCATCAACCTAATAGCCACTATAGGGGGCAGAATGTGTTTGAAACTCCCCATATCACCCAATCCCTGAAGAATTGTTACTATTTGACCTGTTTGGCAGTTCCTTGGAAAAGCCCCACCCACAATGCTTCTCTTTATTTGATCTGATTCAGAGTTCTCTCAGGTTGAAAAGCCCTCTCCCCAGGGTGCTTGTCAAAAACAACCAGCAGCAATTGTTTAATACTGCAGCTATATGAAGTAGTGATATCAGTTAGGACAAACAAGTCACTGGCCAAAAGTTAAAACAAATACCTGGGGAATGAGCTATCCATCAAGGGCTTTGAAAAGCAACATATTTTCTGAAAATTTAGAAGTCAATTCACATGTGCAGGGTTTTGTAAGTGCCCAAAGAAAACCTGAAAAGACTCAAAGCTTTCACCTCAGACTGATCTTAGGGTTCTACACAGGTAGGAAGTGAAAGCTGAGACAGGGTTGTCAAATGCCTGCCTGAGAGTTGAAGGCAAGCCTAAGCCAAATATAGGGACCCTTGGAAAATATCAAGGGGAAATATTCATTCAGGCATTTAAGTAAACCTCTATTCAATCACTTTGTTTGCTTGGATTATCAGAGAACCAAACTGAAGGTAGCATAAAAATAGTAAATCAGTATAGCAGATATGCACTCAATGAAAGATGCTGAAAAAAGGAATCAGGAGATCTGTGTGTATAGATCTCATTTTGACAAGGCATTTCATTTTTAAAGTCACTAAATGTGGCTTATATTGCTATTGGATGTAGCTATTGCTCAGTTTTGTGGGACATATAGGCAGAGAAGTCCAGAATAAACTCAAAGTATATATCAGGGGAGAAAACTGGCCTGCAGATATGACTCTAATAGTTAAAACATCCAGTTGTTATTTGAAGCCATGAGAGAGAAGAGACCACCCATGGAGAGAGTGAAATATGGAAAAGAGAGGCTTCAGACAGAACACTGAGGAGTGCTGCATTAATTGATGAGGAGACTGAAGGGAGCCAGCAAAGGAGCTAAGAAGAAAAAAATCAAAGATGGGAGGATAACCAAAAGAGAACAGTACCTCAAAATTCAAGAGAAAGAGCACTAAATATGCTACAGGATAGAGAATTAACATAAGAAATAAATGATGAAAGCAGGGAGATGTTAGACTACTGTGCTGTTCTTGGCAAGAGAAAATAAGGGTGGTGATTGTGTGTATGTAGTGGACAGAATATATTAGGTATACATTCAGGAGTTAATATTGTCAGGACTCAGTAATTACCTGGATGCAAAAGGTCAGAAAGGAGAAGTCATGGATCTTGCCCAGATTTCTGTCTAGGTATATTGGATACATAATTAGTGCCAATCACTAATTAGTGCCAAGAAATACAGATGGAAGAGCTGTTTGGTAGAGACAATGATAAGTTCAGTTTGGGATATTTTATTTGTAAGTGCCTATTCTATATTTAAGTGTATATATATTTATCAAGTAGACAGTTGAATACAGTCGGCCCTCTGTATCCACAGGTTACACACTAAAGGATTCAACTAACCGTGGATCAAATTGCCATTGGTTGAATCCTTGGAAATGGAGCCCTCGGATACCAAGA
This sequence comes from Phocoena phocoena, assembly GCF_963924675.1. Lineage (NCBI taxonomy): Eukaryota > Metazoa > Chordata > Mammalia > Artiodactyla > Phocoenidae > Phocoena > Phocoena phocoena. The sequence goes on from NC_089240.1 coordinate 120,102,990, forward strand.
GCCAATGCTACTACACAATTTCATGTAAGGGACTTGAGCATCCATAAATTTTGGTATCTGCAGGGCATCCTGGAACCATTCCTCTGCGGATACTGAGGGATGACTGTATACAGTTGTGGAATTCAGAGAAAAGATCTGTGCTGGAGATATAACATTGTGAGTCATCTGCTTCTAACTGAACTCAGGGAGTTTATGGGGTTGCCCAAGGCAAAAGTGAGAAGTGAAGAGGGACAAAGAGATGTCCCTGAGGAACGCCAACATTTAAGGGCCAGCTAAAAGATAATGAGCCTGCAAAGGAGAATTTTAAAAGAGCAGCTAGAGAAGTAGGAGGAGAACCAGAAATAGGTGGTTTCTCAGACTCCGAAGGAGTGTTCTTGAGGGAAGTCAATTCTGTCATATGTAATAGGGCTGTCTAGTGCAAAGAAGACTAAAACTATTAACTGGACAAACATTGAGGTCACTGGTAAGACACTTTGTGGAAAGATTAATGGTGGAGAAATAGGAGCACACTGCAGGGCTTCAAGAAGTAAATAGATCATGAAATAATGAAGATATTAAATACAGGCAACTCTTAAGAAGTCTGCCTCTAAAAGAAAAGAGAAAGAATTAGTTGAAGGGGGAAACTTTTAGTGCAATTGTATTTATTTTTTTCATACACCTTCTTATTGATACTAGTGTGGGGCTGAGGTCAGATTATGAAGGGTCTTAAATACCATCCTAAGGAGTTGGAGGCTTTTTTCCTGTAGTCACTGTGGGATCACTGGGAGTGATGAACGAATCCAGATTTTTTTGAAAGTAAGCAAGTTTTTAAGAATAAGATTAACAAAAAGAGACAAACTTGGTTACTACTGTAACAGTCCAGGCAGTCTAAAATAAGGCAGTATTAGTGTATTTAGGAATATTAATGAAATGTAATTATCATGGTGTGGATGTAAAACTGAGGAAAATCCAAGGATGACTCATAAATATTAATCTTGAGTAAATGTCTCAGTGGTGGTGTCACATACAGATGTGAGAACGCAGGAGGGAAGAGTTTATGGGTAAGGTAACGGTGGGATTTGAAAATATTGTACTTGTGAAATGGCCAAGTAGAAATGTGTAGTAGATGTATGGGAAATGAAGAGAGGATTAGGTGAAAGAATCACTGCATTTAAGGTGTTTCATTGCATAGAAGTCTGGTGCAAATTCTCAATTTCAAATAAAGAAACATTTTTTGTTTGAAGCTATATTTATGTTTTCATTTTCCTAGATTGAATATACGTAATCATAAAATGTACAGTTTCATTAACTTAAAAGATTTTCCATCTCTAGGAAACTCTCTATCAAGAGCTGTGTAAAATAGTTGTATAAGTCAATAAAATCCCAGAGGATACTTCAGGGGAAAAATAACTACAAAAGAAACCAACACATTTGGACTGACAACTTTAAATGATTTATTTGTTTTCACTGAAAAATGAATCTTTGGCTTAGTTTCTTATTAATATGGTCTGTCTCATATATGCTTGAAAATTACCCAAGATACACAATCATCTTGAATATGTAGTGTCCTACGTTTATCCTTTTTTTTTTTTTTTTTTTTTTTGGCCTCTCCCGTTGCGGAGCACAGGCTCCGGACGCGCAGGCTCAGCGGCCATGGCTCACAGGCCCAGCCGCTCCGCGGCATGTGGGATCTTCCCGGACCAGGGCACGAACCCGCGTCCCCTGCATCAGCAAGCAGACTCTCAACCACTGCGCCACCAGGGAAGCCTCCTATGTTTATCTTGATGGGGTGAGGTTGATTGCCTTTATGGAGCACTGGAATGTGCAAGCCTTTCAAATCAATGTCAGCTCATTTTATTTGGAAGGGGAGTTTGTTAACAGTTTAAATGAAATTTAGGGTAAATATTATATCACATTTGTTTAATAAGTCTGCATGACATATAAGTCTGTAAATGCATTTCACTCCAACTACCACCTCCAAAGTCAAGGGACCCCAGTTGGAAACTTTATTCTTTGTCCACACTCTGCTAAATTTTGATACCTGGCACAGACACAGTTTAACATATACCCATTTTCCCCAGGGATATGGTAGGCATGGAACTCTCATCTTACAAATAAGATACTTTTCAAGTTTCTTTTTTGCTCTAAAGATATTTGCTCTTAAAAATATTATGTTGTAGAAAGATTCTGCTGTAGTTGTGGTTTCATTAACTCCAGGCAACAATACACATATATATGGTGTGAGGAGGACAGCAGCATTTAATGGAGTAGATAGAATGACTGGAGATTCAAGTCTATGGATGCCAAGCAAACTGTCTCCATGTGTAGCCTTGAGCTAGTTACTGAACCTCTCCAAGACACAAGCTGGAGCTATTTGAAAACATCCAGATAATCAACTACATTCAGAAACTTTTACCATACGTCCCTATTCTGGGTTAAGTTGACCTTCTCCATCTTCCCAGAGTAGTCTGAGGAACTCTGTTACTGGCCTTACTACATTATTAATAAAGGTTCTGTGCATAGGCCTGAACCATGAGGTTTTTACCATGTCTTCTTCACCTGTTTATCATCCACACATAGCAAAGGACAGGGAACTATAGTGAGTGCTCAGTAAAGCTATATGACACTGAACTGAATATTTTCCCATTTTCATCCTAATTATCTCACTAGTGTAGGACTAACCACTGGTCTTTGCAGCTTCACTAGCAAGGAAGGTGCTAGTGAAGTATCCATATTAAGTATCCATTCAAAACAACAACTGCTATAAACGGTCAGAAGAGTTTTCAGTCAGATTTTCTTGAATTATAAGATACTGAACATAATTTGCAGTATAAAGACCCCATTTGATTGTTATTTATTCTGACTGATTATACAGCTAAAGCCATGCCATGAATAATGATTTTGGCTTCTGATATAAAATCTATGAAGTATGTAAGTGATGGGAAGGAAGGGTTAGAGCCCTCCAGCCTCAAGACAATCAGAAACTCACTCAAAGCCAATCTTAGTGTAGACAAGTAAGCAACTGAGGGATGATTTTATATAAGAATAAGTATAGATATATTTCTTTAAGTCAAAGTAAAAGTGGGAAAACTTCAAAAATAAGTACATGCCCTAGAGCAGTTTTGCAGGAGTGAACACAGACCATTGATGTAGCATGCTGAAATGGGAAAAAGATTAATTATTCAAATTAATTTCAAGTCAATAATTCAGCAAGAATATATTTACATATGGCAGAGTCCTTGGTACTCTGTGGGCAATGCAAAGCTATAACCGATTCAGTACTTAACCTCACAACACTGGTTACCTAGGGAAATAAAGACATAAATTCAGGTCATTATAATACCAAACAGACTATAATGGATGCTAGAGCAGAGGTTCAAAAATACTATATGAACACAGATAGCAGGAGAAATTCATTTGACCAAGGATTGACAAAGAAAGGAACACTTAAGCTGGATATTCCCTGGAAGGAAAGATAATATTTTGACAAGAAGACATAAGGAGGATGGTAGAAGCCATGGCTCTAAAGTGGAAAGAAGCACATTGGAAAACTGCAGGCAGCTGATCTAAGTGGGGCTAAAGCACAGTGTACAGGATATACCTGGCATTTATTGCTTGGGCTTGCCAGCATCTCTTTTCTTCTAGTAATAGTACCCCCAACACCTTTTGGAGTCGATATTCTATTTTCTGTTCCTTTAGTGCAATTGGAAATGAACTGAGTCCACTGATGGATCAGAAGACCCAGGCCTGGCCAATTGAGTCACAGAATCCCCTTAGCCACAGTGATTAGTCCACAAGTGGACATGTAACCTCAGCTAATCCAATTAGAGTGAATCCTTGGACTTGTACATAATTTACTGGGAAAACATATACTCTCTTTTCCAGTGTACTTGAATTTGGGAAATCATAAGCCTGAAGATTCTGCAAGTCACCATGTGGAGCCTGATAATGAAGGCAACACAGGTGAGAGCAGAGCTAAGAGTGGAGATAAATCATGCCAGGATGACAATGTTTGGGTTCCTAGCTCAGGTCTCACTCAAGAGTTTTCTACGTGAGCTCACAAAATCTCCTTTTGCCTGTTTGTGTTAGGTTTTCTGTCACTTGTATCCAAGGGGTCCTGTCTAATAGTCGCAGGATTAGAATATGAATAAGAGAAGGAACATCTAGAAAATTAGGGTATAATTTGCATCAGACACTTGCCAGGTCTGCCTCTTTTTGATCTTCTCCCCACCCTCCCAAACACAAAGGCTGCTTTCTTGAAGATTCAAACACTGCCAATGGGCCAGTAAGCAAAGTATGAAAGGCCTGTGCATGCGGCGTTAGCAGCTCATTAGTCTTCTGATGAGGCTCCTCATTTTTTCCATCTGTGCAACAACCAGTTAACAAGCTGCCATTCTCCTGGATCCCAAGTGCCTCACTAACTTATTTCAAAAAGTAGCAGAGCTGATGCCACAACCATCTAGAATCTCTGTGGGATGTGGTTTGCAAGAAAAGCTTTGAATATAATTTTCTATCTTAGAAAACTGTACCATTTTATAGGCATACATACAGAAGTATATGACCTTGCTAAAAATAGGTTGCCCTCAGTCATATTCAAAAATATAAACATTCTTATAAAGAAAGGTGAGGTTGATGGAAATGATGAAAAGCTCCTTTTAGCAGAAGATTGCAAGAGCCTTTAAAATATTAGTAACAGTAATCCTCACTGATTTTATAACATTCCATTTATTACTTCTTAAAACATTCACTGACTGCCTACCATGCTAGATGTTTTGCTGATAGAGATGAATCTGTTGTTCTAGGCCTCAAGGAACTCAGAGTTCTAGTAGGATAGATAAGACCATCTTTCCTGCCTTTATTCCTTCAGCCAAAATGCCTCCTATGTGCCAGACACTGCTAGGTATTGCAGATTGAATAAGAGCAAATATTAAAGGCAGAAATCTGGTCTGATTTGGGAAGGCTAGGCCTTGACAAAATGCCAGGCAAAAAGCTGAGCTAAATGATAGATTCATCATATGTGGTAGCCAAAATGCAGGCAGATCATACAATGCCAGTTCTAGAAGAAACAGGCTCCACACGGCTTGAGATTGTTGGTCTCTAATGGACAGTGATTCTGGCAAGGACTTCTTTTATAAACTTCTTATTTTGAAATAATTAAAGGTTCACAGAAAGGAGCAAGGATAGTACCTTGTATCCTTCCCGCGTTTGCCCTCAATAGCTACCTCTTATACATAATACGATTATCAAAGCCAGGAAATTGATATTGATACAATGTGGAGCTACCATTCTATGTCCTTTGATCACATATGCAGCTTGGTGAAACTACCACCTATCCCATTACCATAAAGATCTATTATACCTTGTGTGACCCTTTTATAGTTATAATCACCCCCCTGCCCCTGTCCACCTTCTCTAACTTCTGGCAACCACTAATACGTTTTTCCGTCTCTGTGGTTTCTATCAAGGACATTTTAAAATCTTCTTGACTTGCAAATCCAGTCGCGAACCCATGTGTCAGCAAAACTGTTAGAAATCTGGAGGCTTTCAGATGAGCACACTGCCCCTGATTTCTGACTATGAAGAAAGGTAGCAGAGCACGTGCTTCCAGGGTGTAGTTACAACACAACTTAACAGTAGAAACAACAGAGAGGACTCCAATGGAGTCTGAATATCTTGTGTTGGCAATGTTATTTTAACATGTGAGTTTTGGATCATCATTCAATATAGCTTAAGATATTGGTAAGATGTTTTAATATTGAGAGTTTTTTATATTAAGATGCAGAATTATCATCTCTGTATTCATCACTAATTAGTATCTGGAAAGAGATTACTTGATCCTTAGGGTTGACACCAAGTAAGAAAACATCTAATGACAAAACCAGTGAACAGTAGACAAAAGCAAGTAGAGATCTAGTAAAAAGTCTAGAAAGATCAGATTGGCCAGTTCAACTTACCTAAAGAGATAATACCTTTTATATAATAAAGCACCATTTGGGGAATACCATCAAGGGATGTTTGTTTTTTCCACAATATTCTATGTGTTCAGTGATCTGGGTCACCCTGTGTGCATTATACGTGCAGGTTCCTCATAGGGTTTTTAGTAAGTTAGAACAAAATTCTGGCCACTTCTCAAGGCAAATGGTTTAATCTTCAAGATACAGTTCTCCTGCAGAAAACCATTGTCTTGGACATCTGCTGAGTAACTAATATCATTTGTGCACATGGAAAGCTGGGCTATATAGAGGACATCTTTCTGTGCCAGAAAAAGCACATGTTAAACATAAAAGAAATCATTATGAACTGGATTAATAGATGTATAGAGAAAGAGGTTGAGAATCTGCCATTGGTAAGATTTGGCAACAGGTGCAGGATATTCAAACCCTAATTTCTCATGAATGAGGAATGAACATCTGCTCAGAATAGAAATGGAAGAGAATAATCAACTCTCTACTAAATACACTTGCAAAAACATGAGCCATGGGACCATAACCAAGCTATTTTTTCAGTACCCATTTATGTGCTAGTTAATACTTCACTAACTCTGCATTGAACAGTATTCTACAGCAAAAGTTCCAATGCTGGTTGTGCATTCTGATCACCATTGGAGTTTATTTAAAATGCTGATACCTGTCTCGCACCGGAGGAGTACTGAATCACAAAGTCCTGGAGTGATGTTCTAGAATATGTACTACTGCAAAGCTCCTCCACCGATTCCAATGTGCAGCCAACTCTGGAAAATACTGCTCTAAATGCTGTTCAGTAGAACATGTCCATAACTAAATTTACCATTGCCCTCCTTGATTCTCAGTCAATGAGCCATCCAACCCATTCCACCTTCTATGTATGTACTTCTTAATTCCATTTCCTCCTCTCAGGCCTTACTGCTCCTGCCTTAGTTCCAGGCATATGAACCTGGACCATGGCAGTAGTTAGATAACTTGTCTCTCGAGCTTCAGTCTTGTACATCTCCATTCTGTCCTCCACAACTACAGAGTGCATTGACACATTACATCTCCAGTATCCAGCCACCAATGGATTGGCTTCACGAGAGCCTTGCTTGCAGGACAATACAGGTAATTCCTCACTTTTCAAAAGTTTGCTTTACACCACCTTTTGCTTTTACAAAAGACCTACAATAGTACCTCTTTTCACTAACCAAAAGAAATCTGAAGAGGATTTTTTGCTTTTAGAAAAACAGGCAAAAAGTGAAACTAGTGTTCAGCAAGCCATTATAGTGGCAGTGTACACCCAAGGCAGTGAGAGTGGCACCACCAAACTCCTTCCCCAGAAACCACACTCAGCATCTCAGCATTCAGCTGCCATAGCTTTGAACTGTGTCTGTGAGCATCTGTGCTTTATCTCCATTCATTTTGTGGATCCGTTAGCAAGATGTGTCCTAAGGTAATTGTTTCTTCACTTTACACCACTTCAGATAAGCAAAGGTTTCATAGGAACACTCTATGCAGAAGTATTTATTTCCTTGCAATGCATGGAGATGTTAGGATTATATTTAAATCTGACTTGTCATGCCCGCACCCCCGCCACTGACCTTGTTATAAATTCTAGTTATTTGAATGACACTTTGTGAACTCTGCGGTCCGGACTCTACCTACCTCCCTTCCTCATCTTCATTTGTTTTTATACTTAATGCTTCCATAATATGAACTTTCTAAAGTTTCATCAATACACCAGGCTGTTCTAAACACTCTCCCTTGGCACATGTTGTTCCTTCTGTGTGAACCTTTCCTATTCTTCCTTCAAATGTTCAATTCAGATACCATCTCTTCTGAGGCACTGCCCCTATACACCCTAACCCCAAACATAAATAAGCATTTATTGTTTTGTTTATGTCCTTTGTAGATCCTTCTACTCTGAGCTTAATCATTAACTTTTTTTTTCTTTTTACATCTTTGTTGGAGTATAATTGCTTTACAGTGGTGTGTTAGTTTCTGTTTTATAACAAAGTGAATCAGTCATACATATACATATGTTCCCATATGTCTTCCCTCTTGTGTCTTCCTCCCTCCCACCCTCCCTATCCCACCCCTCTAGGTGGTCACAAACCATCTAGCTGATCTCCCTGTGCTATGCAGCTGCTTCCCACTACCTATCTATTTTACATTTGGTAGTGTATATATGTTCATGCCACTCGCTCACTTTGTCACAGCTTACCCTTTCCCCTCCCCATATCCTCAAGTCCATGCTCTCTACTAGGTCTCTGTCTTAATTCGCGTATTACACCTAGGTTCTTCATGACTTTTTTTTCCCTTAGATTCCATATATATGTGTTAGCATACGGTATATGTTTTCCTCTTTCTGACTTCACTCTGTATGACAGACTACAGGTCCATCCACCTCACTACAAATAACTCAATTTCGTTTCTTTTTATGGCTGAGTAATATTCCACTGTATATATGTGCCACATCTTCTTTATACATTCATCTGTTGATGGACACTTAGGTTGTTTCCATGTCCTGGCTATTCTAAATAGAGCTGCAATGAACATTTTGGTACATAACTCTTTTTGAATTATGGTTTTCTCAGGGTATATGCCCAGTATTGGGATTGCTTGGTCGTATGGTAGTTCTATTTGTAGTTTTTTAAGGAACCTTCATACTGTTCTCCATAATGGCTGTATTAATTTACATTCCCACCAACAGTGCAAGAGAGTTCCCTTTTCTCCACACCATCTCCAGCATTTATTGTTTCTAGATTTATTGATAATGGCCATTCTGACTGGTGTGAGATGATATCTCATTGCAGTTTCGATTTGCATTTCCCTAATGATTAATGATGTTGACCATTCTTTCACGTGTTTGTTGGCAGTCTGTATATCTTCTTTGGAGAAATGTCTATTTGGGTCTTTTGCCCATTTTAGGATTGGGTTGTTTGTTCCTTTGATATTGAGCTACATGAGCTGCTTGTAAATTTTGGAGATTAATCCTTTGTCACTTGCTTCATTTGCAAATATTTTCTCCCACTCTGAGGGTTGTCTTTTCGTCTCGTTTATGGTTTCCTGTGCTATGCAAAAGCTTTGAAGTTTCATTAGGTCCCCTTTATTTATTTCTGTTTTTATTTCCATTTCTCTAGGAGGTGGGTCAAAAAGGATCTTGCTGTGATTTATGTCATAGAGTGTTCTGCCTATGTTCTCCTCTAAGAGTTTGATAGTGTCTGGCCTTACATTTAGGTCTTTAATCCATTTTGAGTTCATTTTTGTGTATGGTGTTAGGCAGTGTCCTAATTTCATACTTTTACATGTACCTGGCCAGTTTTCCCAGCACCACTTATTGAAGAGGCTGTCTCTTCTCCACTGTATATTCTTGCCACCTTTATCAAAGATAACGTGACCATATGTGCATGGGTTTATCTCTGGGCTTTCTACCCTGTTTCATTGATCTATATTTCTGTTTTTGTGCCAGTACTATACTGTCCCGATTACTGTAGCTTTGTAGTATAGTCTGAAGTCAGGGAGCCTGATTCCTCCAGCTCCATTTTTCATTTTCAAGACTGTTTTGGCTATTCGGGGTCTTTTGTGTTTCCATATAAATTGTGAAATTTTTTGTTCTAGTTCTGTAAAAAAAAATGCCAGTGGTAGTTTGATAGGGATTGCATTGAATCTGTAGATTGCTTTGGGTAGTAGAGTCATTTTCAAAATGTTGATTCTTGGGGGGGGACCTTGAAGATGGCGGAAGAGTAAGACGCGGAGATCCCCTTCCTCCCCACGGATACACCAGAAATACATCCACACGTGGAACAACTCCTACAGAACTCCTACTGAAGGCTGGCAGAAGACCTCAGACCTCCCAAAAGGCAAGAAACTCCCCACGTAACTGGGTAGGGCAAAAGAAAAAACAGAGACAAAAGAATAAGGACGGCACCTGCACCAGTGGGAGGGAGCTGTGAAGGAGGAAAAGTTTCCACACACTAGGAAGCCCCTCCGCGGGCGGAGACTGCGGGAGGCAGAGGGGGGAGTTTCGGGACCGCGTAGTAGTGCACAGCGACGGGTGCGGAGGGCAAAGCGGGGAGATTCCTGCACAGACGATCGGTGCTGACCGGCACTCACCAGCCCGAGAGGCTTGTCTGCTCACCCGCCGGGGCGGGCAGGGCTGCGAGCTGAGGCTCCGGTTTTGGTTTTGGACGGAGCTCAGGGAGAGGACTGGGGTTGGCGGCTTGAACATAGCCTGAAGGGGTTAGTGCACCACGACTAGCCGGGAGGGAGTTCGGGGAAAAGCCTGCACCGGCCGAAGAGGCAAGAGACTTTTTCTTCCCTCTTTGTTTCCTGGTGCTCGAGGAGAGGGGTTTAAGAGCGCTGCTTAAAGGAACTCCAGAGACGGGCGCGAGCCGCGGCTAAAAGCGCGAACCCCAGAGACGGGCGGGAGACGCTAAGGCTGCTGCTGCCGCCACCAAGGGGCCTGTGTGCGAGCACAGGTCACTCTCCACACCCCTCTTCCGCGCAGCCTGTGCAGCCCGCCACTGCCAGGTTCCCGGGATCCAGGGACAACTTCCCCGGGACAACGCACGGCGGGCCTCAGGCTGGTGCAACATCACGCCGGCCTCTGCCGCAACGTCATGCTGCCTCTGCCGCCGCAGGCCGGCCCCGCACGCAGTGCCCCTCCTTCCCCCATCCCCCAACCCCCGGCCTGAGTGAGCCGGAGCCCCCGAATCAGCGGCTCCTTTAACCCCGTCCTGTCTGAGCGAAAAAACAGACGCCCTCCAGCGACCTACACGCAGAGGCAGGGCCAAATCCAAAGTTGAGCTCCTGTGAGCTGTGAGAACAAAGAAGAGAAAGGGAAATCTCTCCCAGCAGCCACAGAAGCAGCAGATTAAAGCTCCACAATCAACTTGATATACCCTGCATCTGTGGAATACCTGAATAGACAAGGAATGATCCCAAATTGAAGAGGTGGAATTTAGGAGCGAGATCTATGATTTTTTTCCCTTTTCCTCTTTTTGTGAATGTGTACGTGTATGCTTCTGTGTGAGATCTTGTCTGTATACTCTTGCTTCCACTATTTGTCCTAGGGCTCTATCCGTCCATGACTTTTTTTTAAAAATTCTTTTTCTTAATAATTAAGTTTAATTGTAATAACTTTATTATACCTTACCTTCGTTCTTTCTTTCTTTCCTTCCTTCCTTCCCTCCTTTAGACAACGAATCACCCCAAATTGAGGAGGTGGTCTCAGGGAGCAGGATTTATGATTTTTCCCCCTTTACCTCTTTTTGTGAAGGTGTATGTGTATGCTTCTGTGTAAGATTTTCTCTGTATAGCTTTGCTTCCAACATCTGTCCTAAGGTTCTATCCGTCCCTTTTTTTTTTCTAAATATTTTTTAATTCAATAACTATATTATACTTTATTTTATTTTTACTGTATCATCTTTCTTTCTGTCTTTTTTCCTTCTTTCCCTCCTTCCTTCCTCCCTCCCTCCCTCCCTCCTTCCTTTCTTTCCTTCTTTGCTTCTTTCTTCCTTCCTTCCTTTCCTCCTTTCCTTCTTTCTTTACTCATACTTCTACTAATTCTCCCTACTTTTTCTCCCTTTTATTCTGAGCTGTGTGGATGAAAGGCTCTTGGTGCTCCAGCCAGGAGTCAGGGCTCTGCCTCTGAGGTAGGAGAGCCAACTTCAGGACACTGGTCAACAAGAGACCTCCCAGCTCCACATAATATTAAACGGTGGAAATATCCCAGAGACCTCCATCTTAACACCAGCACCCAGCTTCACTCAACGACCAGCAAGCCACAGTGCTGGACAACCTATGCCAAACAACTAGCAAAACAGGAACACAACCCCACCCATTAGCAGAGAGGCTGCCTAAAATCATAATAAGGCCACAGACACCCCAAAACACACCACCAGACGTGAACCTGCCCACTAGAGAGACAAGATCCAGCCTCATCCAGCACAACACAGGCACTAGTCCCCTCCACCAGGAAGCCTACACAACCCACTGAAACAACCTTCGCCACTGGAGACAGACATCAAAAACAACGGGAACTACGAAAGTGCAGCCTGCAAAAAGGAGACCCCAAACACAGTAAGATAAGCAAAATGAGAAGACAGAAAAACACACAGCAGATGAAGGAGCAAGATAAAAACCCACCAGACCTAACAAATGAAGAGGAAATAGGCAATCTACCTGAAAAAGAATTCAGAATAATGATAGTAAGGATGATCCGAAATCTTGGAAGTAGAATGGACAAAATGCAAGAAACAGTTAACAAGGACCTACAAGAACTAAAGATGAAACAAGCAACGATGAACAATGCAATAAATGAAATTAAAATCACTCTAGATAGGATCAATAGCAGAATAACTGAGGCAGAAGAACGGATAAGTGACCTGGAAGATAAAGTAGTGGAAATAACTACTGCAGAGCAGAATAAAGAAAAAAGAATGAAAAGAACTGAGGACAGTCTCAGAGACCTCTGGGACAACATGAAACGCACCAACAATCGAATTATAGGGGTTCCAGAAGAAGAAGAAAGAAAGAAAGGGACTGAGAAAATATTTGAAGAGATTATAGTTGAAAACTTCCCTAATATGGGAAAGGAAATAGTTAATCAAGTCCAGGAAGCACAGAGGGTCCCATACAGGATAAATACAAGGAGAAACACGCCAAGACACATATTAATCAAACTGTCAAAAATTAAATACAAAGAAAGCATATTAAAAGCAGCAAGGGAAAAACAACAAATAACACACAAGGGAATCCCCATAAGGTTAACAGCTGATCTCTCAGCAGAAACCCTACAAGCCAGAAGGGAGTGGCAGGACATACTGAAAGTGATGAAGGAGAATAGCCTGCAACCAAGACTACTCTACCCAGCAAGGATCTCATTCACATTTGATGGAGAAATTAAAACCTTTACAGACAAGCAAAAGCTGAGAGAGTTCAGCACCACCAAACCAGCTTTACAACAAATGCTAAAGGAACTTCTCTAGACACGAAACACAAGAGAAGGAAATGACCTATAGTAGCGAACCCAAAACAATATATAAAATGGAAATAGGAACATACATATCGATAATTACCTTAAATGTAAATGGACTAAATGCTCCCACCAAAAGACACAGATTGGCTGAATGGATACAAAAACAAGACCCTTATATATGCTGTCTACAAGAGACCCACTTCAGAACTAGAGACACATACAGACTGAAAGTAAGGGGATGGAAAAAGATATTCCATGCAAATGGAAACCAAAAGAAAGCTGGAGTAGCAATTCTCATATCAGACAAAATAGACTTTAAAATAAGGACTATTAAAAGGGACAAAGAAGGACACTACATAATGATCAAGGGATCGATCCAAGAAGAAGATATAACAATTGTAAATATTTATGCACCCAACATAGGAGCACCTCAATACATAAGGCAAATACTAACAACCATAAAAGGGGAGATCAACAGTAACACATTCATAGTAGGGGACTTTAACACCCCACTTTCACCCATGGACAGATCATCCAAAATGAAAATAAATAAGGAAACACAAGCTTTAAATGATACATTAAACAAGATGGACTTAATTGATATTTATAGGACACTCCATCCAAAAACAACAGAATACACATTTTTCTCAAGTGCTCATGGAACATTCTCCAGGATAGATCATATCTTGGGTCACAAATCAAGCCTTGGTAAATTTAAGAAAACTGAAATTGTATCAAGTATCTTTTCCGACCACAACGCCATGAGACTAGATATCAATTACAGGAAAAGATCTTTAAAAAATACAAACACATGGAGGCTAAACAATACACTACTTAATAATGAAGTGATCACTGAAGAAATCAAAGAGGAAATAAAAAAATACCTAGAAACAAATGACAATGGAGACACAACGACCCAAAACCTATGGGATGCAGCAAAAGCAGTTCTAAGGGGGAAGTTTATAGCAATACAAGCCCACCTTAAGAAGCAGGAATCATCTCGAATAAACAACCTAACCTTGCACCTCAAGCAATTAGAGAAAGAAGAACAAAAAAACCCCAAAGCTAGCAGAAGGAAAGAAATCATAAAAATCAGATCAGAAATAAATGAAAAAGAAATGAAGGAAACAATAGCAAAGATCAATAAAACTAAAAGCTGGTTCTTTGAGAAGATAAACAAAATAGATAAACCACTAGCCAGACTCATCAAGAAAAAAAGGGAGAAGACTCAAATCAATAGAATTAGAAATGAAAAAGGAGAAGTAACAACTGACACTGCAGAAATAAAAAAAATCATGAGAGATTACTACAAGCAACTCTATGCCAATAAAATGGACAATCTGGAAGAAATGGACAAATTCTTAGAAATGCACAGCCGGCCAAGACTGAATCAGGAAGAAATAGAAAATATGAACAGACCAATCACAAGCACTGAAATTGAAACTGTGATTAAAAACCTTCCAACAAACAAAAGCCCAGGACCAGATGGCTTCACAGGTGAATTCTATCAAACGTTTAGAGAAGAGCTAACACCTATCCTTCTCAAACTCTTCCAAAATATAGCAGAGGGAGGAACACTCCCAAATTCCTTCTACGAAGCCACCATCACCTTGATACCAAAACCAGACAAGGATGTCACAAAGAAAGAAAACTACAGGCCAATATCACTGATGAACATAGATGCAAAAATCCTCAAGAAAATACTAGCAAACAGAATCCAACAGCACATTAAAAGGATCATACACCATGATCAAGTGGGGTTTATTCCAGGAATGCAAGGATTCTTCAATATACGCAAATCTATCAATGTGATAAACCATATTAACAAATTGAAGGAGAAAAACCATATGATCATCTCAATAGATGCAGAGAAAGCTTTCGACAAAATTCAACACCCATTTATGATAAAAACCCTCCAGAAAGTAGGCATAGAGGGAACTTTCCTAAACATAATAAAAGCCATATATGACAAGCCCACAGCAAACATCATCCTCAATGGTGAAAAACTGAAAGCATTTCCACTAAGATCAGGAACAAGACAAGGTTGCCCACTCTCACCACTCTTATTCAACATAGTTTTGGAAGTTTTAGCCACAGCAATCAGAGAAGAAAAGGAAATAAAAGGAATCCAAATCGGAAAAGAAGAAGTAAAGCTGTCACTGTTTGCAGATGACATGATACTATACATAGAGAATCCTAAAGATGCTACCAGAAAACTACTAGAGCTAATCAATGAATTTGGTAAAGTAGCAGGATACAAAATTAATGCACAGAAATCTCTGGCATTCCTATATACTAATGATGAAAAATCTGAAAGTGAAATCAAGAAAACACTCCCATTTACCATTGCAACAAAAAGAATAAAATATCTAGGAATAAACCTACCTAAGGATACGAAAGACCTGTATGCAGAAAATTATAAGACACTGATGAAAGAAATTAAAGATGATACAAATAGATGGAGAGATATACCATGTTCTTGGATGGGAAGAATCAACATTGTGAAAATGACTCTACTACCCAAAGCAATCTACAGATTCAATGCAATCCCTATCAAACTACCACTGGCATTTTTCACAGAACTAGAACAAAAAATTTCGCAATTTGTATGGAAACACAAAAGACCTCGAATAGCCAAAGCAATCTTGAGAACGAAAAAAGGAGCTGGAGGAATAAGGCTCCCTGACTTCAGACTATATTACAAAGCAACAGTAATCAAGACAGTATGGTACTGGCACAAAAACAGAAAGATAGATCAGTGGAACAGGATAGAAAGCCCAGAGATAAACCCACGCACATATGGACACCTCATCTTTGATAAAGGAGGCAGGAATGTACAGTGGAGAAAGGACAGCCTCTTCAATATATGGTGCTGGGAAAACTGGACAGGTACATGTAAAAGTATGAGATTAGATCACTCCCTAACACCATACACAAAAATAAGCTCAAAATGGATTAAAGACCTAAATGTAAGGCCAGAAACTATCAAACTCTTAGAAGAAAACATAGGAAGAACACTCTATGACATAAATCACAGCAAGATCCTTTCTGACCCACCTCCTAGAGTAATGGAAATAAAAACAAAAATAAACAAATGGGACCTAATGAAACTTCAAAGCTTTTGCACAGCAAAGGAAACCATAACCAAGACCAAAAGACAACCCTCAGAATGGGAGAAAACATTTGCAAATGAAGCAACTGACAAAGGATTAATCTCCAAAATTTACAAGCAGCTCATGCAGCTCAATAACAAAAAAACAAACAACCCCATCCAAAAATGGGCAGAAGACCTAAATAGACATTTCTCCAAAGAAGATATACAGAATGCTAACAAACACATGAAAGAATGCTCAACATCATTAATCATTAGAGAAATGCAAATCAAAACTACAATGAGATATCATCTCACACCAGTCAGAATGGCCATCATCAAAAAATCTAGAAACAATAAATGCTGGAGAGGGTGTGGAGAAAAGGGGACACTCTTGCACTGCTGGTGGGAATGTGAATTCGTTCAGCCACTGTGGAGAACAGTATGGAGGTTCCTTAAAAAACTACAAATAGAATTACCATATGACCCAGCAATCCCACTACTTGGCATATACCCTGAGAAAACCAAAATTCAAAAAGAGTCATGTACCAAAATGTTCATTGCAGCTCTATTTACAATAGCCAGGACATGGAAACAACCTAAGCGCCCATCATCGGATGAATGGATAAAGAAGATGTGGCACATATACACAATGGAATATTACTCAGCCTTAAAAAGAAATGAAATTGAGCTATTTGTAATGAGATGGATAGACCTAGAGTCTGTCATACAGAGTGAAGTAAGTCAGAAAGAAAAAGACAAATACCGTATGCTAACACATATATATGGAATTTAAGGGAAAAAAATGTCATGAAGAACCTAGGGGTAAGATAGGAATAAAGACGCAGACCTACTGGAGAACGGACTTGAGGGTATGGGGAGGGGGAAGGGTGAGTTTTGACAGGGCGAGAGAGAGTCATGGACATATACACACTAACAAACGTAGTAAGGTAGATAGCTGGGGGGAAGCAGCCGCAAGGCACAGGGATATTAGCTCGGTGCTTTTTGACAGCCTGGAAGGGTGGGATGGGGAGAGTGGGAGGGAGGGAGACGCAAGAGGGAAGACATATGGGAACATATGTATATGCATAGCTGATTCACTTTGTTATAAAGCAGAAACTAACACACCATTGTAAAGCAATTATACCCCAATAAAGATGTTTAAAAAAAAAAAATGTTGATTCTTCCAATACAAGAACATGGTATATCTCTCCATGTACTTGTATCATCTTTAATTTCTTTCATCAGTGTCTTATAATTTTCTGCATACAGCTCTTTTGTCGCCATAGGTAGGTTTATTCCTAGATATTTTACTCTTTTTGTTGCAGTGGTAAATGGGAGTGTTTTCTTAATTTCACTTTCAGATTTTTCATCATTAGTATATAAGAATGCCAGAGATTTCTGTGCATTAATTTTGTATCCTGCTACTTTACCAGATTCATTGATTACCTCTAGTAGTTTTCTGGTAGCATCTTTAGGATTCTCTATGTATAGTATCATGTCATCTGCAAACAGTGACATCTTTACTTCTTCTTTCCCGATTTGGATTCCTTTTATTTCCTTTTCTTCTCTGATTGCTGTGGCTAAAACTTCCAAAACTATGTTGAATAAGAGTGGTGAGAGTGGGCAACCTTGTCTTTTTCCTGATCTTAGTGGAAATGCTTTCAGTTTTTCACCATTGAGGATGATGTTGGCTGCGGGTTTGTCATATATGCTTTATTATGTTGAGGAAAGTTCCCTCTATGCCTACTTTCTGCAGGGTTTTTATCATAAATGGGTGTTGAATTTTGTCAAAAACGTTCCTGCATCTATTGAGATGATCATATGGTTTTTCTCCTTCAGTTTGTTAATATGGTGTATCACATTGATTGATTTGTGTATACTGAAGAATCCTTGCATTCCTAGAAAAAAACCCCACTTGATCATGGTGTATGATCCTTTTCATGTGCTGTTGGATTCTGATTGCTAGTATTTTGTTGAGGATTTTTGCATCTGTGTTCATCAGTGATACTGGCCTGTAATTTTCTTTCTTTGTGACATCTTTGTCTGGTTTTGGTATCAAGGTGATGGTGGCTTCGTAGAAGGAATTTGGGAGTGTTCCTCCCTCTGCTATATTTTGGAAGAGTTTGAGAAGGATAGGTGTTAGCTTTTCTCTAAACGTTTGATAGAATTCGCCTGTGAAACTATCTGGTCCTGGGCTTTTGTTTGTTGGAAGATTTTTAATCACAGTTTCGATTTCAGTGCTTGTGATTGGTCTGTTCATATTTTCTATTTGTTCCTGGTTCAGTCCCGGCAAGTTGTGCATTTCTAAGAATTTGTCCATTTCTTCCAGGTTGCCCATTTTATTGGCATATAGTTGCTTGTAGTAACCTCTCATGATCCTTTGTATTTCTGCAGTGTCAATTGTTACTTCTCCTTTTTCATTTCTAATTCTATTGATTTGAGTCTTCTCCCTTTTTTTCTTGATGAGTCTGGCTAATGGTTTTTCAATTTTGTTTATCTTCTCAAAGAACCAGCTTTTAGTTTTACTGATCTCTGCTATTGTTTCCTTCATTTCTTTTTCATTTATTTCTGATCTGATCTTCATAATTTCATTCCTTCTGTTAACTTTGGGGTTTTTTTAATTCTTCTTTCTCTAATTGCTTTAGGTGCAAGGTTAGCTTGTTTATTTGAGATGTTTCCTGTTTCTTAAGGTAGGATTGTATTGCTATAAATTTCCCTCTTAGAATTGCTTTTGCTGCATCCAATAGGTTTTGGGTCGTCAGGTCTCTACTGTCATTTGTTTCTAGGTATTTTTTGATTTCCTCTTTGATTTCTTCAGTGATCACTTCGTTATTAAGTAGTGTACTGTTTAGCCTCCTTGTGTTCGTATTTTTTACAGATCTTTTCCTGTAATTGATATCTGGTTTCATAGCATTGTGGTCGGAAAAGATACTTGATATGATTTCAACTATCTTAAATTTACCAAGGCTAGATTTGTGAACCAAGATTGATGTATACTGGAGAATGTCCCATGAGCACTTGAGAAAAATGTGTATTCTGTTGTTTTTGGATGGAATGTCCTATAAATATCAATTAAGTCCATCTTGTTTAATGTATCATTTAAAGCTTGTGTTTCCTTATTTATTTTCATTTTGTATGATCTGTCCATTGGTGAAAGTGTTAAAGTTCCCTACTATGATTGTGTTACTGTCGATTTCCCCTTTTATTGCTGTTAGCATTTACCTTATGTATTGAGGTGCTCCTATGTTGGGTGCCTAAATATTTACAATTGCTATATCTTCTTGGATCGATCCCTTGATCATTATATAGTGTCCTTCTTTGTCTCTTGTAATAGTGTTTAAAGTCTATTTTGTCTGATATGACAATTGCTACTCCAGCTCTCTCTGAATTCCATTTGCATGGAATATCTTTTTCCATCCCCTCACTTTCAGTCTGTATGTGTTCCTAGGTCTGAAGTGGGTCTCTTGTAGACAGCATATATATGGGTCTTGTTTTTGTATCCATTCATCCAGTCTGTGTCTTTTGGTGGGAGCGTTTAATCCGTTTACATTTAAGGTAATTATCGATATGTATGCTCCTATTCCCATTTTCTTAATTGTTTTGGATTTGTTATTGTAGCTCTTTTCCTTCTCTTTTGTTTCTTGCCTAGAGGAGTTCCTTTAACATTTGCTGTAAAGCTGGTTTGGTGGTGCTGTCAGCTTTTGCTTGTCTGCAAAGGTTTTAATTTGTCCATCAATTCTGAATGAGATCCTTGCTGGATAGGGTAATCTTGGTTGTAGAGTCTTCTCCTTCCTCACTTTAAATATGTCCTGCCACTCCCTTCTGGCTTGTAGGGTTTCTGCTGAGAGATCAGCTATTAACCTTATGGGGATTCCCTTGTGTGTTATTTGTTGTTTTTCCCTTGCTGCTTTTAATATGTTTGCTTTGTATTTAATTTTTGATACTTTGATTAATATGTGTCTTGGCATGTTTCTCCTTGGATTTATCCTGTATGGGACTCTCTGTGCTTCCTGGAGATGATTAACTATTTCCTTTCCCATATTAGGGAAGTTTCCAACTATAATCTCTTCAAATGTTTTCTCAGTCCCTTTCTTTTTCTCTTCTTCTTCTGGGACCCCTATAATTCGAATGTTGGTGCGTTTAATGTTGTCCCAGGGGTCTCTGAGACTGACCTCCATTCTTTTCATTCTTTTTTCTTTATTCTGCTCTGCAGTAGTTATTTCCACTATTTTATCTTCCAGGTCGCTTATCCATTCTTCTGCCTCAGTTATTCTGCTATTGATACCTTCTAGAATATTTTTAACTTCATTTTTTGTGTTGTTCATCATTTCTTGTTTCCTCTTTAGTTTTTCTTGGGCCTTGTTAAATGTTTCTTGTATTTTCTTCATTCTACTTCCAAGATTTTGGATCATATTTACTATCATTATTCTGAATTTTTTTTCAGGTAGACTGCTCATTTCCTCTTCATTTGTTAGGTCTGGTGGGTTTTTACCTTGCTCCTTCACCTGCTCTGTGTTTTTCTGTCTTTTCATTTTGCTTATCTTACTGTGTTTGGGGTCTACTTTTCGCAGGCTGCACGTTCATAGTTCCCGTTGTTTTTGGTGTCTGTCCCCAGTGGCTAAGGTTCTTTCAGTGGGTTGTGTAGGTTTCCTGGTGGAGGGGACTAGTGCCTGTGTTCTGGTGGATGAGGCTGGATCTTCTCTTTCTGGTGGGTAGGTCCATGTCTGATGGTGTGTTTTGTTGTGTCTGTGGCCTTATTATATTTTAGGCAGCCTCTCTACTAATGAATGGGGCTGTGTTCCTGTCTTGCTAATTGTTTGACATAGGGTGTCCAGCACTGTAGCTTGCTAGTCGTTGAGTGGAGCTGGGTCTTGGTGTTGAGATGGAGATCTCTGGGAGATTTTCATGGTTTGATATTACGTGGAGCTGGTAGGTCTCTTGTCGACCAGTGTCCTGAAGTTGGCTCTCCCACCTCAGTGGCACAGCCCTCATGCCTGGCTGGAACACCAAAAGCCTGTCCTCCACACAGCTGCCTAGAAGGGTCCAGGTCTGGGTTCATGTCTTTGCTTTCCTGAGGAATGATTCTGTGTGTGTTACTTCTCCTCTCTGGCTTGCAGCTTCTTCATCTCCCAGTTGGGTGTATCTCCTTGCGGCTTAGGTGAGCACCAGTGCTTTGGCTCCTCCCCAACTGCTGTGAGCTTCCCACTGTGCTGGGCTCCTTGAGGCCCCGAGAGTTAGCTGTTCAGCCCCGCCCTCTGCACCATTGCTAAAACTCCACTTCTGCCAGACCTATTCCGATGATCAATTATTGACAAAAGACCACACTCCCAGGCAAACTTGTGTGCAACTGCACTGCTCCCAACGACTCCTTCCAGAAGAGAATCCATTAACTTTTTTTTTTTTTTTTTTTTTTTTTTTTTTTTTTTTTATAAATTTATTTATTTATTTACTTTTGGCTGTGTTGGGTCTTCGTTTCTGTGCAAGGGCTTTCTCTAGTTGCGGCAAGCGGGGGCCACTCTTCATCGCGGTGCGCGGGCCTCTCACTGTCGTGGCCTCTCCTGTTGCGGGGCACAGGCTCCAGACGCGCAGGCTCAGTAGTTGTGCCTCATGGGCCCAGTTGCTCTGCGGCATGTGGGATCCTCCCAGACCAGGGCTCGAACCCGTGTCCCCTGCATTGGCAGGCAGATTCTCAACCACTGCGCCACCAGGGAAGCCCCATTAACTTTTAATTATTTATTTGTGTCTATATCCCTACTATATGATCAGTTCCCTAAAGCTATCACCTGCCTTATTTTTCTCAAATCCTTAAATATTTTTGAAACTTGTTAAAACTTAATTGCTGTCAAATATTTCGTAGTTTATATATATATAAACATTCCCCAGTTTGTGGCATTTTAGGCTTATTCCCATATTCTCTTTTATAAATAACACCAAAAAGGACATCTTTATCTGTAAATATTTGACTGTTTCAGTGTATATTTCTTTTGGAAGTATTTCTAGAATTTGGATTAATGATTCAGTAAATATGGTCCATAAGACCTTTTGATTCAGACTGTTAAAGAGCACTAAAGAAAAATTGTAAAGTTTGAACTCCCATCAAGCAGTATGTTATGTCTCCTCACATTCAATAGTATTCATAGATCCTCTTCTCTTTTCTATTGACACATTTATCCTGGTAAAATCATGTAGTGCCATACCTCGCCATGTAAAATATATAATAAATGTAAATGTAAAAATAATATATAAATATATATATGTATACTCACGCATATTTATAAATTTACTCATAAATCTGAATCTCTGACAGGCCCTAAATTTTCTGTAGAACTTCATACTCACACTTTCAAATGCCTATTTGTCATCTCCGCATAGTTCATAAAAAGGTATCTCAAATTTAACAAAGTAAAAAAGAACTATTTAATCCCCCATAAACCAACTTTTTCTTTCCCGGTCTTCTCCATTTCAGTAAATGATGTCTCCCCACATCACACACTGCAAAATCTAGGAGTTATGCTCAATCTCTTCTTGTTTCCTCAGGTTTCCATAGGCAATTCTTACCACACACTATGAATGCTACCTCTAAAATCTATCCCAAATTTGTTAACTGATCTCCATCTTCCCTGCTGCCACTGTGGTCTCAGACATCATCTTTTCTCACTTGGATTATTGCAAAGCTTCATAACGGATCTCTTTGCCTTTAATCTTGCTCCTTTCTGGGAACAATTCTCCAAAAAGTAGCCAGAATAATTTTTTGGTAAACTCAGCTCATATGATACTACATCCCTGCTTTAAACCCTCAAAGGGTGCCTCAAGGACACTTCAAGTAAAATCTACTTCTTATCCTATTTAACAAGCCTATATAATTTGGCCATATTAACTTTCCAGCTAGCTTTACCTTGTGCTATAGTTCTCTTCCATCTTTACATGATTGACTTGCTATTCAGACCCTCAATTAAATACCATCTCATCAGGACCTTTCCCTAACCACACACTGTTAAGAAGTCGTCCAGTTATATTGATATCCTATTTTAAATCTTGGCATAGCATTTATCTACATCTAATACTTTTCTTATTTTCTTATTTTTGTTAGTCTAAGCCTTCCCACTGAAAGCAATTTCCATTGAAGCATGGCTCCTACATGTCTTGCTTTATAAGGCATTCCCAAAATTTCAAAACATACCTGACACATAGTAGCTGTTCATTAAACTTCTTTTTGCTTAAATATATTTTTAGTAACTTTATCCAATTGGATGAAAGGTATCTCACTGCTTTAACTTGCATTACTTTGTTTTCTGACAGAACTGAATGTTTTTCATATATGTAGTAGCTATTTATAGTTCTGTCAATATTCTATTCCTACAGTGAAATAAATGCTTCATGTCCTATAGTTTTTCTTATAGGTTACCAGCGCTCTTTCTCATAAGACTTCTTAAAGATACTTAGTACTTGTCAAATACGTTGCACATATTTTGCTAGTTTGTTGTTTACCTTTACTGATTTTTGGTGCATGAAATATTTAATCCTTATGTAGTCAAATATACCAGTCTTTTCCTTTGCCACTTACTGTATACTTAAAGTTATACTTCATATTATATTTAAAAATTCCAGAGTGCCGATGAATAGTCACTGATACACTTTTAGTTTAAGTGATTTTACTTTCTATATTATTTAATCTGCCTGATATTGTTACAAAGTACAAGAAAATTGTCTGTTTTCAAATAGTGCATTTGATTAGTAGGCACTAATTCTCTAGTATTTTTAATACATTTCTCAAAAATTTAATTCATGCACACCTGTGTGTGTGTGTATAGTAATAGTGGTGGTGGTGGTTATACTATTGCTTGTGAGACTAGCGACGTACATGGACTCTGGAGTTAGTAAACTGGATTGGATTACTATGTCAACCATTTATTAGCCATGTGATTGTGGACACGTTCCCTATATTCTCTGTGCCATAGTTCCTTGTATATAAAATGGGAATAATAATAGTACTGGATCATAATGTGTGTGGATTAAAAGAGAGATAACGTGTAGCAGAAGCTTCTAGCTGTCCAACAAAATCCATCTTCCCCTTCTTCAAGCCAACAGTTGGATTACTTTTTCCCAGCTGCCCATCCAGCTAGGCATGGCCATGGAACTAAATGATATATGAAACTTCCAGATCTGGCCTACATAAACCTCCTCCATGCTCTTTCTGTCTCTGGCTGATTGTGTTGTGGTAACCATGGGAACCTTGGAAGCCACTTATGTCACATTTTGAAAAAAGACAAACTCTGGCAGCCTGGGCCCCTAAATGATTTACACAGACTACAGCAACCACTAACCTGGAATCTCTACTCAAGACTATTATATAAACAAGATACAAACTATTATTTGAAGCTATTATATGCCTGGGTGTATTTGTTACCACAGCCAAACCAACTGTAATATCACATATAACTTGCTGAATAGAGTAACTAATTAGCACATGATAAAAGCCTAAACAGTATAGATACATAGCCAGATAAGAAATATACAAATACAGGTAGATATGGGGTATCAAATATTAGTTGCTTGTCTGTATGCTCTGTTTCGCGACCTTGCCAAGTCTCATAACATCAAAACATTTTGAATACTGTAAACTATACTGTATTCCTTAATATCTTGTAGACTGAATGCTACTTTGTTACTCTTCTTTTCTATAAATATCTAGAGTTGTTTTTCCAAATGGATTTTAGAATCATGTTGTCAAATTAAAAGAATTATAAGGGATTTTTGATTGGATTGTTATTAAATGAATTAATTAAATTGAGGATACTTAATAGATTCACTTTATTCATTTTTCTAGTGTATTAAGCTGTTTATATCCACTTAATATTCTTTAAAATAAAGAAATAAAATGTATGCTTTTATTAAACTCATTCTAATGCTTTTATAATTTTGTAATGTTTTGTAATTACTTTAAGATTATTTTCTTATACTACATGCTTTAAAAGATTATTGCCCATATAGAATTACCAATCACAAATATATAAAATCAGATATGTAGCAAAAGCTGCTAGCTATCCATCAAAATCCCCAGCTGCCCATCCAGTCAGGCATGGCCATGGGACTAAGTTGTTTCTAGAGGAATAGAAGTGGAAGTGATTTTATATATATATATATATATATATCCAAAACATATATACATATCTCCAAAACAAATATAGACATATAGGTATAGATATATCCATGTTATGGATATGTTTGTGTGTGCATGGGTATGACATGACCATTTTAGTGAGCTTTCATTATCTATATTAATTTACATAGTATTATAGTTTTTAATTGGTTATCTTAGCTTCACTAAATAGTTATATGATCTGTCAATAACCCATCTCTTTTCCTACACTTCAATGTTCTATCTTTCTGCAATGACTAAAATTTATAGAATACTACTAAATATTAGAATTGATAGACAATACTGTTATATTGATCCTGATTTTAATGTAGACACCTCTATGGTTTCAGTATGATGCTGGCTTTTTCAGAGTCACATATTTTTAATGTTATTAGGAATTGATTTATGTTTTCTAGTTTTCTATTTAGGATCCTACTTTAAGAGTGGTTTTTAGTTTTTTGTGCTTATTTTTAAAAGAATTGTATGCCAAGCTTGTATTATAATATTAAAACAAACTGAGAAATTTTGTATATTTTCTATGATTTGAGACATTTTATAGAGCAAAGCACAAATGAATCACTCATAAAATTGCCTGTTCTAGAGTTTTTTGGTTTCAGCTTTCTGATGACTTTCTATAAACTTTCTTTCATAATGATGTATTAGTATTTTCTACCTTTTGAGAATTTCAGTTATTTATATTTTCTGAAAAATTATTGATTTCAGTTCGATTTTATAATTTGTAAGCATACAACTGAACACAGCATTCTCTCCCATCTCCTCCCCCTCCCTCTCTCTCTCCACAGTTTCATTTCTGTGGCTATATACCATA
Organism: Phocoena phocoena; assembly: GCF_963924675.1. NCBI lineage: Eukaryota > Metazoa > Chordata > Mammalia > Artiodactyla > Phocoenidae > Phocoena > Phocoena phocoena. Next base: position 120,128,961 of record NC_089240.1, read on the forward strand.
AAAACTACTTTCCATATACTTTGTCTTTTTTCTTCATCATTATACGTTGCAGAGATTTTTTTTTTACTTTATTGCCCTCCGCCCCAAACGATCTTGATTATTCATTCATTAAATTTTTAATTATTTCTTTCTGTTTCTGTACAATTTACTTCCTCAAAATTCTTGAGGAAATGATTTGAGAAAGACTAGCTTCTTTTCCTCACCTCTCTAGGTTGTAAGCAATTGAGATACATTATAAGAATACAAATGTGGATGGAGTTACAATACTGGAACCGGAATGTAGCTAGAAGTGTATCAGACAATGTATCAAAGTCTCCTATCCTTTTCCTGGTATGAACTTACATAGCCAGTCATATGCATGCACAAAAGTTGGATAGTGGCTAAACGGTGTGGACCAACTCCAGTAGTAGGCTTAGACAGGAAGCAAAGTACATATTTTTGAGGGCTTCCATGTGTGAGAGGGAAGGAGATGGAGACATGCCCATGATGCTTGACTGTTCCCCAGTGACTCTATCACTGATTAACATAACCACCTGGGCATTAGGACCTACCTGTTTTCACTAATCAGACACATACTTCTTCCTCTGGTGGGGAGGCCTGCTCTATGGGCTTTAAAGAGGGGTCAAAAAGGTTAACTCCAATACTTCGTCCTTCTGGGATGTACTATGGGCTCTGGAATCTGACTGTGCATGTGTAGTGTTGGCTGCTGCGACAGAGCTGAGTGCCTCCTGTAAATTCAATTAAGAGGAAAAGAGCTTCCATGCCCAAGGTCACACTCATTCACCAAAAGCAGCCCAAATTTAAAGCTGTACGGATTTAAGGGCATAAAGATATCCAGCTACCTTTCCTTAATTTGGGATAAATATGGAGGGCTGTGCCAGCTGCAGACCTCCCTGTGGCAGAGACCTCTGCTGTAACCACTGAAGCTCAACCTTGCCCAATCCGCCTTTGTTCATCAGTGTCGTTGCTGAGAGTTTCCCCAAAAACTTCCTCTATTCAAATCTCTATCACAGAGACTGTTTCCTAGGGAACTCAACCCAAGACAACTGCACACTGGATATACTCAGGAGCTTTTTAAGAACACTAGACCCAACACAGAGATTCTGATTTAATTAGTCTAGGGTAAAGTTTAAGTATGTTAAGCCCTCCCCAGATAATTCTAATGTGCAGCTAGGGATGAAAACCACTGTCTTAACACATTGAACTTAGTAATGAAGCATATGGTGTGGCCATTCCCTTGGGAAAGTAAACCAGTAATATTTCAGAGCAGTACTGTTCCAAACCTGATGAGGTAGCTCACTCTTGCATCCCTAGTATCAACCACTTCTATTTTATATATCCCCTTGGGATGAAGGCACTTAAAACTGCTGCCCTCAGAAGACTACAAAATAGGTCAAAATAAGACATAAATAAAATTACTTCTATGCTGCACTGTACCCTAAGCAAAGTAGTTTCTCTTTGTTCTATTTTCCTTTCAAATTAGGCCCATCTGCATTGTTTAGCATAGCTCACCAGAGATTATGCAATCAGCCCAAATAATTACAACATGAAGGATGTCCCTAATTAGAACACTCTGAATCCCCCTTAATTATCTCTTTCCCAAGGAGAAATTAAACAAAAAGGAAATCTCCTCAAATTAAAAGTCCAAAGAAATTAAAGTTTAAAATGTTTGCCCTAAATAACATGCAAGGGAATCCCGATAAGGTTAACAGCTAATCTTTTAGCAGAAACTCGGCAAGCCAGAAGGGAGTGGCAGGACATATTTAAAGTGAAGAAAGGGAAAAGCCAACAACCAAGATTACTCTATCAGCAAGAAGCTCATTCAGATTCAATGGAGAAATTAAAACCTTTACAGACAAGCAAAAGATAAGGGAATTCAGCAGCACCAAACCAGCTTTACAACAAATGCTAAAGGAACTTCTCTAAGCAGGAAACAAAAGAGAAGGAAAAGACCTACAATAACAAACCCAAAACAATTAAGAAAATGGTAATAGGAACATATAGATCGATAATTACATTAAATGTAAATGGATTAAAGGCTCCAACCAAAAGACACAGACTGGCGGAATGCATAGAAAAACAAGACCCATATATATGCTGTCTACAAGAGACCCACTTCAGACCTAGTGACACATACAGACTGAAAGTGAGGGGATAGAAAAAGATACACCATGCAACTCAAAAGAAAGCTGGAGTAGCAGTTCTCATATCAGACAAAATAGACGTTAAAATAAAGACTATTACAAGAGGCAAAGAAGAACACTACATAATGATCAAGGGATCAATCCAAGAAGAAGATATATAACAATTGTAAATATTTATGCACCCAACATAAGAGCACCTCAATACATAAGGCAAATGCTAACAGCCATAAAAGGGGAAATCAACAGTAACACAGTCATAGTAGGGGACTTTAACACCCCACTTACACCAATGGACAGATCATCCAAAATGAAAATAAGGAAACACAAGCTTTAAATGACACATTAACAAGATGGACTTAATTGACATTTACAGCACATTCCATCCAAAAAGAACAGAATACACATTTTTCTCAAGTGCTCATGGAACATTCTCCAGGATAGATCATATCTTGGGTCACAAATCAAGCCTTGGTAAATTTAAGAAAACTGAAATTGTATCAAGTGTCTTTTCCGACCACAATGCCATGAGACTAGATATCAATTACAGGAAAAAATCTGTAAAAAATAAAAGCACATGGAGGCTAAACAATACACTACTAAATAACCAAGAGATCACTGAAGAAATCAAAGAGGAAATCCAAAAATACCTAGAAACAAACTACAATGGAAACAAAACAACCCAAAACCTATGGGATGCAGCAAAAGCAGTTCTAAGAGGGAAGTTTATAGCAATACAATCTTACCTCAAGAAACAAGAAACATCTCAAATAAACAACCTAACCCTACACCGAAAGCAATTAGAGATAGAAGAACAAGAAAACCCCAAAGTTAACAGAAGGAAAGAAATCATAAAGATCAGATCAAAAATAAATGAACAATAAATGAAGGAAATGCTAGTAAAGATCAATAAAACTGAAAGCTGGTTCTTTGAGAAGATAAACAAAATTGAAAAACCATTAGTCACACTCACCAATAAAAAAAGGGAGAACACTCAAATCAATAGAATTAGAAATGCAAAAGGAGAAGTAACAACTAACACTGCAGAAATACAAAAGATCATGAGATTACTACAAGCAACTCTATGCCAATAAAATGGACAACCTGGAAGAAATGGACAAATTCTTAGAAAAACACAGTCTTCCGAGACAGAACCAGGAAGAAATAGAAAAAATAAACAGACCAATCACAAGCACTGAACTTGAGACTGTGATTAAAAATCTTCCACCAAAAAAAGCCCAGAACCAGATGGCTTCATGGGCGAATTCTATCAAATATTTAGAGAAGAACTAATACCTATCCTTCCCAAACTCTTCCATAATATAGCAGAGGGAGGAAAACTCCCAAAATCATTTTACAAGGCCACAATCACCCTGATACCAAAACCAGACAAAGATGTCACAAAGAAAGAAAACTACAGGCCAATATCACTGATGAACGTAGATGTAAAAATCCTCAACAAATACGAGCAAAGAGAATCCAAGAGCACGTTAAAAAGAGGATACATCATGATCAAATGGGATTTACCCAAGGAGTGCAAGGATCTCCAATTTATGCAAAACAATGTGATAAACCATATTAACAAACTGAAAGAGAAAAACCATATGATCATCTCAGTATATGCAGAAAAAGCTTTCAACAAAATTCAACACCCATTTATGATAAAAACCATCCAGAAAGAAGGCATAGAGGGAACTTAACTCAACATAATAAAGGCTATATATGACAAACCCACAGCCAACATCATTCTCAGTGGTGAAAAACTGAAAGCATTCCCTCTAAGGTCAGGAACAAGACAAGGTTGCCCACTCTCACCAATATTATTCAACATAGTATTGGAAGTTTTAGTCACAGCAATCAGAGAAGAAAAAGAAATAAAAGGAATCCAAACTGGAAAAGAATTAAAACTGTCACTGTTTGCAGATGACATAATATACACAGAGAATCCTAAAGATGCTACCAGAAAACTACTATAGCTAATCAATGAATTTGGTAAAGTAGCAGGATACAAAATTAATGCACAGAAATCTCTTGCATTCCTACACACTAATCACGAAAAATCTGGATGAGAAATTAAGGAAACCCTCCCATTTACCACTGCAACAAAAAGAATATGATACCAAGGAATAAACCTACCTAAGGAGACAAAAGACCTCTATGCAGAAAACTATAAGACACTGATGAAAGAAATAAAAGATGATACAAACAGAAGGAGAGATATTCCATGTTCTTGGATTGGAAGATCAACATTGTGAAAATGACTCTACTACCCAACGCAATCTACAGATTCCATGCAATTCCTATCAAAATACCATGGCATTTTTTACAGAACTAGAACAAAAAATTTCACAATTTGTATGGACACACAGAAGATCCCAAATAGCCAAAGCAATCTTGAGAAAGAGAATTGGAGCTGGAGGAATCAGGCTCCCTGACTTCAGACTATACTACAAAGCTACAGTAGTCAAGACAGTATGGTACTGACCCCAAAACAGAAATATAGATCAATGGAAGAGGATAGAAAGCCCAGAGATAAACCCACGCACATATGGTCACCTTATTTTTTGCTAAAGGAGGCAGGAATATACAATGGAGAAAAGACAGTCTCTTCAATAAGTGGTAATAGGAATACTGGACAGCTACATGTAAAAGAATGAAATTAGAACACTCCCTAACACCATACACAAAAATAAACTCAAAATGGATTAATGACCTAAATGTAAGGCCAGACTCTATAAAACTCTTAGAGGAAAACATAGGCAGAACACGCTATGACATAAAGTCACAGCAAGATTGTTTCTGACCGACCTCCTAGAGAAATGGAAATAAAAACAAAAATAAACAAATGGGACCTAATGAAACTTAAAAGCCTTTGCACAGCAAAGGAACACATATACAAGAACAAAAGACAACCCTCAGAATGGCAGAGTATATTTGCAACTGAAGCAACTGACAAAGGATTAATCTCTAAAATTTACAAGCAGCTTATACCACTCAATATCGAAAAAAAAACCCAATCCAAAAATGGGCAGAAGACCTCAATAGACAATTCTCCAAAGAAGATATACAGATTGCCAACAAACACATGAAAGTATGCTCAACTCACTAATCATTAGAGAAATGCAAATCAAAACTACAATGAGGTATCACCTCACACGGGTCAGAATGGCCATCATCAAAAAATCTACAGACAATAAATGCTGGAGAGGGTGTGGAGAAAAGGGAACCCTCTTGCACTGTTGGTGGGAACGTAAATTGATAGAGCCACTATGGAGAACAGTATAGAGTTTCCTTAAAAAAGTAAAAATAGAACTACCATATGTCCCAGCAATCCCTCTACTGGGCATATACCCTGAGAAAACCATAATTCAAAAAGAGTCATATACCAAAGTGTTCATTGCAGCTCTATTTACAATAGCCAGGAGATGGAAACAACCTAAGTGTCCATCATCGGATGAATGGATAAAGAAGATGTGGCACATATACACAATGGAATATTACTCAGCCATAAAAGGGAATGAAACTGAGTCATTTGTAGAGATGTGGATGGACCTAGAGACTGTCATAAAGAGTGAAGTACACCAGAAAGAGAAAAACAAATATCGTATATTAATGCATATATGTGGAACCTAGAAAAATGGTACAGATGAACCAGTTTGCAGGGCAAAAATAGAGACAACGATGTAGAGGACAAGTGTATGGACACCCAGTGGGGAAAGTGGCGGGGGGTGGGTGGTCGTGGGATGAATTGGGAGATTGGGATTGACATATATACACTAATATGTATAAAATGGTTAACTAATAAGAACCTGCTTTATAAAAAAGTAAATAAAATTCAAAAATTCAAAAAAAAAAAAGAACTTTCTGGCCAAGAAACAAATGGTGGTATGGACTAGCCCAGAAGTCTTGTTAGCCATCTACAGTAAGGGAAGTTGAACAAAAACATGCTAAAATGAAAATGCATACAATTTTCCTAAAAAACTGAAAACTCAAATATAAGTATTCTTTAAATGCAAAGAGTCAAGGCCTACTGTTGGAACAGTAGGATGCTATAGTTGGAGGCTATTCACTAGTACTAAAGAAACAGGTCATAGAGTTAGTTACCAATTCATCTGCTTCTTTGTAACTAGTTAGTTATCTCCCCAGGCTTGCTCAACCTCACCCTATTCTCATACTGTTTTAATCTGGTACTTAGGCACGTCCCCCAGATAGTCTTACTTGAGGGGCTCCTGAAATCAACCTGCCTAAATGGGAAACTTTGGAAACCTACATCCAAATAACAAGTGGAATTTGAAATCTGTTGCATCATTATAGGCCACCATCCAATATACCTAGAAGAAACCCTCAGCAATTCTGGGTACACCAAAAGTAACTTGACCTTACCAAGCTAATCTGCTCTCTATTCCTACCTTATTTTCTGAACTATCAGTCCTATTCTTCATGGCTTATGGAAACCCTTAATAACTTTTTCTTGAGGGCCAGATTCTTGATCCTTTTGTGATAGCTGCTGACAATAACTGATGGGATTCCCATGGCTGTGCCTAATAATTTGAAACTCCGCAGATACAATCACCTCCAAGGATCCACACTCAGACAGTATCCCTTATGGCTGGCCCGACAGGTGAGATTCCACAGTCTCAGTCCAGACTTAGGGTTTAGTTGCTATGACTACAGAACACACCTGCCCGCCTCCCAACACACAGACACACAACAGTTTATTTATATGCTGAAATGTGTTTGCTTTGTATATGGCAGATAGGGAGAAAGTTTGGATGAGAGAAATTTATCTGAGGACGTACAATCAGTATAGCTTTATTTATTTATTTTTATAAATTTATTTATTTTATTTATTTTTGGCTGTGTTGGGTCTTCATTGCTGCACATGGGCTTTCTCTAGTTGTGGCAAATGGGGGCTACTCTTTGCTGTGGTATGAGGGCTTCTCATTGCAGTGGCTTCCCTTGCTGAAGAGCACAGGCTCTAGGTGCGTGGGCTTCAGTAGTTGTGGCTCGTGAGCTCAGTAGTTGTTGCACGCCAGCTCAGTTGTGGCTCGTGGGCTCTAGAGCACAGGCTCAGTAGTTGTGGCGCACGGGCTTAGTTGCCCCATGGCACGTGGGATCTTCCCCGACCAGGGCTCGAACCCGTGTCCCCTCCATTGGCAGGAGGATTCTTAACCACTGTGCCACCAGGGAAGTCCCAGTACAGCTTTATTTCAGTGTTTTTAATGACTGTAAACTATCCTCTATCATATGGATGCATTATTATTTATTTGATCATTCTTCTATTAATGGGCATTTACTTTATTTTCAGTTTTTTTATAAACAATACTGAAACAAACATCCTATTAAGTATGCCCTTATATACTGGTGGAATTGCCAAGTCAAAGACATAAATAATACAAATATACATATACGTAAATGTAAATATAAAGTATAAATATAAATCTCCAGGTTGCTTTCTAAAATACTTGTAATGCTTCATATCTGCACTATCAACAGGTAATTATCTTTTTACTATTGTCCATCTAATGGGTGTAAAATGGTATTTAACTGTTTCTTTTAGATTTCCTAACTGCAAGTAAAATGTCATCATTTTTTCATATATTTGTTGGCCATTTGCATTTGCTTTTTTGTGAAGTGTCTTTAGTAATTTTTTGCCCATTATCCTTTTGGATTATCTTTTCCATATCACTTTGTAAGAGTTCTTATAGTTTTACAAATATTTGTTTCCATTTCTATCGTTTGTCTATGAATTTTGTTTGTGAAATATGTTTACCTTTTATTTTACAGTCTTTGGATTTCTAGTCTTAGCTAAGAAGTTTCTATGAATCCCAAATTATACATTTAATCTCATTTATTTTCTTACAAGATTACATGGATTAAATACATATGTATTTAATATATTGGAATTTATTTGGGGGTATCTTATAATGTGGAGATCCATTTTCTGTATCTTTCAGATGGATTGACAATTGTGTCAGGACTGTTAAAAAATTATTTTCTGACAGAATTGAACTACATATAACTAATATATTAAAATCTCATATATACTAATATATATCTCTGTATTCCTAGTATGTTCTAGTGATATGTTTTCTATTTCTTTACCAAACTCATATTGATTTCACTATAGAAATTCTTTGTTCTTATATTGATTAAAGCACTTATTTTATTTTTATTAGCTATTTTAGAACATATACATTCATATAAGTTCAAGATGATTTTATGTCTCTCAAAATATAAATTTGTTGGGATTCTAACTATAATTGCATTAAATTTATGTATTAATTTCAGAAATTAATATTTACTGGTTTTAAATGTTCTACACAGAAACATTGACATAAGGGATATCTAAAGTTAATTACAGTTAAAAAGTATGAACTAGATATATATCTAGCTATCTAGCTATCTATCTAGCTATACTTTAACCTGGATAAATCTTTAAAAAATTAAGTTAAAAAAGAGCAAGACACAAAGTAATATGTAATGTATGACACTTTTGTCCATTTAAAAAATATAAACACCTATATATGTAGTAAAAATATTTTTTAAAAAGTAAGTGGTCATCTCTGCAGAGAGATGAGAGAGAGAAGTAGGATGGTGAGAGGAGTTTTACGTATATGAAATTTATACGTCAGTTTAAAAAATATATGAAGCATATAGCAAAAATGCTAACATTTGTTCAAAATAGATGGTGGGTACACAGGTTACATAATTTTCCATGTTTGAAATATCTCATAATTTACTGATTACTTGTTAAATATTTCTTCTTTATTTTTGAAGTTCAGAAATCTCACTGGTGTATGGCTATTTGTTTTTCTTTCACTCTGCTGGCTCTTGTTGTGCCCTTTTGATCCCCAAAATCAAGCTTCTATTGTAGCTTACGGGTACATTTCTTCTATGGTTTCTCCTCCATTTGTTTTTTCCTCTCTTATCGCTCCTATTATTATAGACTATCTGGTTCTGTCATCTATTTATCGTATCTTTTCACTCACTATTCCCATTTTAACATTTTTAAAATTTTGCTCTGGATTATAGAATACGTCTTCTAGTTTAGCTTCTAGGTCAACTATATTCATTGTTTTATCATGATTCTAATGAATTTTGTTTTTAAGCAAGCATTTATCCAAGAAATCTTTATATTTATACTTTTGTGGTAACTTTTCAATTCTAATCTAGAATTTACCTTAGTGTGTTTCATCTTGTCTCCATTAAATCTGTTTCAATTCTGTACTGAATGTTCAGTGGATCCCCCCCTTCTTCAAGCTATTGATTCCCCTTAAAGGTGAAACAATTTACTTTTCTTGCTCATTTGAGGGCATAAACAGTCCTGCCTACCTGTTAATCAACTGGAGTGAGTTCCTTCAGTGTCTCTACATGTCAAGCTGTTGGACTCTCATAGGCAGTGGTGAGTCAGTAGCTAGTGAGGCACTGTGAGTACAAGTGGAACACCTCTCCTTATGGTAATATAATGGATTAGTTCAACTCAGCTTGCAAGCCCCCTCAAGATAAGCTTGCATCAACATGTCTTCTTCTAGAGTTGGAAGCTGACAGTGGTCAAGGTTAATTCTCACCCACCATCTGTATGCGTCAAACAGACACACTCTGGCTATATGCTGATCTCCACCTAGCAACTTCATGTTAGTAGACTTCCTCCAAATTCTCCCAGAGAAATAGGTATCCTCTCAAATAACACATTCCCCATTCTTGTTCCACCCCTCCACTATAATAAGTAGTGCAAGAGAACCTGCCCTTCAATGGATCATATCTATAAAGATACAGACAAGAAGTTCAGCAGGTATATCAAACTTTGTTGAACTGCTTTAGCATGATTAAAAAGTGAGCATTTAACATTCAGATTCTTAGATCACCCTTTATGGAGGGAGGTAAAGGTACAAGGTAATAATGAACTAATTCAAGAGGTAATTTGTGAGACTCTGGGCATAAGCAGAGCTCCTCCAGGGACCAGGTTAAAATAAAACGTATCTCACAGTTGATCTCCCACCACAGAGTACCCAGAATAGAACCAAGCAACTCTTGGGCACCTTGTGGATTTCATTCTATGGGAGTCTCCTGAGATGACAACCCTTGATATGGACACGGATATGCCCATGGAAGGTAGTGGAATCAGTGAGGTTTCTCCAGGAGGGTTTTCTAGCAGTGAAGGAAACAGAACAAGAAAACAAGGTCAGTGTGGAGGCTCTGTAGTGACTACAGCTGCCAGACAGTCAGACTTGGTTGTGATTACATGTGAGACATCCTTATTTGAGAACTTCTAGAACTAACCAAGGTGCATCTTGGATGGGGGGGCTGAGATCACTGTTCATGTGTAGGTGCACTATTAAGCCAATAGATAGTTGGGTAGCATGGTAATAATAATCAACACTTATCAAGTGCTTTCTATGTACCAAGAAATGTGCCAAGTGCCTTTTTTACTTGTATTAATTTATTTAATCCTCTCACCTACTCTGAGCTTGTTACTGTTATCACACCCTATTTTACAGGTGAGAAAACTGAGACTTAAAAAATAAGATGACTAGTCTAATGTCACAAATCTTCAAAACCTGTGAACTCGGGCCTCCCTGGTGGCGCAGTGGTTGAGAGTCCGCCTGCCGATGCAGGGGACATGGGTTCGTGCCCCGGTCCGGGAAGATCCCACATGCCGCGGAGCGGTCCGGGAAGATCCCACATGCCGCGGAGCGGCTATGCCCGTGAGCCATGGCTGCTGAGCCTGCGCGTCTGGAGCTTTTGCTCCGCAACGGGAGAGGCCACAACAGTGAGAGGGCCGCGTACCGTAAAAAAAGAGAAAAAAGAAAAAAAAAAACCTGTAAACTCTTTAATCTCTCTCTGCATTCTATATTATATATATTAGAACTGGACACTTCACACTGGGTAAATATTGAGGCCCATAACAATACCTGGTTGTAAACTAATAGGCACCAAAAAGAGTTTAAGGACACAGAAACTTCTAAAAGAGATAAGCCAGCTAAGTAAGGCATAAGTTGTCAACAAGTTGATCAAAGGCTGCCACAACCAGAAGCCAATCACAGACGACCTACAGGATCAGATTTGTTATCTATTAAACATACTGAAAACATTATTAAAGACATACCTGTGAAGATTTACCAAAGTCTCTTTGGGCTCAAGATGATGAACTGACCCAGGAATTAAACTCAAGTTTCATCAGGCAAGTATTTAATATGTGCCTCAGATTTTAATGCAAAAAAAACTGATGAATCATCACAAGAAATACAGAATAACTGGATTGAAGCAAAGGTAAACTGGACAAAATATGTGAAATAATACATTTTCAAAAATTTTTCATTGTGGGAATAAAAGGATAATTTCATAGGAAATGAATCTAGCCCGTTGATAACTTTGTAGGAAGGGTTTTTCAGGTAAATTTTGAAATGCTACTTTGAATGAGCTAAACTCTCCAGGTTCTAGGATTCAGAACCCTGAATTGGTCTGAATTCTCTGAAGTGTTAGAGTCAAGTAGCCAGTTGCTCTTTGTGCTTATATGAGGTTCTTTATATATATTTATCAGAGATCTCAACACAACCACCAACCTTATTAAATGTAATGTCTGTCAAACAGAATGAATGGGAATCAATTCATTAACTCTTTTAGAGTTCACAGTAAAAATGGGTGACCAAAGATAAACCCAGACATCTTTCTTCATGATTAGAAATGTTTCAGAAAAGTTACTTTCCACCAAAAACACAAACAAGGAAAATGGATACCTAACCTCACCTGGTCTTTGTTACAAGCAAGTTAGTATTTAATAAGTGATATGTCAAATGGCTGTGTACAAAATATTGTTAATATATGTTTGGCTGCTTAGTTTGTGATCAATTGTATAGTCTTCCCATGATAGCTATACAATCACCACAGCTACACAGCTATAGAAATAGGAATGCAGTGTACGCTTCTTGTATTTGGTTCATCATTAAAGACTTTAACTATAACCCATCCATGTATTCATTCACTCAACAAACATTTATTGATCTCCTACTATGAGATGGAGATAGAGAAGTAAAAAAAAAAACAGACAAAAATCTCTTCTCTTCCTAGCTAACAATGCAAGAATTATATTTGAGGAAAATAATTTCTCTTTTCCTTATTAGTGAGTGGTACTTCCATAGCAGCTTCCTGAGAAAAGTATCATTATGAATATGTACAAAGCAAATTTCATTAGTCTTGACCAGGGTTTAGTAAACTTTCTCTGAAAATGTCCAGATAGTAAATATTTTCATCTTTGCAGGCTATATGTTCTCTGTCGCAAATATTTGACTTTGCCCTTGTAGCACCAAAGCTGCCATAAATAATATGTTTCAATATAACTTTTTTTTTTTTTTTTACAAAAAATTAGGTGGTTGTCTGAATTTGGCCCATGGGCCTAGTTTGAGTCTTTATCTTGACCATTTTCAAGTTAAAAGGAAAAAATCTTAATTGATTAGAAATGGATTATCAGATGGAGTTAATTTTACATTTAAATAGAATATACATAGATGGCCTACATAAATTAAGATACAAGATTGTGTAAACTTATAATCTACATGTTTATGTGTCAAACGGATAAAGTAATGACAAAAAATGATAGCAGAAAGCTGTTGAATTGTACTGCCAAAAACCTACAGAAAATGTATCTTTAGATCAAGCTCATATTGGAAGTGACTTTCCCCACCAAGAAGATATAAAAATTGCCTCCAACTGCAAAAAACCAAAGAACTTTGCTCACACAGAGCAATGCAGCCAACAAAAAAATACAAGTATGGTTACATAATATTCTGGTTTGAAATACAGAGCTGCAGCAGCATAGTTCCACAGATGGAATTAAGCCTTTTGTACAATTGATAAAAACTCAGATTATAAGAAAATCTATTCTGAGCCAGTAAATAAGCAAAAACTCAGTCTTAGCAATAATATCCCTGAAACCTCACTACTAAGTATGAGTTGGACAAGAGCATTAGAACACACAAACTGGAGGCCATATGAAACCATAACCCTTCCATTGACCACAATGATTAAAGGTTATCAGAAATTCTTTTCTGAGGAAGAATCAGGGAATGAGAATGAGGACCTCCTCTACCTCCTATGTTTCTCATTCCAGAGCATGACATTAGCCGTACTCAACTGATGCTTTTATAATCTTCATAAAGTCATGAGTCAAAAAGCCACCTTGAGTGCAATTAAATATTGATACCTACATTTTTCAGACCTACCTGATTATTAAAGTTAAGCCTCTGTTGCCCACAAAAGCCAACTCTAATGGGTTTCCACCGATCCAGGAGGCTACAACTTGTTTATCAAGAAGGATAATAAGTGCAATTGGATTGATATATAGCAAGTACACAAACGTCTAAGAGTTCATAATAATACTAAACAATAATTCATTGGACAACATTGGAGGTTGTAGACACCCACCAACTCATTACTATAAAAAAATTATAAAGGGAAAGCACTAAACATTTACCTTACTTTTTTTTTTTTAAACTATACCTCAGGGTATCCAAATATTTGAAGAGGGACAAATGTATTTTTTATACAAGGATTCTAGCTAACAAAGGCAAAATGAAGGATGGTATTAGGAAAAACATTTTTGCAACCCTGAATATCTTAATAGGGCAAAGCCATTAACATTCTAGTTTTAAAATCATCAGATGAAATATTAATGGGAACTTAAACAAGCAGGAGGGATCAGATTGATATACCTGAAGGCACTGATCACTCTTGACATCACTAAAAATGGGACCACATATTATATGTCTTGTGATTTCTTGCAAGAGAAAGTACATAAAACCACATATGAAGTACTCTTACATAAAATTCAATTTAACCTGAATCTAATCATGCCTCCAGATCTAACTCATAGTTTGCAGGAAATACAAGCTGAACATACCACAAAATATCGGCCAAAGCTAGAATGTGAGCCATTCTACAGGACAAAGGACCTATGTTCTCTAACAAATCAATTGCATGATAAAGAGGGACTTAGGGATTATTACAGAATAAATGAGATTTAAGACGCAGATCAATCAAATGCAAACCAACTGTAAAAAGACATTTTGAGACAATCATGGGAATCTAAACATGGGCTGAGTGTTAGATGACTTTAAGTAATTATTGTTAGATGTGATAATGATGTAATGGGTATGCAAAAAATATCCTTATAAGTTAAAGATGCATACAGAAGTATATGTGTTAAATGACATATGTATAGGATTTAATTTAAAATACTCCAATAAAAAAATGGGAGACACAGTAACACAACAGAGCAAAATGTTGGAAATTGTTGAAACTGATTAATGGATACATGGGAGTTCATTACAGTATTATTATTTGTTCTAATTTTGTGTATGTTAGAAAATTTGGGGGATAAAGACTTTAAAATGCTGGTACCCAGACTGGCAAAACCAAGTAAACCACCCTCAATATAGAAAGTGAACAAAATGAGACTGGTTTTGAATTGGATGAGCTTATATGCTATGTTCACATACAATCAAGTATGCTATTTTTAATTTGAAATTACCCAGTATTTTGGCTCAATTTTCTAGTCATTAATTACTAAATAGTCAATAAGCTAGCCTTACATTCAGTAAAGTCATTTCCTGTTTTCCCATTATAAAGGAAAAGATCTGTGTGTGAATGTTCATGTTAATCAAATTATCAATATCTGTTCAAATCTCGAATACTCAATGTCATATAAAGACAAAGAGCTGTTGATTATCAAGAAGTCAGAGACAGGTCAAAGCACTGAAGAGTGTGTCTGTGCAGACACAGAGTCAAACAAGCTTTCATTACCAAAACGTAAAAATGCAAGAAATGTCAATGGCATTTTTAAATAGAGGCGTAGTATTAATAGATAGAGGGTAGTGGTAATATGGAGTCCAATTCTGTTGCAATTCAAAAGATGATGAGAAAATACTCCAAATGGCAAGAGTAGTATTCTCTTCATAGAGTAGTATGTCTTTATACTGAGACATTTTCTTCTTTGCTTTACATTTCAAAATTTCTTCAACAAATATATACCATCTGTGAAATCAAAGTTAATTGTAAGAAAATAAATGCAAAAATATATGGGAAGGTGTATGATACCTAGGTGATCTCATGAATGTGAGTTCAGTCTATGTACATTTAATACAAAGAAACGGTGATCAAGATCAGAAAAAGGACAAGACAACCAGGTCTGTAAAGATGATATTCTTTCAAAATATTAAGGAATAAGGCTATGTAGCTACAAATAATCTTTCTAGAAGGGAATAAGTAAGCTTTGCTTGTTGAAATTGTATTATGGACAAAGTTATGTGCAAAGAACATGAAGTCGGGGACTTTTGCCTGTTTTTGTTAATTGCATCATCCCTGGTACTTACAGGAGTACCTGGTGCATAGTTGGCATTTAAATATTTGTTAAATGAAGGAATAATTGAATGCATTTTCTCAATCTTCCAAATAATCCTTTGAAATAGATGATGATAGAGGGACAGTGGAGAGATCAGGTAATTTGCACAAGATCACATGGGCAATATAGACTGGAACCAGAAGTATCTGACTCGAAAAATGTTTGCACTGGCCACACAAATTCACTAAAACTGTGTGTCTTGTAATATTATTTATGTGGCACTAGTAAAATTAAGGTGCACCAGTAGGTATCATTTGGAATCAGTCAACCTACAATGCACCCAATAAACACTACAAAAGTCAGCTTTAGTCTTGCAAATTGTAGCATATTACTATATGGAAATGGAGAAGGTTAAAGTTGTGATAGTAAGTGCAACCAAAGAGAACAGTTAACAAAAGATCTAGGAAATAAATCTATGTAACATGACTGTAGTGTGCTAAAATTGGGTGATACAAATTTTAAGGCTTGTAAAACTACAGAGAAGGAAAAGGAGATCCCATAATGTTGAAGGGACTGACCTTGAAAGTCATAGTGAAGAATATAAAAGAAATTTCAGGTGAGGGGAACAAAACAAGTAAATGCAGGCAGGAAGGCTGCGATGAGACCACTCAGCTCCACTCTACAATCTTAGTGAATTCCTGTCCTTCTCTAGACCCCAATTTCCTTGCATCAAAAGAGGTGGCTATATTAGTACAATAGACACATTTATCTGCTGAACCATTTCCCAAATCTACTGTTTTCTGAAAATTTCCCCTTCTCCCTGCCCCTCACTCCCCTCTGTAGTATACAGGGCTATAGAGGGAGCAGCCGTGTTTCCACAAGATCAACCCATCTTCTTTTACCACAATGTTTTGCCCCAGAATTGGGGGTACCTGAACCAAAAATGAGAACCCCTCCCCCATTAATTTGAACTAGAATTATGACATTCCAGTCTCAGTATGATTGGTCTCTGGAAGAAAGGGAATGTAAAACCCAAGAGCTGTGCAAAAATGAAAGAGCTAGTTTGTATCAAGATTGATGAACCAAGCAGACAAGCAATGTAGGAAAAAGATGAGAGTATGAAAAAGACAGTCACTGGTTCTATAAGATGTCCCACTATCCTTAAATAGTAAATCTCTCTCCCTTTTCTTAAGCCAGCTAAAGCAGAACTTAGTTACCTACTGCAAAATTCCTGTCCCATACAACTAGAAACTTTTAAAGTCATTTTTGGTTTTCCTATTCTCAAACTGCACAGGTAATTATGCTATACTTATGGCACAGTATGCACATAAAACTGACTGAAGTGTGTTTAGAATGCAAGCCCCACGAGAGCAGAGATATTTGGTGTGCTTACTGATGTACCCTATGTGCCTAGAACAGTCCCTGGCACACAGCAGCTGCTCAATATATGTTGAATGAAGACAAAGGTATATAGGAGATCAGTGAGCCATCTATTTCCACATATCAGTGGAGCCAGATTATAGGTAATCGGAAAGGGAGCCCTAAGAATAAATGTTATCTAGAAAGAGTTAGGGAGCCTATGCTGAACCACCAATATATCAAAAGTCAGGTTTCAGAAAAATATTTCAAAGAATTCCTGTTGGTTTTGAAATAAATAGAAAAATACTTGGAATTGACTCTAAAAGCATATGTGGACTGGCCCCTAACCATACCATCCACAAAACACTCAGCAAGCTCCTCGTCAAGTCAATGCTTAAGCCACACAGCTTTCTTTGTTGTTTTTTTTAAAAAAAAACAAACAATGAAAGAAAGCTACTCAACATCACTAATTATTAGAGAAATGCAAATCAAAACTACAATGAGGTATTACCTCACACCAGTTAGAATGGGCATCATCAGAAAATCTACAAACAACAAATGCTGGAGAGGGTGTGGAGAAAAGGGAACCCTCTTGCACTCTTGGTGGGAATGTAAATTGATACAGCCACTATGGAAAACAGTATGGAGGTTCCTTAAAAAACTAAATATAGAACTACCATAGGACCCAGCAATTCCACTACTGGGCATATACCCTGAGAAAACCATAATTCTAAAAGAGTCATGTACCAAAATGTTCACTGCAGCTGTATTTACAATAGCCTGGACATAGAAGCAACCTAAATGTCCATCGACAGATGAATGGATAAAGAAGATGTGGCACATATATACAATGGAATATTACTCAGCCATAAAAAGGAATGAAATTGTGCAATTTGCAGAGACGTGGATGGACCTAGAGACTGTCATACAGGGTGAAGTAAGTCAGAAAGAGAAAAACAAATATCGTATATTAACGCATATATGTGGAACCTAGAAAAATGGTACAGATGAACCGGTTTGCAGGGCAGAAATACATACAGAGATGTAGAGAACAAACGTATGGGCACCAAGGGGGGAAAGCGGTGGGGGGCTGGGGGTGGGATGAATTGGGAGATTGGGATTGACATGTGTACACTGATGTGTATAAAACTGATGACTAATAAGAACCTGCTGTATAAAAAAATAAATTAAAAAAGCCTGCTGTATAAAAAATAAATTAAAAAAATATCTATGCCAGGTGCACTTATACCACAGAGAAATGCATATATTATTCAATCTATCTGGAAAAATATTCCCTCCCCAACCTTCCTGAGTAACAAATCTTACTCATCCTTCATATTTTATTTCAGTTATCACTCCATCAGAAATGTGTCCCTTGTCATCTTCAAGGTTGACATTGAATATTTCTTCATGTGATTTGAAAAAATTAGCAACTGTCTTTCTTACTGCGCTGTATGTGAAAGAGAATGAGTCTTTCTTTACTCATCAGAGGACCCTCTGCTTCTAGAATATACTCAGTATATACTAGCTGCTCAATAACAACATTTTAATTAATGAGTGAATGAGGAAACACAATTCTGGCAGTCCTATTCAAGATTAATTAGAAAAAGCAAAGTAAGATGGAGGTGCCAGATGAGAGACAGTGTCAATAACTGTGGTATGGGGACAGTAACTTCTAGACTACGGCCATGGCAGTGGTAACGGAGAGAATGATAAAACTGTGGGGCTACTTTTATTAGGTTTTTTTTTTTTTTTTACTATAAAAGCAATAGTTATTATAAAAAAAAACTTCACACAGCCAAGAAGAGTAAGATATAAAAAGTAGAAGTTTCTAATCCTAGTCACCTGAATCCCATGTGCCCTGTATAGTTATTGTTGTTTTGTTTCCTTCCAGAAAATGTAAATATGTACACAAACACATTTTTTTTCATTGTACACATGTGTATACACTGTACACATACAAGATATCTGCTTTTGCCCCTATATATCCATTTTCCATCTTCTTCCACCCTACTCTTTTCCTAAGACTGAAATGTATGGATTACATCACCCTTGGCCTCTTGCCCTCTGGCTTCCAACTGGGTTCAGCCAATGGGAGGCTCTGGCAGAAGGTTAGGAAGGAGGAAGGCAAGTTGCATAAGAATAGTTACCTCTCTGCTCCCACCTCACAAGTGTGCTTTATACTTGCTTTGCCCCTCCACTGAAGAAATTTCTCCTCTCAATACAACCTGCTTCACATGATTCACTCTCCTTCCCAATCCTGCTAAATTTTTCCACTTCTCATCACTGTGGCCCTAGGAGCGGAATTAGCTCTACTGCTACTAGATGCAGGTTTCCTACACTATTCCTTATGGCTACCCCATGACCCACTCACATCTTTGTAATTAACTGCTTTATAAATAAACCCTCTTCACATTACCCTAATTTTGATGGATCATCAGTTTCCTGCTGCGATGTGATTGATATAGGTATCATGCTCTATATATTGTAGTGTCCTTGATTTTTCCACTTGCTTCATTTTACTGATTCTATGATGCACATTTTCCACATTTTAACATCCCTGTAATTAGGATGCATTTTACAATAAATGCTGCATCACAGCTTAACTCTCAGTGTTTTTACTTCCTTAGTGGTACATCAAATAGCGGTGCCTCTCAGAATTTATGAAACACAATAATATATCTTGCATCTCTATGCCTATCAGTAAAAAGAGATAGAATACAGAACGTCTGGAGAAGAAAATTAGTTGTGGGGGCTTCTGAGAGATGAGGTAAACATGACCATATGTTCAAGCTCAGATACCTGGGAGAATAGTGGTGCCGTTGACAGAATTGGGGCCTTGAGCAGGGGTGTCTGGTGTGCATAGAAGGTAATACTGAATTTACAAAAGTCCACAGGGTACTTGGAGGTAAAGCATTACGGCTTAGATTAGAGGACATCACCAGGGGTCTAGATGAACTTTTAAGAAAAAGCCAGTGTCTTTGGTGTGGACTTGTCTTAATCAGTTCAGGCTGCCACAACAAAATACCATATACTTAAAAAACAGACATTTATTTTCTCACAGTTCTGGAGGATGGAAGTCTCAGATCAAGTGCTAGCAGGGCCAGGTTCCAGTGAGGGATGTCTTCCTGGCTTACAGATGGCTACCTTCTCACTGTGTGCACACATAGCCTTTCCTTGGTGCATGCACATGGAGAGAGACAGAGAGACACAGACAGGGAGAGATATTCTCTTACAGAGCCACTATTCCTATCAGGTTAGGACCCCACCTTTATGATCTCATCTAAACCTAATCAGTTCCCATCTCCAAATACCATCACACTGGGGACTAGGGCCTCAACATATGAATTTTAGGGGGACATAATTCTGTCCATAACATTCTGTCCCTTGCCCCCCCCAAATTCACATTCTTCTCACATGCAACAGCCCAAAGAATCTTAACTCATTCCAACATCAACTCTAAAGTCTGAAGTTCAAAGTCACATCTAAATGTCGTCTAATGAGTGAGACTCAAGGTAAGTTTCATCCTGGGACAAAATTCCTCCCAGCTGTGCACCTGTGAAACCAGACAAGTTTTGTGCTTCCAAAATACAATGGTAGGACAGGTATACGATAGACATTCCCATTAAAAGAGGAAGAAAAAGTGTCAGATCCCAAACAAGTCCAAAACCTAGGAAGACAAATGCCATGAAACCTTAAATCTTGAGAATAATCTTCTGGGCTCAATGTCCCATCTTCCAAGTCCACTGGGGTGGCAGCATTACCCCCATAGTTTTAGGTGGGGAGTTCCACCCCGACAGCTTTGCTGGGCTAGGGTTCTATTGGGTGTTCCAGCCCCCAGGGCTCCACTAGACTTGTCCCAGCTCTTTTAGGTAAAAGTATTTTGCCACAGCTGTAAAATAAAATAGCTTTCTAAATTGCCAAATAATCTGTAAACTAGATACCATCAGTCAATTTCTAATTCTTATACTATGTCCTGTCTTCACACTGTAGTGAAAAACAAGGATGTATGGAATCAGAAATTAAGAAAAGGAAAAACATGGATCAAGAGTCAGCTACGAGGGACAGCCAGAGGTGTCTGCTGACCACTTCGCCTAGTACTTCAGGGGCGATTGTATATGTTGACATTTGGTGTCTTATGAAAATGACTGCAACAAATCAGCACAATTAATTGTTGTCATTCAATCATGGATGACCACTTTGTTCCCTCTTGCCCTAGCTGAAACATTCTTTCATCCATTCAATTATCAATTCAACATTGATAATTGTTTGTGCCAAATAAAGGTCTACACATTGTTCAGCATTTTTTGTGCCAAATAAAAGTCTAAAATTTTTGGATAGTGAGGAATAAGACAGGTTCTATCCTCATGGAACTTAGACAGTAGTGGAGGGTATAGATAAGTAAACAGGAAATTATCATAAGGTGTATTTGTATGAGATGAGAAATGACCTGGGTGCTATGGAAACACTGAGAGGCATCTACTCTAGAGTCCAAGTGTTGGGATGGGAGATGTTGGGGTGACTCAATCAAGGAAGGAGTGGAGTGATCTAGGCAGAGGGAACTGTGTACACAGGTTTTGAGTTAACACAAAAAATGTGGCATGCTTGAGGAAATTAAAGATATTTGACTGCTAAATCAATCAATCAATCAATCAATGGTAACCTTGGTATAGAACAGTGATTGCCAACTGGGAGTAATTTTTCCCCCCAAGGGACATTTGGCAACAGCTGGAGACATTTTTGATTATCACAACTGGGTGGGAGGTGCTACAGGCATCTAGTGAGTAGAGGTTAGGGGTGCTGTTAAATATCCTACAGTGCACTGGACTGCCCCCTACAACAAAGAATTATCTGACCCAAAACACCAATAGTGCCAAGGCTGAGAAACCCTGAGCTAGATTCTAACATGTCCAAATAGTCACTTGTTACAAGTTTAAGTAATTAATACTAGAATACTTTTATGGCTATCTCCTCTGCTACACTGAAACTCCATGAGGTCCGAGACTATGTCCCATTCATTATCATGTCCCTAATGTCTAGCATAATTTTTAGCACATAGTGGGTATTCGATAAGCATCCACTGACTGTTTTAAAGGGTGACTGATAAATGACCAAGGATGAGAGTGGCCAAAAGTGAAATGAATTTTAAGGAGGTGCAAGACATGTAGGGTCGTGTCTTAGGGGACAGATCAAGAGGGTGGCTTGGAAGAGGGGCAACATTTTCACCAATATATTGTTAGCCATCTTCCCAGTCTCTGGTATGAAAAGTTGACATTTTCTCAAAGTGTTGCAAAGTGCTATGCAAAATCAGTTTTAAGATGAGTCCACTAACTCCTGATTCTGAGCACATTTATCACCATAATCCCCTCCTGTAACTGCAAAAGCATTTTCTGTATATGATTTCTGGACGGGCCACTGCTGTTGTTTTAAGGGGCTTAGACTTTTTCATGGAGAGAATGGGCAGTGACATGATCAAACATTCATTTTAGAACATTAACTCTTGCTGTAATGTTAAATGGTTTGAAGGAGGAAAGACCGACTACAAGGAGGACAGTTAGCAGACGGCATTAATCCAATAAGAGACTGTAGAAGCTGAGACTAAAACAGGCAGTAGAGCTGGAAAAAGGTGGATATAATTTTAGATCTATTTAAAAGGATTAGGAGGAGGTAAAAAAAGAAGTCAAAAATGATCCTAGATTTTTGCCCTGGGAAATTAGGTGGATGTGACAGGAGAGAAAACGGAAGATGAGCAGATTTGAAGGTAAAAATGATTTTTATTTTAAACATGTTGAGATTAAGGTGTATGTAAAACATCTGAGTAGCGATACAGGGTATCCTGTTGCCAATGTTACTTTGAGGTTCAGAAGCTGATCTGAACTGGAAATACAACTTTGTAATTCATTAGAACATTGCTAATGTGAGCACTGGGAGTGTCTAAAACCACCCAGGCAGTGGGGTGTATATTGGGACAAGAAGAGAGCACACGAGAGAATCCTGAAACTTGCCCATATATAAATATTAAAGTAGAGGAAGCCAAAGAATGGATAAAGCAGATGTGGTACATATATACAATGGAATATTACTCAGCCATAAAAAGGAACGAAATTGGGTCATTTGTAGAGATGTGGATGGACCTAGAGACTGTCATACAGAGTGAAGTAAGTCAGAAAGAGAAAAACAAATATAATACATTAACACATATATGTGGAATCTAGAAAAATGGTACAGATGAACCGGTTTGCAAGGCAGATATAGAGACACAGATGTAGAGAACAAAAGTATGGACACCAAGGGGGGAAAGCGGGATGGGGGGGATAGTGATGGTGGTGGAATGAACTGGGAGATTGGAACAACTGACATATATACACTAATATGTATAAAACAGATAACTAATAAGAACCTGTATAAAAAGTAAATAAATGAAATTCAAGAAAAAATGTGTACAAGGACCAAAATATTAATAGAAGATGGCTCTGGGTGATGAGATTAGGAACTCCATTTATTTTTATGACTTTCTGAATCTTTTTCACTGAAAATATATTAAGTTTATAACTGAGAAATAAGACATTTTAAAAAGTGAGCTATGTTCTTAATTATCTGGTTATTTCATCTATACAGTGACAAAATTAGATTGACTTTATTATTAATGAAGGTGATGTGTCGTTTTTAAAAATACTACATATGGACTCAATTGATTGGTACAGTATAGAATGCCAAACTGTATTTAGAATTTAACTGTCTCTAGGTTTTAATATCAACTAAAACTAGTTTTATAATACTAATTCATTCTCTCCTTCCCTCCCTCTCCCCCCTCTCTCTCTCACGTTAATGGTACCCCTGAATCTCTATAACATACACACTGTAGTAGAGATTTGGGGATGTCTTTAATGTATAAATAATTGATTTTTGAAGAATGGTGCTTAAACTGTTTCCTGATTTTTATAGTGTATCTCTTCCTAAAATGCCTTTGCTGAATTTGGAGTCTACCACATATCCTGGGTTGACTGCTACTGTCTTCAAAGAGCTACATGTCATCAATGAACTACTTTATTTGGCTTTAACCAAAACGTTCATCTGAAGTTTTCTACAAGTGAACAGGACAGCTTAAGGACATCTGGAAGATGCTAGCTTTGCCTGCTTGGGCAGAACTAGGACAGTTCTACATGGAGATCAATTCCATGGGCACCTATTAACTCTGGAGACCTTTATATTTTAACATATTTTTGGGTCCGCCGCTGCATGGTTTGTGGGATCATAGTTCCCAGACCAGGGATTGAACCCTGCCCTCGGCAGTGAAAGCCGAGTCCTAACCACTGGACCGCCAGGGAATTCCCTGGAGACCTCATTCTAATTTACTGTGTGACCCAGGGTAAGTTTCATCCTTTCTTAGGGCTTCAGTTTCCTTATCTTTTAAATGACAGTGGTGAATTAGATGATCTCTGAGGTTTCTTACATCCCTAATGCAGGCATACCTTGTTTTACTGTGCTTCACAGACACTGCTTTTTTTTTTTTTTTTAACAAATTGTCTGTGGCAACCCTGCATGGAACAAGTCTACCAGTGCCATTTTTCCAACAGCATTTGCTCGTTTTGCGTCTGTATCACATTTTGGTAATTCTCACAATATTTCAAACCCTCTAGCAGCAAAAAAAGATTATGGCCCGCTGAAGGCTCAGATGATGGTTAGCATTTTTACCAGTATTTTTAATTAAAGTGAGCACATTGGTTTTAGACATGTTATTGCATACTTAATAGATGTTTATAATGTAAACGTAACTTTTGTATTACTGAAAAACAAAAAAACTGGTGTACCTTACTTTGTGATATTCATTTTATTGCACTGATCTGGAACTGAACCCACAATATCTCTGAGATATGCCTGTACACTCAATTCTTGCTAAACTAATTTGCACCAAAATACAAATGTGTAATAGTCTACTATGTCTAACTTGGGGAAACAGGGATTTGCAAAGTTTTAAAGCAGCTACAATTTCTCCCAAAGTCCTGAGTGAAGAGCTTGGAGAATCCAAGGCCATCTTTTAATCCAACAAACATCTCTAGCCCGTGGTGTGCCAGGGTCTTTGTTCAGATTTATACTGCTTGACTTGCATTGTCTCCTTTACAAAATTAGCACTAATTGTTACTTGAAGGTCAAATGTTAAAGCTTTTGTACATAGCTACTTAAATATTTGCACTAGCTATCAATAGTTAAATCCACCCATGTGTATGCATATGCGTGTGTGTGTGTGTGTGTGTGTGTGTGTGAGAATGATGGGAATGTAGCATATGCTACCTAGAGCTGCTGCTTGGGAATTCAGAGGCAAACAGATTTGGGTCACTAATACCTCTGTTTAGGTGTTTTTTCTTTTCCTATGATGGAGTGTAGAAGTGCCTCACTTTACGAAAACCTGTTATATGAAAATCCGTACACATGGAGCATGCAAAGTGATTACAGACATGACAGATTTCTTCCAAATTCCTGCAAACATATAATCAAATGGCTTGGTCACATCAAGACTACATCTTCACAGCACTACAGACACTCAGAGATGAGTTCGCTCGCATACATATGATACATGCCTTCCTGTCTGTCCACATATTTAGAGAAGCTTGTGTGCGTGGCCATGTGTGTGGAGGGAGTGTTCTTGCTATTTTTTTGTTTTCTGAGGTGATTTTTGCCTGCCCAGAAACCAGAAGAAGAAATTTTAAAACACTATCACCTAGAAATTAGGTACAACCGATGCTCCAAAAAGAAACCTAGCACTCTTAGCAGGACAAACTTGAGCCTTCTACTTCTGAGTCAACTAGAATGCCTCATGACTCTCCCTCCTCACAGTGTTCCTCCGAAACAGAGAAGCAACGTGACCAATGTCACTGAACGGGGCTGGGGTGCACCTGATTGCTCTTCCTCACTGGGAGAGCGGACTTCTCACCAGTACAAATCACCAAGCCCTAAGGCAAGTTGGTCACTCAAGTCATTTACATAGAGAACTAGGGTCAGGAGAGGAAAGCCACGATTTTTCTACTTCAAATGCAGAAAAGTAAATATGTTAGCTTTGTCTTTCAGCTAAGGGCTAAAATTCACCTTATGTCCTAGATATGTAGAGAAATTAATCAATTAGCTACTAACCCATCACAAAATCTGAAAGAATCACCAGACATCCTTTCTGACTAATCAGGCCCAATAATTGCCTCAAGCTCTGTTGTTTTTTTTCCCAGAAAGTATTAGTTGAAACGTAATAATTATTCAACAGATAAATCTCATTCCAATCTAATTAAGTCAAATATGAAAAAACCACATATGAATGATTACACAACTTTATCATTTTAAGAAATGTTTAATTATTTCATTGGTATTTAAGATATTAAATTGAATTTCAATTTAAAAATTCAAATATCACTTGGTAACTGATTAAGACATATTTGATTAACCTAGTAAAAATATTTTGTATAATATTAAAAATCTAAATAGCTTTCTGAAGTTTATACAGTAAAAAAACTCGTTTCTGAAATATTCAATTCCAAGGGAAAGAAACAACAGACTAGACATACACATAGAAACATGGAGAGGTCTTTTTTTTAGTTTACTATTGCTTTTATTTTTTTTACATTTTTATTGGAGTATAATTGCTCTACAATGTTGTGTTCGTTTCTGCTGTACAACAAAGTGAATCAGCTATATGTATAAATACTGCTGAGTGAAGTAGTAAGAAACAATGGTATATAACAGATACATAAATTTAAAATGCATGCCCATAGACCACAATGTGCATTTTATTAACATTCAAACAAGGGGAAGAATCTGCATAAAATTCATTAGAATGACTGTGAAGAAAAGGCAAATGGGGCTGGGGAGTGGAAACAAAGGAGAATAAATGAGGAAATAAACAGCAGAGAGTCCCAAACAAGTAACTCAAGGAATATGATTAATTCAATCCTCTACAGTTGATGTCGAAACCTCTAGAATACCACCTCAAGAAAGATTTTTGGAGGTAGTAGAATATTTAATGACTGGCATTATTTAGAAATGCTGGCATATGGCAGAGATAATAAAAATACAACTAGCTTTTACTTAGTTTTACTTTTGTGTTAAAAATTCTCAGGAGGATAAACAAGGTCCAAATGTACAGGACAGGGAACTATATTCAATACCCTGTGATAAACCATAATGGAAAAGAATATAAAAAAAGAACATATATATGTATAAGTCACCTTTCTGTACAGCAGAAATTAACACATTGTAAATCAACTGTACTTTAATAAAAATTAATTAAATTTTAAAAATGATCAAAATTTTCGGTAGACAATGCTCCTTATTTTCACCTTCACCCTCCCACTGCCCCACCCACCACTGGCTCTATCTCAAGTTTCTGAGCAAGACAGTACCCTAATTAGTGTTGGGAATATGGCCTACAAATACCATCATTTTAGTGTTTAGGGATGTTGCTGGTGACTTTCAGTAGGATGAAGTTTTTGTTTTTGTTTCTGTTTTTAAATTTTTCTGAGGGCCTTTAGTTGCTTACAGCATAGGATGACATGCAACAAACACCACTATGAAGTATGTGGTCTGGAGGTAATATGTCTGCTTTTATGGGGTGTGTGCCATTGTCACCCGACACATCACATGTCAACCCATCTGGAGACCCTCCACCACACTCACATTCACACATGCAGAAACTCCAAATCCTTTTCTTCCTGCCCATGGGATAAAATGTTCAGGAGGAATCTGTCTTCAGGTCTCAGTCCTCACCTCATCTTTATCCCCCATGTCTGGCTAACTGTGGGCCTGCAGGTCTGGCCCCTGACTCGGCAGGACTCTTCTCCCAGCCCTCAGACACACCTGCCCCTCCCTTCCCTCCCTCCCTCCCCACCAAAACAGAGAACTGGCACACGTACCCCCCCCACACACACACACATATCTCTTTCTCAGATCCTGTTGATGTTATTTCAACCATCACCACCTGTGTACGCTGTTGGCGCCCACTTTGGTGTCTGCAAGGGTGGCCGTTTCTCCACGGGCTCCTCTGGGGACGCAGCAGACAGCTGCTGGTGTCCAGGCCTCTCTAGACACAGGGCGGTTCTGGGACGGGTCGGGTTGTCCGCGGCGTCTTGGTTCTGCTCCGGCTGCAGCCGTGGTCTCTGATTTTGTTTCCTTCTGCTCATCAGCTGGAGGTAACAGTGGAGGTCGTTGCCCTTGTTTCTCTCGTGCGCTTTCTCGAACAGGTGATAGATGGTTAAGGGGATCTTGGGACTGCACACTCTTGCAGGGACATTTCTACCCACATGGTTACCTTCTGCACTGGGTGGGGGGGTGGGGTGAGCACGGAGCACAGCACGAGTTTGGGGGAAGAAGATGGAGACTGGATGGGGAGGGGCTTCACATGGAGTACAGGCTGAGGATGGGGTTTGTGCCTGGCACGGACAGCATAGGCGTCTGGGGTGGGGGATCCATGAGGAAGAGGAGGAGCATGGGTAGGGCCATCCAACCTTGGCACTGTCTCTGCACTTGGAATGACAGGGGGTCATCCTCTCCTTCACTTCTTGAGTGCTTATGGCTGGTTGTTCTCCACTTGTGGTTGGTTGTTCCATGCTAGGGGCTGGTTGTTTTGAGCTTGCACTTAGTTGTTTCACACATGTGGTTGGTTGGTTGTTCCATGCTAGGGGCTGGTTGTTCTGTGCTTGTGGTTGGCTGTTCAATATCTGTGCTAGGTTCCTCTGATTTGCAACAGACCTCATCCATGTTGAAGGCAAGCAGTGATCTATCCCAGAGCTCCTATCTTTCCTATATATACCCCTCCCAAGTCAAAGAGGATCAATTACCCTTACCCTTTGTTTGGTCATCAAGTCATTGCTCCAGCCAGTGGTAGTCCTGGGGTGGCTAGACATCTCAAAGCACTGCTCTCAACACCTCCATGGTGCTGATGGTGGAGGGGTTGAGGCGTCGGGGAAGCCAAAATGCTCTGGTTGGATGAAGAGGGGGTTTCTTTAGCACCCTCTAAAGATGCATCCCAAAGCGACTTGCCATGTCTTCTTATCTCCCCTGGTTCCATTCTGGTAGTGCATGTGGCAGGCAGAGAATGTTTCTCCCATTGGCCACCTCCACTAGTGTTTCATGCTGTTCTCACCCACCCTTCACCATTGTCTATTATTTTGGATGTCTTATCTAAAATCCCTCTAAGACAAAGTGGTCATATTTAAGTGGAAATTTGAATCACCCTACCACCCTTCTATGACTCCCTTTTATACACCTTGAAGAACTTACACTTCTTGGCTCCTACCAGGGAACTTTTCTGTCCTACCTCCTTTTCCCTCTGTTCACGTAGTTCTCCTCAGTTTTCTATTTCCAGACTGAAATATCTTTAGGTTATCAAAGTTCTTAGTGAATAAACTTGTTCTACTGGGTATCCTCATCTTGTTTCAAACCTAGGGGATTGAGTTCATCTCAGAGGTGTAATACTCAGACTTGGATTTTACCACTCTAGGTGAGTAGAGGAAAATATGCCCATGTTGGAAGTTGTACTGGGTGTTTTCTTACAGAAGACTACAACGTGAGACTTAGGAACAAACCCAGGGAAGGGCTTGGCTTAACCAGAGGCATGGGAGCCTTCTGTGAAAAACACTTCTCAGTATGGTTCCTCGCCACCAGACACATTTCCCCCCTTATTTTACTTCTGGCACTGTGAACATGCTACCTCCCTTCCTTCTCCTGGAGAAACAGAGCCTACCTCACTCCTGTGAGGAGGGACACTTGGGGGGTGTCATATTCATGAACAGCTAAACAACAAACTTCCAGCTTCTTGGAAGACAGTTTGTGAATAAGTCCTATCCATTTAGCTCACTAAGTAAAGGGTCTCTCAGTCCAGGTTTTGGCCTTGGAGGAAATGGGTAGTGGCTTCAGCCATAGGTCATAGGTTCCTAACTCTAATAGAGGGCTGCCTAGCTTATGATCTTCACCTTAGCACGTGTTCTTTTGCCTTAGTGGGTTTTTCCTAGATTTCTTATGGACCGGTAATTTCCTGGAAGTTACTAGTGGCTTACTCACCCAAGGTACATTGATACACTGTACCACTTTAAAAATTTAAGGCATAACACAACATAACAAACTCAAACTCAGAGATAACTGACAAACTTGGAAAAATATTTGTAGCATATATCCTAAATAATAGGCTAATATCACTAATACATAAAGACTTTAAAAAATGGTGGGACAAAAGACCCCAAATCTGATAGAAAAATGTGAAAAATACATGGACAGAAAATTTACAAGACAGATATAGAACTGACCATTAACCATCTGAAGTGATGTTTAATCTCACTAAATAGAAATTCAAGTTAATAAATGACATGGAGACCAACTCAGAACTGACACAAGTATTTGAGTTAATAGCCAAGGATATGCAAATCAAAACAATGAAGTACTACTTCATTCCCACTAGGATGGCTATAAAAAAGAACAGAAAATAACCAATATTGACAAGGACAGAGAGAAATGGGACCCCTAGTTCACTGGTGGTGAGAAGATAAAATGGTTCAGCTACTGTGGAAAACAGTTTGGCAGTTTCTCAAAAAGTTAAACATAGAATATACCGTATAACCCTGAAATCCACTCAAAAGAACTGAAGACAGAAAACTCAATTATATCTACATGTATGTTCATAGCAGCACTGTCCTTAATAGCCAAGAAGTAGAAACAGCCCAGATATCCATCAGATGAATAAACAAAACTGTACCTGTACAATGGATATTTTTCAGCCATAAAAAGCAGGTATTGATACATGCTATATAGGTAGATGAACCTTGAAAAGATTTTGCTAAGTGAAACAAGCCAGATGTGAAAGATCACATGCTTCGTGATTCCATTTATATGAAATATCCAGAATAGATAAATCCATAGAAACAGTATGCAGATTAGTGGTTGCCAGGGGCTAGGAGGAATTGGGAGAAACTGCTTAAAGGGTAAGGGGCTTTACTTTGGAATGACGGAAATGTTTTCGAACTAAACAGAGATAGTGGTTGCACAACCTGAATGTACTAAATGCCACTAAATTTTTCACTTTAAAATGGTTAATTTTA
The DNA here is from genome assembly GCF_963924675.1 of Phocoena phocoena. Taxonomy (NCBI): domain Eukaryota; kingdom Metazoa; phylum Chordata; class Mammalia; order Artiodactyla; family Phocoenidae; genus Phocoena; species Phocoena phocoena. Next base: position 120,159,872 of record NC_089240.1, read on the forward strand.
TGTTGTGTGAAATTCACCTCATTAAAATATTTTTTTAAACTTTTTAAACAAAATATTTAAGTTCTAACCCCTGGTACCTGTGAATGTGACGTTATTTGGAAATAGGGTCTTTAAAGATGTAACCAAGTTAAAATGAGGTCATGCTACCTTGTGTGAGCCCTAACCAATGGTTGGTGTCCTTATAAAAGGAGAGAAATTTGGATATAGACACAAGAAGAAGGCCATGTTACAAGTGAGGCAGAGATCAGAGTAGCTGAAGTGGCAAGCCATGAAATGCCAAAAATTGCTGATAACCACCAGAAGCCATAAAGAGGCTAAAAAGGATTCTTCTCTAGAGTCTTCAGAGGAAGGATGGGTGCTGCACCTTGATTTCAGGCTTCTAGCCTCCAGAACTGTGACAGGATAAACTTCTATTGTTTAAGCCACCTAGTTTGTGGTGATTTACTATGGTAGCCCTAAGAGATGAATACAGACCTGGAGCAGCCATCATGGACCACAAGATAGAAGCCTCATGTTGAGAATGACAGAAAAATAAGCTATAAGAGGCTGGGCATAAGCTTTTACTATGCAAATAAACTAAATCTGTGTTCAAAGAATACAGCTTAAGACATCTTCAGAATCAAACTATTGTAAGAAATATGACTGGTGTACAGAAAAGATGCGTGATGGAAAACTTGGTGAACTGGAAAAAGGGACTGCAATTTAAACTTATTTTAATGCAACTAGAATAAATAATGCCTCTGTGAAAGGCTGTTAAGTGAAAAAATAAAATCACAGGCATCAAGACATACAGATGGCAAGTTTACAAAGGAGTACCTATCAAGCATAGTGGAAATTATGTGTTCAACAAAAATAAGCTGTTGCAAATTTCAGTTTCACCAGTAACACTGCTGCTCAGCATGTTAAATAACATGACTGAGAACTTATAGGAAAGGTATATGAAATGTTAAATGATGTGTGAGGTCTTCCATTTCCAGATATAAATGTGGATGTGAAGACTAAATATTTTTTAATTCTCTAATTTCAAACTTCATGAAAATGAATTTATATTGTTCAGTTTAATATTTTCAATTCATATTGATAGTACGAATCAGAAACATACAAGTTGTTGAAGTTCATTATAGTACTATCCTGTAAATTAAAAAGACAATTAGAATAGACAAAGTCTACAGATATCTCAGAACTAGTAACCCTAAATATAAAAAATATGCAGATTCTATCCATATTTGGAAGAACTTATGCATTTGTAAAAGGATGAGCTCAATGGCATCAAGCTGCCATTTTTCTGTGTCTTCCTCGAGGTATTGATAACACACCCAGGCCACTACAACACCCTCAGTGGCTCCAAAGTTGCCTTCCTTCCCAGTTCTTTATATCACCTCATTGCAATGACTTCTGTTAGAGTAGGGGTTCTTTACCTGGTGTTTATGAATTTAGACAGGAACAATTCCATCTTTCTTTTCATTAAACTTTAACTGAAATTCAGCCTTTCCTTACATTATAAATGGAGTAGCTGTGACTTTGTCACCAATAGGAATCACAGATATTTAAGATCACATTACAGTTGTTGAAAATGGCTTCAAATGTCTTTCAGATTTAGACAAGCTGCTAAATCTTGTTATGTAATTCACAGGGGAAAAAATACACTTATAGTATTCTATCAAGCATTTGTTTTCTCTGCTTAGATATTTCAGGGCTGGGGACCCCATAAGATTTCCTTAGTGGCTATTTCACTCACCATGAGAGTGAAAAAAGTCTCGTATATCCAAATAGCATTTTTCCACATGTCTTATAAAATCTGACATTACCTTGAATATAGATCAATATAAATAATATGGTCATCATTACATAAGAGACAATACAGAATAAAATAACTTCTTCAGTGAAAAATGACACAGCTTGAACAAATTTCCCTCACAGCTATTCAATCTGTAAAACTGGGATGTCTGGCAGGCTACCTGTGATAATTCAATGGGATGACGTACACCCAGGATGGTATTTGGCATACAGTACAAATATGGCAGCTATTTAAGAGTACTGTTATATCATGCATGTGCTGCAAATTAACAGTAATTCATGAGTTCTCCTTAAATATATCTAACTAATTTTCTTTAAATTTACCAATCCAAAGTGAATTTCTAAACATAAAAGGCCACATCTGTAATATTTCAATTTAGTTCACAATTAAACTATCAATATTTTGGAAGCAAAAGTATCAAAAGATTTGATAAAGACAATATTGGGAGAGAGACACATTTTGGTTTGTAATAATTAAAGTTCTGAGCCTCTAAAATTTGGATTCTGGATTAGTCTCCAGTTGAAGAAATGCTCACAATCTTGTTTGAGAAAGAAAGATTGTTCTGAAACTTTCAAGTACATTTTCAGGATTTTCATGGTCATGTATGATTTCATTGGGTAAGGACTTTTAAGTGAAGCTGGAAAACTAAGATTTTGGTGATGTCAACTGTTAAAAATAAATTCTGGCTTCCAAAGACAATATTGGAAAGGAATTTCTTTAAACTTTCACAAGACCCAGTTCCCTGTTGGCAGGGATCCAATTTATTCAGTATAGATCAAAGACAGAAAAAGCGGTATGGTAAGATGCTCTTGAAGTAGAACCAACTCAGTAATAAGGAGGAATACAAAGTCGGGGGAACCATGTAAAAGGAAACCACAGACATCTTCGGGAAACCATGGGTCTTTCCACTAGGTATATATAGACTGTTGTTCAAGCTTATCCTGAGATGACTGTAAGGATCAGTGATAAACAAGTAATCCTTGGGAAATCTATCAAAGTGTTAGAGATTATCTATCATTCATCTATTTATTTTCATCCTATACCCCAAATTATATATCACAGATGGGAGTGCTTCAGGGAAATTAATCTCTTTAGTGTTTTACTTACTCACCAAACGTATATTCTGTAGACAATATCCCAGCTATCTATCCTGAAAATTATTGATATTGGATGAAGAGAGTTCCTAAGTTCTACTACAAATTAAGTCAAGGGTGCCCAAATTGTTCATAACTATATATTCAAACCCAAGCCTACAGCTTTATTTAACTAAAAATGAGAATATATATTTCCCCTCTGGGCCAGGTGGCTCACTGTCCAAAATAATGGTAAAATATCCTCTATACAATGTTGGAGCTTTCTTAAAAAACTAAAAATACAACTACCATATGATCCAGTAATCCTACTCCTGGGCATATATCCAGAGAAAACCATGGTTCGAAAGGATACATGCACCCCAATGTTCAATGCAGCGCTGTTTACAATAGCCAAGACATTGAAGCAACCTAAATGTCCATCGACAGATGAATGGATGAAGAAGATGTGGTACATATATACAATGGAATACTACTCAGCCATAAAAAAAGAATGAAATAATGCCATTTGCAGCAACATGGATGGACCTAGAGATTATTATACTAAGTAAGGCAGACAGAGAAAGACAAATATCATATCATATCACTTATATGTGGAATCTAAAAAATGATACAAGTGAACTTATTTACAAAACAGAAAGAGACTCACAGACTTAGAAAACAAACTTTTGGTTACCAAAGGGGAAAGGTGGGGGGGAAGGATAAATTAGGAAGTCGGGATTAATACATACACACTACTATACATAAAATAGATAATCAACAAGGACCTACTGTATAGCACCAGGAACTCTACTCACTATTCTGTAATAACCTATATGGGGAAAGAATCTGAAAAAGAATAGATATATGTGTATGTATAACTGAATCACTTTGCTGTATACCTGAAACTAACACAACATTATAAATCAACCCTACTCCAATGTAAAATAAATTTTTTAAAAAAAAGATTGATCATACATCTGCCATTTCCCACAAGTCTCTCCATCCACTTTTTTTCTCTTAAGGCAGTTTCATGACATTCAAAGTGCCAGAGAGTATTTATGTTAGGATTTTATTTAAATATACCAATCATAACTACCTTAGTGTTTTTCAGAAAAACAATGACCTACCTTCTTACGCAGCATTTTTGAGGTTACATTAATTTTTCCCATTAAATTTACCCACTCAAAAATGGACAATGCAAGGCTTCTGTAAGTGCCATCTTTCCTAAATTGTCACCATTATCTTAGAGCCTAGGCTATGGGCATCACTACAGTGACACTAAAGATGTTTACTAGTGGTTTAAATTCTAAATGGTACTTAATTGCTTGACATAACCTTGATTATCTAAATGCTATGGGGTTAAATATTTTCTAAATTATTTTGTTTCTTAAAATGAAGAAAACTAGGCAGTCTTCTACACTCTTTGTCTTGCAAGGTTTACCTTGACAATGCATCACATGGAGACAAGTTGCAAAAGATGAAAAAGAACAAATAATTGTTCTTTCGTTAGAGCTAATTCAAAATTCATATTAGCATTAGCATACCTGATATATTTCAGTGAATTATATAGTAGCTTAAACATATTCAGCATTCAGTATTTCCATGACACATAGGTTATAGTGATTTATCAAAATCTGTTGGATGATCAATTTGTAACAACTGAAGATGCTGTCGTTGTTTGCCTGCTGCAGTGGTATAAAATCACTTCACACATTGATCAGGGAGGCCATGTGAAATAAAGTTCAATGAGCCTTTTCCTTCCACACGAATGTGAACTACCTGTATTCACCAGCTCATCATGGGTAAGGAAAGTGGATTCTTATTTGGATGGGCTTCTCAAAGTAATCCAGTCCTCCTACCCAGCACTCTTAGATGTTTTTAAACCTTTTGATATGGGATGCTACCAAAATAAGAGAGTGAGAAGAAACAAATATTTGAATTTGTTGAAAAATGAGGGGCAATTATGTGCATTATGTCAAGTTGACATCATTATGTTTGTGCTATTTACATTCCAAACAGATTTTGACATGTCCTTACTCCTAGGTATTTAGTATTTATTGGCAACTCAGAAAGTGAATGGATATGAGAAGACACCAACTGCAGGATATGATTATAAAATGTTAAATAAATAAGTTTGCCTCAGAGAGTCAATGTTATTGGAATTGTTAATGTCACAAAGCAGATACTGAAGTGAGACAAGATGCAGAACCCTACTTTCCATGAATAAGATTAAAATAGCATGTTAATGGCGACAGGGAACTTAGCATTCTAGTCTAAGCCTTGTGCCAACATCACTCACACACACACACACACACACTTTTCTGTGTTGTTTAATTGTTGTTAAGTAGGAAAAATAGAGACTCTAAGAGGGATTAAGTGTGTTAGATGAAGAGCACATATAGTTTTATTCCCTGCCATATCATTTTTCCTGTTGCTGACTTTAGACAACCAAAGTTGTGGACTTGATTCCAAGCAGTACCATTTATCCTTGTTTATTACAGATATTTACACTCATCAGTATTTACTATAGCATAAAGTAGCCTCCTCCAAGGGAAAAAGTCAATGCACTGCATTTGCCATTTTCTAGGGCAATAATATATTGAGTGAGAAAATAAAATAATAAATTTTCCAGGATGATAAGGATAAAAGTGAAATTTCACTTAATAAAAAAAATAGTGAACACTTACTATGTGCTTTTACTGTCATTTGGGAGATAGTCATTTAAATTTCACACTATTTGATTGAAGGCCAATCATGGCTGTATCAAAGGGCTAGTTCTCAAATGTACAGATATGTTTGACTTGGCTGTTGTTCTCTATTAGGTCCCAAACTATCAGACTACATAGCCCACACACAAATGACTGAGAACATTGAGATAAGTGCTCCAAGAGATATGTAAACAAATTATTATCGAATAAAGATTAATTTTGATGGGGAGAACTGCAAGGATCCTTAGAGCAACTACGATCAAAGTTCATGTGGAAAGGATGGATAGAATTTAATACGTGGAAGTGGGGAGAGTGGTGGTACTCTTGCTAAAGGAGAATTTTAGCAAAGACCCAGGGATTGCAGAGTGAAGGACACATTCTGGAAAGTAAGGAAAAATAAGAATGGAGGTAATAGAGTGTGATAGGTGTATGTGTGTGCTTTGGAAGGAAGTATATTGTACAGATATAGGAAAGAAAAATACAAAGGTTGGCTGGGTTTTTGAGAATGGTGGTAAAGGGCATTATCAGAGCAAACCAAGATTATCTCTACTTCAGTCAGATCATCCTAGGCCTATGGATAGATGCTCTCTGTAACCCCAAGTTCTAGCTCTCTCCTCCATAGTCATAACTGGATGGAAAAGAAGGAATCAAATGTCCATGATCCCCAAAGCACACACCTCTCCAGTGCCCCAAATGGTTGGTAGAGGCTACCCAAATTTGGTATACCATAGTCAGATGATAATTCTCTGGGGACTTAGAGCAGAGAAGGATCAATGGTTGGCTGTGATCAGTGAGGAAAAGGCAGAGATCAAAGGAAACTCCTAACAGAGGGAACAAGAAGATAGTGATGACACAAATGTACTGTAAACCAATTCTTACTAATGTGGCTCCCATCATATTAAATGGCACTAACATCAACCTAGTTGCCTAGCCAGAACCTAGTAGTTATACTTGATTCTCCACTTTACCTCTCGTCTACATCTAAGTCACCAGCAAGTCTTGCCCATTCTACCTTTAAAATATCTCTCATTCTATCAATTTTTCTCAACCTCAATCGCTACTACTATAGTCCCAACCACCATCAACTCTCAGTTGGGCTATTTCAACAGTTTCCCCTGTTACGTCACTACCCTGCTCCCATGCCACCCTCTGCACTGTAGAGATATTTTTCTAAAATGAAATCTTTATAATCAAGTAACTTCCCTGCTTAAAACCTGTATTTAATTTTCCATTTCCCCTAAAGATAAAAGCAAAACCCCTCAACATGGTCTTAAAAGCCCTTATTGATCTAGTACCTCCCTACTTTTCCAACTTCATCTCAATCTCTCCTTCAGTGTGCATTCTGCACTTCAATTACACCTATCCATTTGCTGTTTTGTAGACAGGCCTTGTTGATTTTTGTCTCTTCAGCTTTTTTGTTCCCTGTGCCTGGATTCCCTTCCTACCACGGGTTGTCATGAAAATCTTATAAGATGGAACTGAAGCCTCTGCCTCTGCTCCTGTTACCGTGTCTTCCATCTGTGGAGGACACCATTATCCAAAATTCTCAAATATCAGAAGTTAATGATTCATCTTAAAATGCTCCCTCTTCCTCACCTCCCATTTTTGAAAGGTTTCCACGTCCTGTGGGTTTTAACAACTTCGAATCTACCATATTCCCCCCACCCTTATTTTCACGTTCATTTCCCTGCCCTAGTTCAAACTCTCATGAAATGTCACATCTGGATACTAGCAGCAGCCACTTAACTGGGCCCATAAATTCCACATGCCCTTCTAGCACTTCCCATATCCTACAAATAGGGAACTGTAGATTTCTTCACTTCAAAGCAGCCTGGCAGGATCAGCTACAGAGAAGCTGGGATCAAAGCAGTTGGACTTCAAAGGTCTTAAGCTTCGTCAGCTAATTGCAGCCAAGGAACCAAACAAGTCTTTTTCATGCCTTCATTATGATGAATTCTGCCCTCCTCGCTGCCGGTAGGTTGCAAAGGTACATATCTTGCAATCACTATGATATGATTCCATTCCTTAGCAGCCGGGATTGACACAAAAGAATGAGAGATCAGCAGAGTATAATTCATTATCATGACAATAGAGAAAGGCTTCCTGTTGTGTGGGAGACTAGAGAAGTAGAGGGAAGTGGATGATAAGAGGACATAGGAAAAGTCACTGGATCAGCAGAAATTCAATCTGCTAAGTGTGCCAGGGCCAGATGTAACTATTACTATTGCCTCATTTTTCCTGCCATCCCTACCACTAAAGAGCTGTATGTCTTTAGGAAAGTAATTCAACCTCTCTGAGCCTATTTCCTTTTTCGTAAAATTGGGATACTACTAAAATCTACCTCACAGGGTTTCTATGAGTCTTAAATGAGGTAACATGAGTGACACACTTAACTTGGCACATAATCACTGTGCAATTAATGCTTCTTCAGCATTCAAAAGTCCCTTGTCACCACTCTTCCCAGGTTTCTTTTGTTCCTTCTTCTCTGGCAAATTAGAGTCAACAGTGAGAGATGACCAGGCCATCAGACACAATATGCTAATTTGTGCTTTGTTAAACAGTGGCAATGCATCAATCTATCAGCTGGAAAACTAGTTTAATTAATTGGCCTCCCTGAGCTGTGCCTGCTGAAGTAGATGAAGATTTCTTAGGACACCAATATCCATGGGTAAGCAATCAAGCACTTTGTCCAGAACAGGGCAGATACCAGCTTCTGTGGTAAGGAGGAACCAGGCATGCTTTAGTCAGGCCCTAGGGATTCCAGGAGCCCTCCACAGAACCCTTTCAAGCTCCCCACATTACTGAAGATTGTTAACAAAACTCTAGTTTCCTAAACATTGTCCAGAGGATAAGAAGACCTGTGGTGCAAATAATACGTGGTGCAAAGAGCTTGGTGTAAAGCTCATACACGGGCTTTCCCTGTGCTGTATCCCATGGCCATGAGGTTCCTCCCAGCCTGATTTGCAAAATGATTTCCATGATTAATGAGTGGTATGACAAGACAGCCACAAGGAGAAATGAGAAAGAAAAGAGTGCTAGTGAAGTGCAAACTCCCAGGAGGTGTGTGGAGATGAGTGGTAAATTTGAAGTGAAAGGCTGTAGGGAATAGTCAATTGACTGGAAAAGGAGAATGAAGGGCTAGTTTTCAAAAAAACAAAAACAGAAACACAAGTACATCAGACAGCTGTCTTCTAGTGCTGCTCATCTCCATTTAGTCAGAATAAATGTCAGAAGATGAGACTCTCAATAGAATTTCTTTTATCTTTCAAAGATTTTTTTTGATGTGGACCATTTTTAAGGTCTTTATTGAATTTGTTACTATATCGCTTCTGTTTTGTGTTTTGGTTTTTTTGTTTGTTTGTTTTTTGGCCATGAGGCATGTGAGATCTTAGTTCCCTGACCAGGGATCGAAACCCGCCCCCACCCCCGCATTGGAAGGCGAAGTCTTAACCACTGGACTGCCAGGGAAGTCCCTCAATAGAATTTCTAAAATAACCAAAGAAGATCTATTTTTTTTTCTAAGATCCAATTTTGTACAAGAAACAAGGTGTATCAGCAAGGATACTCCAGAGAAACAGAACCAAAAAGATACACTATACAGTTGACCCCAGAACAACACAGAGGGATTAGAGGCATCAACTTTCCACTCAGTGAAAAATCTGAAATCCCTGTATAACTTAGAGTTGGCCCTCTGTATCCACGCTTCCTCTGTATCCACATATTCAGCCAACCACAAATTGTGCAGAATTTACTATTGAAAAAAAATCCACATATAAGTGGACCTGTGCAGTTCAAATCCATGTTGTTCAAGGGTCAACTATATTATATTATATCACATGAGATCATATTATGTATTTAGAGACTTGCATTAAGGAATTGGCTCATGCATTTGGTGGTGGAGACTGGCAAGCCCAAAATCTCTATTGCAGGTTGGTAGGCTGGAAACTCATGCAAGACTTGATGTTGCAGTCTTGGGTCTAAACCCCATAGGGTAGGCCAGCAGGCTGGAAACGCAGGCAGGATTTCCATGTTACAGTCTTTTTTTTTTTCCCTATGTTACAGTCTTAAGGCAGAATTCCTGTCTCTAGGAAGCCTCAGTTTTTGCTCTTAAGGCCTTCAGCCAATTGAATGAGGTCCAGCTACATTATTAAGGATAATCTCCTTAAAGTCAAGTGATTAATATTTACCATCAGTCATACCTCAAATTACCTTCACAGTAACACCTAGACTAGACTAGTATTTGACCCATCAGCTGGGCACCAAATCCCAAACCCACGTAAAATTTAACCATCACACAAGGGAAAAATTATCAAGAGATTTTAAAAAACAGCTAACAGAAGAATGGGCTACACCAAGTTAATGAAGGTGATGGACATGCAGCCCAAGCTCAGAGATTGCTGAAAAAAAAAAAAAAAAGAAGAAAAACCTAAGGTATCTTAGAAGAAATGCTCTAAATAAAAGCAATCACAATAGTTATGTTTTAGGGAATGTCTACACTGTGTTGTATCCTTACATAAAGTATCACAGTTAATCCTCACAACTCAGTGAGATACCCTCTCTCACAGAGGAGGAAATCAAGACTTGGAGTGTCTCAGTGCTTTTCCCAATGTCACACAATTGATAGGTGACAAATCTGTCTAGAACTCACATCTATCCGGCTACAGAACCTTTGCTTTCATCATTTCGAAGATTCCTAGGAGAACAAATTGAAAAGATTCATATTTCAGTTAAAAATAATATCCGTTAGAGCTCAACTTATTTTACACGTATTATACTCCAGTCACTGGTCTAAGACCTTTACATACATTAACTCCTTAGATCCTATTAATAATTCTATGACATAGACATTTACATTATGCCCACTTTGCACATCAGAAACCAGGCTTATGCCTTGCCTACACAGGCAAGTAACAAGAATGTTCAGAGCAAAATGATAAACTATGAGAATATTTCTTTTGTTGCCCAAGCTCTTACATCTGCCCCTGATGACCAGTACTTTTGCGGGGTAGCGTTAGCCAGTGGAAAACCCCAGCCTGGTCTGTCTTATACGGCGCTATTGGTAAGAAGACAAGACTGAATATCAAAAATCCTCAGCACTGGCCTCTGCTCCACCACTAAATATCCCCTCTCTAGGACCCAATTTCCCAGTCCTTAAATCATAGGTGTTGACTGCTTATTATCCTGGGTTCCAAGCACTTTGTCCCTGAGAAGCTGATGGTTAAGACCAAGGGCATGGTAACTATTACAAATAAACAAGATGAAAGACAGTATGAGCAGAGCTTTGTCTCTAGGGGTCTACCAGAAAATATGTGCTGAATAAGTTTCTGGAGGTTTGAATCCTAATATATCAGTTAGAATTGGGTTTATCTGTGTATAACAGAAACCAAACTATAGTGACTTAAGCAAACACTGATTTTTTTTAATGCAACTAAGTCTGGAAATTCATCCTCCAGGGCTGGTACAGCTTCTCCACAAAGGCTCATTCCAGCTTTCATCTCTGACTTCTGGCATATTTAGCATGTGGCTTTTTTTTTTCTTTCTAGTATCAAGATGGTTACAAAGATAGCTATTCCACCTCTAGGTATTATTTCCATGGCTAAGCTTAAAGAAGGGTGCATTTCAGCAGAGTTTGGCCCTTTTTATCAGGATAACAGCTTTATTGGAAACCCTACCAAGTATATTCCTGATTACATTACATTGGACAGAGCTGTGTCACATACATAACCAAAGCTCCAGGAAATTCAGGGAGTTGAATTTTTAGCTGGCCACATTTCTACTCTGAGGGAAAAAATGATTCTTTGGTAAGGAAGTCAAGGAGAATGCATTTTAAGTAGTCTGGCAGTATCTGCCACATCCAATTTCATTGCCAAATAGCTTTGCAATCTTAGGTCACTTGTGTGAACACAGGCATGAAGTCAGCCAGCCCTGGCTCAACTATGTCTAGTTTTGTGAACCTAGATAAATTGCTAATCTTCTCCTGTATAACAATTATAGGATGTAGAACCCATCTTTATCCTTATTTTACAGAAGAGGAAACTGAGGCTCAGAGGGCTTAGCAAATTTGTTCAGGGTCATACAGTTCATCAATAGTGGAACCAGGACTCAAACTAAGGTCTGCATTCCTTCAAAGCCTTTGATTGAAAGCACCATCTATATTGCACCAATCTCAGGTCAAATCATAAAGGAAGGGTGCTCAGAGAGCATATTGCTACCTTTTCCCTGTTCATGGTATCCTTTGCAAAGCCAACCAGTTGACCAGGTAAGGCCACGTAACTACAAAAGCACGTGATTTATCAACTGCACAGACATGACCAGAGTCAGTGGGAAAGATACAGGTCTAAAGTATCTCTGAAGGTCTCACACAGAGTTATGCAACAACCTTCTGGTCCTTGTCCTTTTTCTTTTGACTCCACCCAGGTTCCCAGGCAATTAGGACTGTCTCACAATTAGGACTGTCCCACAATGCCACTCTCTTAAATAAAATTAGGCTTGTATGGACTCTTCCTTTTGCCATTATTCCATGACACTATCGATAATGTCATAGTTGGGCATCCTAAAGCCACCTTGTTTGGGAGTCCACTGCAGTCCTTCCTGAATGATCACCCACATGCTAGTTGGCTTTCTTCCAGTGGAGCGCTGCAAACCATATTTTGTTTTCTGTGATCAAAACTATGCAAATGACCAGATGTTAGTTTTTTCTCATATCTTATAGACATCAGTTGGGGTTAAATCGACTTATTTTTTCATTGCCATTATGTTTTTAGTTCCGATTTTTGGTGCAAGCCTGTATTTTCTCAGATTGTTGATTTCAAATGCACTATCAAATGAACTATTTGACCTTGTACACAATATATATTATTATTTTTCTATCATTTTTCTCTCCAACACAGGCAAGTAAAGTGACTCACTCGAGCTAACACAACTTATTAGTGTCAGAGTGAGAACTAGAAAGCATTCCTCATATTGCCAGTGCTCTTTGCCTTATTTTACACAGCATTCTTAGTGTAAAATCCAATTAATCCTTACAGTTTATTGATCATTTACAGATGTCTTAATGTAATATCTTTCATACCAATTCCTTAGGAATTCTGCAATGGCCTCTGTGTTTTAATACTACTATATTAAAAACTTAGTAAGAGACCTCAAATATATTTAAGATTGTTAATATCACTTGCCGTTGATTGAAATCTTCCATAAACAACAGTTTTCTGGGTCTATTGGCCATAGGAAAACGTAGCCTTTGCTTGTGCAATGTAAATAAGTTATCAGGTTGGAAAAGTGAATGAAGTAACCTGCACTAAGGCTTCTGCAAGTGCCACAAAGTGGACTGAATCAGATGCAATGGCCACTTCCAGTGTGTTTACATAAAAGGATGCTTGCAGGATGAAGAACTTGGCCTTCTTGATTTGGTCTCATGTCTCTAGCTTGTTTTTATTAGCATAAGAGGCTAATGAAAGTGGGTTTTTCTCCTTCAGCAATAGACCCAAAAGACTAGGGAAATCACATAAGATTTCAATTTGGCATCCAGATGGATGCAATGTTGACAATTTTTAATGCAATCACCCTTTTTTTCAAAGTATCCCCATGTATATTTAATATATAGTGAATATTTTTGCAGTGCTAAGACTCAGTTGTACTATTACTATCTAATTTACCTCGAGAATATTTTCAGCAATTTATAATTGAACTGAAAATGAAAATAAAGTATTTCTCGGTGATGACAAGTAGAATTCAGTCAAATTCAAGTCCAGAAGAATAATGGCACTGCACCACGACCATAAACTTTTACAGAAAGACAATTTCCAACAATATGATTTATGGTCATAACATTCTAGAATTCTGTCCTTTCCAACAAAGCTTTGCAATCATTTGAGGACAGCAAGCCTGGAATGCACATTATTCTTTAAACATGGCATTGCCCACTTGCATGCCACTGTAAATAAAGGAGCCACTGCACAGCCTGACATGTGGGGCACCAAAGGGCAAGTTTCCTCAAAATTGATTAGCAGTCAGCAGTTGCAGGTGACTCAACACCTCTGACACTCAAGGCAGATCTAATTGCTTCTCTTCGAGAATAATATGCAGAGACTTTGAGCATGAAGTTAATTTTTGGCCTCTTCTTAGGATTTATGATTCTCCCAGTTCTCTTAAAGGAAAATTTAACAAAAACAATCTCATTACAATAAGTTGGCCATTGAGGAACAGATATATCCTACAACGTTGAGTTTTTTAAAAAGCATGATATTAAATTGCATATACAGTATGATCTCAAATAGGATTTACATGCATAGTCAAAGCATAGAGGGTAATAAATCAAAATGTTAGCCATAGCTTATCTTCAGGCAATGAAATTATGAGAAATTGTCATTTTCTTCTTTGCATCTTTCTGGGTTTTCAAATTTCTTTTTAGTTTTAGCATGTGCTACAGTTTTGAGCAGCAAAAAAGGTAACCATATTAAAATGATCAATTGGGAACATTTTTCCATAACTGTTACCCTGTATTTCCAGTGGTTGGTTAAAGATCAACTTCTTTAGCCTAACTAAAAAAAAGAGAGAAAGAGAGAGAGAGAGAGAGAGAGAGAGAGAGAGAGAGAGAGAGAGAGAGAAATTTCCTTCTCTATATTTTTCTGGTTTGAAGATGCCACATGAACTCCTCTGAGGAATTCTTTTTACATTTGTTGGTTCGGTGCAGTATGGTCCACAGAATCACCTGGCTTTCTATCTCCGACCTGCTGAAATCAGAAGCTCTAGAGGTTAGACCCAGGAAAATGCAGCTATGCAAGTGTCCCAGGTTATTCTAATGCACACCAAAGTTGAATTACTATCACAATAGTAGTCAAAGAAATCGTAGCTATTTTTATCATTGTGGCCACTATGGGTGAGGTCTCCCTTCAGAATCACATTCATAGCTAAGAAGATATAAAGGCTCCCTTGGGAATCATCACTTATTATTCCCCTTTTTCTGTATTTATGATCATGACTCATTGGGCCAAGAAATAGAGATAGTTTATTCTCATTAGTTCAGGGAAGAAGATGAGAGCCTTTTCCTTCCCCATACCTTAGTTGACTGGCTCGCTCTTCATATGCTCAGATCATGAAGCAAAGTTCTATAATTTTCTTCTATTCAAGCAAGCAAACAATTTCTTAGTACCTATTATGATCCTGTTTGGTACTTTGCTAGTTATAGGAAATACAACAGTGACTAAGAGATGGTACCTACCTCTTTTAGTTTCTGATTACTTCTGTTAATGAATTACCATAAACTTAGTAACTTAAAACAACACACATTTCTTAAGTTGTGGAAGTGAGTATTCTGAAATGAGTCTCGCTAGGCTAAAAACAAGGTGACATGCCAACAGAGCTATGTTTCCTTCTGGTGGCTCTAGGGGAAAATCAGTGTCCATGCCTTTTCCAGCTTCTAGAGGCAGTTTGCATTTCTTGGCTCAGGGCCTACTTTATTCATATTCAAGGCCCATAAAGCTGCATCTCTCTGACCCTTCTTCCACCATCCTCATTGGCCTTTGACCATAGTCATGAAGGATTCTTTGATTTTAAGGATGCATGTGATTAGATTGGGCCCATCAGGATAGTCAAGGATCATTTTACTATTGTAAGGCCCTTACCCTTAATCACATCTACAAAGGCCCTTTAGCCATGTGAGGTAACATAGTCACAGTGTCCGGTGATTAGGATGTGAACATCTTTTGGGGGGCATTATTCTGCCTACCACACTACTCAAAGAAGTTCAGTTCTGGCAGAGAGAACAACATAAAAACAATCACAGAGCAATGTGCCACATCCCATAATAATGACATGTGCAAATGCCCTTGCCAACATAAGAAAGGAGCAACAAATTCACCTTTGGGTTGGGAGAAGTCTGGGTAGGTTTACCAAAGGTGATGCCTGAGACAGGTTTTGAACGGTGATCAGGGAGAGAGAACAAGACAAGGAGTGAGACACACTTAAACTCCAGCTCTACCACTCATGAGCTCTATGATCATGGGCCAATTTCTTAACTCTTCTGAGCCCAGGGTCCTCAGTTATGGAATGAATAAGTCATTTCTCATAAGTTTGTTATATGTATTAACTAAGTAAATGTGGTGAAAGTGCTATGCAAGCTGCAATGTCCAAGTGAACGGAATGGGTTACATACATTAACATGGCTTCTAAAGAGGTAGGGTTTCTAGATATCGCAAATAAAAATACAGGGCAGCCAGTAAAATTTGAATTTCAAATAAACAAGTTAAATTTTTGGTATAAGTATGCTCCAGGCAATATTTGGGACATACTTATACTGAAAAGATAGTCACTGTTTATCTGAAATTCAAATTGAACTAGGCATCCCATATTTTATCTGGCAACTCTTTTAAATGGGGTTGTAATCACGTTGTGCTACTAAGAGAGCAATTGCTACGTATGCTTGGTCCTTTTTGAAAAAACAAAACTAGGGAAGTTTTTTTGTTCTACAAGAGAGAAGCTATTGAAATTGATGCCATGCAAGATTCAGGAGCACTGGCTTTAGAGTCAAAAGGTCATGAAGGTATCCCACAGCCCCCTGAAATGCCAGCAGAGCAAGTTCTTCCACTTCTCTGAGCTGGAGATAGTGTAGTGGAGAGTGGATCATGGACTTTGGAATAAGACATCGCTGGGTTTCTAACACAGCTTATCCATTTAGAAACTTTGTGACCTTGGGTAAACAACTTCATCTCTGAGGCTTAATATCCCCGTCTATAAAATTGAGATAATCATAGAATCTACTTCATAGAGCTATTTTAAGGATTAAATGCAGTCATTCTGTTAGAGACTTTGCACAATGTGCATAGCAGTGCCTTAAGTTATCAATATAACAGAAAATACTAGAGAGTTTTATATTCTTATGACAGAATCTGGACTGTAATTAACTTTCATTTTATAAACAATAACGTTCCTAGTATATCTGTGAGATATAAAGGCATCATCATTCTTTCATTACATCAAGACTCATTGGGCCAGGCACTTGGATGGGTCCTGAGGGGAAATAATAGGGAAACAGAATCCTTACTGTCACAGAACTCAGTTTTGATGGGTTATCAGATAAAGGAATGGTCGTAGTGAATATTGGAATTTGGCACCATTTTCACCCTCTTCTTTACTCTCCCCTGAATTGCAGGGACTGGAAGACTAGGAACTACATTTCCCAGATTCCCTTGCCAGAAGGGTTCAAGGTCCAGCTTAAGTTTTGCCAGTGTGAACCATAACTTGACATCTGTAAGGCAGAAGAGAAGCAGAAGCCACACTACCTTTTCTCTGCAGCAGCAGGCAGACAACTGGGCCTTAACATGTTTAAATTTGGTAGCAGTCTATAGGCGTTTCCACAGAAGTTACTTACCTCAATGCTGCACAGCAATTGTGGCCATATTCAATAGTGCCTTCCTGTTTCCTGACCTGGGAGAAGGGCTAGAAGGGTCTAGTGGGAGCAAGCAGCAACTTCTAGATTACTGGAAGCTGATATCTAGTAGTGGCCTCCTTGACATTCTTTCTTCCAGTTCTTCCAATTGATTTGTAAGTACTTAATTTCCTATGTTGAATCTCCTTCTTGAAATACTTGCAATGGTGTCCATTTTCCTGACCAACCCTGACTAATATAACAAGCAACTGCAGTACCATACCATAAGCACAAGGTGATTCAGATACACATAATATGGACACCTAATAGAACCTTTAATAGAAACAGGGAAGTTTCTTTAGAATCAAGATATAACTCATAAGAGGAACATTAACTATTCCTGCATGACTGAATTCAGAGTTAAAGGAGAAGAGTGGTAAACAATAAGGCTGGAGAAGTAAAGGAGGTAGATGGTGGTGAGATTGCAAAGGGCCTTGTAAACTATACTACCAGATGATGGTAGGGCAAGTGGGATTGAAGGAATTTATGCAGAGGAATGATACAATCAGATTTGAGAAAAATCATTCTGCTTGTACTGTATGGAGAATGGTCTGCACAGTTTAACAACAGAAGCAGGGAACCAGTTAAGACACTATTGTGACAGACCAGATGAGAGAATACAGTGGCTTGGACCACAGCCATGAAGATGTGGGATGTGGATAATTTCAAGATTTAGTCTTCCTTTAAAATTGACAAGATTTGGTGATAGATTAAAATGTGGTTGGTGGGGAAGATAAAAGAAGTATAGGATAACACCTGTTTCTGGCTTTAGGAACCAGATAGAGGTGTCATATATTGAAATGTACAAGTCTAATGAAGTACTCGGTTTAGGAGGAAAAAACAGATTTGACCATTAAACATAATAAAGAGAAGCACTTTTATTTTGGCCTTGCCATGTGGCTTCTGGGATCGAACCTGTGTTCCCCTGCAGTGGAAGCGCTGAATTTTAACCACTGGACTGGCATGGAAGTCCCAAGAGAAGCCCTTTTGAAGTGTCCAATTAGAGATAGCCAGAGAGCAGTTGGATACAGAGGCCTAGAATTCTAAGAGAGGCATCTAAGAGGTTGGGTATCTAAATTCAGGAGCCATCGGTATTTAGATGGTAAATGAAATGCATTGGACTATATGAGATAACCTAGAGAAGATTTGTAAAGTAAGAATAAAAAGATGGCTTAGTACAGATGTCTGAGGAACTTCAAATTTAGAGGTTTCAAAAAAGTATGGTAAACTGAACTTAAAGCTATAGAGGTATCAGGTATAATAAGTTCTTAAAAGAGAACCACTGGATTTATCAACATGTGTGTCATTGATCATTTTAACACAAACTTTTCTTGGTAAAGTGATGAAGGTAGAAGACAGACTAGAGCAAGCTGAAGAAAACAGAGGAAGGGAGGGAAGAGTCAGCAAGTGTAGAAAATTCTGAAGAAATCTGAAAAGAATCATAATAAAAAGGACCATAGCTAGAGGAGGTCATGGAGTGAAGGGTGATTTTTACAAATTGAGTTTAAATGCCAATGAGTTGGAGCCAGTAGTGAGGTTGAAGATAGAAGAGAGATATAGGATGACTGAATAATCATCCCAAGAAGTGAGGAGGGAGTGGAATCTAGAACTTTGGTGAAAGATTAGCCTCAGACTGGGTAAGAACTTTAAAAAAGGATTCATGCAAATGTAGCTGTCTCTTGGCGAGGTAACAGACTATTGGGGAAATTACCTCTGAATAGTCTATCTTTACTGAGAAGTAGCAGGCCACTGAATCTGTTGAGAGTAAGGAGAGAGGTGGCAATGTTTTGAGAGTAGAATCAGTTTGAATTAGCCACACTTTAGAATTTGTCTAAGGATAAAGACCCCATCAGAAAAATGAAAGGACTGATGGGAAATGTTGAAGGCCCAACATCTAGACCATCTGACAGTCCAGAAGCCAAATCCTAGCAATTCCTCTTATTACCGTGTGACCACCAGCATGCTAGCTGACTTGTATGAGTCTGTTTCCTTGTCTGTAAAATTAATGATGATATCCATCTCACAAATATTAAATTAGATTAATAAATGATGTAATGGATATCTGTGCTTATGTCCTCCCAATATCTCCTCTTCCCCTTCTTATAACAGAACACTTCTTTACCATTGGGAATATATTTCATGAAATTTGAGAAGGACCTAACCTACCCACCTGTAGACACATGATCCAGGCCTGGCCAATAAGAATACTGACACCCCACCAATACCAAGACCACAGTGATTGATTCAGAAATCTATGTCTGTCTATCTCTAATCCAAGCAGAGCCAACCATTTTTCTTTGAGATTCCTATTTATAAGGAGCTATATGGCAATATACACATAAATTGTCTAGGGGTCATCTTTGCCACCGTATTTGCCAATAAAAGGTTCAACCTCCCCTGATACTGAAAGTAACAGAGTAGAAAACTCACCTGTGAAGTGGAAAAAGGTACAAATCTGTTTCTTTCATTTGAACATGCAGATAAAGCCATGCTTACAGAAAGATCTGCTTCTGGGCTTTTCAACTTCATGATCCAAGTAAGTTCTTTTTTTTTCTTACTGTAACTGGTTATTCTTCTGTCACAAACTAAAGAACCCCAACTACATGACAATATAAAGTGCTTAGATGTTGTGTCTGGGACAAAGATTGTGTCTGGGACAAAGGGTGGAAGAACTACAGGTATTATTATTATTACTGGAGTAGTAATGCTAATAGTATAAAAAAACAAAATTTTTGCTGGGTTCTTTTTCATATTGCCACAGAGAAAAGAGACAAAGTCCCTAGAAGCTTCCTTGGGATCGTAGGACAATGAAAAGAAGGTACAGAGAAGGGGCTGAAGACGTCTCCCTGATGTTCTGGCTAGATTTCAGTTACACTGGAAGATATGAGTCATTTTGTTGGTGGGAAGTATACAAAGATATACTATTTATGGAGAAAAAAAAAAACCCTTACACGCTCTAGTGACCCTTAAATGAACCAATATAATGAGCATAAATTAAAGAAAGACTACATTTGATATGATCAGACAAATGTCAAGGTTAAAAAAATATAACTGAAACAGACAATGTCCCATAAGTAAATAGGAAACTCAACCAGTACTGGTAAAGGTTGATTGGCACAATATGAATTATCCCAGAGAAAGGCTAAATACAATAGTAAAATGGGGCAGCAAGAGTGCCAAAAGCTCTGAATAGGAAGGAAGTAGGTCATCTGGAAGACAGTATCAAAGAGAAATAACTGATGGGGCAGTGGGTCTATGTGTCCTCGCTATTTATCAACATTGGTCTTGGCAGGATCCAGGTGCAAGCTGAGTCAGATAATAAAAGCCTAATAGCTGTCTGAAGCTCTATCAAAACATTATAGAGCTCACACCGTTAGCTCCCTCCCATTGGATGGTTGTCATTACAATGATTTTTATAGTTTGTCCATTCTCAATTCACCTAAGAAACCCATGAAGAATTAGAACATTGCTTCACTATTACAGCAACTAAACTGAGTCAGGATGACTGCTGATTAGTAGGATACTGAAATTTCTCTACATTCACCACATTATTTTTCCTATCAAATTTTTTTCTTTTGAATGCTTGGATCCTATTGGTTCCATTTCAGCAATGACTAATCCTCAAGAAACTTATTTTGTCTTTATTCGGTAATTTGTTAGATTGTTCTAGATCTGTTTTGAGCTAAAATCAAGATGTTGAACTAAAAAGTTCCTAAAAACCACCTAGGGACAGTTACGTGCATGTTCCAGTGCAGGACAGGAAACCAGCAACTCAGTTCTAAAGAGTCACTCGCTTTTATCTCTATTAATAAAGAGATCCTGAGTTTGACAATACTATAAAAGCACTGCTGCGTCAGCCAGAATCCATCCACCTCAACCTCCCCTTGTATGACGCTAATCCCTTACGAACACTGTCGTTGATATTCTCAAAAATCATCTGCCCAGTTCCTAAATGGGGAGGGAACTAGGGTGCACCTAAGTACACCTGTCTTTACTCCAAAAATGCTTCTTAGTGAAGATGGAAGACAGTACCAGCTATAAGTTCTCCTCATTCTCTTTCAGATTTAAGAGAAATTCATTGTATACCTAGTGATACGTGGCAAGTGCTTTAACAATAAAGTAACTAATATTTATTGAGTGCTTATGATGTGCCTTTGTGCTGAATGATGTTTTGAAGAGATTATTTCACTTAATTCACATCAAAAAGCCTCCTGAAAAGGTACTATAATAATCCTGAGGGTTGATTTTCTTTTCCAGAAAATGAGGTCCATAATGGGTACCCAATGGTTAGTATTGGTAGATCCAGGATTATCTAAAATAAGAAACTTGCTACTTTTCAACGCATCACACTACCTACATAGAAATTTCTGTGGTATTCTAATATGCATGTCGGAGAACATTCCAGGACTCAGGGGGAATAAGTCATAGCCAATAAACCTGTCCTGATACTGCTTGAGTCCCTCTCATCTCCAGACCCCTTACCCACTCCACAACTGAGAAAGTGAGAACCCCTAATCACCACAACCAGTACGCTGGTGCTACCACCAGAGCCCTACCATCATAACTTCATTCCTGGATTTTTGCAATAATCTTTTCTTTTTTTGTTTAACATCTTTATTGCAGTATAATTGCTTTACAATGGTGTGTTGGTTTCTGCTTTATAACAAAGTGAATCAGTTATACATATACATATATTCCCATATCTCTTCCCTCTTGTGTCTCCCTCCCTCCCACCTTCCCTATCCCACCCCTCTAGGTGGTCACAAAGCACGGAGCTGATCTCCCTGTGCCATGCAGCTGCTTCCCACTAGCTATCCATTTTACATTTGGTAGTGTATATATGTCTATGCCACTCTCTCACTTTGTCACAGCTTACCCTTCCCCCTCCCCATATACTCAAGTCCATTCTCTAGTAGGTCTGTGTCTTTATTCCTGTCTTACCCCTAGATTCTTCATGACCTTTTTGTTCCCCTTAGATTCCATATATATCAGTATTTGTTTTTCTCTTTCTGACTTACTTCACTCTGTATGACAGACTCTAGGTCCATCCACCTCACTACAAATAGCTCAATTTCGTTTCTTTTTACAGCTGAGTAATATTCCATTGTATATATGTGCCACATCTTCTTTATCCATTCATGTGTTGATGGACACTTAGGTTGCTTCCATGTCCTGACTATTGTAAATAGAGCTGCAATGAACATTGTGGTACATGACTCTTTTTGAATTATGGTTTTCTCAGGGTATATGCCCAGTAGTGGGATTGCTGGGTCATATGGAAGTTCTATTTGTAGTTTCTTAAGGAACCTTCACACTGTTTTCCATAGTGGCTGTATCAATTTACATTCCCACCAGCAGTGCAAGAGTGTTCCCTTTTCTCCACACCCTCTCCAGCATTTATTGTTTCCAGATTTTATTTTATTTTTTTGTGGTACGCGGGCCTCTCACTGTTGTGGCCTCTCCCATTGCGGAGCACAGGCTCCAGACTTACAGGCTCAGCGGCCATGGCTCATGGGCCTAGCCGCTCTGCGGCATGTGGGATCTTCCCAGACCGGGGCACGAACCCGTGTCCCCTGCATCGGCAGGCGGACTCTCAACTACTGCACCACCAGGGAAGCCCTGTTTCTAGATTTTTTGATGATGGTCATTCTGACCAGTGTGAGATGATATGGGATGCAGCAAAAGCAGTTCTAAGAGGGAAGTTTATAGCAATACAATCCTACCTTAAGAAACAGGAAACACCTCAAATAAACAACCTAACCTTGCACCTAAAGCAATTAGAAAGAGAACAAAAAACCCCCAAAGTTAGCAGAAGGAAGGAAATCATAAAGATCAGATCAGAAATAAATAAAAAAGAAATGAAGGAAATGATAGCAAAGATCAATAAAACTAAAAGCTCGTTCTTGACGATAAACAAAATTGATAAACCATTAGCCAGACTCATCAAGGAAATAAAGGGAGAAGACTCAAATCAATAGAATTAGAAATGAAAAAGGAGAAGTAACAACTGACACTGCAGAAACACAAAAGATCGTGAGAGATTACTACAAGCAACTCTATGCCAATAAAATGGACAACCTGGAAGAAATGGACAAATTCTTAGAAATGCACAACCTGCCAAGACTGAATCAGGAAGAAATAGAAAATATGAACAGACCAATCACAAGCACTGAAATTGAAACTGTGATTTAAAATCTTCCAACAAACAAAAGCCCAGGCCCAGATGGCTTCACAGGCGAATTCTATCAAACATTTAGAGAAGAGCTAACACCTATCCTTCTCAAACTCTTCCAAAATATAGCAGAGGGAGGAACACTCCCAAACTGATTCTATGAGGCCACCATCACCCTGATACCAAAACCAGACAAAGATGTCACAAAGAAAGAAAACTACAGGCCAATATCACTGATGAACATAGATGCAAAAATCCTCAACTAAATACTAGAAAACAGAATCCAACAGCACATTAAGAGGATCATACACCATGATCAAGTGGGGTTTATTCCAGGAATGCAAGGATTCTTCAACATATGCAAATCAATCAACGTGATATACCATATTAACAAATTGAAGGAGAAAACCATATGATCATCTCAATAGATGCAGAGAAAGCTTCCAACAAAATTCAACACCTATTTATGATAAAAACCCTGCAGAAAGTAGGCATAGAGGGAACTTTCCTCAACATAATAAAGGTCATATATGCAATAATCTTATCATTGATCTTTCTGTCCCTTTTCTCTTGTAGATCAAATTCATCAAGTTCATACTTCTAAATTAATCTCTCTGAAATAGCACTTTGCTTACTCTGATAACATTGAAGTCCAAGCTCCTTAGCACAATGTAAACCCAGGATTGAATTCATCTCTAAGCAGAGAAATCCAAAATTACAGCAGTTTAATTAAAGAAAGAAGTTTACTCTTCTCTTACATAAAATAAATCCAGAGTTAAACTGTCCAGGAACAGTGTGGTGACTTCAGAAATTTTACCAGGATTCAAGAACTTTCCAATTTACCATGTACTATCAATAGAGTACGGGTCATGTTCTCACGGTCCAAGATAGCTGCCATAGCTACAGCCATCATACCCAAGTTTAGCACCGCAAGAAGGAAAGAAGAAAAACAGTATCCCCTCCCATTTAAAGAGGTTTTAAAGAAGTATCACACAGCATGTCCATCTCAATGGCAAAAATTTAGTCACACGGTCACATCAAGCTGAAAGACTGGCTTGGGTATGTAGTATTTTAGCTGAGGAGTGGTTTGCCCTGATATAAAACAAGATTTTTATTATTGATGAATAAATAAGTTACAGATAATGGGAGACAACTAGTAGTCTTTATTCAACTTTTATGGTACTCTTAATGACTAGCCCTTGCCCATCAGTTCAAGTCAGACCTTAGAATTTGGGAAAGCAGTTTCTAAAATACTCAAAGTTCTTAGGATTGCTGATACTAAGATGTTACAAGGGAAGATGCTCAAATTAGATACACAACTCTTGATAACAACATTCTAACATTGCAATAGTCAATAATTCCCATGAGGACAAAAAGGGAGGAGTAAACAAAGAGGAACACAGAGCCGCACATGGAGCCCCCCGAAGGCTGCCCTCTAATGAGTTGAACTTGTAAGAACACAACAGATGGAATGAGTGATCCATAACTTAAAGGAGAACCAGAAAAGTAGTCCAAACCTGTTATATTACTGATCAAAGACTGTATTTAAATTTATATTCAGGGAAATAGAAAGACTGCATTACATTTCTATTGAAAGCTTTCTCAAATTCTAGTTTCTGTCATCTCAACAAAAAAGTATCTTCAGACAGGAAACAAAAGGAAAAACTTTATGTAAGAGGGGGGTTAAAGGCCAAACAAAGGGAAGAGTTATAAGAGAGGAAACCTAAGGTGGTTTAATGATCTCCAATTTAAAAAGGTATCTGGATTATGGTGCCTTAAAGAATTCCTTGCAACTTTCTGTAACTCAGGAGTTCTTTGGATTCTTTCCCCTTCTTTTTCATGGGTTCCATCCTTCACTATCATATACCTGTCCACAGCTCTACTCTGGTTTATTTTTGCTACCACAGATCCCCAGATGGAACTCAAGTCATCATCAACTAGACATTATAGATTTGCTATCATCTAGCAAAGAGGAGTGGTTTGAGAAACATTCATATTTGTTAGTTGAAAGACAGTAAACCTGCAAGTCTCAATCCTGCCCCACCATTTGTAACTTGGCCCAGAGCCTCAAGATGTGTACATGAGTGAGGGATCTGCAGCCAAAACCATGATGTGTCTTTGGATGTTAAACATCTTAGAGTGGGAGATAGGGTAGGATGAGCATCATAAGGAAAAGCAAAGAAATGAAACACCAAAGGGCTTTTTGTTAGTGTGACTAACTCAGCACTCTGAGCCTGAGGTTCAGCCAAGAAGTGTGACGGTGGAAATACTGTTGAATGAAAGCACTGGTAAGGAAAAATATATTCTTGAATTATCAGCACTATAATGTAAAAAATTAATAAAAATGGACAAATATAAGATGAAGTTAAGAAGAACAACGTATGGTACAGATAAGTGCTCAATAAATGTTCGCTATTATCATCACATGTGTGAAGTAAAAGTCACTGCACTGTTTTTCAATATGCAGGGAATATACAAATTGACTTCTTTTTGAAAAACAGTAATACAGAGAGAAGCAAGTACCTCTTCCAAATCTCTAAAGAAAAAAGTTCTAAGACACGTAGTCCATACAGGAAAAGCTAGGGAAACAAAATTAAGATAAGTATACAAACATGAATACAAACAGAATGTCTGAAGTCACAGAATTCAAGTGGTAGCGATGAATGATGGATGGTTTGTGGTGGGTAGCTTTAGCATTTCTCTCTTATTCTTTCTGTTTTCCAAAGCCACCCAAAATCCATAACAACCACAACAATAAAGCCATATTTACTTGATTTCAACTAATTTCACATAAAGTATCAAAAATCTTTAGAAAGCTTTGACTTCTATTGATCTGTAAATTAAGTGAAAACCATGTCTTACTATGTAGACATGACTTCAAGACAAGCCTCCCAACCTTTCTTACAACCATATACTGCCTTTGGGGCTTAGAACTTACCCATACTGAAATTTTGGAACAGGGAAAATATTATTAAGTTACATTATTAAAATTCAAAGACCCTCATATTTGGGTAAAATATAGAATTTGATACTGTATCATTTAAAAAATACAAATCTAATGCAAAGGAAGAAAAATTTCAAATTAAAGGAGTGAAGTTACCAATCAAACCAAAGATAACAAGCGTAGGGATAATGATGAAAACTAAGTCAATTTCAAGTCAAAAGAGAATGGGCTAAAGAGGGTCATTTTAACTGATAAAAGAGAGGGACTTGTCTTTAATTATAGCTTTCCTGTATCCCATAGGCCTTGATATGAAGGGTGAATGTAAAGATAGCTTCTTGACCAAATAATTATTTGTGTTCCTTCTCATTCCCAAGTATTTTCTAATATTGTCTAAATTTTTATCAATTTTTGTTCGATTGTATTACAGCCTAAAAATGTCTTTGGTAACTTTAAAAACACAGAATGTGGTCAATCAGATGGCTTACCAACAGATAACACAAGTCACCTTACATAGTTTCTTGTATTATCTGTTTAGTATGTAAGGTGACTTGCATTATCCATTTGTAAAATACACAGCTTGATATATATCCATTCCCTCAATCTATAAGGGATACACTTAGATATTATAACATCACAGAGAATGTAAGGGGATGGAGAGAGTTATGCTTACCAGAACTCTGAGATGACTACTTTAATGTGGTTTAAAAAATACTTTGGGGGGCTTCCCTGGTGGCGCAGTGGTTGAGAGTCCGCCTGCCGATGCGGGGGACGCGGGTTCGTGCCCCGGTCCGGGAGGATCCCACGTGCCGCGGAGCGGCTGGGCCCGTGAGCCATGGTCGCTGAGCCTGTGCGTCCGGAGCCTGTGCTCCGCAGCGGGAGAGGCCACAGCAGCGAGAGGCCCGCGTACCACAAAAAAAAAAAAAAAAAAAAAAAAAAAATACTTTGGTATGCTTCTTGTAATAGATATGTATGCAATAGACATCTTCAAGTATCAATAGATGGTCATCAAGCTTTATAAGGAATATGGGTCCAAAAAGCTACAGGATTTCCATTTAGATTAGTGGCATATGCAATTTGGGGATTATGGCATTCTTTCTTAGAGGGATTATAATCAGTTACCAGCTATCTTTTACCCTTCCCAATGCTCCACTAAATAAATGTTGAAGACAAAATAACCATGTTAAGGGGTAAAAAAAATGCATTAGTCCATAAAGAACACCTACTTGTCTCTCTTTGGCTTTGCCTAGACCCCATCTTAGAATACTTTTTTCAGCAGTTCTGCAATAATTGATAGTAATATATAGTTTTAACAAACTTGCCAAAGGTTTATGATGGACAGTAAGTGCTGGAAATCACTGCTATAGGTATTCATGCGTTCCCTGGAGAACCACTTCTTTGGGACTTGATAGAATGGTTCTCACTTGGTAGTGAGTTGGAATAGAAGGGTTTCATAATTCCTTCCAAATTAAAGGTTCGTTGATTTCACTAATACACTATTAATTGAAGGAAAATGTATGCTTCAGGCAGATTTGGTGCCATTTCCCAGATTTGTTATGTGCATTTTCACCTCTGTGCTTTTCATCTATCATTATCGATCTTTAAATTTCCACCCTCCTGCCTTGTTCCCCTTACCCTCAATCAAGACTAATGTCTATTTCTACCTTGCCTTCCAAACCACCCCAGTTCTGACTTCTGACAAATGATATATGTGGTCCTCATTACCTACAAAATGTGTAGAAACCTTAGCCTACATTAGCTTATACTATTATACCTTTATTTATACCCATGGCTTGTTATATCAACTAGTTGGTGGATCCTCTTAGGAAAACGTAATGCTTCTGACAGTACCCTGGGTTGGGTAAGTGCCTGATAAATGTACAGCTTTGTGTCGATTATGTAAAGGTAGATCAGTGTCACTTGGTATACTAACTTTTATTGGAAAAGTTGAACTAAAAATATTTACCTGCCATAATTATTATGGTACTGATATGGGGAAATGTATGTAAAAAATAATGGTTCATACATAGCAGTTGACCAATCAATGGTCCTTGCTTTCATGTCTTAAAGCCTTGGTTTCAATAGCTGCTTTCTTCTGAGGTGTTTGTTTTGTTTTTTCCTTTTGACAGCTCTTGGAAGCTCTTGAGTGGCCACAGAGCACTGAGGGGTGAATAGAACAGGAATTATTCTATTTTACTATAAACGAGTTCATGGTTGATCTACACCTTGCTCAGGGTTGGTCTTGAGAAATTAGTAATCACAACCTGAGAACCTGACTCCCAATAACATTTAATCTTCTTTAACTTGCCTGGGGAGGCCTTAAGACTTATGTAAGCTTCTTTTTAGAGACATATCTATTGAAAGCTCATTTCAAACCAATGTAAAATTGTTTTTTATGGCAAGTATCAATTGATTTCACCCATATTCCCTATTGTTTAATAATTATTTTTAATTTTTTTTCTGTGCTACTCCTCCCTCAACAGGCTGGCAAAACAGTCAAGGGATTTATTACTATATTATTGGAATATATACCAGACAGGATGGGCTTGGTTGTGCAGTAGTAACAAAGAACCTATAATCCTCAGTGACTAAAAGAATAAGGGCCTATTTCAGCTTCATACTCCATGCTCTCCTTGGATTGGCCAGGGGTAGGATGTAGTGGGGAACTGCTCTACATTATTCTCACATAGCAACACAGACTGGAAAAGGCTCCATCTCCTTGCTTCTACAGTGAATAAAGAAAATGTAGTGAAACATGCACTAGCTTATGGGGATTCTGCATGGAAGCTCATCTTTCCTGAACTAAAACAGGTCATTTGACTATGCCTATCTTCAAAAGTGATGGAGAAGTATAGACTGATCATGAGCCTAGAAGGAAGAGAAATGGAATATTTATGGACAGCTGTAATGACTATTACAGAAAGGAATTTTGTTCTTCATGATCAACATGAAAGTTTTGAACTGGCCTAATTGTTTTAAGATCAGGCATACATAACTGCCATAACGTTGGAGATCTCCTCCCCTGATAGTCAAGTAAGCATTCAATCTTTCTTTCTTGGTTTGAAATAGGTTTTATCTTGATGATGCCAATACTCTCAGGTCAGGTGGGCCATACAGTGAAACATATAAATGCAGCTGAACCACTGGTGAATTTTAGATCTCCTATTTCCCTGTAGATATAGAAAACAATGCCTAATTAAAACCCTCAGATATTTATTAAATTCTTACTATGTGCCAAAATTTATACTGAAAATGACTGACATTTCTGACTGGTTTACTCTTTAATATTCTTATCCAGTGTTATGTGGCAATGTATTCATAAAACATTTGCAAAATTCAAGATAAAAAATGTTTCCCTCTAATTTACAGATCAGGGCTTTAAATCTGATTCAGATTCTCCCAGTTTGAAATTTTGAACATAGAAAAAATGATTCCATTTTAAGTGTATGTCAACCTCTACCTTTTTACTTAACTCTCAGAATTTTACTCATGCATGTATATATGTTTTCCCACTAGGTAAATGATATAGACTCTTGGAAGTGGAATCATGGATCAATACAGTGTCATGCAGAATCAGAGAAAGTATCTGCACTCACCATTTTCGATTTTGTTCTTTTATATTTTCACATCTGTGTGACTAATTGCGCTTGAATTCTGAAGTACAGAAAAGTGGAAATTTCACAGGATGAAAAACAGCCATTTCTTTTTTTTAAGTTTCTTTTTAACATCTTTATTGGAGTATAATTGCTTTACAATGGTGTGTTAGTTTCTGCTGTATAACAAAGTGAATCAGCTATATATATACCCCCATATCTCCTCCCTCTTGTCTCTCCTTCCCACGCTCCCTATCCCACCCCTCTAGGTGGTGACAAATAACCAAGCTGACTTGTATGCCATGATTATGTGGTATCCATTTGTAAGCTGTTGTAGCTAAAAACATCAAGAATCCAAATGCAAGGAGCTACTAGAATTATAATAAAAATAAGGACTGGGAGTCCCATTAAAGATCATGGATAAACTTAAGGAAATAACCTAATAATTGAAGAATAAGTTTTAGAAGATAATTTAAAGGTCTTGTCACAATAGAAGAGAACATATCACAGGATGCTACATTTATCAGATTTTCTTTTTTTTTCTGAGATGTTTTCCCTAAAAACATTTCTAGAGCAACAGCTGTGTAACAGCCGCTTGCAAGAGGTTAGGAATATCATAGACTTTCAGCTCAAAAATCTCACCTTTTTGTCAGAAAGGAATAAAGGAAAAAAAGTAAGATGACTATAAATTGATTATATTCTAATTGAAGTGCTTATAAATACATTTTGGGAAAACATAACTGATTGGCTGTCTGCAGGTATGGGAGATGCTGAATAACAAGTTCTTCTTGAAGAACGAGGAGTTTGCTCCAAGAAGAAAAGGGGACAGGGGATAGGGAACAGAGAAGCAAACACAAATTATGGAATCCCCAAAGAGCATGGTATGAAAAGAAAATGGCAAAAAGTTTGGTGTAACTGCAGCTGAGTAATGGGGATAAGAGGGGAAGAAAGAATGGCTCAAATAAAAATTGGAGCCAGGTCTTAGATGGAACTACATTTGAGGCTACGATGTTTCAGTGGTAGCTCATGGAAGGTTTATAAACAGGGGAAATAGTATGATTTTATTTATATTTTGGAAAGCACCCTATGTTGGAAGCCCTTGTTTTAATCACGTTGCCAAAGAAAAATCACCCTCATCATGTTTTCTAAAGTTGAATATTTTTCCTAATTATTCCAAATAAAGAGATCACCCTCAATAATGTGGATGTATCTTTTTGACTGAATATGAGAACAAAAACTGAGGTTTCTCAGAGAAGAAATTCTGCCTCAGGACTGCACCATCAACTTCTACCTGAGTTTCCAGCCCACTGCCTGCCCTATGGATTTCAGAATTGCCAGTCCCCACAAACACATGAAACAATTCCTTAAGTACACGTACATACACACACACATATCCCACACACACACCACACACCTGACATGTTCTGGTTAGCTAATAGTTTTCTTCTAATTATACAAGTTTTGAACTTTTCTAATCATTTTAGTTAGAGTACAATCAAAACCAAAATTGATCCTTTTACACGTAACCCCCTTTTCTTTTATTCTATTAGAATTGGAGTTGCTCTCTATCTGTAGGAGAGCAGGACAATTCATGGACTTCCAGGTTCAGAGTTATTACCTGGAGCTCGGTAAAAATTAGCTTTGCTACTTAGTGGGACTGGTCATATGGACCAACTTTCTAGGAGGGAAATCATTCTCCCATTATTGAAAATGTCTTGGAATAAAGATCATTTTCCCTAGGATATGATGCAATAACAAACAATTCAAAGTCTTCTTAGCTTAATAGAAAATGTACACAAACACACACCATTTCTTGTTCTTGTTATCTGACCATTACAGGTTGGCAGGGGGCCCTCTTTATTGTAGTCATTTATGGAGCCAATCTGATACAGCAGCCAGCACCTCCAAAGTTACAGACACCTTGCCATAGGGAAGAGAGATCTGGAGAGACCGCCCCCAGCAATTAAACTCAGCAATAGTTTCATGTCTCTACCCAACCACATGAGGGCCAGGAAGTACAATCCCACCATGCACAAAGAAGACAGAGAACTGGTGAACTGTACTAACAACAAACATACTTGCTAAAGCATTCTTGCTTCCTCCAATCACCTCACCTAGGGAGCAGAGCAATTAGAGACCCTGAAATGGGGGCATGGCAATAGTTTTGTATCACTGATGGTTGACCATGCAGAGGTAAAAGCTGGAGAAAAAA
This sequence comes from Phocoena phocoena, assembly GCF_963924675.1. Classification (NCBI taxonomy): domain Eukaryota; kingdom Metazoa; phylum Chordata; class Mammalia; order Artiodactyla; family Phocoenidae; genus Phocoena; species Phocoena phocoena. The sequence continues at coordinate 120,191,794 of NC_089240.1, forward strand.
ATGGTTTCTGGTCTGGGTCATTATTCTTTTTTCAACTCTTGTGTACAATATGAAAAAGTGGATCCACTCACATTTCACAACACATAATTCTAAAGTTCCAGGAGTGTTTCTGGTTTGAGACAATTTATCTCCATTATAAACAAGTTGTTCATTGCCTACGTTTGTGGAACTGGATTCCTAGCATTAGATTGTTGGTTTGATTTTTTTTGTCCACTTTGGGTTCTTGTTTTGTCTTTCTTTTTTCAAATCCCATTGCCATGACCTCAATGTTTTTTATAGTTCTGAGCTACCAGGCTAATTGTGTTCTAATGTGTAACAGGGTTGGTGCTGCACCCTTGCAACAGAGTACTGATTTTCCAAAATGAAATAGACATGGCTGCAATGACCTGCGGCGTCAAATCTCGCAGGATTATTAATTTGTACATTTTAAGCCATTTACTTTGTAAGTCTGTATAACCATGAATGCCAGGGAATACCTATCCATCTAGGCTGTTGTATGATTTTGGGATCAGACTTGAGATTGCCCATGATATTATGCAGACTTTTTACCTCTATAGTCCACTTTTCCAATGGCACTCTACCTAACCAGAGAAGCAGCACAGAGTAACCAATGATAGCACTGCTGCACTTCTATAGCAGTTGGAGGCAGAATAAGCCCCCAACATGGAAGCATAAAGACTTTCTCTAAGTTTGGTGCCTGCTCAGTGTCAGAATACAGCTCAATTTCTCTATTCCAGGGCTCTTCAAACTCTAGTATGTATCTGAATATCTTGGGGATCTAGTTACCGTATAGATCCTGACTCATTAAGTCTGTGTTGGGACCTAATAGTCTGTGCTACTGCAAGCTCCCAGGTGATGCTGGTGTTACTGGTCCACGAATCTCACTTAGGATTGTAAAGATCTCACCCCCTAATATCTCCTCTCTTACAATGCTATTCCTAAACTCTGCATGGGCCTCCAAATTTCTCAGGCAGATCAAGTTTTCTAAGGGGTTCATTTCTCAGCAACTTTCCTTCTGAGTATGGGCTGCATGACGCCTAAGAGCCACCTTTAAGTGTTTCATAAATGACCACTTTTTTAAAAGGAGTTACTTCTATTGAGCACTTACTTTGTGCCACTGGTAGATGCGTTGCATACAATTTCTGATTTAGTATTCCAGTATGTACTACTCCGAGATAAACAGTCTTATTTTCCACCTTTTAAAGGAAGGGAGAGTAAGGTTCAGGGAGATGAAACGACTTGCCTAAGGCTGGAGATGAATTGTCCAACAATTACCTATGTCACGGGGCTTTAAAACTTTGCCCTGCAATAATCCAGAGCCTAGGTTACTCCCCCGGTGCCATACTGTCTCTAAGTGGGAATTTCATTTTCCTATCTAAGGAAAGCCCCTAAAAATCGTTCCTTTCAAGTCTGCAAAGTCACCGTGGAAGCATAGCAAGGATGCCATTAGCCTATTAGAAAAAATTACTCCTTCCTCAAGCAAAATATTCAAATTGTTTTTTCTTATTATTGCTCCAATGTCTCATTTTCACTAGAAATTATCACTGGTGTTATCATGTTTATTTTAACCTTAAACCCTAAATCAGTTTTAGTAAATTTAACTTTTGAGAGACTACTTTCTCTTTTGTCTACTAATATTGACAAAGTTAAATATATCCGGAGAGTGATAAGTGTTTGCAAATCCACCTGGTAAATTGTTGCTGCAAAATTGTTGTGCTACATTAACAGGAGCAACACTGAGTTATAGAAAACTTAAAGTTTTAATTTACACATACATCAATGCCCAATCAATTTTCTATAATTACTATGCACAGTCAATTTTAATTGTAAATTTTTATACAGTTGCAGAAGTTCAGTTATTAAAACTCTACAAATTACATATGTCATTTAGAGCACTGAAAAGGCTATGTTATAATTTTGTCATAAACCTCATTTAAAGACTATATTGCTATACCTTTAATAGTCTATAAGGGAAAAGAATCTGAAAAAGAAGATTTTATATGTATATAAAATGTATAACTGAGTCACTTTGCTGTACACCTGAAACTAACACAACATTGTAAACCAACTATACTTCAATTAAAGAAAAGAATTTTAGGGGACTTCCCTGATGGTGCAGTGGTTAAAAATCTACCTGCCAATGCAGGGGACACAGGTTTGATCCCTGGTCTGGGAAGATCCCACATGCTGTGGAGCAACTAAGCCCGTGTGCCACAACTACTGAGCCTGTGCTCTAGAGCCACAATTACTGAGCCCACGTGCCACAACTACTGAAGCCTGCATGCTCTAGGGCCCACGTGCTGCAACTACTGAGCCCATGTGCTACAACTACTGGAACCCGTGCACCTAGAGCCGGTGCTCCACAACAAGAAGCCACTGCAACGAGAAGCCCATGCACTGAAATGAAGAGTAGCCCCTGCTCGCACAACTACAGAAAGCCCACATGCAGCAATGAAGACCCAACACAGCCAAAAATAAATAAAATTTTTTAAAATTTTAGTAATAAAAAATAAAGATTATATTGCTATATCTAATATGAAAAAATAAATTAAATATCAAAATCAACTTAAGCACATATGGGGCCAATTGTGAAATTTAGAATCAAATTGACTTTCTTCCTTCAATTTCTAGAATTTTCTACAATGGAGAAGTTAGTGTTGATATCAAAAGACTAAAAATTCTTAGCATCAATAATGTATTTTCATGAACATCATAAACTGTTTTCTTCAAATAACTTTAAAAATCCTTTGGTGCATTTCAGAGAATTATGTATGTAGATTTTCCTGCATAGTTGTCCTTACAATATTATTTTTTAAAAACACTATAACAAATTAATACTGAATAAATAAATTTAAAACTAGATATTTTCAAAAGTATAATTTTGGTTTACAATCTAGAATGTTTATCACTATTAATAGAATCAAAAGTGTCTAGAAAAGCACTGCATATAGCCTCTGATTGAAGCTTTAGTGGCAGGATGGCATCACCTTTAGTGGCATGATGGCATCACCTTTATTTTCCCATTGGCTATTTGACAAAAACTTCAAATTTATTTGAGGTAAAAGTTTTTCAATACACTCCCAAATTTCACTGAAACTAAGAAGTATCACTTGATTTTTGGACTGTATTTTAAAAATCAGTAGTGTCAAAATGTATTTGATGTACTATTTACTCTAAATAGAAAGGAAGTGCATAACAGGGAATATAGAATGCTTCAGAATCTAAATTTTTCCAAACATAGTATATTGTAACCCACTGTTTCCTATACACAGTTAAAAAATTATTGAATCCCTAGCCTTCCCAAATAGAGTTTATCTAGATTTAGTCTTTGTAAGTAGTCCTAAAATATGTTCATTATCTTTCTCTGGATGTGTCATTCCCTGGACCAAAATGAATTCCAAACATATACAGATATAGAAGTATGTGCTACTGGGAAATTCACAAACTTAAAAATATTATCTGCTCAACAGGAATTACAATGCTTTACATACAAAATAATGAAACAATGTCTAACATTTATTACATTATTCTAAGTTATTTCATTCATCTCATCTTCTACCACTTTTTTCTATTCTGTATTTATCTAAACTTCCAAATAATACATATTATACGGTATTGATGTCTGTGCCTTATAAGTATTTTGCCATACTGTTATAAAAGGGGGGTTGGTTTCTTCCAACTGAAGAAAATTCCATAAGACATGTGAGTGTCCTCTGAATGCTAGACTTTGTTTTAAAAGTTGAACCATCAACCAAGAACAGAAACAGACACCTGAGCGTAAAAATAATCACTATCGAGAATTGCTATATTACCTAAGATGTACAGTTTTTGAAAACTAATTAAAGACCTGGAAAGAAATGAGAAAATGTTAACCTTACACACACACACACACACACACACACAAAAAGCAGGCAACAAAAATGCCCTTTTGGAGGGTCCAGATGTCAAACTAAATACAAACTAAAAGGCAGTCATAATACTTATGTGTTTTTTAACATCGCTATTGGAATATAATTGCTTTACAATGTTGTATTAGTTTCTGCTGTATAACAAAGTGAATCAGCTATATGTATACATATATCCCCGTATCCCCTCCCTCCTGCATCTCCCTCCCACCATCCCTATCCCAGCCCTCTAGGTGGCCACAAAACCCCAAGCTGATCTCCCTGTGCTATGCAGCTGATTCCCTCTAGCTATCTATTTTACATTTGGCAGTGTATATATGTCCATGCTACTCCCTCACTTTGTCCTAGCTTACCCTTCCCCCTCCCCGTGTTCTCAAGTCCATTCTCTACATCTGTGTCTTTATTCCTGTCCTGCCCCTAGGTTCTATAGAATCTTTTTTTTTTTCCCTCGTTCTGACTTACTTCATTCTGTATGACAGATACTAGGGCCATTCACCTCACTACAAATATCTAAATTTCATTTCATTTTATGCCTGAGTAATATTCCATTGTATATATGTGCCACATCTTCCTTATCCAGTTATCTGCCGATGGACACATAGGTTGCTTCCATGTCCTGCTTATTGTAAATAGTGCTGCAATGAATATTGTGGTACATGACTCTTTTTGAATTATGATTTTCTCAGGGTATATGCCCAGTACTGGGATTGCTGGGTCGTATGGTAGTTCTATTTTTAGATTTTTAAGGAACATCCATACTGTTCTCCATAGTGGCTGTACCATTTTACATTTCTGCCAACAGTGCAAGAGGATTCTCTTTTCTCCACACCCTCTCCAGTATTTACTGTTTGTAGATTGTTGATAATGGCCATTCTGACCAGTTTGAGGTGATACCTCACTGCAGTTTTTATTTGCATATCTCTAATGATTACTGATGTTGAGCATCCTTTCATGTGTTTGGTGGCAATCTGTATATCTTCTTCAGAGAAATGTCTATTTAGGTCTTCTGCCCATTTTTGGATTTGGTTGTTTGTGATTTGGATATTGAGCTGCATAAGCTGCTTGTATTATTAGAGATTAATCCTTTGTCAGTTGCTTCATTTGTAAATATTTTCTCCCATTCTGAGGATTGTCTTTTCGTCTTCTTTATGGCTTCCTTTGCTGTTCAAAAGCTTTTAAGTTTCATTAGGTCCCATTTGTTTATTTTTGTCTTTATGTTTCATTAGGTCCCATTTCTTTATTTTTGTTTTTACTTCCATTTCTCGAGGAGGTGGGTCAAAAAGGATTGTGCTGTGATTTATGACAGAGTGTTCTGCCTATGTTTTCCTCTAAAAGTTTTATAGTGCCTGGCCTTACATTTAGGTCTTTAATCCATTTTGAGTTTATTTTTGTATATGGTGGAAGGGAGTGTTCTAATTTCATTCTTTTAAATGTGGGTGTCCAGTTTTCCCAGCAGCACTTATTGAAAAGGCTGTCTTTTCTCCATTGTATATTCTTTCCCCCTTTGTCAAAGATAAGGTGACCATATGTGTGTGGGTTTATCTCTGGGCTTTCTATCCTATTCCACAGATCTATATTTCTATTTTTGTGCCAGTGCCATCCTGTCTTGATTACTGTAGCTTTGTAGTATAGTCTGAAGTCATGGAAGCTAATTTCTCCAGCTCCTTTGTTCTTGCTCAAGATTGCTTTGGTTATTCAGGGTCTTTTCTGTTTCCACACAAATTGTAAAATTTGTTGTTCTACTTCTGTGAAAAATGCCATTGATATGTTGATAGGGGTTGCATTGAATCTGTAGATTGCTTTGGGTAGTATAGCCATTTTCACAAGGTTGATTTTTCCCGTCCAAGAACATGCTATATCTCTCCATCTGTTTACATCATCTTTAATTTCTTTCACCAGTGTCTTATAGTTTTCTGCATACAGATTTTTTTCTCCTTAGGTAGGTTTATTACTAGGTATTTTATTCTTTTTGTTGCAATGGTAAATGGGAGTGTTTCCTTAATTTCTCTTTCAGATTTTTCATCATTAGTATATAGGAATGCAAGAGACTTCTGTGCATTAATCTTGTATCATGCTACTTACCAAATTCACTGAGTAGCTCTAGTAGTTTTCTGGTAGCATCTTTAGGATTTTCTGTGTGTTGTATCATGTTATCTGCAAACAATGACACTTTTACTTCTTTTTCTCCGATTTGGATTCCTTGTATTTCTTATTCTTCCCCGATTGCTGTGGCTAAAGCTTCCAAAACTATGTTGAATAATGGTGGTGAGAGTGGGCACCCTGTCTTGTTCCTGATATTAGAGGAAATGGTTTCAGTTTTTCACCACTGAGAATGATGGCTGTGGGTTTATCATATATGGAGTTTATTATGTTGACGTAGGTTCCCTCTATGCCTGCTTCCTGGAGATTTTTTGTTTTGGTTTTTTTTTATCGTAAATGGGTGTTGAATTTTGTCAAAAGCTTCTTCTGCATCTATTGAGATAATCATATGCTTTTTACCCTTCAGTTTGTTAATATGGTGTACCACATTGATTTGCGAATATTGAAGAACCCTTGCATTCCTGGGATAAACCCCACTTGATCATGGTGTATGATTCTTTTAATGTGCTGTTGGATTCTGTTTACTAGTATTTTGTTGAGGATTTTTGCATGTATGTTCATTAGTGATATTGGCCTGTAGTTATCGGTTTTTGTGACATCTTTGTCTGGTTTTGGTAACAGGATGATGGTGGCCTCATAGAACGTGTTTGGGAGTGTTCCTCCCTCTGCTGTATTTTGGAATACTTTGAGAAGGATATGTGTTAGCTCTTCGCTAAACATTGAGAGAATTCGCCTGTGAAGCCATCTGGTCTTGGGCTTTTGTTTGTTGGAAGACTTTTAATCAGTTTCAATTTCAGTGCTTGTGATTGGTCTGTTCATATTTTCCATTTCTTCCTGGTTTAGTCATGGAAACTTCTGCTTTTCTAAGAATTTTTCCATTTCTTCCAGGTTGTCCATTTTATTGGCATATAGTTGCTTGTAATAATCTCTCACGATCCTTTGTATTTCTGCAGTGTCAGTTGTTACTTCTCCTTTTTCATTTCTAATTCTATTGATTTGAGTCTTCAGCCTTTTTTTCTTGATGAGTCTGATTAATGGTTTATCAATTTTGCTTATCTTCTCAAAGAACGAGCTTTTAGGTTTATTGATCCTGGCTATTGTTTTCTTCATTTCTTTTTCATTTATTTCTGATCTGATCTTTACGATTTCTTTCTTCTGCTAGCTTTAGGTTTTGTTTGTCCTTCTTTCTCTAATTGCTTTAGGTGTAAGGTTAGGTTGTATATTTGGGATGTTTCTTGTTTCTTTAGGTAGGAGTGTATTGCTATATTAACTTCCCTCTTAGAACTGCTTTTGCTGCATCCCATAGGTTTTGGGTCATCGTGTTTTCATTGTCATTTTTTTCTAGGTATTTTTTGATTTCCTCTTTGATTTCCCCAGTGATCTCTTGGTTGCTTAGTAGTGAATTGTTTAGCCTCCATGTGCTTGTATTTTTTCCAGTTTTTTTCCTGTAATTGATATCTAGTGTCATAGCATTGTGGTCAGAAAAGATACTTGATACAATCTCAATTTTCTTAAATTTACCAAGGCTTGATTTGTGACCCAAGATATGATCTATCCTGAGGAATGTTTCATGAGCACTTAAGAAAGTGTATTCTGTTGTTTTTGCATTGAATGTCCTCTAAATAGTAATCAATTCCATCTTGTTTAATGTGCCATTTAAAGCTTGTGTTTCCTCATTTATTTTCATTTTGGGTGATCTGTCTTTTGGTGAAAGTGGGATGATAAAGTCCCCTACTATGATTCTGTTACTGTCGATTTCCCCTTTTATGGCTGTAAGCATTTGCCTTATGTATTGAGGTGCTCCTATGTTAGGTGCATAAATATTTACAATTTTTATATCTTCTTCTTGGATTGATCCCTTGATCACTAAGTAGTGTCCTTGTCTCTCGTAAAGGTCTTTATTTTAAAGTCTATTTTGTCTGATATGAGAATTGCTACTCCAGCTTTCTTCTGATTTACATTTGCATGGAATATCTTTTTCCATCCCCTCACTTTCAGTCTGTAAGTGTCCCTAGGTCTGAAGTGGGTCTCTTGTAGACAGCATATATAAGCATCTTGTTTTTCTATCCATTCACCCAGTCTGTGTCTTTTGGTTGGGGCATTTAATCCATTTTCATTTAAGGTAATTATCAGTATGTATGTCCCTATTACCATTTTCTTAATTGTTTTGGGTTTGTTATTTTAGGTCTTTTCCTATTCTTGTGTTTCCTTCCAAGAGAACTTCCTTTAGCATTTGTTTTAAAGCTGGTTTGGTGGTGCTGAATTCTCTTAGCTTCTGCTTGTGTGTAAAGGTTTTAATTTCTCCATTGAATCAGAATGAGATTCTTGCTGAGTAGAGTAATCTTGATTGTAGGTTTTTCCCTTTCATCACTTTAAATATGTCCTGCCACTCCATTCTGGCTTGCAAGTTCCTGCTGAAAGATCAGCTGTTAACATTATGGGGATTCCCTTGTATGTTATTTGTTGCTTTTCCCTTGCTTTTAATATTTTTTCTTTGTATTTAATTTTTGATAGTTTAATATGTGTCTTGGCATGTTTCTGCTTGGAATTATCCTGGATGGGATTCTCTGTGCTTCCTGGACTTGACTATTTCCTTGCCCATGTTAGGGATGTTTTCATCCGTAACTTTTCAAATATTTTCTCAGTCCCCTTCTTTCCTCTTCTTCTTCTAGGACCCCTATAATTCAAATGTTGGTGCATTCAATGTTGCCCCAGAGGTCTCTGAGACTGTCCTCAATTATTTTTATTCTTTTTTCTTTATTCTGCTCTGCAGTAGTTATTTGCACTCTTTTATCTTCCTGATCACTTATCCGTTCTTTTGCTTCAGTTATTCTGCTATTGATTCCTTCTAGAGAATTTCTGTTTTTATTTATTGTGTTGTCCATCACTGTTTGTTTGCTCTTTAGTTCTTCTAGGTCCTTGTTAAACGTTTCTTGTATTTTCTCCATTCTACTTCCAAGATTTTGGATCATCTTTACTATCATTACTCTGAATTCTTTTTTCAGGTAGACTGCCTATTTCCTCTTCATTTGTTAGGTCTGGTGGGTGTTTACCTTGCTCCTTCATCTGCTGTGTGCTTCTCTGTCTTCTCATTTTGCTTAACATACTGTGTTTGGGGTCTCCTTTTCGCAGGCTGCTGGTGCACAGTTCCCGTTGTTTATGGTGTCTGCCCCCAGTGGGCAAGGTTGGTTCAATGGGTTGTGTAGGCTTCTGGTGGAGGGGACCAGTGCCTGTGTTCTGGTGAATGAGGCTGCATTTTGTGTTTCTGGTGGGCAGGACCATGTCCAGTGGTGTGTTTTGGAGTGCCTGTGAACTTAGTAAGATTTTAGGCAACCTCTCTGCTAATGGGTGGGGTTGTGTTCCTGTCTTGCTAGTTGTTTGGCATGTGGTGGCCAGCACTGGAGCTTGCTGGTCATTGAGTGGAGCTGGGTCTTAGCGTTGAGATGGAGATCTCTGGGAGAGCTCTCACCAATTGATATTATATGGGGCCGGGAGGTCTCTGTTGGTCCAATGTCATGAACCCAGCTCTCCCACCTCAGTGGCTCAGGCCTGACACCCAGCTAGAGCATCAAGACCCTTTTGAGAGGTCTGAGGTCTTCTGCCAGCATTCAGTAGGTGTTCTATAGGAGCTGTTCCACATGTAGATGTATTTTTGATATATTTGTGGGGAGGAAGGTGATATCCACGTCTTACTCCTCTGCCATCTTGAAGATCCCTATGTAGTACAGTTTATTAAATGTAATACATTTTAAATAGTAATTCATATAATGAACTTACTTTTTGATTCAAATTGGGGGCACAGCAATATCTGTTTCAGTAAATAATTTGGCAATGATATGAACTGCAATATAAGTCAAATTCTGATTAAATACAAGTGAAGCCTGGAATTTGTATTTTAACATACTTTGCAGGCCATTCTAATATGTAACGAGGGTCACCTACCACTCAACCAGGTTGGTGATACTAAATCATCCTATCTGTTCTGGATCTGTAGGAATTTACAAGTGAAAATTAGAATTTGTGTAACCTATGAAGCTCTCAGTTTCAGGGGCACACACACTGGGCAGTTTATTTTATCCCCCAAACATTAACTTTATACTTTATAGCTATTCTATACTTTTATTTTCTAGCTCATCAATTGGGTGAATTTAGAATGGTTAACAGTGGACCAGGGAAGAGTAAGAATGGCTGGCCTATGAAACCAGGAAATCCAGCTATATGTGCTAGGAACCAGGGAGAGGGTTTTAGTAGAGTCAAATACTTAAACTATCTACTATGTGCAAGGCACTAGGTATGTACAGTAGAAAATGCACTGGACATGGAATTAGACGTTCTGGGCTTAAATCTAAATTCCTATACTGACTTGCTCTGAAATAATGGGTATAATAGTGTGATTAAGAGACACATCTGGAATAGACTGCTTAAAGTTCAAATGCTGGCTTTATAAATTACTACTTTGGTGAGTTGCAAGAGTGCTAGGTGTCTCAATTGCTCCACCTATAAAATGGAATGAGATGAGAGTAGTACCTATTTTATACAACTGTGATGAAGATAAGATGAGGCAACATGCATAAAACATAGATCAATGTTTAGTACATTCAGATCAGTCTTAGCTCTAATTACTGCCATTTATCTAAAATCGGAATAAGATCTTCCCTATTCCTAGATTGTTGTCAGGATTGAACGATTTGATGTTTATTCATTCACTGGTCAATATCCACTATGTATATACTATATGGCGGGCATCATTCAAAACATAGTATTGGACTTCCCAGGTGGCACAGTGGTTAAGATTCCACCTGCCAATGCAGGGGATATGAGTTTGATCCCTGGTCGGGGAAGATCCCACATGCCGTGGAGCAACTAAGCCTGTGCATCACAACTACTGAAGCCTGCACGCCTAGGGCCCCTCCTCTGCAACAAGAGAAGCCACCGCAATGAGAAGCCCATGCACCACAATAAAGAGTAGCCCCCGCTTGCCGCAACTAGATAAAGCCCATGCACAGCAATGAAGACCCAACACAGCCAAGAAAAAAAAAAAAAGGACACAGTATTGCTCTATGAAGATGATGCAGAAACCCCCTCAAGAAGCATATAACCTGGTAAGGGATATATGATAAGTACACAAAATAGACTAGTAAAATGCATGGTAGGAAGTGACCATATGCTGAAACAGGTATAGGTAACATACTTTGACAGTTCAGGTAAAGAAATCATCACTTCCCACTAGAGCCATCGATAGGAGCTGGATGGATGTGCTAACACTTACTTCAGGGCCTAAAGGGAAACTAGAATTTGGAGATGAAAAATCTGGAGGGAAAGACACAGCCATTCCTGGTGGTCAGGCAGTGTGAAGAAAAGTATGAAGGTTGTTAATAAGACTAGCGTGTACATAAAACCATCATCAACGGCAAACCGTTCACCACTGCATTTCAAGTCTTGAATCTTTTGGCTCTCACAGAAGGACATTCATATACATGAGTGCTTTCTAAGACAAATAGGGAACCAGGGAATCTCGCACAATGATTTTTGCAAGAGAGCTTAGGCTTGTTCTTCATGTAGCACACTCAAAGAGTAACAGTATACCGTCAATCCAGACCTAACCCAGTTTGCCTTGGTTAACTGGGCCAATTCCCACAGTAGAGAATGGGGTGAAAATCTGCTGACCTGTGTGCTACCCGTGACCCACTCTCGCCTGTGAAAGGATGGGCATCCGTTTTCAGTATTCCTAGCTGAGCTGCAGTTCACGTTCTAGAGGAGAGGAAAACTGCAGCCACTGTATTTCTTGGCAAGCTGCTTGAATAAAAATAGCGATCTGCTGACTAAGTATTCACTATATCTGCAGACATTCCCCAGCTGGGAAAATAGACCTTCTCCCCTAATTTCTCCCTTTTTGAATGTTTAAATTAGGCCTTCCACCCTACCTCTTCCATTAAAAAAGATAAATAACTTTTCTGAATTAGTATTTTTAAAATACACTCTACTTATATTTTTTAAATTTGTTACCTGTTCCAACCGTTCTTAACTGTTAATCCTAAAATATGTTTCTTTTGGAGATAAAAGAAGGCCTCCATGTATGTCTTTGAATCTACCCATCAAATTGGGTTTTTTTAATTAAAGAAAATGAATCTGAGCCCATGACATCATTATTTAATAAGTGCATTCTGGAACCATTGAATTTACAGCTAGGGATATTTCAGAGAGCAAGTATAATATTTTATTCATTCAAACACTTGTAGGCCCTGTTCTAAGCACTGTGCATGTATTAAATCCCTTAATCCTAAAAGCAACCCTGTGAGATTGGTATTATTCTTTTCCACATTTTGTGGTTAAGGAAATGTAAGCACAGAGAGATTACATAACTTGTCCAAGGTCACTCAGCCAGAGTGTAAAGGAGATGTAGGAGTCACACCCAGGCAGTCTGTGTGCAGGGGCCATCCTCTTAAACCTTATACTATACTACTACTCTGTACAGATGATGATTTTAAGAACGGATATATTTTCACATCTGAAAAAAGCATTCAATTCCAAACAAGACTATCATTTCAGGTTTTCCAATTTTTTTCTCTTGTCCTAATTTGTGACAAAACCACTGACCTTTCTGTTTAGTGATAACATCAGTCCCCATAGGAGAGATCTGAAATGGTCTTGCCTCCATGTGACAGTACTATTAACACACTCTAGGGCAATATCATCCCCCAAACTGATAACAATATTATAGCTCAGGATGGGGTTGCTGCACACATTCAATGAGATAACACAAGTGGACGTTCTTGCCATAGACAAGGCAATTCATTCCCAGTAGCTGAATCAAAAGGGATAGTAATGCATGGTTTTCTTAGTCCCTTCCATTAAAAAATATTCATAAACTGCCCTCCCAAAAGGCCTTCATTTACCCAATTTATATGTGGATGTAATATGTTAAGGTCCCTTTTAATCATAATGACAGATCCTGGATATACTAAACTCATAAAATTAAAATTATTTCATTTTGTTAATCAGTGAACATTTTTATGACTATGGCATAGAAAGGAAGTTTAATCTAGTACTTAAGAGCATGGACTCCAAAACTCAATGGCCTGGGTTCAAATCCAAATTGTATATACTAACTATGTGATTTGACCCAAGTGCCTCAGTTGCCTTGTCTGTAAAATGGGGCTGATAACAGCACCATCTTCACTGGTTCATCATGAAAATTAAGTGTAGTGATTTTTAAAATTTTTATTGGAGTATAGTTGCTTTACAATGCTGTGTTAGTTTCTGCTGTACAGCAAAGTGAATTAGTGATACAAATACATATATCCACTCTTTTTTTAGATTCTTTCCCCATACAGGCCGTTACAGAGTACTGAGTAGAGTTCCCTGTGTTATACAGTAGCTTCTTATTAGTTATCTTCTTTTTTTTCAACGTGGACCATTTTTTTAAAAATCTTTATTGAATTTGTTACAATACTGCTTATGTTTTGTGTTTTAGTTTTTTGGCCATGACACATGTGGGACCTTAGCTCCCTGACCAGGAATCAAACCCGCACCCCCTGCATTGGAAGGCGAACTCTTAACCACTGGACCACCAGGGAAGTCCCTAGTTCTCTATTTTATACATAGTAGTGTGGATATGTCAATCCCAATCTCCCTATTCATCTCACCCCCCACCTTTCTCCCCCTGGTAATAATAAGTTTGCTTAAGCATAGTGATTCATGTGGAATGCTCAGACCATTGCCTGGTAAATAGTAACTGATAAATAAATATATATATACATATATATATATGGTTTCTATTACTCTAAATAGATGTAAAAACCATGGGTCTATAAAACATCTAAGCACACGGTCTATTCAAAGAGAACTTGGTTATATGCTGGTATATGCCTGGCTAAGTGCTAAGTACACAGACATAAAGAACAATGCAAAAGAGAGGAGCTTCAAGATGGCAGAAGAGTAAGATGTGGAGATCACCTTCCTCCCCACAGATACATCAGAAATACATCTACACGTGGAACAACTCCTACAGAACACCTACTGAACGCCGGCAGAAGACCTCAGACCTCCCAAAAAGCAAGAAACCCCCCACGTACCTGGGTAGGGCAAAAGAAAAAAGAAAAAACGGAGACAAAAGGATAGGGATGGGACCTGCACCAGTGGGAGGGAGCTGTGAAGAAGGAAAGGTTTCCACACACTAGGAAGCCCCTTCGCGGACGGAGACTGCGGGTGGCAGAGGGGGAAGCTTCGGAGCCATGGAGGAGAGCTCAGCAACAGAGTTGCAGAGGGCAAAGTGGTGAGATTCCCACACAGAGGATCAGGGCCGACCAGCACTCACCAGCCCAAGAGGCTTGTCTGCTCCCCCACCGTGGTGGGCGGGGCTGGGAGCTGAGGCTCGGGCTTCGGTCGGAGCACAGGGAGAGGACTGGGGTTGGCAGCATGAACATAGCCTGCAGGGGGTTAGTGCGCCACAGCTAGCCGCGAGGGCGTCCGGGGAAAAGTCTGCACCTGCCGAAGAGGCAAGAGACTTTTTCTTACCTCTTTGTTTCCTGGTGCGCGAGGAGAGGGGATTAAGAGCGCTGCTTAAAGAAGCTCCAGAGACGGGCTCCAGCCGCGGCTAAAAGCGCGGACCCCAGAGACGGGCATGAGACGCTAGGGCTGCTGCTGCCACCACAAAGAAGCCTGTGTGCGAGCACAGGTCACTATCCACACCTCCCCTCCCAGGAGCCTGTGCAGCCCACCACTGCCAGGGTCCTGGGATCCAGGAACAACTTCCCCAGGAGAACGCACGGCGCACCTCAGGCTGGTGCAACGTCACGCTGGCCTCTGCTGCTGCAGGCCCACTCCGCACTCCGTGCCCCTCCCTGCCCGCCCCCCCCCCCCCCCCCGGCCTGAGTGAGCCAGAGTCCCCGAATCAGCTGCTCCTTTAACCCCATCCTGTCTGAAAGAACAGACGCCCTCCGGCGACCTACACGCAGAGGCGGGGCCAACTCCAAAGCTGAACCCCGGGAGCTGTGCGAACAAAGAAAGGGAAATCTCTCCCAGCAGCCCCAGGAGCAGCAGATTAAAGCTCCACAATCAACTTGATGTACCCTGCATCTGTGGAATACCTGAATAGACAACGAATCATCCCGAATTGAGGCAGTGGACATTGGGAGCAACGATATATTTTTTTTCCCCCTTTTTCTCTTTTTGTGAGTGTGTATGTGTATGCTTCCATGTGTGACTTTGTCTCTTATAGCTTTGTTTTTACCATTTGTGCTAGAGTTTTGTCTGGTTTTTTTTTCTACTACACTTTTTAGAGCTTGTTATCACTGGTGGATTTGTTGTTTGGTTTGGTTGCTCTCTACATTCTTTGCTTCATTTTTATTACCTTTAATTTTTTTAATTTTTAATAATTATTTCTTATTTTAATACATTTTTATTTTAATTTACTTTTTCCTTTCTTTCATTCTTTTTTTTTCCCTTTTATTCTGAGCCATGTGGATGACAGGGTCTTGGTGCTCTGGCCGGGCATCAGGGCTGTGCCTCTGAGGTGGGAGAGCCAAGTTCAGGACATGGATACACCAGAAACCTCCTAGCTCCATCTAATATCAAAGGGTAAAAATCTCCCAGAGATCTCCATCTCAACGACAAGACTCAGCTCCACTCAACGACCAGCAAGCTCCAGTGCTGGACACCCTGTGCCAAACAACTAGTAAGACAGGAACACAACCCCACCCATTAGCAGAGAGGCTGCCTCAAATCATAATAACATCACAGACACCCCACAACACACCAACAGACATGGACCTGCCCACCAGAAAGAAAAGATCCAGCCTCATCCACCAGAACACAGGCACTAGTCCCCTCCACCAGGAAGCCTACACAACCCACTGAACCAACCTTAGCCACTGGGGGAAGAAACCAAAAACAACGGGAACTACGAACCTGCAGCCTGCAAAAAGGAGACCCCAAACACAGTAAAATAAGCAAAATAAGAAGACAGAAAAACACACAGCAGATGAAGGAGCAAGGTAAAAACCCACCAGACCAAACAAATGGAGAGGAAATAGGCAGTCTACCTGGAAAAATTCAGAATAGTGATAGCAAAGATGATCCAAAATCTTGGAAATAGACTGCAGAAAATACAAGAAACATTTAACAAGGACCTAGAAGAACTAAAGACCAAACAAACAATGATGAACAACACAATAAATGAAATTAGAACTTCTCTAGAAGGAATCAATAGCAGAATAACTGAGGCAGAAGAAGGCATAAGTGACCTGGAAGATAAAATAGTGGAAATGACTACTGCAGAGCAGAATAAAGAATGAAAAGAATTGAGGACAGTCTCAGAGACCTCTGGGACAACATTAAATGCACCAACATTCAAATTATAGGGGTCCCAGAAGAAGAAGAGAAAAAGAAAGGGACTGAGGAAATATTTGAAGAGATTATAGTTGAAAACTCCCCTAATAAGGGAAAAGGAAATAGTTACTCAAGTCCGGGAAGCAAAGAGAGTCCCATACAGGATAAATCCAAGGAGACACATGCCAAAACACATATTAATCAAAGTATCAAAAATTAAATTCAAAGAAAAATATTAAAAGCAGCAAGGGAAAAATAACATACAAGAGAATCCCCATAAGGCTAACAGGTGATCTTTCAGCAGAAACTCTGCAAGCCAGAAGGGAGTGGTAGGACATATTTAAAGTGATGAAGGAGGAAAACCTACAACGTAGATGACTCTACTGAGCAAGGACCTCATTCAGATTTGATAGAGAAATTAAAACCTTTACAGACAAGCAAAAGCTAAGAGAATTCAGCACCACCAAACCAGCTTTAAAACAAATGCTAAAGGAAGTTCTCCGGGAAGGAAACACAAGAGAAGGAAAACACCTAAAATAACAAACCCAAAACAATTAAGAAAATGGTAATAGGAACATACATATGAATAATTACCTTAAATGTAAATGGATTAAATGCTCCAACCAAAAGACATAGACTGGCTGAATGGATACAAAAACAAGACCCATATATATGCTGTCTACAAGAGCCCCACTTCAGACCTAGGGACACATACAGACTGAAACTGAGGGGGTGGAAAAAGATATGCCATGCAAATGCAAATCAAAAGAAAGCTGTAGTAGCAATTCTCACATGAGACACAATAGACTTTAAAACAAAGACTATTACAAGAGACAAAGAAGGACACTACATAATGATCAAGGGATCGATCCAAGAAGATATAACAATTGTAAATATTTATGCACCCAAGATAGGAACACCTCAATACATAAGGCAAATGCTAACAGCCATAAAAGGGGAAATCGACAGTAACACAATCATAGTAGGGGACTTTAATACCCCACTTTCACCAATGGACAGATCATCCAAAATGAAAATAATTAAGGAAACACAAGTTTTAAATGATACATTAAACAAGATGGACTTAATTGATATTTATAGGACATTCCATCCAAAAACAACAGAATACATATTCTTCTTAAGTGCCTATGGAACATTCTCCAGGATAGATCATATCTTGGGTCATATATCAGGACTTGGTACATTTAAGAGTATTGAAATCCCAAACACACAGCTGGCTAAACTAGCGAGAAGTTCAAAAATATGTAAAATATATATTTCTTCACTGTTTGCCAAGAAGAAATCCAGATAAGCAGAAGTGTCCAAGATAACCAGCCAGTCAGACAACCCCACTTATATTTTTATTTATTTTGGGCCAGATACACATGCGTGAGCACACGCACAATGTCTCTTAAAACTCAAGTAAGGTGATATGTTCTTGGATTTAACAAAACCTACAATTGCCTGCTGGGTTTGTATGTGAGAAATTGCGCCTCGTTAGCTCACCTCAGAGACTCCTTCATGAATTATGAGGACGTGTTTCTTGTGGTATTAGAGCAATAACGCCATTGCTTCCAGACGAATTATACAGTGTGGACTGGTGTCAATTTCCTGTTCCATGACATTCTTTAATACAGACATTCAGTCATAAAGAATGAGTATCTTGACCATAATAGTAGGCCTGAGTATATTTTTATTGCCTAACTGGATGACTCAATGAATCCTATACATTTTGCATATAGATTATTGAAGGAAATACTGTCTATTATTTAGATACTTATATAAGATATTTAGAGGCATTGATTCATAAATATGGCTCAAGAACTGACATTGATGTGAACTCCCCAAGAACTTTAAGAAACATTTGACAATTACCACAAAAAACATCTTCTCTTCCGTTTCTATTTTAATAATTAAAAATGTTTCCAAGTAGTTTATAAAGTCCAATAGTTTCTTAGGAACTGACACAAAACAAAGCAATGAAGCTGAAACATGTTTTATCCAGTCATCATTTTGGGGTTATCTATCCTTGAATCATTCCAAACTGATAGAGAACAATGAATTACTTAGATCAGGCCCCAGAGTCAAAATTTAGCAGAAGACTGAAATAGGAGTTTATGAATTTGACTAGTATCGACAATCAAGTTGGATGAGTCTAGAGCTGAATGTGGCTTTTGCTCTGAGTTTATGAAAGCAGGCTAGGTCAATACAAGTTCCAAACTGGTAAATTCATTGAATAATAAACAAGGCAAACAGGATGTTGTATTGAACTACTAAAATCCGTCAAAATATGAGTTCCGTGGAGACACGCGCCACAGAGTACCAGCAAAGGCACCGTGGCTGAAGTAGTCAAATCAGAGGTAAGGTCCTGGTTCTGCCACCTACTGGATGCATGACCTCAGGGGAGCAGCTGAACCACTCTCCCCCTCATTATTCTCATGGGAAAAACTGGGACTATTTCACAAATACATCCCAGGGTTGTTATCACACTTTGATCATGCTCTGCTTTACCATTTGACAATGTGAAGGAAACAGTAAGGAGTACTGTATTTGAAATATTTCAGAAACTGGATTTGTAACCCTTGTTCAAGGCATGAGGATTATCATTGCAAAAAAAATGTACAACATACAATTATTATTTGAGAAAGGTCAGTGGACTGCTATAGGAAATGAGCCTTTAATATATGTGTGAATATTTTTTATTTTTAAAAAATCTGTATTAATTATCTACCACACAGAAGTAGTAAAACAATTTTGATTCTGGGCCCATATGATTTAATATGTGAGGCATCCAGCATACTGTCAATTGATCCCATTAACATCTAAGGAAAGGCAGACATTAGCCAAAGTTTCCTTTCAGCCACCTGATGCAAAAATTATAAACCCTCAAGAAAACTGCTGAAATGTTTATTTATAATTTATAGCACACCATTTTCCAAACTGATTTGTTCATCTCCTTTCCAAGCTTTCTGTTCTTTTTTCCCAATAACCAAAAATCAATTCCTACGTGCTACAGTTGGAAGTAATTATAAATTAGTCCAGGGAACTGTATGAAAATTCATATAATCACTTCTGACATATTCATTGCTCTCATTCAGTATAAATATTTGGGATTGCTATGCAAAATGCTTTGAATGCTTTTAGTTTTGATGACTTTTCACATCCCAATTAATCAAATACCATAATATGAAACAATACAATAATTATGTACTTAGGTAGCATATAAGTTGTGGACCTTATGTGTGGATGTATCTAACTTAAGGCCTCTGGTTTCTAATAAGGACACCAGATGCTGTAAGTCTCTTGGCCATCTGGCTTTATAAGGAAATCTTCCTTTTCTCCACCTCTTCCCTCAGAATGCAACTCATACAACTAAAACCATTCTCATTATATATTAAACTACAAAGACTGACACATCATAGCTTTGATAACTTATACAAGATACCACCATGGCAAGGTTATAAAGTAAAAATGTTAATAATTTATATATACTTAGGTATAGTGTACAGAATGTACCCAGATTCCTTCTTTTATTTTAATTCACAGTGAAAACTTGTCCATACTCAAATATTCCATTACAATGGTAGTAGAGAAGCAAAGAGCCTGAAAGATCTATTTCAATCCCTTCATTTTAACTAGTCAATAAACTATGGCCTGGAGCTACAACTGGCCTTCTATTTTTCAGTGCACCCTCCATTGCTCCTTGCCACAAATTATTTACAGAGAAAATGCTTAAAGAATTGGCACAGTTAGAGTTTTTCAATGAAACACTGAACTTTCAAATATAAGAAAAAAGGAACATTTACTAAAACAAGAAGTTCCCTTTTTTTTTCTTACAAGTCACTGTTTGAGGGTCTCCTTCTCATGGTCTACCATATCCTACCAGCACTGTTAGTTCAGAGCAGCAAGTAGAAAGACCTGGAAACAAATTAGTTCTTCCAATGAAATGCAAAGGACAGTGAGACATAGATCTACACCATGAAAGTATTTTACAAGTGTGATATCCAAAAGTCAAAGCCATGCTTTTCTGAAAAGATTATGCAAGCACTTCCCCTACATCTTTCTGTCCCAAGACAGTAAACCTCAGCTGCAGTCAAACAAACTCCACACTAGTGTTCAATATCACCATTCCTAGAGTGAGAGCAAAGCTGTGGCTGACTGTGGCTCAGTGTAAATAAGCAAAAGAGGAAATCGACAAAGAATATTCTACAGATAAGAAATTTAGAAGTTGGGGAAAACTCCACTGAGGGACTATCAGGTCTAAAACTAATTATTAAATCCTAAATTGTTGGCAGCACTTTTAAGTTCTGTTAATTTCACTAAATTTTATCTGCATTTGGCATCATCACTGCCACTACCTAGTTGACAGTTATAGCTGCTGTAGGTGATGTTAGCCCATTGCCACCCTAATAGCTGTTCAGCTGCCTGAGTATGCTGTCATCTTATTGAAAACAAATCGCTCATTACAAATCAAGGAATAAAACATAGATTTTGCTGTATTCAGCTTCCAGTAGTAAGAGACTAACGGTTCCCAGAGTGGCAATAACAGAACAGCCAACCTGGAGGCCACTGCATTACTTCTGCACAGAAATATTACCATCCATCAGAAATAGGAGAATGATGATCCACCACGCCTGATACACACCCATAATGGCTGAAGAAAATGTATGCCAGTTTTTAATCAGAACTAGAATTGCTGACCCTACTTGGGAGTTTGGGGTTCATTGATACCAAGTCACTAACTTAGCATGGATAAATGCAAGGTATTATACAGTTTTTCTGTTTGAGGTTGTGGGGTTTTTTTTGGGGGGGGTTGTGTTGTTTGGGGGTTTTTTGCCCTTGGGAATGTTTTGATCTAGATAGATAGATAGATAGATGTAATAGAAATTAAGTTTCCAGTGAGACAAACAAGAACAGTTTTGAAAGGTTAGGTTCATCAAGAAAAATCTCCTAGAGGAGCTACTATTGAGAACTATCGATTTCCATAAGCCTAAGACAAACAGGAAAGAGCTCAAGACAGGAAAAGTAGCATAAGCTGAGGCAGTGAAGATAAGTGGATGGTGAGATACAGTAAACAGGCCTGTTTAGCAGGAATGGATAATTCCTGGAGGGAAGTAGTGGGAGCCAGGTGGGAGCAGGGGCTTCATGCTGGATTTTGGAAGGCTGGGACTACCAGGCTTGGTTTGGAATAAGGAATTGTCCTAATATATTTTAAGTCTAGGGGCTTTGTATGCCTAGGGTTTGTTTAGGTCAATTTGGTAGTTGCCAAAGAATGGATCAGAACTGAAGACAAACAAAACACCTATAAATGCAGACATTATATTTGATTTATACAGAAGTTCTTAATAAGTTTGAAAATGTGATTTGCCTCAATGATGATGATACTTAGAATTATAAACATATGTATTTGTGTATATATACACATGTATACTTGTTATATATAAATATATTTATACATGTATTTCAGTTAATTCACCAAGATTATATAAAATGTTTTCTTTCTTCAAATGCTTTAATGAAATATCACTTACTTTTCAGAAACCAACTGAAATTTAAACAGCAAAGGAGAAGCCTGTATGCACTGGGTAGGATTCTAAGTAAAACCATCCTAAATTATTTTTAAGGCCTACCTAATTACAAGACAATCAGAGAGTGGAAAACTAGTCATTTAAACAATGTTTTGGAAACTATTTGGCAAAAAATGAAAATGTTTATGATATAATTTTAAATGAAAATGCAGCACAGAGCATGATACATATACACCTATGTTAAATATTGACATGAACAAGTAATCGCAAGAAATGTGCACATTTAGCATTATGGAATTATGGACGATCATTGTATTTAAATATATAGGTAAATTCTAGTTCTTTCTATAATTTCAAATGATAAATCAAGACAAATGTTGATAATTTCAGTCATGTTGGAAATGGACAAAAGCCCTAGAGTAGCTTAGAGTCTAGATACTAGCTTAACATACTTGACATGAATGTTGTCTGTCCTACATACCACTATTCCTCAACCTGTGCCCATAACAGACGTAAGTAATCAAACTTGGTCTTTCCTTATTTATACAGAATTCCCAGGAGCCACTATCAGTAATTGAGAATCTTCACACAAGATGAAATCTCTATGCCATCTACAGCCAATAAACAGCTTTCTGTAGCAGATACTCAATGGAGAAATAATTAAGGAATTATTTCCACAAAGTAATTGATAGATAAATGAATGAGTGCAACGGATAACCAAAATCCCATTTCTCTCTGAACCCACAGCTTCATTTCCTTTAGGCCAAGATGTGTCCCAAATAGATTTGTCAAATTCCTCTCTAGGCATAATTAAACTGAGCAAGAATTTTGGCAAGTACAAGTCTGTTTGCATTTTAAGCATCTTGGAGAAAATTGAAAGAATATATAGAAAACAAAGTAAGGGCCACTTGATAAATTCTCTATATTTGCTTTGTCTATACAGCTTCCAGTACTTCAGTGAACAATTCATTCAGATAAAATATGCATTTGCAGCCACCAGTGGCAGAATATTTAAGGAGCATTTGCAAATTGCTTCCAATGTGGAAACATCTGCTAACGTACTTTCCCTCAGCGTTAGGCTAGGGAAAACTTTTGTTGTTCTTTTGTTTTTTAACTTTAAAAACAGCTATGGTACCTTGAACATTTTCTTTTAAGTCTCTTGAGTTGGTTTCAGCCATCCCTGAGCTGAAAACTTCATCTAAAATGACAAGAGGAAAAAGTCTGTATCATGGCCAGGAGACACCTTTTTGAGAAGAACACCTGATCATTGCCACCTCCACCCCCACCCCACTGCTCCCAAAGTGTCCTCTCTGGCCATGTTATAGCAACAAATCTGGATGTTCTAACGGAAAGGTAAGGTCTATGTACAGCTGAGAGAGAAGACAACAAGCCTGGGCAATAAGCCTTCGTTAAATTAACTCTCTTTTTCATCATGGGGGAGAAACACCAATTTGACTGCAAGGACCAAATGCAGCCCACACTGGACAACAGCAACTGTTTAAAACATACCTGTGGATATGCTCTTTGAAAGGCCTGAGTCGACTGGCCACTCTGAGTGTTGGATCAATACCTACCCATCTTTCTTAACTCAGCATACTTGCTATCTCTTCTATGCTACCTTCCAAGAAGTCCAAACACAGAGTTAATTCTTCTTCTCCTGCAGACTCTCTATCTATTGGTGTGTGTCTCTGATAGTGCACTTATCTCAATTCATTAATCTCTAGTATGTAAATACCTTGAAGGTAGGGAATCAGCTTCAGTAACTCTTGTAACCCCAGCATCGTGCACAGTGCTTAGCACATAGTAGACACTCACATTTTTGCATACTGACTAAGCAATTATATCTGCGTCATATATAAAAGTTGGGGGGGGGCTCCTCTAATGAGATATAGAGGACCAGGATACATCATGTAGTGTTCATCAAAATGTTTATACTCAGATGAAATCACAACTATAAAAGAATATCAAGGGCAACCTTGAGTGGTACATATTGTTAAGAAAAAGTGTTCAAATAAGCATTTGGCTAGCTGAAGGTGTGGGGTAGAGAAGAAAGTGATGACCTCTGTGATAGGCCAAGATCATGTCAGAATTACATTAAATGAGCTGTGCCCTTTTCCACCACATGCTAGGTCCCTGCTTGCCTGATTCCTACAGGCACGTGTGTGTGTGTTTGTGTACAAGTGCCTATAAGATTCCGGACAAAGAGGGAACTTGCATATCAGCCTAAGGAATTTGAACTTCACTTCATAGGCAATGAAGAGGTTGTGAAAATTTTTGAGCTGGAGAATAAACTCAGACTATACTTTAGAACCACTGGTTCATTAACCAGGGATGATTTTGTCCCCCCACACTCCAAGGGTATTTGGTCATGTCTGGAGACACTTTTGGTTGTCAAAAATGGGGTGCCAGTGCTACTGCAATCTAGTAGGTAGAGGGCAACAGGCTGCTAAACATCCTGCAATGCACAGGACATAGGCCCCCTGCCATAAAGAATCATCTGGCCCAAATTTCATGAGTACCAAGGTTGAGAAGCTCTACTTTAGAGCCATGTTTCATAGAAAATATTTCATAGACATTGCTCCCTTGAGATGTAATTTGATTAAAATGGTTTTTATATTTACATTAAAGTGGAAAATGCTGTTTACAATAGACCCATCTGTCATTCTTTTATTCACTCAAACTATATTTATTGAGCATCTACTATTTGATGGGCATCATGAGAGTATTCTGGAAATATATCAGTGAAAAAGGCAAAGAAATATTTGCCCCCCATGGGATTAAATATTCTATTGAAGATTAATAACATAAGTTAAACATGCTAGAGACTCTGAAAAGTCTGATAACAAACATATTTTACTCAGTTTAGCCCAGCACTTCCCAATACCATTTGACAACTCCCTTCTCAAAAAAAAGCATACTCCCTATTAACATTCCACAGAATTATCATTATTTGAAACAGTTTGAGAAAGACAGCCTTAAGCCAATGGAACGAGCACCAGTAGACAGGATTATTTGACAGCCTGAAGTCTGAATTCAGAGCGGCCAGCTAGATTATTGTAATAGTCAAAATAATAACGGCAATAGAATGAAACAGAGCATTAGTGGTGGAAATGGAGAGTAGATAGAAAAGGTATTTCAGAGGTAGAAACAACAGAACGGGGTGGGCAGCAAGTTAGGGGGATGAATAAAAGATATCTCTGACACTTTTAGCCTGGAAAGAGGAGTTCTGATTTCAACATTTTGAGATCAAAAATACACAGGCAGTAAGCAAAAAAAAAACAAAAAACAGGCTTGGATATTAAAACTAGAGAATATATATAACATAAACCTTGGCTTTAAAATTGATTTTCAAGGGTAACTGTGTAGAAGGCTAGAGACAAGGAAAGCATGGGCAGAACTCTGAGGGGCATCAACACTGAGGGAGTGAGTCAATAAAAAGAAAAATCATTGAGGAGGTGAAGAAATGGAGACAAAGGAAGAGGTCTAAGGAATGCCATAGGAGTCAAAAGAGCCTGTCAGTGGATTCCCATCCCCAACTTCTACAGTGATGACATAATCAGAGTAAGGCCCCTGTCTCTGATATGGTCTCAAATGTATAAAGTAGGTCCTCCCTGGGGCCTGCTGTTGTGTGCTACTATTCTTATAGTGTACAATTCAGTCTTCCACAGTTCCTCACCATGGTGTTTGTCTTATTCTTTGGACCTCAGTATCCACTGAGCGGAATCTTTCTTAGGCCCAGAATGAATACATGGCCAGGGGGTCAGAACAGTTTTCCCAACTGGGCTACTCTTTTCTTTGACATTCCTGTTTCATTACCGTTTTCACTTTCTGCAATTTTGAAACTTCAGTTTTCCCCTACTCAATTCAGCTCTAAAGGGACTATCTCAGGCTTATCAATTTAATGTGTATTCTATCTTCACAGCCTAAGCCTAGGGGGAAAAAATTAAGCCCAACTGTTAGCTTTGACCTCTGTTGAAAAGGTTATAATTATCTAGGCCTTGTTGGAACTCCCAAAGCTATTACTTTGATTTTTTTTAATGTTTTTGGTAATTCTCTTAACTGGCTAGGTCCTAAGTCACACCCACTCTTCTTTTAAATGATGTTATTGTTGTTACTGTTTTTTAAAATATCAAAGCTAAATTCGTATTTGATCATCTATGAACTACAGTGATCTCATCTATAAAATGGAAATTGGGGATTGATGCTAGTACCTACTTTCAAGGTTTGCAGACAGGATCAAATGAAATGATGTATGACCTTTATGTTGAGGTAAATTCCATCTATGTCTACTTCCTGGAGGGTTTTTATCATAAATGGGTGTTGAATTTTGTTGAAAGCTTTTTCTGCATATATTGAGATGATCATATGGTTTTTCTCCTTCAATTTGTTAATATGGTGTATCACATTGATTGATTTGCGTATACTGAAGAATCCTTGCATTTTGGAGATAAACTCTACTTGATCATGGTGTATGATCCTTTTAATGGGATGTTGGATTCTGTTTGCTAGTATTTTGTTGAGGATTTTTGCATCTATGTTCATCAGTATATTGGCCTGTAGTTTTCTGTGTGATGTCTTTGTCTGGTTTTGGTATCAGGGGGATGGTGGCCTCATAAGATGAGTTTGGGAGTGTTCCTCCCTCTGCTATACTTCGGAACAGTTTGAGAAGGATAGGTGTTAGCTCTTCTCTAAATGTTTGATAGAATTCGCCTGTGAAGCCATCTGGTCCTGGGCTTTTGTCTGTTGGAAGATTCTTAAATCACAGACAAACCCACAGCCAATATCATTCTCAATGGTGAAAAACTGAAACAATTTCCTCTAAGATCAGGAACAAGACAAGGTTGCCCACTCTCACCACTATTAGTCAACATAGCTTGATATTTTAGCCACAGCAATCAGAGAAGAAAATCAAATAAAAGGAATCCAAATCAGAAAAGAAGAAGTAAAGCTGTCACTGTTTGCAGATGACATGATACAATACATAGAGAATCCTAAAGGTGCTACCAGAAAACTACTAGAGCTAATCAATGAATTTGGTAAAGTAGCAGGATACAAAATTAATGCACAGAAATCTCTTGTACTCCTATACATTAATGATGAAAAATCTGAAAGTGAAATTAAGGAAACCCTCCCATTTACCACTGCAACAAAAAGAATAACATACCCTATGAATAAACCTACCTAAGGAGCAAAAGACCTGTATGCAGAAAACTATAAAACAATGATCAAAGAAACTGAAGATGATACAAACAGATGGAGAGATATACCATGTTCTTGGATGGGAAGAATCAACATTGTGAAAATGACAATACTACCCAAAGCAATCTACAGATTCAATGCAATCCCTATCAAACAACCAATGGCATTTTTCACAGAACTAGAACAAAAAATTTCACAATTTGTATGGAAACACAAAAGACCCCGAAGAGCCAAAGCAATCTTGAGAATGAAAAACAGAGCTGGAGGAATCAGGCTCCCTGATTTCAGACTATACTACAAAGCTACAGTAATCAAGACAGTATGCTAGGGGCACAAAAACAGAAATATAGATCAATGGAATAGGAGAGAAAGCCCAGAGATAAGGTGATCATATGTGCGTGGGTTTATCTTTGACAAAGGAGGCAAGAGTATACAATGGAGAAGAGACAGCCTCTTCCATAAGTGGTGCTGTGACAACTGGACAGCTACATGTAAAAGAATGAAATTAGAACATTCCCTAACACCATACACAAAAATAAACTCAAAATGGATAAAAGACCTAAATGTAAGACTAGACACTATAAAACCCTTAGTGAAAAACATAGGCAGAATACTCTTGGACATAAATCACAGCAAGATCCTTTTTGACCCACCTCCTAGAGAAATGGAAATAAAAACAAAAATAAACAAATGGGACCTAATGAAACTTCAAAGCTTTTGCAAAGCAAAGAAAACCATAAACAAGATGAAAAGACAACCCTCAGATTGGGAGAAAATATTTGCAAATGAAGCAACTGACAAAGGATTAATCTCCAAAATTTACAAGCAGCTCATGCAGCTCAATATCAAAAAACAACCCAATCCAAAAATGGGCAGAGACCTAAATAGACACTTCTCCAAAGAAGATATACAGATTGCCACCAAACACATGAAAGGATGCTCAACATCACTAATCATTGGAGAAATGAAAATCAAAACTACAATGAGGTATCACCTCACACCAGTCAGAATGGCCATCATCAAAAATATCTACAAACAAATGCTGGAGAGGGTGTGGAGAAAAGGGAACCCTCTTGCACTGTTGGTGGGAATGTAAATTGATAGAGCCACTATGGAGAAGAGTATGGAGGTTCCTTAAACTAAAAATAGAACTACCATATGACCCAGCAATACCACTACTGGGCATATACCCTGAGAAAAACATAATTCAAAGAGTCATGTACCACAGTGTTCATTGCAGCTCTATTTACAATAGCCAGAACATGGAAGCAACCTACATGTCCACTGACAGATGAATGGATAAAGAAGCTGTGGCACATATATACAATGGAATATTACTCAGCCATAAAAAAGAATGAAACTGAGTTATTTGTAGTGAGGTGGATGGACCTAGAGACTGTCATACAGAGTGAAGTAAGTCAGAAAAAGAAAAACAAATACCATATGCTAACACATATATATGGAATCTAGAAAAACAAAATGGTCATGAAGAACCTAGGGGCAAGACAGGGATAAAGACGCAGACCTACTAGAGAATGGACTTGAGGACGCAGGGAGGGGGAAGTGTAATCTGGGACAAAGTGAGAGAGTGGCATGGACATATATACACTACCCAACGTAAAACAGATAGCTAGTGGGAAGCCGCTACATAGCACAGGGAGATCAGCTTGGTGCTTTGTGACCACCTAGAGGGGTGGAATAGGGAGGGTGGGAGGGAGGGATATGCAAGAGGGAAGAGACATGGGGACATATGTATATGTATAACTGATTCACTTTGTTATAAAGCAGAAACTGACACACCATTGTAAAGCAATTATACTCTAATAAAGATGTTAAAAATGTAAAAAAAATAATGTAAAAAAAAAGCTGTGGCACATATATACAATGGAATATTACTCAGCCATAAAAAGAAATGAAATTGAGTTATTTGTAGTGAGGTGGATGGACCTAGAGTCTGTCATACAGAGTGAAGTAAGTCAGAAAGAAAAACAAATACCGTCTGCTAACACATAGATAGGGAATCTAAAAAACAATGGTTCTCGGGCTTCCCTAGTGGTGCAGTTGTTGAGAGTCCGCCTGCCGATGCAGGGGACACAGGTTAGTGCCCTGGTCCGGGAAGATCCCACATGCCACGGAGCGGCTGGGCCTGTGAGCCATGGCCGCTGAGCCTGCGCGTCCGGAGCCTGTGCTCCGCAACGGGAGAGGCCACAACAGTGAGAGGCCTGCATACCGCAAAAAAAAAAAAAGAAAAGAAATGGTTCTGAAGAACCTAGTGGCAGGACAGGAATAAAGACGCAGACGTAGAGAATGGACTTGAGGACACGGGAAGGGTAAGCTGGGACGAAATGAGAGAGTGGCATGGACTTATATATGCTACCAAGTGTAAAACAGATAGCTAGTGGGAAGCAGCCCCATAGCACAGGGAGATCAGCTCGGTGCTTTGTGAGCACCTAGAGGGGTGGGATAGGGAAGGTGGGAGGGAGACGCCAGAGGGAGGAGATATGGGGATATATGTATATGTGTAACTGATTCTCTTTGTTATAAAGCAGAAACTGAACACACCATTGTAAAGCAATTATATTCCAATAACGATGTTAAAAAAAAAGAAATGCTATCTGAGAGTGCTTTACAAACAGAAAACTATTTTAAAGTATTACTTATGGATAACATCTTTATAATTATCACTATCATTCTCTATCTTGACTGTGATCAATTTCATATTGGTTATAGCCACATAATCTTCCAGTGGGAAAGAACATAAAGTTCACCCAACACTTAGTGTAGACCCGATATCCTGCAAACTCAATTCCTGGGTTCACTCCCACTCTAGCATTTTTGCCCCCAGTCTTCTCTATATTCAAAAAAAAAATCACTGTGTTGTAGATAGAGACTTAGTCCTCTATATCCAGAAACTGCCAGGTGTCTACTAACTAGTCCTGGCCTCCTTGGAAACTTAGAGGGGATGTATTCTTTCCTCTCAACCCATGAACTTGCAATCTTCTCAGATACATAAGGTAGGTAGCTTGCTCTTTACTCCTCTGTTGCACTGAGAAGCATGGGTTTGGGAGACCAGAGATCAGGACCAGAAATGAAAAAGAATCAGAATATTCCACAACTTACTAGTTGAGTGACCCTGAACAACTAACTCAGCCTCTCTGTACTTCAATTTCCTCATCTGTACCATGAGCATGATGACAATACCTACTTCACTGGGTTGCTGGGGATGCCTAAACCACTCTGTATCAGGTATGTAGCACAATTTCTGCACAATGTAGACATTTTATATTTTGAAATAGCATTGATTGTTTTTAAAAAATATTTGACTGCAGAATCTCCTCTCATTACCTGCTCAAACAAAATACTAAAATATAAGTTTTATATCTGCCACATTACCTTTTCCCGCCTTCCTACCACTTAGCAACTCCTCCCAGGGTGAGTATCATACACTAGACTTGACCTTACATATAGATATACATATACTTAACTCCTGTCTGGCCCAAAGCATTTCTCCCTACCTTGTAAGTAAGTTGGCCTCAATTCTTGGGTAGTGGAGTCTCTAGTGTGCAACTTTTCCAAATAGTTTGCTTCTCTCACATATTGTTTGATTTATCTATCTTCTCTGTACTATCAGCCATGTATTGGTGCCCAGCATGGAAAGGGCATATTTTACAAAATGACATATGCCAAAGGCAACTTCAGTATTGAAAGGGGACCTATGTATTTGCCCATTAGCTTTGTAAGTATTATCACATGAGACCAGTTAGCAACATTTTTATTTAGGAACTGTCACTGTAAGAACTAGAAGCACATTTTACACCTCCAGAAATATTAGCCCCTGGGAACTGCAGGAGGTGTTTCCAAGAGGAGAATTTCTGTGTGCTTTAAATGTTCCCTTAAAGCTGGAGAGAAATATTCCTTTTGGATTTACTTTTTAGACAAAGGGATATACAGCCAAAGACATTGAATGTACCTTCCAGAAAAGGTAAATGTTAAAAAAGTTAACAGGGGATAAAATACTAAAGCACATCATTGTAAGAAAGTCAAACATGCAATTCTCATGTGTTTATCCAAGGTAAGAAAAAAGGACTTAAGATTATAAAATATCATTTCTGTATTCTATGGGCATCCTCTGAATTATCAGTGGTAAGCTCAGTACTAAAATCAAGTTTATTTCTCTATTTAATGAATCAGTCACCTGTTATATATTGATGTTATTTTATAACTCAGGGATAATGGTTTTTAAGGTTTGCATATTTGAATGGTTAGATCAGTTATGATAGAGTAATATAATGCCTATTTTAAAGGATATGAAGGTAGATAATAGACTATATGGATATTTATTTATAAATTAGTGCCCAGTTATGGAAGCAAAACAATGCACAAATACTATATATACAGTCTAAAATATATTCATGTTACTAAAGATTGGAGGTTACAGGAAAAGTTTTGCATTTGACTCTCATAATTCTTTTTAAATAGATCACTCTTAGCTGCAGAATTTGTAAGTGAAAAACAATTTGTAACTTCTGCATAAAATTGAAAAATCACAGAGTTCAAAGGAAACTTCAAGGTCATCTCATCAAATATCCCCTTATCTACCTCAAGTCATTGACTATCAATTTTAATACCTTAAATGATATAGGTGATACATGCACATGAGCAGTGAGGCACACACTATATGAAAGAAAATAATTCAGAACCCGTAACAGGAGAAAGAAACTATGTTCTGCTGTCAGGAAGAGATAGATACAGACCCATTTGAGGAAAAATGCAGAAAAGAAATCCTTAAAACCATGGATGTTGAGTGGCTGTAGGAACTAACTTAACAGAAAAGATCAAAGAAATAATAGGTGCATTTGACTAAATAATGTCTAAGGAGTTGCTGTCTACAGGTATTTGAAAACCCTAGTAAGATGGAAATTACAGGGACGATTTGAAGAGTATGATTAAAAATAATGGGATTAAATTGAGAAAAGGAAAATGTACCTGAATAGAGAAGAAACCCCTGATTTTCAATGGATCAAATCTATTAGACTGGGAAGTAACCTTCAAAGGGAGGCAGCAAAATCTTTCAATGCTCAGCACATGGCAGCATCATACAGGTCAAAGCCCCCAAAACAGAAGCATTGCCCAGGTCCAAGGGTGGATAAAATGGCCTGGGATGTGTTTGATCTCCCTTTTCTGATTCTCTCTTTAGTAACTTCATTTGTCCAAAGTGCTGTCTTTTCATCTTGTCTTTTATTTCTCATCCTATCTGGCAAGGGCTGATGCCCCTCTGTTAATAAACAAGAGAAAACAGGAGTAGAGAAGTCATAAAAATCAAAAGGTAATTTAACTAAAGCTTTTTTTTTTTTTTTTTTTTTTTTTTTTTTTTTTTTTTTTTTGCGGTACGCGGGCCTCTCACTGTTGTGGCCTCTCCCGTTGCGGAACACAGGCTCCGGACGCGTAAACTCAGCGGCCATGGCTCACGGGCCCAGCCTCTCCGCGGCATGTGGGATCTTCCCGGACCGGGGCACGAACCCGTGTTCCCTGCATCGGCAGGCGGACTCTCAACCACTGCGCCACCAGGGAAGCCCTATTATTATTTTTTTTTACGCGGGCCTCTCACTGTTGTGGCCCCTTCCGGACGTGCAGCCTCAGCGGCCATGGCTCGCGGGCCCAGCCGCTCTGCGGCATGTGGGATCTTCCCAGACCGGGGCACGAACCCGTGTCCGCTGCATCGGCAGGCGGACTCTCAACCACTGCGCCACCAGGGAAGCCCTAACTAAAGCTTTTTGTCTTCCCTAAATCTGATTTTCCTTACTCTGCTATAGCAGGCATTTCCCCCTCCCCCACCATCTAAAAGAAGGATATATATTTGCCATAAACTACATTTGTGTAATTATTACATCATCATTATTAAAAGCACATGGAAATAATAATCCAGCAAGTACAGAAAGGTACAAAATTAAAAAGGTATGGTTCTTCCCACTCTCCCCTTTCCTCAGAGGCAACCATATTTATACCATTTTTGGTTTTAAATTGTCTGTGGTTGACTCCATAACTCTAAATAATTTGCTTATACCTATGTTTATAGACTTTAAACAGCAGTGACTGCTAACTATTTCCCATATCTATTCTCTTCTTCCACATTAAAAGCATTTTTAGCTGAGCACATATCTGCCCCAATAAAGCCTGTATTTCCCAGTTTTTCTTGCAGATAGGTGAGGTCATATGACTAGTTCTGTGAGGATGTGAGAAGAAAGGATGTGTTTCCATGTCATGCCCTTGAAGTAAAGGAATGTGTCTTCCCCTTTGGGTTTTCCTTAAAATCCATAGCTTGAAATGAATTTATGATGGTTGAGCTAAAGCATTTAGAGGGGTAACAAGATGAAGATAGCACAGCAATGTAATCAAAGGAGCCTAGATCCCAGACCCCATCAAACCAACATACCAGCCAGGACCAACTACTTAAACTATTACATGAGAGGGGAAAAAACATTTTGGTATTTCTTCACTCTGGCAGCCTAGCTTGTATTGTAAACAATTAAAAAAGTACTTATTTTGTATCCACCATAAAAGGTGAGAGATTTAACTCACTCCCACTACTATGGGACACTCTAATTTTTGTAAATTACATGTTTTGAGCTGTTCTCATTCCTGACATTATAATAATATATTTAATCATTGTTTCTTGATCCATCACCTGTAGATAGTATCTCTTGACTCCCCACTGTATATGTTACCATTTTATACTCCCCACTACTTCTCCTTCTACTGTTAAATTGTATTACATTATAATCTGTTTTCAATGATCACAGTTTTCTATGACCTTGTTTATAGATTTCTTGTTTTTCAATTTTTAAAAATCAAACTACCAACCAATATCTCTTATGAAAATAGATGCAAATATCTTCACACTATTAGCAAATTGAATCCAACAACGTGTTTAAAAACTATATATACCACAACAAGCTGGGATTTATCCAAGATATGCCAGGCTGGTTCCACATTCAAAAATCAATGTATTCCATCACATCAACAGGCTAAAAAGGAAAAAGTCACATGATCTTATCAATAAATGATGAAAAAGCATTTGACAAATTCCAACACCCATTCATTATAAAAAAAAAAACTCAGTAAAGTAGGAATAAAGGGTAAGTTCCTCAACTTGATAAAGGATGTCTACAAAAAACCTACAGCAAACATTGTTCTTAACGGTGAGAAACTTGAACTTTCGCACAAATATCTGGTAAAAGCAAGGATGTCCCCTCACCACTCCTTTTCAACCCTGTACTGATGCGAAGATTATTGACAAATCCTCCCAGTTCAAAGTCAAAGTGGTTCTCTTTTCACTGACTCCATATATTGTCTAAAATCATGGCACATTTTCAAGTTACTTCATTTTGTTTGTTTTGTCTGTGGGCCAAGACTCTCTTGTGTATAATTTCATTCTTCCAGAAATTGCTAAAGGCCTTTCTATGTCTTATTTAGAAAATAAATATGCCTTCTTCACCATGAAATATCGTTGGGTATCATAGTTATACCATTTGTTAAATGCAATAAAATGCTTTCAAGTCATGTCAGAGACTGCTAGTTGCCCACCCCAAAATCTGTTCTCTCCCTGGTCCTATTTGAATACAATCTCCCTTGCACCTCGGCTTGGCCAATGACATTTAAGTAGAAGTTGTAGGGTGGGGCTTCCAAGGATTGACTTTACTGGGAGGTACTTTTTTTCCCCCTTTCCCCTATTTCTCTGTTTCATCCTAGAATGCCAATGCAATGGCTAGAACTGCAACCACCATTTGGGAACTTTGAAATGGTACTGTTGATAAAATGCCAGCAACCAACTACCTCAACATTGTGCATAATATGAGAAAAATATTTATGTATTTTAATCACAGTCAGGACTGTCATCATCAGCCAAACACAATTTCCAACTATTATTCTAGGACTACTACACAGTCATCATCCTGGGAATTATTTCTATTGTACTCTTTAGTTTCATGTTTCTTAGATCCTATTTCTATTCTTTTCATTTTGATTGGTGCATAACCACAAAAACTTTTAAATCTTTTTTTGAGAAAATAATTCATGACTAAGCCTTTGCGTTTTAAAAACTAAATTGTTCACTCTTATTTAATTTGGCTACGTATTGACTTCTAAATCCAAAATCATCATCCCTCGAACTTTAAGGTATTGTCCACTGTCTTCCAGAATCTTACGTCACTACCTAGAAGTCTCATGCTAATCTTTATCATTTCTTTGTAGATAATCTACTGTGCTTTTTTGTCTCCTTTATAGATACCTTTAGGTCTTCACATAATCCTTGGTAAAACAATATCTTTATGAATATTTGTCTAGATATTTTTCATTTTATCACGCAATGGGCCCTTTCAATCTGTAGAGATTTAGCTTTCTACAACACTTGGAATTTCCTTTTATTTCTTTACTACTTGTTTTTCTCACCTTCTTTGTTCTTTGGGGAACTCCTAATTAGGTGGTTGCTTGTCCTTGTAGATTGGTCCTTAATGTCTTCTAACTTTCCTCTCATACATTCTACTTCATTTTTTTCCTGACTTCTGAAAGTGTTTTTCAAACATTTTGTTAAAACCCTTATATTGAATTACTTATTTTGGTAACATTTTTAATTTTTCCAAATTATTCCTTGTCTGTGATTGTTCTTTTAAATGAGAAGCCTGTTCTTATTTTACAGATGCACGTCTTATCAAACTCTCTGAAAGAACAAACTAGATTTTTTTAAAATTCTTTTCTCTTCCCTAAACAATATATGCTTCTTCTCAAATCAGATGTTGTTTGCTTATATTGGTCCCTCTCTTCTTGTTAGTTTTCCTATGATTTTTTAAGGCTCTTATTTTTCTAATTTTTTAAAAGAATAGTTGATTAGGTAGTTCATAATTCCCTCCACTGTTAGCAGTCCCTATTATGAATGAGTGGACCAAACTACCCATCTTTCTGCTAGCATATCTTTAATCAAAGCCCTTGACTTAGTAAAATTGTCATTATATGAAGATGATGTAATACTCTATTTATAAAACCCTAAATACTCCACAGAAAAACTATTAGAACTGAAATGAATTAAGCAGGTAGCAGGATACAAGATTAATATACAGAAATGTGTTCATTTCTTTACACTAACAATGAAATTTCAGAAAGAGAAAGTTAAAAAAAAATCCCATTTCAAATTGCATCAAATAATTACCTAGGAATAAACCTAACAAAGGAGGTGAAAGACTTATACATGGAGAACTATAAGACATTGATGAAGGACATCAAAGATGATTCAAGGAAATGGAAAGATATCCCATGCTCTCAGATTGGAAAGAATTATTGTCAAAATGGACAAACTATCCAAAGCAATCTACAGATTTCGTGTGATCCCTATCAAATTATCTATGACATTTTTCACAGAACTAGAATAATACTAAAATTTATATGGAACCATAAAAGACTCAGAATTGCCAAAGAAATCTTGAGGAAAAAGAACAAAGTTGGAGGTATAACCCTCCCAGACTTCGGACAATACTAGAAAGCCACAGTAATCAAAACATCATGGTACTTGCACAAAAACAGACATGTAGATCAATGGAACAGAACAGAGAGTCCAGAAATAAACCCACACACTTACAGTAAATTAATCTTTGACAAAGGAGGAAAGAATATACAATGGAGAAAAGACAGCCTTCAGCAAGTGGTGCTGGGAAAGCTGGACAGCCTCATGTAAATCAGTGAGGATTGAACATTCCCTCACACCATACACAAAAATAAACTCAAGATGGCTTAAAGACTTAAATATAAGACATAACACCATAAAACTCCCAGAAGAGAACACAGGCAAAACATTCTGCCATAAATCGTACCAATGTTTTCTTAGGTCAGTCTCCCAAAGCAAAAGAAATAAAAGCAAAAATAAACAAATGGAACCTAATCAAACATAAGCTTTTACACAGCAAAGGATACCATAAACAAAATAATCTATGGACTGGGAGAAAATATTTTCAAATGATGTGACCAACGAGTGCTTAATTTCCAAAATACACAAACAGCTCATACCATTCAATATCAAAAAATCCCAAACAATTCAATCCAAAAATGGGCAGAAGACCTAAATAGACATTTCTCCAAAGAAGATATACAGATGGTCAACAGGCACATGAAAAGATGCTCAGCATCGCTAATTATTAGAAAAATGCAAATCAAAATTACAATGAGGTACCACGTCACACCAGTCAGAATGGCTGTCATCAAAAAGTCTACAAATAATAAATGCTGGAGAGGGTGTGGAGAAAAGGGAACCCTCTTGCACTGTCAGTGGGACTGTAAATTGGTGCAGTAACTATGGAAAACAGTATAGCGGTTCCTTAAGCTAAAAATAGAGTTGCCATATGCTCCAACAATCCCACTCCTGGGCATATATCCAGAGAAAACTCTAATTTGAAAAGATACATGCACCCCAGTGTTCACAGCAGCACCATTTACAATAGCCAGGACATAGAAGCAACCTAAATGTCTATCGACAAATGAATGGATAAAAGAGACGTGGTACATATATACAATGGAATATACTCAGTCATAAAAAAGAATGAAATAATGCCATTTGCAGCAACATGGATGGACCTAGAGATGATCATACTAAGTGAAGTCAGAGAAAGACAAATATCATATGGTATCACTTATATGGGGAATGTAGAAAATAATACCAATAAACTTATTTACAAAACAGAAAGCTATTCACAGACATAAAAAAAAACAAACATGGTTACCAAAAGAGAACAGTGGGGGAAGGATAAATTAGGAGTATGGGATTAACAGATTCACACTACCATATATAAATAGGTAAACAACAAGGATTTACTGCATAGCACAGGGAACTATATTCAGTATCTTGTAATAACCTATAATGGAAAAGAATCTGAAAAAGAAATTTATATATACACACATTATAAACAATCACTTTGCTGTACATGTGAAACTAGCACAATATTGTAAATCAACTATACTCTATACTTCAATTTTTAAAAAGGCAAACACAATCCACAAACAAACCAAGAAAAATAACTTATATTCCTCTTCTCACTTTCACTCTCCATATCTGCTGACTCTGGAAAACTGCACTGGGAAGAAGAGCTCTCTCCTCTACTTGAACCTTCATGCGTGGGTGCTCTGAGCTTTGTTTTACTCTGATCAGGATCATCTATTAATATGATTTCCTGACCTTTCCATTCTCCCAAAATTCAACACAATCTTTAGCCACTGATTCCTGATCTCTATCAGAATATCCACTATACTTTTACTAATTTTTCCCATTCTTTTGCTTTTTTAATGTCATTTCAATGGGTTGGGGGAGGGAGAGAAGAGGTGAACGTGTCTTCCATCTCAAATCAGAAATCATAGATCTCTGTTTTAAGAACTTTTCTTAGTATAACCATACTTTTATATCCAGTTATATAATCTAGTGTCTTCAAATATACCAGAAAACATATTTGAAGGATGAACTTATTAATTCAATGAAAGAAAACCAGTTGTTATTTGAAGCTCTTTTACTCTATTAGATATAGTTTATTAAAAGATATTTATATAAATCTTTGTATCATACATATTTTAACTCTTTGTACCATTTAAATATTTCATTCTCACATCTTTCTAAATAGCTTTCCAAGAGCAGACAACAAATTCTCTATACAGCAGCCTACACAAAATTTCCAAAATAGCAGTACAAGCTCAAAATCAGACCAACACTAAAATTGACAGAGGCATTTTTCCTAACATTTACCTCATTAACTCTAAAATTCATTGAGGAATAAATCAATCTGGAAACCTCAGTGAATAGCTATTAAAGCTGCTTCTCTAGACACAGTAATTGGTGAGGTTAGACCTCTGAACTGAAATATCAACAGAAAAAAAGAATTTTTAAAATGTAACTTCACCATGTATTTGGTGAAGGAGGGAACAGGCAATTTGTTTTCTCTGTTTCTTAGACTCCAGTAAGTCAAAGGAGTAAAACTAGCCCATTCTTCCACACTTGAAAAATTCCTTCAAATGACAGGTGATCGTGGGGACTTCCCTGGTGGTCCAGTGGTAAAGAATCCACCTTCCAATACAGTGGACGCGGGTTCGATCCCTTTTCGGGGAACTAAGATCCCACATGCCGCAGGGCAACTAAGCCTGCGTGCCACAACTACTGAGCCCACGTGCCTCACAGGCCACGTGCTCTGGAACCTGCGCATCTCAACTAGAGACGATCCTGCGTGCCTTAACAATGATCTGATGCAGCCAAAAATAATAAATAAATCTAAAAAAAATGACAGGTGATTTTTAAAAGCCCCTGGTTGAATTCAGTCAAATGCCCATGTGTGTCTTTATGATGCCATATATCCCACATTTACCTTGAGTGAT
This sequence comes from Phocoena phocoena, assembly GCF_963924675.1. Lineage (NCBI taxonomy): Eukaryota > Metazoa > Chordata > Mammalia > Artiodactyla > Phocoenidae > Phocoena > Phocoena phocoena. Next base: position 120,231,251 of record NC_089240.1, read on the forward strand.
GATTATAATACCTTATATAGGTTAAGCTTAGCTCCTAGCCTAAAAGCCAATTATCTGGAGAATGATGCTTTAACAATGTGCATATTAAGAAGGAAGCAAGACACATAAATCGTCAAAAATTACTGAAATATAACTTCAATGCTTTCAGTAGAGGAAGGAAGATGGATTTTTGAAAATGTCATAGTTCAGGTGAACATAGTTAAATTCTAAGAATAGTGACAGTGACACTGAACCACTTGAAAGTACGGAGAAAGAGCTGAAATATGAACATCTCAAGGAGTCATTTTAAGAACATCTTGGGTGTGCTGCAAGCATTCTATTCTTATCTAATAAATGGGGAGGGAATCTAAAGATTAGCCACATTAACCTTTGCTGCAAGCAACCTTAATTGCTTTGATTTGTATCTCATTGTGATGTTTCCCGGCTCTGGGTGATGGTTTTAAAGTTTTAACATATCAGCATACCTACAAGAAGAGGATATTGTTTTTAGCCATCTTATTTCTCATAACTGTGTAGCAATTACCAGAAAGTGAATCAATTCATCACACTCTTACACTGAATTAACAGACACTATAGAAAGACTACAGATCCATTTCCATTATTGAAAGAAAAATCTACTTTTATCTGATACAGTCCAATAATTTTCTCTTTGGGGGTCTACTAAGTAGTACCTAGTGAGACAGAAATTATCTTTGATGTTAATGGCCAAAGCATTTCTAATAGGCACTCAAGATAGGAAATGCATCAACATATATGGTATGTAGAAAATTTCCTGCTAAAGATTATTATAGCTCCATTAATCACCCACTATGTAAATAAGGTTGATGAGAAAAAGCAAAAGGGGACTTATTTAGCCTAGACAAACACAGCTCTGTGAAAGAAGGCAATAAGCATTAAATATCACTTCTGAGGAAAGAATTTCATTTATAGAATCACATTCTTCTTTTATTGTAGGTGAAATAAAATGCAATGTTTTGAAACATAAAAAATTTAGGTGAGATGTAATTCAATCCCTTTGGTATTTAGTAAGGCTATACAGGATAGAGAAGATAACCCTATAGTCAAGGTGCTTTGCAGTTTAAGTGTGTAGAATAGAACAAAGCACCATTGACACAGTTAAAAACAAAAGAAGAGTGTGCGTGTGTGTGTGTGTGTGTGTGTGTGTGTGTGTGTGTGTTTACTAAGGAGTTGTCAGAAGATTACCCAGTTAGCTGGGCATAGGGGATGAACAGAATTTATATTAGTGAAGAGGAAGAACATGAACAGTCCAGGAAGAATGAACAGAATGATGAGATAAAGACATAAGATTGATACCAACCTAAATGGGGATATTCCTTGGGATGTAATGGAAGACATGAGATTGTCTTAAAACTCCTTATAATTTCTAAGGATATTTATCATGTATGAAAATATATTCATATATGTAATCCCATGTTATCTTATTATTAGAATTATTATGCCCACTTGGTAAATGAGGAAAAGACATTTCAAAGAAGAGAAATTAGCTGAGGCTTCAGTTAGCATGGGCAGAACTAAGACTCAAACTTTTTCTTCTCTAATATGAGATGACCCTATTATGGAAGCTTTGAAAGCTAGGGGGAGGAATTTGATCTTACAACCATGGCTGTCTTGTCACAAATATAAGATGGTTAGGTAGGAAAATGAAGATTTTACTGATATCAGTAATTGTATCTCATCTCCTTCCTTGAAAATATTTAACCATTAGCCAACTTTCTTAATTGACCTAACTTTTGGAAGATTACTGGAAAACTAAACCTTTTGGGAATCGAACTTATCTTTTCTCTAAAATCTTACTCTTCCTATTTATTCAATCCAATCAAATCCATAATACCACTATCTTGTTGGCCTTTCAGATACCCAGACTCACCCTTATATCTTAACCCAATTTATCTGTTTCAATGTGGGTCTCATTGTCTATCACATCATAGTTCACACATATCTACCTTCATATCTGTAGCTATTACAATAGTCCAGGCTGTCACAAATGTGTCCTTGGAATATTCTACTGGTTCCTACTTCTTTCTTACTTTCAGTCTATCTTTCCTCCAGCTGTTATAGTGGGAAGGAAATCTTCCTTGCAGAATAATTATATCCTCTAGTTACCACTTTGTTATACTAAATAATAGTTATGATAATAGAATCCTATAATGCAAAGCTACCCTTACATTTCCAATGGGGAAATCATTTATTATGGTCGTTAATAGCATGGTTTTGTAGTCAGAAATACCTGTGATAAAGTATTGGTACTGTCATTTTCTATCTCTATAATCTTGGTAAAGTTATTTAACCTTTCTGAAATGCATCTTCGCCATTAATGAAATTTAAGTATTAACATTCTACATGCCAGACTGCTGGGCGGATTACCTGAGATAATGAAGGTAGAGCACCTACCCTGATACTATTGTACTCAACTTTCAAAGGACACAGAATCTAATATGATCCTCACAAAACTATGAAATAGGCTTCTTATTATCATCATATCAGCTTGATAAATGAAGAACTAGAAAGGCAGAGATGCTTAGTGTCTTACCAAAAGTCACTTTGAAAGCCTTCAATAACACGGTTGGATTAAAAAGTAGCCTTGTGAGAAAAGCCTAAAGATTTCTGAATAGGGAATTGGGTAAATTGTAAAGATCTGCATAGAAAGACGGGTTTATCGTTGTTTTGAGGATAGCAATTCTCACCAAGCACTTAGTATATGCCAGGCATTTGTCTATATATATCATTCAGTCTTCTCAATGACTCTAGGTTTGGGACTATTAGTTTACCCATTTAATGGATGAGAAACTGAGGTTCAGAAACACCAAATAATTTTGGCCAATGGCACACGATTATCGTTTGGTGGAGGGGAGACTTGAACCCAGGTCTATCTCAGCTATTAGGAGGAAGTGTTTGTACATTCTGTGTAAAACACAAATCTCACACACAGAATTGTTTCTTCAATATTGCCTGTAACTGCTGAGACAAATAATCCAAAGTAAAAACATACTAATAAGTGGTGGCTATAAACATTTATGAAGAAACCCTTAGAAGAAGTTTTTATCCAAAGTGCCATCATAAAGAAGGGAAAAGATCCACAAGTCAAGAATACTTTATCCTTCAATCGTTCCTGAGCACATGGACTAAAGACAAACTAATAAGTCAGATCCTGGTCACATACCATCCTTACATGCTTAGACAAATCCAAATAATTATTTGTTCAAATGATGTTGTTTCATCCAAAGGGGAAAACACCAAGTAAGGAGTCATTTGTCATTCTCCAGAATTCCCCTAACATGCGGATAAAGAGCTCCCCAAATATAGAGTCCCCCCCGCCCCCATGCTACTGCTTCAAGCTTAGAGAGCCACACAAAGAGGTGCAACCCTTAACTGTCCTTAAATGCCCTTACTTATGGGGAAAAGGAAATTAAGATGGTACCCCATTTAACTGTCCCTCCACACTTGGAAAATAAACATGGGATAAGTAGTTTATTCCTTAAATTTCTGAGCATGTATGATTTTCTAAGAGTTGTTTCTGTACCAACTGTTCCTATATTCTTGGCCAAAACATCCAAGAAGGTATTATTTGCCACCAAGAGTCCCTGATGACTTGGATAAATAACCCCATCTCAAGTGGTGCTTATCCCCACAATGTCACCATGAAGAATTACAAGCACGGAGCAGGGGGCAATTTGTCCCCAAACTGTACCCAAACACATGATGTGACTTGAAACCCTACATGAGGACTTATTTGTTCTCAGACTCGTTTGTGTAACTTGGTAAAGCAACCACAAATACAATCCAATTTGTCCTCATGTTAGCTAAGTCTTTGGAAAACCACTTGAAATCTGGAGTTGTGACCATAGTCTGTCACTAACACTACCAAGTAAGGCCACATTTCCCCCCAGAACATCCCTGTTCAAATGGAGGAACACTCTAAGTAAGGACATATGCATCTTATATCAGTAAACCCTCAGCCAATTCATCCCAAGCAAGGAGTTCTCTGCCCCCAATCAGTACCTACATACACGGAGAAACAGTTTAAAAATAAAGACATGTTTGTCCTCAAAACATCACCATACACATGGCCAGGGAACCCTGCATGAGAAATATCTCCTAAATTTGCTTTCATATACAGGGAAAGAGGCTAAGGAGTTGTTCTCTAGCTTGTCAATGAATGCTACGTCAGCAAAACTCCAATTTGGATTTATTCAATTTGTCCCTGAATACACAGGAAAATATTACTTCATAGGGCTGTTCTTGAGTGGAAGAGGTGTTCAAGCTATCCTTACATTCTTGAGCAATGAACCCTAAGTAAAAAGCTATTTGTCCCCAATCTTTGTATTCAATAAACTGCCAGAGAGTTCATTTTTCACGAAGCAGGACAATAAGGTCCAAAATAAAACACACGTATATATATACACATATATCCAAACTCACCTTGTATTGGTTGACAAACATCCACTCATTTGTTTTCCCTGTCGAATATAAATGTTTGTTTCCCCAAATAAATGTAAAGGTTTGGTTTATTCTTCAGGCTAAAAATACCACTTTTCTCCATGTTCAACCCTCTGACGTCAAATGTTTGCTCCTAATGCCAGGGCTAAAGGATCAAGATCCTCCCTCAAATTTTTAAAGACAAAAATCTGCCTTTAATAGATTACCGCTAGTAAAACCTCTTTGCTTGATTGATCTGATTTCTCCAAGTCTCTTGAGGAACAAGAGCCTACACTTCTGGCTCCCCCAAATTAATGTTACATATAATCTACTTACGTAATATGTGATGAAGAAGAAAGTCATCTCTTTAAACCTGGATCAGAAGTTGCCCAGATTAAAGTAACATCTGATATCAACTAACTTAAATTGCCTCCCTCCAAAAGTCCCACTCCAATGAGCAAAACAATATACCAAACTAAGTGAAATATGCATCATCTCTGGAAAATTTTGTCCAGGTGCAACTAGCTTACAGGAAGGGCTACATTCAAAGCAAACACCCGCCTGGGGAATAAATGGAAGAAAACCCTAGCAAAAGCCCACTAACACCTCCAAATTCTGACTAGCAGGCACTGGAGCCAAATATAAGGTGTGGGACAATTGTCGCAGGATAAATCTTAAACCTATATCAGAATGTGTGTATGGAACAGTGTTGATAAAACAGCCACAGAACCCACTTATATCTTGGAATCTTGTGTAAGGGGTGCCATAATTAAAACCAGGGATGCTTTCATAGTTGGCCCATAGCAGGACAGTGTTGCAAAGATATAAAGGAGTGAAAAAAGCTGAAAGCAAATTCAATAAAAAGGAAAATTCATCACCACCTCCCTTTTCCGCTCCAGAAGGGAGAAGAGGGTGTAATATAATGAGTCATGATTGTGGAATATACTAGTTTTATATTTCTGTGTAACAAATTACCACAAACTTAGAGATGTAAAAAACGAAAAGAAGAAAGAAATAATTTATCAACTCACAGTTTCCACGGGTAGTGAGTCCAGAACTTGTTAGCTGGGTTCTCTTCACGGGGGTTCATAAGTCTGAAATCAAGCGTTAGCCAGTTGTGCCTTCTTCCTGAGGCTTGACTGGGGAAAGATCAGCTCCCAGGCTCCTTCAGGTTGTTGGCAGAATTATTTCCAGTGTGGTTGTGAGACTGAGGTCCTGGGTTTGTTGCTGCCTGTAGGTCCTAGGACACGCTCAGGTCCTTGTTACGTGCCTCCTTCCACAAACTCCCTCACACTTCAAATCGCTCTCACCCGGAAGAGCCCAGAACCTTTTTAAAGTCTTGTGATTAGATCAGGAGCACCTGGGTAACCTCCCTATTTCAGTCAAACAATTTAGGACTTAAATTACGTCTGCAAAATCCCTTTACAGCAGCACCTGTCTGATTAAATAAGTGGGAGAAGGTGGGTTTACAACAGACATGAGAATCTTTGGGGGCCACCTCAGAATTCTTCCGACTACACTGAAGTAAGTGAAAACCATGATCACCTCCTGCTAATGAGTGGCTCAAACTAAGGCACCTCTCCTTTCATTAGTGATTGAGCACTCCTCATTTCACCTTAAATATGCATTCTCTGTGGAGGCAATATCGCCCCGAAAGGGGTGAAAATTACTTTGGGTACAGGGGAGAAATCTTAGTACAATGGTTTGGGAGCCTCCAAAGCTCTACCTGAAAAACTTTTGTTCGTCGTTATTTAATTTCTCTCATTAGGGAGAAATTTAATGAAAATTAATTTAAATCATTCATTGGACTTAATTAAGTTGACTAATTTTTAAGTTTAATTTATTTTTTCTCTTAGGGGACCAATAATAAAAGAAAGGTTGAGTAGCTCAGCTTTTAGGGATCCCACTGAGTCTACATCTTAGACAACTCTTCTATTCTGGTTTCTGGAACTGTCACAGTTGCCTCTGTAGCTTTTCTTCTTTTACAATAGGAGAAAATTTACTTGCTGCCACCAGTACAAAGTGCAGGTGTCATGATAACTTAAACTTACTTAAAATTGGTCAATTAGCTTTCTCATCAGGTGAAATGCTCAATTACATCCTCAGTAGAAGAGTCCAAGAACACACATCAGTATCACTAGAAGCCAAAGGAGTCTAGTCTATCTTTCAACAGTCCATAAAGCACAAAGAAATATCACCTTAACCTTTAAATAATAAATTTGTTTAGCCAGGGATACTAAAATTTAGATGCCCTCTACAAATGTGTCATGAGATTTAAAACTGGTCATATCTTTGACCCAGAAATTTAAATTCTAGAAATCTATTCTAAGGAAATTTTCAGATATGGACAAAGATTTTTGTAGAATTATCTCTATTTCAATATTGCTTACATTAAAAAATATATACACATCAAGAGTGAAAAGGTTCAATAAGTTATATGATATCCATAGGATGACATATTAATCTAACATTTAAAATGATATTTACAAAGATATATAAGGATGTGGGAAAATGCTTAAGATATAATGCTAAGGAAAAATTGAGGACTAAAACTGTAAGTACTGTTTTATCATAATGTTTTACATGCATATACATGGAAATATAAACAAAATGTCAACAGCAATGGGTTTATGGGTAATTTTTATTTTATTTCTTTTGTATTTTCCAAATTTCCTATAATGCCAATTTCTTACTTATAGTTAGAAAAAGAAAACTTAAAACAATGAGGAGCCCTAAGCTGAGAAACAATATAACTTCAGCATGCTCATTGAATACAGACTCATGTTATCCAGTTAAATACTTTCTGCTCTTTATTGCTGGCATCCACCAATCGCTATTTCTTCATGAAGAGTGTAGTTCCTAAATCACTGTCTTCCTCTGCACTCCAATGCTTATTAGCATGTCAAGGGCATTCAATATCCAAGATGGTGACCCATGCAACAACTTGGACTCAACTTCTTTTCCTCCTTACTTTACCTCCAACCTACTGAAGACACCCACTCCAATTATTACATTCTGGGTCTTGTTATCTCTGTTAACTGTACCACTTTTGAAACTGTCATTTTAAGCATCCCCCTTTCTAACCTCCTATATTTCCAGCACACTTATTCTAGTAACTCAATGCGACAACACTAACTTCTTTGAAACTTCCACATTATCAAGACACACACACTTTTGCTCAAATCCCATTGATGGATGAAACCAAAAATACATACAAATGGCTAAGAAGTACATGAAAAGGTGCTCAGCATTACTGATCATCAGTGAAATGCAAATCAAAACCACAATGAGGTATCACCTGTTAGAATGGCTATTATCTAACAGGTATCACCTGTTAGAATGGCTATTATCAAAAAGACAAGAAATAACAGGTGCTGCCTAGGATGTGGAGGAAAGGGAACTCTTGCACATTGTTAGTGGGAATGTAAATTGGTACAACCAGTACAACCAGTATGGAAAATAGTATGGAAAGTTGCCTCAAAATATTTAAAAATGAACTACCATATGATCCAGCAATTCCATTTCTGGGTCTATAGCTAAAGGAAATGAAGTCAGTATTTCTAAGAGATATCTGCAGTCCCACATTCATTGCTACAGCCAAGATATGGAATCAAGCTAAGTGTCTACTGACACTTTATACATAAAATTGACCTTATATACATGTATATAAGAATATAATTCAGCCTTAAAAATTAAGGAAATCTTGCCATTTGGGACAACGTGCATGAACCTGGAGGACATTAGGCTAAGTGTAATAAGCCAGACACAGAAAGACACTGAATGATTTCACTTGTATGTGGAATCAAGAAAAATAGTTGAACTCATAGAAGCAGAGAGTAGAATGGTGGTTGCCAGGGGCTGGAGGCTGGGAGAAGTGGGGGGATGTTGGCCAAAGTTTCAGTTATGCAAGATGAATAAGTCCTGGAAATCTGATGTACAGCACGGTAACTGTAGTTAATAATGCTAATGGTATACTTGAAATTTGCTAAGATAGTAGATCTTCAATGACCTTGCACCACCAACAAAAATAACTATGTGAGGTGATGGATATATTAATTGACTTGATTGTGGTAACCATTTTACAATGTATATGTATATCAAAACATGTACACTGTAACTATGTAAAATTGTTATTCTCAATTATACCTCAACGAAGCTAAACAAAGAAAATTCATTGAGGTCTTTGATAATGTTTAAGAGTGTAAAGTGTTCTTGAGATCAAAGAGTTTGATACCTACTGATTTAGACTAACATATGAGTATTTGACAAAAATAAATCAAATTTGGAGCTCTGTTAGCCAGGAGGAAGGGGAGGAATGGCTATTGAATAAGCAAGCAATAGTGTCTGCTTGTCCTAGGACTTTCCAGCAGCCCCCAGTAACCATTCTTCCCATGTCCAGTTTTTTTTAGCTTCCATCCCCACCCCTATTATCCACATATCAGCCAAAAATCCATCCTCAAAACATAGCTTTGATTATGTTACCAAGAATTGTTTAATGTCTATCCATTACATTTATAATCCAATTCAAACCCTTTTTGGCAGCCCACAAGGCCATGTGTCATCTGACCATTATTTCTGAAGCCATACTGTGTTCTGGTTTAGAGCACACTCTCTACATGGATTAGAGTCCCAGTGCAACACTTTACCAGCTGTGTAATTTTTGCAAGTTACTCAAACTCTTCATGTATTCCTTTCCTCATCGGTAAATGGGGCTAATAATAATAATACCAAATTCACAGGCTTGGTATGAGTATCAATGGAGATAAGCCATAGAAAGTTCTTAGAAGAATTCCTGGCCAAAACGTGCTCTTAGACAATGTTAGCTGCTATTTCCCAATCTCATTTTATGCCGCTCTCCCATTTACCTGTTAGTCCACCCAGACTTAAGCATTCCAAGTTCTTTCCTGTCTCAGAAACCCTTCACATCCTTCCCACTGTTGGACACATAGCTACCTTCTTCTTTGAGGGTGAGGCTTACATGTCAGTCCTTAGGGAGGCTTTCCCTGACTGTGATTTCTACATAAGATCTCTTCTCATCAGCACCCCACCTCTGACTGTTATTCTCAGCACCCCACCTCTGACTGCTATTCTATCTCACAACGACCTGTTTTTCCCTGGAACTCATCGCAATTTTAAATACTTATTGTTTAATCATTTTCTGTCTCCCCAATTGAACTGTAAGCTCCGTGATGGTAAGCAACATACCTGTGTTCAGCCTGTGTCCACAGTGCCTTGATCAGTGGCTGAAAGTACTCAATAAACACTTCCTGAATGAATATATTGATGAATAAATGGCCACATGATGCAGGTCACAGCCATGATTAGCTGGACTTGCCGGTTTCAAGGGTCAAATATATTAAGGGAAGTCAAATCTATGTCCAACCAACAAAAATTACATATACAATTCAAATGCCAGCTAATGCCCATGATAGGAAATAATGAAAATAAAAGCATGAACTATGACAGCTTCCTCTTTTCAAGTGAAATCATATGCCATTTATATATGAGTGCCTAAGAGTCCTGATCCCTTTTTTCCCCCTTGTTTGAAAGGAAGACTTACCCAATTCAAATGTCTTGAAACTCTGAAATCAAAAATCCTAAAATCTTAGACCTGGATGGAACCCTTAATATCTTTCAGTCCAATACCATCACTTTGCAGGAGAGACTGTATAAAGTCCTAAAGAGGTAAAGTGAATTGTCAAAAATAACACAACTAGAACTGGAACTCAATCCTCCTGAACACTTACACAGTTCCAGAAATTTTCTCATCACCATCCCAGGCTAAATGCAAAGTAAGTTTTCCTTGTGTCATGCTCACCAAAAACCATTATCAAAGGGACATATTTATTTGAACAAATATATTTTGGAATAGGTGCTGAAACAGAAACAAGTCATGGATTTCATCATTGATCAGGCCTGCTATGGAAGTTGAGCTTTTGCATACAGAGCTAAAATATCATAATTCCAGATACGCATTGAGGGAAAGCTAAGAATTAGCCTGGTGTATGCAATATGGGCATCAGATAGAAGTAAAGTTTCATGGAGTAAATGAGCTTTAACTTGTCAGTTCTTTTAAATGGCAAATAATCTGGAAAAAACTTAAATATAAGTCTTTTAGGAGTAAAATACAATATTAGCTTTGTATTAGAGTTTGTGCATCTAATACTCTGTTTATTTTGTGAATAAACAGTCTTCAGGAAAACTGAGTGAATCTTAGAAGAAGAAAAAAATGTTGTACCTTCTTTCTCAATAAGTCAGGACTTCATTACATAAAGGTCACACCAGCACTGATTATTGAAAACTAGAGATTAACATTCTGTGAACCTCTGAGCTAATCTGTTAGTGAAAGATGCTTCTCTGTATCTATATAAATTGACTTCATATATTTTAGTCTGCTGCTAGTTCTTGGTTCTATATTTGTCTAAATATTTTCATTACTTTAAGAGTACGTATAATACAGAAAGTATATGTGTAAAATGTATAAAAATACACTAAAAGTATATGTATAAAATGTATAAAAATACACTAAAAACACTGGACCTTAAATGTTCAAGAAAAACCATAGCACTATGGGTATTGTGAATGCTAATGCTTTCTGTTCTCGTCTATTTTATTACTCATTCTGTTTGATTTTATGCCATATTTTTGTCCTTTATGGAAAAGGCTATGATTGTTAAAGTGCAATTCCACACCTTGGGTAACCTCCTCCTTTTTTTTTTTTTTTTTGCGGTACGCAGGCCTCTCACTGTTGTGGCCTCTCCCGTTGCGGAGTACAGGCTCCGGACACGCAGGCTCATTGGCCATGGCTCACGGGCCCAGCCGCTCTGCGGCATGTGGGATCTTCCCGGACCAGGGCACGAACCCACGTCCCCTGCATCGGCAGGCGGACTCTCAACCACTGCGCCACCAGGGAAGGCCCCCCTCCTACTTTTTAAAGTCTCAGTTTTTTCATCTGAAAAATGGGATAACGATAGTATTGCTTACATTCAAAATGGCTATTATAAAGATTTGATAAGACAATATATATAACTTTGAGCACAAGGCATCTACAATGCCTGGCATGTAGGAAGTATCCAACAAAGGTTAACTGTTACCACGACTGGTCGTGGTGATAGAAGTAGTAGTAGTAGTAGTAGTAGTAGTAGTAGTAGTAGCAGCAGCAGCAGTAGTAGTAGTAGGCAATTGTCGGCTATGTAGTCACAGTGTACCTCTTCTTCTCTGCATGGGCTGAGCATAGTTCTGTGTATTCAGGTACAGAAAGGTGGGCAAAGAAATCCTGCTTGTGCCCTGTTCATTGATGGGGTATGTAGAAGGCAAAAGATAATCAGATTTTGACTGTCCCAAGACAGGTCGAAGGCAAATCTTCTCTTCTTTTTCTTTATAACAAATCAATAGAACCAAACTCATTAAAAACTATTAAGTGATAAAAGGATACTAGCTTCTCCTACTAATTCATTTTCACTTCATCTTTTATCTGGAAGGTTGAAGCTAAAATTATTTTCTGGGTCTAGTATCTGGGCAAAGTTATTGTTGAGTGAGCACGATATATGGCCCTCTGCCAGATTTCCAGGGTAGACATCAAATGAGGAGAAAAGAACCTCCCTTCTATGACCAATGAAAAATTCTTTTTAAAAGGATGTAGGTGAGAAATTCTCAAAGCTACTGCTGTGTCCCAAGTTTTTGATGCCGAGAGCCTTGAATTAATACAGTGAGACACAGGATGTAAACAGCTTTACTGAGCACAACCTATTGAGCTAAATGTCTACATAAGACTAAGTCAAACTCTCCCTAAGTCTTTTTTCAGGTAAGAAAGTATTAGGTGTGTGCAGAATCTGGTGTAGCATCCAGATGATGTCTTACCCTTGGGTGCAAGCCCTAGGTAGGAGGGAAGGGGGAGCAAGTTGGCTTGGAGACTGTGCTGAGGACACAAGAGGAAAAGTGTTGCAGTTGGACAGCCAGGGTGTGGAGGAGTGGCAGGGAAAGCAGGGGAAGCGGGGAAGATATGAAGACACTGAAGGGAAAATGGATGAAAGGCCTAAGAGAGTGATCTTTTCTCATTCCAGGATAGAAAAATATTGGAAGAAAATGTCACTTAATAGCACGTCCTACAAAAATACAACAATGCGTTTATCAAATCTGCTAGTACACCCACTCCAATAAGAGGCAAACTGAAGGGGAAAAAAAGGATGGTGCTGACCAGGAAATATGGATACTGCTGAAGGGGTTCTGCTTGGCCAGCAGTTTTGCCTTTCCAATATTCTTCATTCTGGAAAAGGTTAGTGGCAGTCTGGGCCCTGCTTTGAATTTGGAGGGATTTGAGTAAGATAGGGGTGCATGTTTCCCAGAAGTGTCCAAACACTTTTTTTTTAAAGGAAATCAGTCCAATCTGCATCTTGACGCCATATGAGACTTCAAAAACCTATTTGCTTTCCTGAATTACTTCATTGAAAATTAACTAAACCACTTTGTAGGAAGATAAACCTTATCCCAAGAGAGGTCTATATCAATTCCATTATAAATATTGCAAATATGTAGACTGACTAACAAAGAAATAAAAGAGAGCATTTCTTTGGTGTTATATTTCTTTCAGTGGCTTTCCATGTGATTCATTAAAGATATTTTTAACTTCTTTTTCCCTCAGTTGAAAAATTACATATATAAATCCTGACTTTGGAATTGCACAAACATGCACAGCTGCTGGTTTAAGCTTATAAAAATACCAAACAAAACAAAACACAACTTGGAATAGAGCCATGGTTAAACCTTTTGTAACTGAATTTGAGGGGGATGGAGGTAGAAATCTATTTCACACAGAAGAAATCATTTTATTCTAGTTATACAGAAAGGACTCCATGATGATATAAATGATTTTCTATGTCATACTGAGAGGGCACATTATTCTTAATCTCATACACTGAGAAGGAAGCCTGATACATTTTTGAGAGCACACTGCCTTGATGCAGATATTTACTACTCATTAGAAATGATAGCCATCTCATTGTTTAGTGATAATTTGGGAGGCCCTTTTTTGTGTTGTATCCTGGAACATCTCCAAATTTATTTCTATTAATTGGCTTTTTGTTAATTTCTGCAATAATCAGAACACAGCCAGTCCTCTCATAAAAGGCCTACTGGCTAGGTTGAACTTTGGAAGAAGAACAAAAATGTTTTGCCTAAGGTCCTGGGTGGAAAGAAGTGGGAACGTCAAGTTTCTGAATTATAACTTGGTAACAGGCTACAGCATTTTGTATTCACTCATCATGGCTGAGGCACCAATATCCAGTTTTCTTTTCAATTAGATTTGCTGAAGCAATCCAGTTTCTTGTGCCCATCTATCATGTTGCAAGGTCTATAGTCCAAATGCCCCAAGCATATCTGAATACAGAGGGCCAGAGTTTTCTTCTGTGTGGGGTGGGGGTGGACAGGAAGGTGTCAGGAAGACAAGACTGAAAGAAGAAAATCACCCAGTATGATCATGGACAAGTTCTCCTGTATTTATTCTAGACCTCTTCATAATAGGGCAGCCACCCTTTTTCAAAATTCTGGTGGGTATCGTCCAGTCTCATAAAGAAAGATACATAAGATGTGAAGGTTAAAGCATCTTACCTACTTCAAAATCCTTGCCAAAAAAAAAGGGATGGGGGTTAGGGGTAGGGGATCTCCCCCAAATAAATTTGGTTTTGAAATAACAAATACACATGGCAAAACTGAAGCTTGTTAATTATTAGGTTCAATTATGTAATCTCACCTAAGGACCTCGATGAATGACAGAAGGTTTGCATCACTGATCTCAAGGTACTAAATGCCAGTAGCTCCTCCCAGGCACTTTGACAACTATATGTCCCCACACACTTCTGAGTATTCACTAGTTGGGCAGTATAGCCTCAATTTGAGAAACACTGGGCCATGTGGTCCACTGTTTCCTTCCTAGAAGTTCCTTGATTGTGTCATTTCTCTTGCCTTGAATGGGTTCTGCATTCTCTCTCCTAGTCTTAGTTTCCACATAAGGTTCAACCTTATTTCCCTTTCCACCACTAAACTCCCAGAAGCTGGTTCACAGTGATCCATCCTCACTCCCATCATCCCTAAACTCTTCTTTTCACTACTGGTTTCGCACTTAGCTTGATGGTGTTTTTCTTGCATGTAAATATCCTACATTCTCTATGAAACTGAGAGTCAACGAGGGCAGGGGTCTTCCTTGACTCTCCAGCGAGTAGCACAATAGCATGTTTTAGTTTCCCTCATGTGTTGGGCTTTCTCATGACTCTCAGCCTTGGCTTATGCTGTTACTATGCTCTGGAATATCCTTACATATCGTTTTCTACCTTTGAAATCCCTCCTCATACTCAGGACAGAGCTCAGCTGTCACCTTCTTTGGGAAGCCCCTGACCCTAACCCCATGATAGGGACCCTTGTCTGCTTTCTCATGGCGTTCTGCGTGTACCTACATCTTAGCACCTGTCACTGTATAATACGTTTGCCTGGTTAAGTAACTTCGTCTCCCCCACTCTAGGGGGTACTCCTTGAGGTGGGGCTTTTATTTTCCAGTCTCTAGCACAGTATCTGTCACAGGTGCCACCGCTTTCAACTTTATAACCTCCATTATGTTGGCTTTGTATGGCAACAGCTCATTTGTTTTCAGCTTGGAAAATATGCTAGGGATCCTTTTCCCAATGTCAAAAGGATGATTCTCATGCTTACAAGTAAGATAAAGCTTCGTCACTCCCCTACAAAAGTTTTTTTTAGGACTGGAGGATTGTAAGGCATTGAATAAAATGAACATTTCATGATCATTTAACATGAGCCAAGTATTACCATATACACATTATAGTAACACACACTCAAACACATGCAGCCAACAACAAAAACAACAATAAAATGCAACATCTATCCTACTATCTCCCTATTAGACATAAACAGAAAGGGGGGAGGGGGAGAGAGACAGAGACAGAGACAGAGAGAGAGTTTTAAGGAAATGGCAAATTGGCTCACACAATTGTGGAGGAAGGCAAGTCTGCAATCTGCAAGGCAGATTAGCCAACTGGAGAACCAGGGAAGAGTTCATGTTGCAATTCAAATACAAAGACAGTCTGGAAACAGAATTCCTTTCTTTTCAGGTGGACCTTAGTCTTTTTCTCTCAAAGCCTTCAACTGATTCAACAAGGCTCACTCACATTATGGAGAGTAATTCACTCTAATGATTTAAATGTTAATCTCATCCAAAAAATGACTTCATGGCAACATCTAGAATGGTGTTTCAGCAAATATCTGGGAAGCATGACCTAGCCAAGTAGACATATAAAATTAACCTTCACACTGGGTAATACCAAAGAGTAAGTGCTCTGGAATATCCTTACAACTTCATTTTTTTATAGGACCTCTTCTTCTAGAAACCACTTTTACTGTTTGACCTTAAAAAAGAAAGATATTGTGAAATGAGTCTACAGATTCTGGATCTTCTCTTGGGCTGAGATAAGGACTCTCACTCAGGCAAGGGAGAGAGAGAGAGACACGAGATGGTACCCCTGTGGGTTGGAGCTGGACACAGAATGGGAGAATCCACTTCTGCCGCAACACACACACACGAATTCCTAGAAATCCCAACTTTCTGGGCCTCCTACTCTTCCATTTCCTCTCCCTGCCCAAGGGTCATCTGAAATTTCACAGCCCATTAGGGTATATTTTGAATGTACCTAATACCAGGTGTGAGATGTCTAACAGCCACATATCTCCCCTAGTCATCTCCAAACCTTTAAACTTTGGAAATGTTTTCTCCTCCCCAGCAGAATCTTTGTCTTTCTTCTGTTCCTTCCAGAGTTTAGGCTCACAGAAAGGAAGAATGTGTCTAAAGAAAATAAAGAGTCCCTTACCTGCCCTTTCTACCTCTGATATAAATAATGATTATGATAATATGTACCATGGTTTATAATTTGTGTAGATCCAGCATATTTATCCTCTTATATGACCCTCAAAATTTAGGTAGATAGGATAAGAGATATTCTTGTCACTTGGTTTGGACTTCATATATAAAGTTTTAAATAGCAAGTGGGTTGAATACATTATATACTTTAAAGGAGAAAATACATAATATTTTGCATCAAATTATTCATATTTTTATTCTCTGAATCATAGGCCTGGAGTAGACACAAATTTGGATGACTTCCCAGGTCACAAAAACTTCCCCAAGGATTATACCTTTGCTGCACCCATGCTCTTCTTTGGAGGAACCATTTCTCCCCCCTTGTCCCAACTTATAGGTGACCCAAATAGGAGCTACCTGACCCCATCTCCAGACCTCCAAGGATTGGGCTAATGCATGAGTGTCTTACCACACTCTTAACCCAGTGATTAGCACAAGAAATAGACATAAACCCCAGCATTTAGTCACTGAAATTTTTCAAATTGAAGATTAGAGTTTCATCTTTGGCCAGTTTCATCTCTGCCACAAATATGTAAGAGTGTAAACCCAGAACCTAATATGGACAAAGTTTCAACCATAAAGTGATAGCCAACCTGAATGAACAAAGCTATCACTCAGAGACTAGCAAAGGCATAAGAGGGCCAGAGAAGATAAGAAAATCATGAGAGTGAGGACGCCTGTTCTAGTTCAGTCTCATCCTCCTTCTGCTTAGTCATTGAGCCTTAATTACTTGCTTACTTTCTACCTAAACAAGAAATCAAAGCAGAGAGTTCTCTGAGAAAAAACAAAGCATCTCATCAATTATTTGCATACTATTCTAAGTAATTGAAGATGTTTCCTTTAAAGTTTTAATTGTTGGGGGTTCCAGGGAAGATGGCAGAAGAGTAAGACGCCGAGATCACCTTCCTCCCCACAGATACACCAGAAATACATCTACACGTGGAAAAACTCCTACAGAACACCTACTGAATGCAGGCAGAAGACCTCAAACCTCCCAAAAGGCAAGAAACTCCCCACGTACCTGGGTAGGGCAAAAGAAAAAAAAAAAGAAAAAACAGAGACAAAAGAATAGGGATGGCACCTGCACCAGTGGGAGGGAGCTGTGAAGGAGGAAAGGTTTCCACACACTAGGAAGCCCCTTCGCGGGCGGAGACTGCAGGAGGCGGAGGGGGTAGCTTCGGAGCCATGGAGGAGAGCACTGCAACAGGGGTGCGGAGGTCAAAGCGGGGAGATTCCCGCACAGAGGATCGGTGCCGACCGGCACTCACCAGCCTGAGAGGCTTCTCTGCTCACCCACCGGGGCGGGCGGGGCTGGGAGCTGAGGTTCGGGCTTTGGTCGGAGCGCCGGAAGAGGACTGGGGTTGGCGGCGTGAACACAGCCTGCAGGGGGTTAGTGCGCCACGGCTGGCTGGGAGGGAGTCCGGGAAAAAGTCTGGACCTGCCGAAAAGACAAGAGACTTTTTCTTCCCTCTGTTTCCTGGTGCACGAGGAGAGGGGTTTAAGAGCGCTGCTTAAAGGAGCCCCAGATACGGCGCGAGCCACGGCTAAAAGCGCGAACCCCACAGACGGTCACGAGCCGCAGCTAAAAGCACGGACCCCAAGGACGGGCGCAAGCCGCGGCTAAAAGCACGGACCCCAGAGGCGGGCGGGAGACACTAAGGCTGCTGCTGCTGCTGCCACCAAGGGGCCTGTATGCGACCACAGGTCACTATCCACACCCCGCTTCCGGGGAGCCTGTGCAGCCCACCACGGCCAGGTTCCAGGGATCCAGGGACAACTTCCCCGGGAGAACGCACGGCGCGCCTCAGGCTGGTGCAACGTCACACCGGCCTCTGTCACCACAGGCCTGCCCCGCATGCCATGCCCCTCCCTCCCCCCGGCCTGAGTGTGCCAGAGCCCCCGAATCAGTGGCTCCTTTAACCCTGTCCTGTCTGAGCAAAAAACAGACACCCTCCAGCGACCTACACGCAGAGGCGAGGCCAAATCCAAAGCTGATCCCCTGGGAGCTGTGAGAACAAAGAAGAGAAAGGGAAATCTCTCCCAGCAGCCTTAGGAGGAGGGAATTAACGCTCCACAACCAACTTGATGTACCCTGCATCCGTGGAATACATGAATAGACGACGAATCATCCCAAATTGAGGAGGTGGACTTTGACTGCAAGATTTATGATTTTTTCCCCTCTTCCTCTTTTTGTGAGTGTGCATGTGTATACTTCTGTGTAAGATTTTGTCTGTATAGCTTTGCTTCCACCATTTGTCCTAACGTTCTATCCGTCCCTTTTTTTTCTAAGTAATTATTTTTTAATTCAATAACTTTATTATACTTTATTTTACTGTATCGTCTTTCTTTCTTTTTTCCTTCCTTCCCTCCTTCCTTCCTTCCTCCCTCCCTCCCTTTCTTTCCTTCTTGCCTTCTTTTCTTCTTTCTTTTTCTTTCTTTCTTCCTTCCTTCCTTCCTTCCTTCCTTCCTTCCTTCCTTCCTTCCTTCCTTCCCTCCTTTCTTTCTTTCTTCCTACTTCTACTAATTCTCCTTACGTTTTCTCCCTTTTATTCTCAGCCATGTGGATGAAAGGCTCTTGGTGCTCCAGCCAGGAGTCAGTGCTCTGCCTCTGACGTGGGAGAGCCAACTTCAGGACACTGTTCAACAAGAGACCTCCCAGCTCCACATAATATCAAATGGCGAAAATCTCCCAGAGACCTCCATCTTAACACCAGCACCCAGCTTCACTCAACGACCAGCAAGCTACAGTGCTGGACACCCTATGCCAAACAACTAGCAAAACAGGAACACAACCCCATCCATTAGCAGAGAGGCTGCCTAAAATCATAATAAGTCCACAGGCACCCCAAAACACACCACCAGACGTGGACCTGCCCACTAGAGAGAGAAGATCCAGCCTCATCCACCACAACACAGGCACTAGTACCCTCCACTAGGAAGCCTACACAACACACTGAACCAACCCTAGCAACTGGAGACAGCCATCAAAAACAATGGGAACTACGAACCTGCAGCCTGCAAAAAAGAGACCCCAAACATGGTAAGATAAGCAAAATGAGAAGACAGAAAAACACACAGCAGATGAAGGAGCAAGATAAAAATGCACCAGACCTAACAATTGAAGAGGAAATAGGCAGTCTACTTGAAAAAGAATTCAGAATAATGATAGTAAAGGTGATACAAAATTTTGGAAATAGAATAGACAAAATGCAAGTAACATTTAACAAGGACCTAGAAGAACTAAACATGAAACAAACAACGATGAACAACACAATAAATGAAATGAAAAATACTCTAGATGGGATCAATAGCAGAATAACTGAGGCAGAAGAACGGATAAGTGACCTGGAAGATAAAATAGTGGAAATAACTACTGCAGAGCAGAATAAAGAAAACAGAATGAAAAGAACTGAGGACAGTCTCAGAGACCTCTGGGACAACATTAAACGCACCAACATTCGAATTATAGGGGTTCCAGAAGAAGAAGAGAAAAAGAAAGGGACTGAGAAAATATTTGAAGAGATTATAGTTGAAAACTTCCCTAATATGGGAAAGGAAATAGTTAATCAAGTCCAGGAAGCACAGAGAGTCCCATACAGGATAAATCCAAGGAGAAACACGCCAAGACACATATTAATCAAACTGTCAAAAATTAAATACAAAGAAAGCATATTAAAAGCAGCACGGGAAAAACAACAAATTACACACAAGGGAAACCCCATAAGGTTAACAGCTGATCTCTCAGCAGAAACTCTGCAAGCCAGAAGGGAGGGGCAGGACATACTGAAAGTGATGAAGGAGAAAAACCTGCAACCAAGATTACTCTACCCAGCAAGGATCTCATTCAGATTTGATGGAGAAATTAAAACCTTTACAGACAAGCAAAAGCTGAGAGAGTTCAGCACCAAACCAACTTTACAACAAATGCTAAAGGAACTTCTCTAGACAAGACACACAAGAGAAGGAAAAGACCTATAATAACGAACCCAAAACAATTTAGAAAATGGGAATAGGAACATACATATCGATAATTACCTTAAATGTAAATGGACTAAATGCTCCCACCAAAAGACACAGATTGGCTGAATGGATACAAAAACAAGACCCTTATATATGCTGTCTACAAGAGACCCACTTCAGACCTAGAGACACATACAGACTGAAAGTAAGGGGATGGAAAAACATATTCCATGCAAATGGAAACCAAAAGAAAGCTGGAGTAGCAATTCTCATATCAGACAAAATAGACTTTAAAATAAAGACTATTACAAGAGACAAAGAAGGACACTACATAATGATCAAGGGATCGATCCAAGAAGAAGATATAACAATTGTAAATATTTACAGACCCAACATAGGAGCACCTCAATACATAAGGCAAATACTAACAGCCATAAAAGTGGAAATTGACAGTAACATATTCATAGTAGGGGACTTTAACACCCCACTTTCACCAATGGACAGATCATCCAAAATGAAAATAAGTAAGGAAACACAAGCTTTAAATGATACATTAAACAATATGGACTTAATTGATATTTATAGGACCCTCCATCCAAAAACAACAGAATACACATTTTTCTCAAGTGCTCATGGAACATTCTCCAGGATAGATCGTATCTTGGGTCACAAATCAAGCCTTGGTAAATTTAAAAAAATTGAAATTGTATCAAATATCTTTTCCAACCAAAACGCCATGAGACTAGATATCAATTACAGGAAAAGATCTGTAAAAAATACAAACACATGGAGGCTAAACAATACACTACTTAATAACGAAGTGATCACTGAATAAATCAAAGAGGAAATAAAAGAATACATAGAAACAAATGACAATGGAGACACGACAACTCAAAACCTATGGGATGTAGCAAAAGCACTTCTAAGAGGGAAGTTTATAGCACTACAAGCCCACCTTAAGAAGCAGGAAACATCTCGAATAAACGACCTAACTTTGCACCTCAAGCAACTAGAGAAAGAAGAACAAAAAAAACCCAAAGTTAGCAGAAGGAAAGAAATCATAAAAATCAGATCAGAAATAAATGAAAAAGAAATGAAGCAAACAATAGCGAAGATCAATAAAACTATAAGCTGGTTCGTTGAGAAGATAAACAAAATAGATAAACCATTAGCCAGACATATCAAGAAAAAACGAGAGAACACTCAAATCAATAGAATTACAAATGAAAAAGGAGAAGTAACAAGTGACACTGCAGAAATAAAAAAGATCATGAGAGATGACTACAAGCAACTCTACGCCAATAAAATGGAGAATCTGGAAGAAATGGACAAATTCTTAGAAATGCACAACGTGCCAAGACTGAATCAGGAAGAAATAGAAAATATGAACAGACCAATCACAAGCACTGAAATTGAAACTGATTAAAAATCTTCCAACAAACAAAAGCCCAGGACCAGATGGCTTCACAGGCAAATTCTATCAAACATTTAGAGAAGAGCTAACACCTATCCTTCTCAAACTCTTCCAAAATATAGCAGAGGGAGGAACACTCCCAAATTCCTTCTACAAGGCCAACATCACCTTGATAGCAAAACCAGACCAGGACGTCACAAAGAAAGAAAACTACAGGCCAATACCACTGATGAACATAGATGCAAAAATCCTCAACAAAATACTACCAAACAGAATCCAACAACACATTAAAAGGATCATACACCATGATCATGTGGGGTTTATTGCAGGGATGCAAGGAGTCTTCAATATACGTAAATCTATCAATGTGATAAACCATATTAACAAATTGAAGGAGAAAAACCATATGATCATCTCAATAGATGCAGAGAAAGTTTTTAACAAAATTCAACACCCATTTATGATAAAAACCCTGCAGAAAGTAGCCATAGAGGGAACTTTCCTCAACATAATAAAGGCCATATATGACGAGTCCACAGCCAACATCATCCTCAATGGTGAAAAACTGAAAACATTTCCACTAAGATCATGAATAAGACAAGATTTCCCACTCTCACCACTCTTATTCAACATAGCTTTGGAAGCTTTAGCCACAGCAATCAGAGAAGAAAAGGAAATAAAAGGAATCCAGATTGGAAAAGAAGAAGTAAAGCTGTCACTGTTAGCAGATGACATGATACTATACATAGAGAATCCTAAAGATGCTACCAGAAAACTACTAGAGCTAATCAATGAATTTGGTAAAGTAGCAGGATACAAAATTAATGCACAGAAATCTCTGGCATTCCTGGATACTAAGGATGAAAAATCTGAAAGTGAAATCAAGAAAACACTCCCGGGCTTCCCTGGTGGTGCAGTGGTTGAGAGTCCGCCTGCCGATGCAGGGGACACGGGTTCGTGCCCTGGTCCGGGAAGATCCCACATGCCGCGGAGCGGCTAGGCCCGTGAGCCATGGCCGTTGAGCCTGCGCGTCCAGAGCCTGTGCTCCGCAACGGGAGAGGCTACAACAGTGAGAGGCCCACATATCGCAAAAAAAAAAAAAAAAAAAAAAAAGAAAACACTCCCATTTACCGTGCAACAAAAGGAATAAAATATCTAGGAATAAACCTACCTAAGGAGACAAAAGACCTGTATGCAGAAAATTATAAGACACTGATGAAAGAAATTAAAGATGATACAAATAGATGGAGAGATATACCATGTTCTTGGATGGGAAGAATCAACATTGTGAAAATGACTCTACTACCCAAAGCAATCTATAGATTCAATGCAATCCCTATCAAACTGCCACTGGCATTTTTCACAGAACTAGAACAAAAAATTTCGCAATTTGTATGGAAACACAAAAGACCCCAAATAGCCAAAGCAATCTTGAGAATGAAACACGGAGCTGGAGGAATCAGGCTCCCTGACTTCAGACTATACTACAAAGCTACAGTAATCAAGACAGTATGGTACTGGCACAAAAACAGAAAGATAGATCAATGGAACAGGATAGAAAGCCCAGAGATAAACCCATGCACATATGGTCCCCTTATCTTTGATAAAGGAGGCAGGAATGTACAGTGGAGAAAAGACAGCCTCTTCAATAAGTGGTGCTGGGAAAACTGGACAGGTACATGTAAAAGTATGAGATTAGATCACTCCCTAACACCATACACAAAAATAAGCTCAAAATGGATTAAAGACCTAAATGTAAGGCCAGACACTATCAAACTCTTAGAGGAAAACATAGGCAGAACACTCTATGACATAAATCACAGCAAAATCCTTTTTGACCCACCTCCTAGAGAAATGGAAATAAAAACAAAAATAAACAAATGGGACCTAATGAAACTTAAAACCTTTTGCACAGCAAAGGAAACCATAAACAAGACCAAAAGACAACCCTCAGAATGGGAGAAAATATTTGCTAATGAAGCAACTGAGAAAGGATTAATTTCCAAAATTTACAAGCAGCTCATGCAGCTTAATAACAAACACAACCCAATCCAAAAATGGGCAGAAGACCTAAATAGACATTTCTCCCAAGAAGATATATAGGCTGCCAACAAACACATGAAAGAATGCTCAACATCATTAATCATTAGAGAAATGCAAATCAAAACTACAATGAGATATCATCTCACACCAGTCAGAATGGCCATTATCAAAAAATCTGTGGAGAAAAGGGTGTGGAGAAAGGGGAACACTGTTGCACTGCTGGTGGGAATGTGAATTGGTTCAGCCACTGTGGAGAACAGTATGGAGGTTGCTTAAAAAACTACAACTAGAACTACCATATGACCCAGCAATCCCACTACTGGGCATATACCCTGAGAAAACCAAAATTCAAAGAGTCATGTACCAAAATGTTCATTGCAGCTCTATTTACAATAGCCCAGAGATGGAAACAACCTAAGTGCCCATCATCAGATGAACGGGTAAAGAAGATGTGGCACATATACACAATGGAATATTACTCAGCCTTAAAAAGAAATGAAATTGAGCTATTTGTAATGAGATGGATAGACCTAGAGTCTGTCATACAGAGTGAAGTAAGTCAGAAAGAAAAAGACAAATACCGTATGCTAACACATATATATGGAATTTAAGGGAAAAAAATGTCATGAAGAACCTAGGGGTAAGACAGGAATAAAGATGCAGACCTACTGGAGAACGGACTTGAAGATATGGGGAGGGGGAAGGGCGAGCTTTGACAGGGCGAAAGAGAGTCATGGACATATACACACTAACAAACATAATAAGGTAGATAGCTAGGGGGAAGCAGCCGCAAGGCACAGGGATATTAGCTCGGTGCTTTGTGACAGCCTGGAGGGGTGGGATGGGGAGAATGGGAGGGAGGGAGACGCAAGAGGGAAGACATATGGGAACATATGTATATGTATAACTGATTCACTTTGTTATAAAACAGAAACTAACACACCATTGTAAAGCAATTATACCCCAATAAAGATGTTTTAAAAAAAAAAAGAAGATGTGGCCCATATATACAATGGAATATTACTCAGCCATAAAAAGAAACGAAATTGAGCTATTTGTAGTGAGGTGGATAGACCTAGAGTCTGTCATACAGAGTGAAGTAAGTCAGAAAGAGAAAGACAAATACCGTATGCTAACACATATATATGGAATTTAAGGGGAAAAAATGTCATGAAGAACCTAGGGGTAAGACAGGAATAAAGACACAGACCTACTGCAGAATGGACTTGAGGATATGGGGAGGGGGAAGGGTGAGCTGTGACAGGGCGAGAGAGAGTCATTGACATATATACACTAACAAACGTAAGGTAGATAGCTAGTGGGAAGCAGCCGCATGTCACAGGGATATCGGCTCGGTGCTTTGTGACCACCTGGAGGGGTGGGATAGGGAGGGTGGGAGGGAGGGAGATGCAAGAGGGAAGAGATATGGGAACATATGTATATGTATAACTGATTCACTTTGTTATAAAGCAGAAACTAACACACCATTGTAAAGCAGTTATACCCCAATAAAGATGTTTTAAAAAAAGTTTTAATTGTTAATTGATTGAAATTGCAGATACACAGCCAGAGGATTTGCCTTCTAAAATTGTTTTAGAAGAACTATATTATTTTACCCTTTCCTATCCAATGTGGATGTGTCCATAAAAATGCCAATTTCTTCACAGGAAAATGTTTTAACTGCATGGAAAATTTCTTAATAAAAACTAAGTTTATTTTATAAAGCACCAAAGTATTTAGTCAATGTAATACTGTTTTTTTAAGTAGTAAATTATAAGGGGAGGTATCTAAATGACAGTGTCTCATAGGAGACATTTAATAGATAACTTTATTTTTTTAAATAAATTGCTCTGATATTATTAACATAATGTTTGTGTGTAATAGTAGACCCCAAGGTTGCTGGAGAATTGGTCATTGGAAGGAAAGATTAATGGTGTGATAACAGAAGTGACTATCAATGACTTATGAAATATGGAGGAAATTTTTCAGGTGGTTTTCTAACTGCGCTTTTATTTTCAATCTAACAAAACATCATCAAAAGCAGTAATACTGGGCTTCCCTGGTGCCGCAGTGGTTGAGAGTCTGCCTGCCAATGCAGGGGACACGGGTTCATGCTCCGGTCCAGGAGGATCCCTCATGCCGCAGAGCGGCTAGGCCCATGAGCCATGGCCGCTGAGCCTGCACGTCCGGAGCCTGTGCTCCGCAACGTGAGAGGCCACAACAGTGGGAGGCCCGCATACCGCCAAAAAAAAAAAGCAGTAATACTGCCCACCACCACCACCACCATTATATGACTGAGCTGATAGGAGGAGTACAGAGAGAATACAAACAAGAATAGAAAAAGAAGCCATTGTGGAATGTTTTATAGGAAGTGCATTTGTGAAGAGTACACCCCTTTTTATGACAGCATTTTATATATGGTAGAAACAGTAGACAAATTTATAGAAATAGAGTTGAACAGTTGTACAAAGAGACAAAGAATCTTCTGTGAAATCAGTTCTGATACATGGATGTCCATAACAATGAGAACCAGCAAGGAGCATGGAATAGCATGCAACTGAGAAGAGCATCAGCACACAACACAAATATAAGTTAACTCTATACACTTTACATAATTCTCATTCCAAAATCATACTCTAGAAATAGCTTTGTGGTTTGTATAAAGTTGCAATTTAAAGAAATTCTCCAGGTAATGTTAAAGATAGGGGTATGGACTGGCTGGATACTAACTAAAAGTAAGAGTTAAGACTTTGATGTCCAGAGAGGGCAGACCAGGTACACAGCTAGGCAGTACTGATTACTGGTACCTGGCCTCAGCAAAGCCCTATCTGTAGGTTCTGCATGTTATTACTCATAATTCAGTAAAAGAATGCTTTATTTTAAGATTAAAATTAAATCTTCACTTGATAAATTCATTATTTTCACCTGCTTTCCAATCAATTCCAACAACTTGGTTTACTAGCTGTTTGTGGGGACTTCCCACAGCAAAGGGCCTATGTACAATATAGTTTTTATTGTTTTGCTAGACTCATGGGAAGTAAGGGAAATATCCAAAGAGTCAGGAAGAGTAAATGGAAAAAATGTGAGCTGAAACCTAATCAAAGAGCAATGAGCAAATACAAAAGATCTCAGGTTATCAGCAAGGGAAGTAGAAAAGGATAAATGAACCTGATTAAAATGAGGGACTTAGTAGGGGCCTAGAGTGGTGCCAGTTTTAGAGTGGCATGGCCCGCAGTGATGGCAGAAACAATGTAAATTATATCTGGAAGAAAGCTTCCTCAACAATGATGAAAGAAAACAAAGACCTAAATAAAGACATACTATGTTCATAGATTGGAAGAATCAAAATAGTAAAGATGTTGATTCTCACAAATTTGATACAGTATGGCTGAATGCTTTCCAAAATTAATGACAGACACAAAACCACAAATCCAGGAAGCTCACATAATACCAAGTAGGATAAATTTAAAAAAATAAAATAAGGCTACACTTAAGCATATCATATTCAAACTAGAGAAAATCAAAGATAAAAGAAAATTTTGAAAGAAGCTGGATGGCCTGGGTGTGACAGGGAGTCAAGACACCTTGCCTGTAGAGAAACAAGGGTAAGAATTACATAGGACTCCCCTACAAAACTGTGCAGGCAAGAAGAGAGTAGTATGAAATATTTAACGTGTTGAAAGAAAAAAGTACCAACTTAAAATTCTGTATTCAGTGAAATTATCAATTAGAAGTGAAGAAAACATAAAGACTTCTTATACAAACTAAAACTAAAGGAAATTGCCACCAGTGGGCCTGCCTTGCAATGCATGTTAAAACAAGTTCTTCAGTGAGAAAGAAAATGATAGTCAGAAAATCAGCTCTACATAAAGAAAGGAGGACCAGTAGAGAAGGAATAAATTAAAGTAAAATAAAATATTTTATTTTTCTTATTCTTAGTTGATCTAATCAATAATTGTTGGGTCCAGATAATGATAACAACAATGCATTGGTTGATTATAGCTTATGTATAAGTTAAGTGAACAACAGCAATATTTAAAGGGACAAAAGGGAGGAACTAGGAATATTCTGTTATAAAATACCTGTATTACTCATGAAAAGGTACAGTGCTATTTGAATGTGGACTTACATTAGCTGCAAATGTGTATTGCAAACGCTAAAAATAATTTTCAAAGTACAAACGATAGAAAAAGAGGAGGGAAAACTGAATCATAAAATTCTCAGTTAAAACCAGGGAAGGCAGAAAAATAGGGGGAAAAAGAAAACAAAGAACAAACACTACAAATGGAAAACAGTTATAAATATGATAGCTAATAATCCAACATTATCAATAATTACTTTCAATGTAAATGGTTTAAATAAACAACTGTAGAGAGAGAGAGAGAGAGAGACTGACAGTGAATTAAAAAATTAAAAACTAAGATCCAACTATATGTTGTCTACAAGAAACCTATGTTAGTTTAATGACACAGATAAATTAAAAGTAAAGGGATGGATGGGCGTTCAAGATGGTGGAAGAGTAAGATGCGGAGATCACCTTCCTCCCCACAAGTACATCAGAAATATATTTCCATGTGGAACAACTCCTACAGAACACCTACCAAACCCCAGCAGAAGACCTCAGACTTCCCAAAAGGAAAGAAATTCCCCATGTACCTGTGTAGGGCAAAAAAAAAAAAGAAAAAACAGAGACAAAAGAATACGGATGGGACCTGCACCAGTGGGAGGGAGCTGTGAAGGAGGAAAGGTTTCCATGCACTAGGAAGCCCCTTCGCGGGCAGAGACTGCGGGTGGAGAGGTGGGAAAGCTTCGCAGCCACAGAGAAAAGCGCAGCCACAGGCGTGCAGAGGGCAAAGTGGAGAGATTCTCGCACAGAGGACCAGTGTCGATCAGCACTCACCAGCCCGCGATGCTTCTCTGCTCAGCCACTGGGATGGGCGGAGGCTGGGAGCTGAGGCTCCAGATTCAGTGCATCTCAGGGAGAGGACTGGAGTTGGTGTCGTGAACACAGCCTAGAGGGGTTAGTGCACCACCGCTAGCTGGGAGGGAGTCCGGGAAAAAGTCTGGAGCTACCGAAGAGGCAAGAGACTTTTTCTTGACTCTTTTTTTCCTGGTGCGTGAGGAGAGGGGATTCAGAGCGCCACGTAAAGGGGCTCCAGAGATGGGCGTGAGCCACAGCTATCAGCGTGGACCCCAGAGATGGGCATGAGACACTAAGGCTGCTGCTGCTGCCACCAAGAAGGCTATGTGCGAGCACAGGTCACTCTCCACACCGCCCCTCCCAGGAGCCTGTGAAGCCCGCCAATGCCAGGGTCCCGTGATCTAGGGAAAGCTTCCCCAGGGGAACGCACAGTGAGCCTCAGGCTGGTTCAATGTCTCGCCGGCCTCTGCCACCGCAGGCTTGGCCTGCATCCGTACCCCTCCCTCCCCCCGGCCTGAGTGAGCCAGAGCCCCCGATTCAGCTGCTCCTTTAACCCCATCCTCTCAGACTGAAGAAGAGTCACCCTCAGGCAACCTACAGATAGAGGCGCGGCCAAATCCAAAGCTGAACCCCGGGAGCTATGTGAAAAAAGAAGACAAAGGAAAGTTTCTCCCAGCAGCCTCAGGAGCAACAGATTAAATCTCCACAATCAACTTGATATACCCTGCATCTGTGGAATACCTGAATACACAAGGAATCATCCCAAATAGAAGGGGTGGACCTTGGGAGCAATGATATATTTATTTTTTTCCCTTTTTCCCTTTTAGTAAATGTATATGTATATCCTTCAGAGTGTAATTTTGTCTGTATAGCTTTGCTTTTACCATTTATCCTAGGATTCTGTATCTCTGTTCTTTTTTGTTTGTTTGTTTTATTACTTTTTAAAATCTTTTCCTTAATAATTACTTTCTATTTTTTATTTTAATAACTTTATTTTACTGTGTTTCACTTTATTTTCTTTATCTTCTTCTTTCTTTCTTTCTTTCTTTTCTCCCTTTCATTCTGACCCGTGTGGATGACAGCCTCTTGGTGCTCCAGCCAGGAATCAGTGCTGTGCCTCTGAGGTGGAAGAGTCAAGTTCAGGACAATGGTCCACAAGAGACCTCCCAGCTCCACGTAATATCAAACAGCAGAAATCTCCCAGAGATTTCCATCTGAATGCCAAGACCCAGCTCCACTCAATGACCAGCAAGCTACAGTGCTGGACACCCTATGCCAAAAAACTAGCAAGACAGGAACACAACCCCACCCATTAGCAGAGAGGCTGCCTAAAATCATATTAAGGCCACAGACACCCCAAAACATACCACAAGACGTGGACCTCCCCACCAGAAAAACATGATCCAGCCTCATTCACCAGAACACAGGCACTAGTCCCCTCCACCAGGAAGCCTACACAACCCACTGAACCAACCTTAGCCACTGGGGACAGACACCAGAAACAAGGGGAACTATGAACCTGCAGCCTGCAAAATGGAGACCCCAAAGACAGTAAGTTAAGCAAAATGAGAAGACAGAGAAACACACAGCAGATAAAGGAGCAAGGCAAAAGCCCACCAGACCTAACAAATGAAGAGGAAATAGGCAGTCTACCAGGAAAAGAATTCAGAATAATGATAGTAAAGATGATCCAAAATCTTGGAAACAGAATGGAGAAAATATAAGAAACGTTTAACAAGGACCTACAAGAACTAAAGAGCAAACAAACAGTGATGAACAACACAATAGATGAAATTAAAAATTCTCTAGAAGGGATCAATAGCAAAATAATTGATGCAGAAAAATGGATAAGTGACCTGGAAGATAAAATAGTGGAAATAACTAATGCAGAGCAGAATAAAGAAAAAAGAATGAAAAGAATTAAGGACAGTCTCAGAGATCTCTGGGACAACATTAAATGCACCAACATTCGAATTATAGGGGTCCAAGAAGAAGAAGAGAAAAACAAAGGGAATGAGAAAATATTTGGAGAGATTATAGTTGAAAACATCCCTAATATGGGAAAAGAAATAGTTAATCAAGTCAAGGAAGGTCAGAGAGTCCCATACAGGATAAATCCAAGGAGAAATATGCCAAGACACATATTAATCAAACAACCAAAAATTAAATACAAAGAAAAAATATTAAAAGCAGCAAAGGAAAAACAAACAACATACAAGGGAATCCCCATAAAGTTACAGCTGATCTCTCAGCAGAAACACTGCAAGCCAGAAGGGAGTGGCAGGACATATTTAAAGTGATGAAGGAGAAAAACTTACAACCAAGATTACTCTACCTGGCAAGGATCTCATTCAAATTTGATGGAGAAATTAAAACCTTTAAAGACAAGCAAGAGCTAAGAGAATTCAGCATCACCAAACCAGCTTTACAACAAATGCTAAAGGAACTTCTCTGGGTGGGAAACACAAGAGAAAGAAAAGACCTACAATAACAAACCCAAAACAATTAAGAAAATGGTAATAGGAACATACATATCCATAACTCCCTTAAATGTAAATGGAATAAATGCTCCAACCAAAAGACACAGACTGGCTGAATGGATACAAAAACAAGACCCATATATATGCTTTCTACAAGAGACCCACTTCAGACCTAGGGACACATACAGACTGAAACTGAGGGGATGGAAAAAGGTATTCCATGCAAATGGAAACAAAAAGAAAGCTGGAGTAGCAATTCTCATATCAGAGAAAATAGACTTTAAAATAAAGACTATTACAAGAGACAAAGAAGGACACTGCATAATGATCAAGGGATCAATCCAAGAAGAAGATATAACAATTGTAAATATTTATGCACCCAACATAGGAACACCTCAATACATAAGGATAATGCTAACAGCCATAAAAAGAGAAATCGACAGTAACACAATCATAGTAGGGGACTTTAACACCCTACTTTCACCAATGGGCAGATCATCCAAAATGAAAATAATTAACTGAACACAAGTTTTAAATGATACATTAAACAAGATGGACTTAATTGATATTTATAGAACATTCCATCCAAAAACAATAAAATACACATTCTTCTCAAGTGCCTATTGAACATTCTCCAGGATAGATCATATCTTGGGTCATATATCAGGCCTTGGTTAATTTAAGAAAAATGAAATCATATCAAGTATCTTTTCGGACCACAACGCTATGAGACTAGATATCAATTACAGGAAAAAATCCGTAAAAAATACAAATATATGGAGGCAAAACAATACACTGCTTAATAACCAAAAGATCACTGAAGAAATCCAAGAGGAAATCAGAAAATACCTAGAAACAAATGACAATGAAAACACGACAACCCAAAATGTATGGGATGCAGCAAAAGCACTTCTAAGAGGGAACATTATAGCAATACAATCCTAACTTAAGAAACAAGAAACATCTCAAATAAACAATCTATCCTTACTCCTAAAGCAATTAGAGAAAGAAGAACCAAAAAAACCCCAAAGTTAGCAGAAGAAATCATAAAGATCAGATCAGAAATAAATGAAAAAGAAATGAAGGAAACCATAGCAAAGATCAATAAAACTAAAAGCTGGTTCTTTGAGAAGGTAAACAAAATTGATAAACCACTAGCCAGACTCATCAAGAAGAAAGAGGGAAAAAACTCAACTCAGTACAATTAGAAATGAAAAAGGAGAAGTAACAACTGACACTGTGGAAATACAAAGGATCATGAGAGATTACTACAAGCAACTATATGCCTGGGCAACCTGGAAGAAATGGACAAATTCTTAGAAATGCACAACCTTCTGAGACTGAACAGGAAAGAAATAGAAAATATGAACAGACCAATCACAAGCACTGAAATTGAAACTGTGATTAAAAATCTTCCAACAAACAAAAGCCCAGGCCCAGAGGGCTTCACAGGCGAATTCTGTCAAACATTTAGAGAAGAGTTAACACCTATCCTTCTCAAACTCTTCCAAAATATAGCAGAGGGAGGAATACTCCCAAACTCATTCTCCAAGGCCACCATCACCCTGATACCAAAACCAGGCAAAGACGTCACAAAGAAAGAAAACTACAGGCCAATATCACTGATGAACATAGATGCAAAAATCCTCAACAAAATACTAGCAAACAGAATCCAACAGCACATTAAAAGGATCATACACCATGATCAAGTGGGGTTTATCCCAGGAACGCAAGGATTCTTCAATATATACAAATCAATCAATGTGATACACCACATTAACAAATTGAAGGCGAAAAACCATATGATCATCTCAATAGATGCAGAGAAAGGTTTCAACAAAATTCAACACCTATTTATGGTAAATACCCTCCAGAAAGTAGGCATAGACTGAACTTTCCTCAACATAATGAAGGCCATATAGGACAAACCCACAGCCAACATCGTCCTCATGGTGAAAAGCTGAAACCATTTCCACTAAGATCAGGAACAAGACAAGGTTGCCCACTCTCACCACTCTTATTCAACATAGTTTTGGAAGTTTTAGCCACAGCAATCATAGAAGAAAAAGAAATAAAAGTAATCCAAGTCAGAAAAGAAGAAGTAAAGCTGTCATTGATTTCAGATAACATGACACCATACATAGAGAATTCTAAAGATGGTACCAGAGAACTACTAGCACTAACCAATGAATTTGGTAAAGTAGCAGGATACAAAATTAATGCACAGAAATATGTTGCATACCTATACACTAATGATGAAATATCTGAAAATGAAATTTAAAAACACTCCCATTTACCACTGCAACAAAAAGAATAAAATATCTAGGAATAAACCTACCTAAGTAGACAACTGACCTGTATGCAGAAAATTATAAGACACTGATGAAAGAAATTAAAGGTGATACAAATAGATGGAGTGATATACCATGTTCTTGGATTAGAAGAATCAACATTGTGAAAATGACTCTACTACCCAAAGCAATCTACAGATTGAACGCAATCCCTATCAAACTACCACTGGCATTTTTCACAGAACTAGAACAAAAAATTTCACAATTTGTATGGAAACACAAAAGACCCCAAATAGGCAAAACAATCTTGAGAAAGAAAAATGGAGCTGGAGGAATCAGGCTCCCTGATTTCAGACTACACTACAAAGCTACAGTAATCAAGACAGTATGGTACTGGCACAAAAACAGAAATATAGATCAATGGAACAGGATAGAAAGCCCAGAGATAAACCCACGGACATATGGTCACCTTATCTTTGATAAAGGAGGCAAGGATACACACTGGAAACTACAGCCTCTTCAATAAGTGGTGCTGGGAAAACTGGACAGGTACATGTAAAAGAATGAAATTAGAACACTCCCTAACACCATACACAAAAATAAACTCAAAATGTATTAAAGGGGCTTCCCTGGTGGTGCAGTGGTTGAGAGTCCACTTGCCGATGTAGGGGACACGAGTTTGTGGCCTGGACCGGGAAGATCCCACATGCCGCGGAGCGGCTGGGCCCGTGAGCCATGGCCGCTGAGCCTGCACGTCTGGAGCTTGTGCTCCACAACGGGAGAGACCACAGCAGTGAGAGGCCTACGTTCCGCAAAAAAAAAAAAAAAAAAAAAAAAAGGATTAAAGACCTAAATGTAAGGCCAGACACTATCAAACTCTTAGAGGAAAACATAGGCAGAACACTCTATGACATAAATCACAGCAAGATCCTTTTTCACCCATCTCCTAGAGAAATGGAAATAAAAACAAAAATAGAGAAACGGGACCTAATGAAACTTAAAAGCTTTTGCATAGAAAAGGAAACCACAAACAAGGTTAAAAGACAACCCTCAAAATGGGAGAAAATATTTGCAAATGAAGCAACTGACAAAGGATTAATCTCCAAAATTTACAAGCAGCTCATGCAGCTCAATATCAAAAAAACAAACAACCCAATCCAAAAATGGGCAGAATACCTAAATAGATATTTCTCCAAAGAAGATACACAGATTGTCAACCAACACATGAAAGTATGCTGAACATCATTAATCATTAGAGAATTGCAAATCAAAACTACAATGCGATATCATCTCACAGTGGTCAGAATGGCCATCATCAAAAAATCTACAAACAATAAATGCTGTAGAGGGTTTGGAGAGAAGGGAACCCTCTTGCACTGCTGGTGGGAATGTAAATTGATACAGCCACTATGGAAAACAGTATGGAGGTTCCTTTAAAACTAAAAATAGAACTACCATACGACCCAGCAATCCCACTACTGGGCATATACCCTGAGAAAACCATAATTCAAAAAGAGCTATGTACCAAAATGTTCATTGCAGGTCTATTTACAATAGGTAGAACATGGAAGCAACCTAAGTGTCCATCAACAGATGAATGGGTAAAGAAGATGTGGCACATATATATGATGGAATATTACTCAGCCATAAAAAGAAACGAAATTGAGTTATTTGTATGAGGTGGATGGACCTAGAGTCTGTCACACAGAGTGAAGTAAGTCAGAAGGAGAAAAATACCGTATGCTAACACATATGTATGGAATCTAAAAAAAAAAAAAAAAAAAAAAAAAAAGGTCATGAAGAACCTAGGGGCAAGAAGGGAATAAAGAAGCAGACCTACCAGAGAATGGACTTGAGGTGGAGTTGAGGATATGGGGAAGGGGAGGGTAAGCTAGGACAAAGTGAGTGAGTGGCATGGACATATATACACTACCAAACATAAAATAGATAGCTAGTGGGAAGCAGCCACATATCACAGGGAGATCAGCTCGGTGCTTTGTGACCACCTACAGTGGTGCGATAGGGAGTGTGGGAGGGAGGGAGATGCAAGAGGGAAGAGATATGGGGACATATGTATATGTATAACTGATTCACTTTGTTATAAAGCAGAAACTAACACACTATTGCAAAGCAATTATACTCCAATAAAGATGTTAAAAAAAAAGTAAAGGGATGTATAAAGATATACTATGCTAACAGTAATCAAAAGAAAACTGGAGTACCTATATTAATTCCAGACAAAGCATACTGCAGTAAAAGGAATATCATCAGGGATTAAGAGTGATATTACATAATAATATTGATAATATAATCAATTCTCCAAGAAGACATGACAATTCTTAATATGTATGTGACTAACAAAAAAGTGTTAAAATATGCGGGGTACAGACTAATAGAAATGTAAAGAGAAATAGATAAATCCATTATTTTCAGTGGAGACTTTACACCCCTCTGTCAGTAATTCACAATTCCAGCAAGCAGAAAGTTAGCAAGGATAGAGTTGAATGGAAGAGTACCATAAATCAACAGTTTCTAATTGACACTTATAGACTACTTCATCCAACAGCAGAACACACATTTTTTTGAAACTCATGTGGGACATTCACCCATATATACCACACAGTAGGCCATAAAACACATCTTGACAAACTTAGAAGAATAGAAATCATATAAAGTATGCTCTCAGACAGTAGTGGAATTTAAACTAGAAACCAGTAACAGAAAGATAGCTGGGAAATGTCAAGATATTTGGAGGTTAAACAATCCACTTCTAAATAATACATGGGTCACAAAAGAAGTTGCAAGGGAAATTTTTAAAATGTATTGAACTAAATGAAAATACAACTATTTACAATTGTGGGATGCATTAAAGCAGTGCTTAGTGGGACCAAACTATTGGGTCATTGAGGGCATTGTATAGTACTGAATTCATATATTAGAAAAGAAGAAGTATATAAAATCATTAACCTAAACTTCCACCACAGGAAACTAGAAAAAGAAGAGCAATGTAAACCAACAGCAGGCAAAAGAAAAAAATAACAGAGCAGAAATCAATGAAATTGAAAACGGGAAAACAGTAGAGGAAACCAACCAAACCAAAAGCTTGTTCTTTGAAAAGATAAATGAAATTCATAAACCTCCAGCCAGGCTAACCAAGTAAAAAAGAGAATACACAGTTACTAATATCAGAATTGAAAGAAGGATCATCACCAATGATCCCAGGGACATTAAAAGAATAGTAATGGAATATAATGAACAACTCTACACCCACAAATTTGATAACTTAGATGAAATAGGCCAATTCCTTGGCCTATCTAGCACAATCTAACAAAACTCACAGAAGGATAATTAGATAATCTCAATAAGCCTATATTTATTAAATAAATTGAATCAATAACTAATAACCCTCCAAAAAAGGAAAGCACCACGCTTAGATGATTTCACTGGTGAATTTTATCATTTAAGCAAGAAATGACACCAATTCTCTACAATATCTTCCAGAAAATAGAACCCCAAAGGACCTTGTTCTAACTCATTCTATGAGGCTGGCATTACAAGTATACCAGAAACAGATAAAACATTATAATAAAGGAAAACTATAGACCAATATCTTTCCTAAACATAAAGGCAAAAATCTTCAAAAATATTAGCAAATTAAATCCAACAATGTATAAAAAGAATTATACATCAGGACCAAATGGGGTCTTTTCCTGGTATGCAAGGCTAGCTTAACATTCAAAAATCAAATAATAATAAAATCTATCACATTAACAGGCTAAAGAAGAAAATTCATATGATCATATCAGTAGTTTCATAAAAAGAACTAGACAAAATTCAACCTCTATCCTTGGTTAAAAGCTCAAAGCAAGCTAGGAATGAGGGGAACATCTTCACCTTAAGAAAGAACATCTACAAAAAAACCCTACAGCTAACAGCATACTTAACAGTGAGAAACTATATAATTTCTCCCTAAGATTAGAAACAAGATAAGTATGTCTCCCGTCATTACTCCTATTCAACATTTTACTGCAACTTCTAGCTTATGCAATAAGACAAGAAAAAGAAATTAAATGTATACAGATTGGGAACAAAGAAATAAAACTGTCTCTGTTTGCCAATGACATGATTGTTTATATGAGAAAATCTCAAATAACAAGAAAATTTTAAAAACACCTGAAACTAATAAACAATTATAGCAATGTTGCAGGATACAAAATTAATAAATAAAACTCAATTGCTTTCTCATTTATCAGCAGTAAAAAATTGAAAATTTAAATTACAAGCTCAATACCATTTGTATTAGCAACAACAAAAAAGAAATACTTAGGTATAATAAGATATGTACAATTTCTATATGAAGAAAACTAAAAACTTTGGGGAAAAAATCTAAGGTCTAAATAAATGAAGACAAAGTCCATGTTCATGGATAGGAAGACTTAATATTGTTACGATGTCAGCTTTTTCCAACTTCATCTGTAAATTCAATGCAATCTCATTCAAAATCCCAGCAAGTAATTTTGTGGATGTTAACAAACTAATTCTAAAGTTTATACCAAAAGTCAGAAGACTCAGAATAGCCAAGTGAATCCTCAGGAAGAACAACGTCAGTAGACTCACACTACCCAACATCAAGACTTGCTACAAAGCTACAGTAATCAAGACAATATGGTATTGGCAAAAGAATACACACACAGATCAATGAAATAAAAAAGAATGCTCCCAAAGAGACGCACAAAATACAGTCCACTGATCTTTGACACAGAAGCAAAGGTAATTCAATGAGGAAAAGATAAACTTTTCAACAAATGGTGCTAGAACTGGATACCCACATCCCAAAAATAATGAATCTAAATATAATTTTATGCCTTTCACAACAAAATAACTCAAAATGGGTCATAGACCTAAATATAAAATTTCTAATAAAATAACACAGGAAAATTTAGGTGACCTTTTGTTTGGTGATGACTTTTTAGATACAACACTAAAATGTGATTCAAAGAATAAAAAAATTAATAAGCTAGACTACATTAAAATTAAAAGCATTTGCTCTACAAAAGACACCATTAAGAGAATGAAAAGACAAGTCACTGACTTGGAGAAAATATTTGCAAAATACATATCTGACAAAGGACTTGCATACAAAAATATACAAAGCACTCTCATAATTCCAAAATGAGTAAAATAAAAAACCAATTTTAGAAGTTTAATTAAAATATGTATAATTGTCAAACTCAAAAACTGAGACTGGTTGAACAGCAGATAAGACACAGCCCAGATCTGAAATACTGCTCAGGAAATAAAGCTGAAGAAATTATGGAAAGAGAAGTAGATGAAAAACAATGAAGAAGAGGTAAAAGATAAACAGAATAAGGAAGGCTAATATATGTCTATATACACTGATTGGGGGGAAAATGGATGTAAAGCAAGATACATTAAAAGAAACCCACATATTTTGAAATATCGTAGTAAAATTTCAAAAACTCTAAGACAGGAGGAGGATCTTAAAAGCAATTTTTTAATCTTACAGTCTAAGAGTAAAAAGAAGGAGGCAGTGGGATGGAATATGGAAGGAGCACATAAGTAACTGCAACAAATTGCTAATGATCTAGTTTTGAGTTGGATGGTGGGTTCATGGTTATGCTTCATAATTTTATATATTATCAGTACTCT
Organism: Phocoena phocoena; assembly: GCF_963924675.1. Classification (NCBI taxonomy): domain Eukaryota; kingdom Metazoa; phylum Chordata; class Mammalia; order Artiodactyla; family Phocoenidae; genus Phocoena; species Phocoena phocoena. The sequence continues at coordinate 120,270,387 of NC_089240.1, forward strand.
GCACTATCAAAAAGTACACAACAAAAATAAGTTTAAACTCTTTCCCACACATCATTTAATTTGACTATTATACCCCTCTGAGGCAAGTTTTTCTCACTTTCCAGTAGGGAAGCTGAGACAAATTGACTTTTCCAATGCCATATATTGGGTAAATAGGGAGGTGGATCTAGAACCAAGTATTCAGACTTCTTGTACAGTGTTTTTTCCATTAAACGGCACTGCCTCCTAGAGAGATGTGATGTGAAAGAGATAATTCTTTGCCTTTTATATCCATATTTTAATTTCCAATAAACACATCTTAAAACTGACTAAACGGAAAGATAGTCAATCTGGCTAAAACCTGACACTCAAATTCTCCATCCAGAAGCTCTATTACAGCCAAGTAGGAGACCCTATTAAAGTAAATTATGTTAAATGTGCTGACACATCCATACTGTATCAACTATATCTCTGCTTTGAATGTTATTCTGCTTTGACTAAGAATTAATGGGTTGTGGTGAATCAATTACAATCTAATAAAGATACCATTGGAAAGTCTGAAGAAAAAAATGTAGAATCATTGTTATAAAAAACAAAGCAAAAGAATGTGATTTACAAAGAACTTAATACCCACTTTTATACATTTTTTTCATTCTTAATTCAATTAAGTGTTTACCTGCACATCTTCCATTTGCAATCACACATCTAGTGAATGACAGTTAGATTCAATGTAACATTATGGAACCTTGGCAACCTAGCTCCTACTTTCATAACTTTATTTTGTGCTTCTCTACTAAGAAGCAACTTTGGGGGTTTTGTTTGTTTGCTTTATTAGTGATGGTGTTTACTAGTGATTTTTCATTAAAATTAGATTTGAAAACAACACTCCTACTCCCCCACCTGATAAATCAAAGGCATTTTGAGAAGTCAGGGACAAAGCAAGGTTCTTAAGTTTGTGAAAATTCTTAAATCACCTCCAGAATCTCTGCTTTAAAAGAAGCTGAGGGCTTCCCTGGTGGCGCAGTGGTTGAGAGTCCGCCTGCCGATGCAGGGGACACAGGTTTGTGCCCCGGTCCGGGAAGATCCCACATGCTGCTGAGCGGCTGGGCCCGTGAGCCATAGCCGCTGAGCCTGCGCGTCCGGAGCCTGTGCTCCGCAATGGGAGAGACCACAACACTGAGAGGCCCGCGTACCGCAAAACAAACAAACAAACAAAATGGTCCACATCAAAATATCTTTAAAAAAATAATTGCTTAATCATTCATTCATAAAAACTTACATTAACTGAATGACAACTGAGTGATAACTGTAAGCAATTCATTGTAATAAAATATGTAATAATATTATGACTTGGATTAGTGATATTAGATCTAGTATTAAACAGGCACTCAGATTTTTGTAGACACATTTTTATGGATGCCCTTGATTACTTGCCCATATAAAACTAAGCTGACCAATCAGATATCATTATCATTTATAACACCAGATAAGTTTATCTCAACATTTAGGGAGCTTAGAATATGCAGGAAGTACTTTATTGTACTCATGAATGAATGATATGCTCCAGCCAACACAGTTCAATATGGCTTCCCATGTACCAGGGAAGCTCAAATACTAGGTAGCAAGAGATCCCAGAAGACAGTTTTAATGAGCTATGATGAAGATAAGTGGGATGATCAATCAGAGATGTCTAGAAACAACCTGAGTGATCTTTAAATGCACTGAGATAAGTACCATTTTTGAGTACCTACTATGTGCCAAGCAGTATACAAAGTGTCTTTACATATTCAATATCATGGCAACTCTATGTGTCACGTTACAGATGAGAGAACTGAGGTTCAAAGTGTTAATTAAGTGTCCTCTAGCTTAACTACAGACACACTTATGGATGCCAGAGTCTGGTCTAATCTCTTGCAGCCTTTTTTTTCTCCACTTAGAAACTTTTGGGGGGATCCTAATGAAAATAAACATATAGAGAGGTACTCATAACTTTCAAGCTAGAAAACAAATGGAGCTAAGCAACAATACATGCTCGGCAAATAATAAAGAAAAGCTTTCTCCTGTACAGAAACCTATGACTCTCATGCAATTATTTATGTATCTAAAATGCATATACTCCCCTATTCCATTTGTTCACCATTAAGAAGCCACTGAAGCAGAAGGAAGAATTAGATTGACATTGATAGCTGCCTGCAGAACAGGTTTTTGTGGAAAGCTGTGTCTTTCCTTTTGGAAGATGGTATCTGGGAATTATGAAAGATTGATAGCCTTGCTGGCTAAAATTTTTAGCATATTCACCAAAAATGCAAAAGGGGTTGTATATTTCTTGGAACTCTCCCTAAAAGCAGTTTATTTTGTCCTTCTATCATCATGTTTCATAAAGAGATTGAGTAATGATTCAATAAGCATGGCATTAATACCACCAATTGTTCCTCAAACTAGATCTGCATGTTCAAAATAACCATAAGATGGTGACGCCAAGCAAAAGACTCCTCCCTTCGGAGTGATGAGTGGGCATCACTGCTGGATTAATATGGCAATAGATATTGACATTGTGAGAACAGTTGCAAAGGCTTGGGAGATGCCTACGTGGCTACCTGTAGGCTATGTCTCTGATACCAAATTCTGAATAAAAGTTGAAAAATTTGAAAAGTATTCAGAGATAGTCTATATAGTATCAGCGTTCCAAAATTCAGAAAACTTTTTATTGCTTATATTATGAGTCAACTTAATTCAGTGATCCATATTAATACAAGGGAAGGGCAGTGTCTCAGTTTGGTTGCCCAGGATCGCTTAAACACACCCTCCTATTGTTGATACACACAGAATTCCTCTAGGAGGATTAGCGGTTAGACAATACCCAGTAAAGAAAGGCAGCTATTTATCTCCATATAGGGGTCAACACGTGACAGATGAGCAATACAGTCTGTATTTCTCTCAGATGGAAAGCCTATTTGCATAGTAAACATCAAATTGTCTTAGCCAGTAGCCTTAGTTCTGAAATCCGCACCTTTACCACAGAGGTTCCACTCTGAGAACCTGAAATAAATTGATTAGGACAACAGAATTTGAAGATACTGTCAGAAATAGAAGGCAGCAAGGCAGTTTCTTCCTCTAGAGGAGATATATATATATATATATATATATATTTATTTTTTTTTTGGTAAGTCATCTGACACACTTAGGAACAGCTTTATTGATTCTGAATGGATGTTGGTGTATTACGGCTGACTTGGTCCGACAAAAGCATAGCTGGGTCCGCTTCAGTTAGGTGTAGCCAGGAACTCAGAAATGTCTGCTTTTACCATTCATGTAGCTCTCTTCTTAACGGTAGAATGATAGAAACCAAATATTTTAATGGTGAAGTATTTTTACAAAAGAAATATCTGACTTTCCATTAATCTTATTATAAAATCCACTCTCTTTCCCATGACTAACGGGCCCTGTAATGTCTAGCTGGCCTCTGCTCCACTCTGAAGCCTCATTTTCAGTCATCCCCCTGCCCCTCCACCCACTTACATCGACAGAGAAGCCATTCTTAGAATCTTCAGAATTCTGACTTGTATAATTAAAATCTCCTATATGATTTTAATCTTACCCTTTGGTAATGTTAGCACATTTCTTTAACGTCCATCTCTGCTAAATTGTAACTTCTAAAAGGACAGAAATGCTGTTTGAATTACCACTGTGTCTTTACCAACTAGCACACAGATTGGCACATCATTGCCTCTCGGCAAATACTTATTGAAATTCTGAATAAATGAATGAATCTGTGAGGAAGTGAGTAGAATTGGGTCCTGTTTTATTTTGAAAGCAAACGAAAATGTAGGATGACAAACCATCCTGGTTTGCCTGAAATTGAGGGGGATCCCAGAACGTGGATCTTTCAGCTTTAAAACTGGGACAGTTTCAGGTAATCTGGGATAGGTTGCTCACCCTAGACATGACCTTTGCTTAGTGAGGGTAGAAATATTAAACAGGCACTCAGATTTTTGTAGACACATTTTTATGGATGCTTCTGATTGCTTGCCCATATAAAACTAAGCTGACCAGCCAGACATCCAAGAAGTCTATGTTTTCCCTCAACAACAGATATTTTGAGGCCTTATTTTTCTTTTTTGTTTGTTTTTTGTTTGTTTTACATCTTTATTCAAAGGTTTATGTGGGAGAACATTAACATATTTGAAAGCATTTTTGTGAATTAAATGAAATTGTATTTATAAAAATATTTTATAACTATGCAAATAATTACATATCAAGCAATTATCCCTTCTTAATCTCAGCTGAAAAATAATAAATATTTGTAACTATCTGTTTCCTAGTTGATTCATCTCTATGCTCTGATTCTACGGAAACCTGGGACCAGAGACCCATTCTTATTTTGTCTCCAAACTGAAGTAACTCCTAAAATATTGGAAATTACAGAAGTCATCTTCTAACAAATGGGTTAAAAAGATAATAGCTTTTTGATCCCAGAAAAATAAGTTATGTGAATTGATAATACAAGATTATTTCTTAAAACCATTTTTTTGCAAAAAGAAGGCAAGATGAATGGTAATCTTGATTTCAAAGACTATTTCTAACTCTACAAGTTCTCATAAAATGACAATAATTACCATAAGGTATATTTTCTGAAGTTCTTGATCCATAATATTAATTCATTTGAAAACACCCTTATTTTACTAGGAAAAGTATTACTTGGGTCTATTGAACAGATTTAAAATTTTCTTCACTAAATAGTATATGATATGTTTCAATAGTACTTGGTTTAGGTTGAAGAATTAGATTAGTTACATTAAACAAGGGCAAAGTAATTCTGGAACATTTTTTAAATTGGGCATGTAGAGAAGCACGTGGTACATTTATATATTGAAAAGACATAAAAGACCTCATTCGTAGCCATCAATTAAGCTATCAAGGATAAATTACAATATGCTTCATTTTGCATAGTAATTCTTTAAAAAATCATAATTTATAATTTGAAAAAAATCAATGGTAATATGACCTAATAAACTTCTAAGGAGAGTTATATTTATACTCTCCTTATTTACTAAAGTCCAGATTTCATAGGGAAAATATAATTTTTTAGTTGTCTTTTTCAGGGGTGTATTTCCAACAGATTTAAACCTGCAAGGGGTAAGATTAAATAATGTATCACTAGACTTAAGAAAACTAAAATACGAAATATGCATGTAAGAAAGAATGTTTTTCAAATAAAAGATAGAGCTCAATCTTTTTTTATAGTACATCTTTTAAAGAAATGTAAACAACTGCTAATTCTCCAACAGTTAATTCCAATATGTGGGACAAAACCATTATGTGGAGACCTTGTCGAAAACTCATATGCCTGGTTTCACCCTAGAAACCCTAAATCAAAACCCTGAGAGCTGCTGCTTATGTACACCCCAGGTTAAGCTACACTGCCCAGTATTGCAAAGTCTTGGCCTCTTGAGGAAGGAAAAGAAACACTGAAAAGACAAAAAGAAAACAAATCAAAAAAGCAGGTTAACAATACATTTAAACAACCAAGTTACTAGTCAATTCTTCTCTGCTCACTGGTCTTTGTCGATCACCCTGAGCAAAGAAGTCTAGGGTGATGAGAACTAAGAAACCTTTGTTAGTTGTATAATTAAGAAGCCTTTTGCAACCTTGAACAGAACAGCGTTAGAAATTGATGAGCGTTGACTTCCAATTGCACAGGATAAGGGATTTAAGGGGAAGGGAGGAAATAGGAGCAGTTAGAATAAACACCTAAGAAAGATGGAAAACAAAGAAATAAGCTCAGGAATGTAGCAAGGCCAAGAAAGTTGCTGTTTTAGAATGATGGCAACCAAACCCAAATATATTTGTAGGAAGAAGGAAGGAAGGAAGGAAGGAAGGAAGGAAGGCGGGGTGGGGGGGATTTTTGAAAGTTTGAAATGCACTTTGGAGTCAGGCACTATCACCCACTAGCATTAGTGGGTAACTTTCAGTAAATTACTTAATCTCTGAGTCTTAATTTCCTCACCTACAAAATGAGAATTAAGACATCATATACCACGTAGTGTTTACATGAGGATTAAATAAGGTGACGGATGTAAAATGCTTAGTCTAGTGACTGGCACATTGTAATCATTCCATAAATGTTCCCTACTCTTATCATGATTATGTTGCTATTGTTCTATTCTCAGTCATTAGCACAGATCCTCAACTACCTCTGAACAAACATGACTTGAATAAATGATGTGAACAAGTAGACCCATAAAAGTGACTTCTTCCCCTTTTGTAACAAATGGATAATGAGCTGGTAACTCAAAGGAATGTAGTGAGAATAGAGTAAGATGATACTTATAAAGCCCTCAGCACAGTTCATACTTGTAAGTATTCGCTAAGTATTATGTAATATTACTATTATAAAACCAATCACTCCAACGCATCTATTATAAATATTGTTTAAAGAGCTGCTCAGAAGCCTATTATTATTGTATTTGTGTCTGCTCTTCTCATTAAGACCAAAATACTCAATGACAATAATTATCAGAATTATTAAAATAATGTGTGAGTATTCACACATGTATATCCACACACATATAATTCTACATAGAAGTAAATAAATGAATGCATACATAAATATCTCAAGGCTGATGGTTCTCAAACTTAAACACACATAGGAAGATCTGAAGAATTTATTAAAGTGTAGAAAGTCTGGAACACATTTTGAGAAACAATGCTTTAAAAATTCCAAAGAAATTCAGGAAAAGCAATACTTAGTGGATTGAATCTTAAGATGACTATACCCTCAGTTTACTCAAATTCCTTTTTGCTGTTTTGTTTCCCCAAGGAAAGTTAAGTTTACCATATTATTTGTCCAGGATATCCAAAGATCGCAAATAACCTAGAAAGTGTTTGAAAACATGGCCAGACTACTCTCTGCTGAATGTGTTACCAGAGGCTCTAAAAACAAAACTGGACTGCCCCAACTTTTTAGACTCTGTATGGTCCTAGCTTTGTTTACTAAGGTGCTCTTCTATGGCAACTAATTCATAATTTGAATGTTAATGAATTTTGGCATAAATTCCTGAACTTGGATAATAGATGTCAGTTTTTATTTTTGTATTCTCATGAAAATGCATTCTTGCTTCTTCTGCTCAAATCGTGATGGGAAATGTACCTTGAAGCACTCAGAAATACATCAAAACTGAACTCAGGGCTTCCCTGGTGGCGCAGTGGTTGAGAATCCGCCTGCCGATGCAGGGGACACGGGTTCGTGCCCCGGTCCGGGAAGATCCCACGTGCCGCGGAGCGGCTAGGCCCGTGAGCCATGGCCGCTGAGCCTGCGCGTCCGGAGCCTGTGCTCTGCAATGGGAGAGGCCACAGCAGTGAGAGGCCCGCGTACCGCAAAAAAAAAAAAAAAAAAAAAACTGAACTCACTTGACAGTTGAATCATAAAATAATAAGAAAGTCAATGTTTCACCAAATGAACTCATTGGTAGAGACTGTTTATTCCTACAAAATATATTTTAGTGCATCTGTTTAGCTACCTTGGTTACCTCCAAAGACTTCTCAAAATACCCCCTTATTTAGACCAATTTCCCTTTTTGTAATGTACCCCCTTCAAAAGCAAATGAAGCAGAAAAATGATTTTGAAATGTTAACTGCTTTGTAACCTTTGTATCCTCCAGTATTTCCTGTTACCCTCTGATGTGTCTCCCCCCACCCATCACCTACAAACTTGGGCAACTGGAACTAAGAGAGTGTTTACTTCAGGAGACAAGGAACAAAGGAGTCAGTTCTTAGTTTCTGAGTTTCAAAAGCAAGACAATGGCCTAAACAAAGGATTTGGGAAGACATCCCTTGATGTATATGTCTATCCACCTACCAATCTCAGGAGTGTGTCAAAAGGTAAAGTTCATAGAAAGCTTAGACTAGAAACCAGTAGGTGAATAGGAAAGTCTCAAAGCCTAAAGAACCAGCAGGACTGAAGTGGCCATGAAGCCAGAATAGAGGAGGAATAGGGAGAGGGATGAGGCTGCAGCAGTCCATGCCAGTGTTTGGAGTGCAACAGAGAGGAGTAGACGCACACCTCACCCTCCAACTCTTGGTGCAACATGAACTCCCCAAAACTTAGGTGAAGGAAATGGGAGAACCCCAAATTAACCACATTTTTCTAACTTTTCAGAATAGGGGCTCATAATAGAAAGACAGTTAAAGAAAATGAAAGAAAGCTCACCTTATTTTGTGGAACTGAGACCATCATCCATTAAAATCCAAATGAGGGAAATGTTTTTTAAATACTTAGATCAAAAAAGCACATAAGCGTGCTGTCCAAGAGTTTCTAAGTTTTCTCTGATGGCACATTTTAAGAATGATTTTTAGATATGTTCTCTTTAAAGTTGTAAATTTTGAAAAGATAGAAAAAAAGCTAGTCGCCATAATAGTTCATGTCCCTTTTTAACTTGAAATAATGACTTAGCCATTTGTAAACAATGTGGCCTAACGGTGGTTGCAAAGAACAAATGCTTATATGTAACTACAAAACAGTTTGAGTCAACCACAGAATTGCTAACTCAGGTTTTAAAATCTGCTCTCCAAATTTGTGTAAGAAAAGCTTAAACTTCTAGAGGATAAGAAGCTTTTGATTCCAAAATCCTTTATTTCCAGTCTTCCTGCTTTCCCAGTAATAGCCATTACATTTATTATTTTTATTACATGTCAGGGGATGGTTTGTGACTAACAAATTATCCTGCAGTAAATATCACATTTAAATGATAGTTAACATAAACCTGGGTCAGACGCAAGTAATTAAATTCTCTTCCTTGTAGCCATCAGTTTCATAAGTCACCTTCCCTGTCCACTGACTTAATAGGGCTCAGTGGAACCCCTAGGGCTGTGTAGAACACATCTAAAGAAATAGTCCTCTAAACTGTACTTTTAAAAAAGAGGAGAATGTTATTTTTGGGTGCATACCATAACTCAAATTAGGAAAACAAAGTGTTGCTTTATATAGGTCCCTTGATGAATATGTATGGTTTTACGTAATATATTCTTTAGACAGATGACTTTATGTAAAAAGCTACTCTAAGAGTGGCCAAGGATACTAGGGACAATCTAGTGACAGTCTAAATACTACCTCTCATTGGGATTAACATATACACACTACTATATATAAAACAGATAATCAACAAGGACCTACTGTATAGCACAGGACACTATACTCAATATTTTGTAATAAGCTATAAGGGAAAAGATTCTGAAAAAGAGTGTATATATATATATATATATATATATATATATATATATATATATATATATATATGGAACTGAATCGCTATGCTGTACGCCTGAAAGTAACATGATCTTGTAAATCAACTATACTTCAATTAAAAAATTAAATTAAACATAAATAAATACCACCTCTCGCCCTTAATTCCTAAGCCAACATTTCTTCTTAGTTAAACTCAACCCAAACAGTTTCCAAAATGTTTGCTGTGCTTTTATAACCCAAAGAAGTAGTTTTCTCCTCTTGTATTTAGAGCAGTGCTTGCATTTAAAATTAGGCTGCATTATTAACTGGAGTTAATTCAGCTTAAATTATCTCTCTTTCAAGTGCTATCAATTAATACTTAACTAACTCTCAGGTTGGTATACTTACAGTCTAATAATTAGGCTTTATTTAGAACTCACTGATATTTCCATAGATTAAAAACAACAAAAACAAAAACATGCCTGATTCACAACTTACTCACTAGTTTGCTTGACAAAGATACCTGCAGGAATTCCCTGGTTCTCCTTTGGGCAGAAGGATGACAGAAACTTTCCTAAAGATCAGCTACTTTAACAAGGAAGTAGCGAAGGTACAGCTAACTAGAATTACTTCATGAATAAACCCCAGTAACTAGTGGTTGCCAGTGGCTAGGGAGCTAGAGGAAAAAGGAAGTTGCTGTTCAATAGGTATAGAGATTCAGTTATGCAGGGTGAAAAAATTCTAGAGCTCTGCTATACACCATAGTGCCTATAGTGAACAGTACAGGAAAGTGCACTTCAAATTTTCAGAGAATAGATCTCATGGATTTTTTTGCCTGCAATTTATTTTTTTTCTAACTTATTGAGATATAATTGACATATAACACTGTGTGAGTTTAAGGTGTATGACATGATGATTTGATATATGTATAAACTGTGAAATGATTACCACACTAAGGTAAAGTAACACATCCATGACTTCATATACTTACCATTTCCTTTTCTTTTTCTTTTTTTGTAGTGAGAACATTTGAGGTCCATTGTCTTAACAATTTTCAAGTAGACAATATGGTATTGTTAACTATAGTCACTATACTGTACATTAGATCCCCAGAACTTATTCATCTTATAACCGGAAGCTTGTACCCTTTGACCAACATCTCCCCATTTCCTGACCCCCAGATCCCAGCAACTACCAATCTACAATTTGTTTCTATAAGTTCAGCTTTTTTAGATTTCACAAATAATTGTCATCATACAATATTTGTCTTTCTCTGTCTGACTTATTTCAATTAGCCTAATACACTCCAGGTTCATCTATGTTGCTTCAAATGACAGGATTTCCTTCTTTTTTAAGGCTGAATAATATTCCATTGTGTATATATACCACATTTTCTTCATCCATTCATCTGTCCAGGGACATTTAGGTTGTTTCCATGTCTTGGCTATTGTGAATAATTTTGCAATGAAAAGCGTGGTGCATATATATCTTAGAGATAGTGATTTTATTTCCTTTGGATACATACCCAGAGGTGGAATTGCAGAACCATCTATTAGTTCTGTTTTCAATACTTTGAGGAAATTCCATACTTTTCCCCATAGTGGCTGTACCAATTTACATTCCCATCAACCGTGCACAAGGATTCCCTTTTCTCCACTTCCTTGTTATCACTTATTATCTCGTCTTGATTTTTATTACTGATACTATCTCCTTACTCATCATTGGTCTGTCTGAATTTTCTGTTTCTCATGATTCAGTCTTGGTAAGTTGCATCTTTCTAAGAATTTATTCATTTCTTCTGGGTTATCTAATTTGTTGGTATATAATTGTTCGTGGTAATCTCTCATGATCGTATTTCTGTGGTATCAGCTGTAATGTCTCCTCTTTCATTTATAATTTTTTAATTTGAATTCTCTCCCTTTTTGTTTGGCTAATCTAGTTAAAGTTTTGTCATCTTTTAAAAAACCAACTCTTTGTTTTGTTGATCTTTTCTATTTTCTTTCTATTCTCTATTTCATTTTTTATGCCCTGGTCTTTATTATTCCCTTCTTTCTATTAACTTTGGGCTTAGTTTTTTCTTCTTTTCTAGCTCCAGGTGTATATTTAGGTTGTTTATTTGAGATCTTTCTTTTTTTCTTCATATAGGTGTTCATAGCTATAAACTTTCCCCTTAGAACTGCTTTTGCTGAATCCCATAAGTTTTGGTGGGTTGTATTTCCATTTTAATTTGTCTCAATATTTTTTTTTAATTTCTCTTTTGATTTCTTCTTTGACCCATTGGTTGTTCAGGAGTGTGCTATTTAATTCTATGTGTATGTGAATTTTCCAGTTTTCCTCCTGTTATTGATTTCAGTTTCATATCATTGTGGTCAGGAGTGATAGCTGATATAATTTCAATCTTTTCAAATTTGTTAAGACATTTTTGTGGCGTAGCATATAACTATCATAGAAAATGTTGTATGTGTACTTGAGAAAAATGTGCATTCTACTACTGTTGGATAGAATGTTCTGTATTTGTCTGTAAGGTCCATTTTGTCTACAGTGTTGTTCAAATCTGCTGTTTTTCAAATTGCTTGTTAATTATTCTTACTACAATAAAACAAAAACAAGGACACAAGAAAGTTCTAGGAAGTGTTGCCTATGTCTCCTACCTTGATTGTAGTGACGGTATCAGTGGTATCTGCATATATCCAAACTTATCAAGTTGTACACCTTAAATATGTGCTGTTCTCTGTATGTCAATTATACCTCCATAAAGCTGTTAAAAGACAGTTACTATTCCTAATTTGTAGAGGACTCTCAGTACAATGCAGTATATCATCCACTCTTTGATTCAAAATTGAAAAACTGTCACCTCTGTACTCTACTACCCATGGCATAATACAAGCTGAGGTCTAATGTCATGATGGCTGCAATTTCCTTCCCTTTTCTGTTTCTCACTTTGCCCTTCCCAACACTGCCATTTCCTGATATTCTTCTCTCAGAAAAGACCACTTTGATGCATGGCTACCCATAGTTCCTCTACAGCAACATGTGCATTCTTATTGTCGCTTTTATTTAAACCAATCTGTCTACTTTTGTTAAAGATCACTAGCAATTTATAACTTGGTTCACAGTCATAGCCACACTGCTCCTCTCAGGGACTCTGCCCTTTTCCCCCTTCTGAACTTTCAAAGCATAATTTAACTATACAAAACAAAACATATCCCTTCTGAAATAGATAAAAAGAACAGTGGTGTCTCAAGTTCACAAATCATGACAAATCCCAAATCAATGGAGGGAGGCCCAGAAGGATATAATGTCTGTGTGGGATATCAAGGACATTGGGTGAGCCCAGAGCCAGCCAGTGAAGCCCAGGGGCGATCAGTCCTGTGGGCATTTTATCCCTAAAGCAGGAAAAGAAGTTCAAGAGCAACTGTGAGAAGAGCTCTTGCCCTTCCAGAGAGCTTGAAAGGCAGAGGGAGTTGAGTAACTCCTGATAATGCAGAACCGTCAGAGTTGCAGTTTATAGGACCTAAATGAAAGTGTTTTTCAGTTGTCTCCCATTTGTTTCTCCAAATCCAAACACCTTTCCAGTCTCTGCCAAACCATTCCTCTGAATACCAGGCAATGTCATAACTGTGCAGTGTCTACTGCAAAGTGTCATCTTTTGAAAGTAAGTAAAATTTCACACATACCATCCAATCCAACTTCTTCGTGGTTTATTAATTCTTTCAAGATTATGGGAAGCACACTTCTGATATTAAAAAGATTAGTTTAATATAAGTATAGGTTCACCAGTGAGTGCCAATAATTCACAGTCTTGGAACCTTAGTTATTCTAAACTATGTGGTTTTCTGGAGAGCTGAAGGTTTATTGCTTTAAGTTCAAATATTTAGTTTTAATTATTTACTGTATAGATAATTCTGAAATAGGTTGTACTGGTCCCTGCCTTTGTAAAATGAGAAATCTGAGTAGAAGTTAACTGTATCTCACTGCCTTAGAGTATTGACAGTAATACCTGTTACTATACTTCATTTTAATATAATTTGGGTTCCTTTAGCTTATTGATACATATATAGGGCTATTTGCCCTAGACAGCTTTGAGGTATGTTTTAATAGTTTTTCTACATTTTATTCTCTGACAACTATCACTACTTACTTCAGTCAACAGCCCAACCGGTAGAAATTTTTCTCACTTCTAATTTCCTGTAGAATGGATCTAGAAACAAGATAACCCACATTTATTACCATTGTAGTTAAAATAATATAAAAAGGTACTGACTACAGACATGAGAAATTGCACTATTAGTGAAATTCATCAACTTTGTTGGACATCACCAGCTCACTTTTGGCCACTTCTAATACATCCTTTTACTTAATTAGGAGTTTCTGACTTAATTATTCTGTAAAAGAGAAATTTCTAGGTTGGTGGAGTGTTACTATATTTTCATTAATTTTGGTATATTTCAAAGATTAGTGTTTTTGTTGTTTTTGCTTCTGTCATTCCAAGTAACTCCTCTGATATGTTAATGAAAAAATATCAAGAAATTTGATTTCCGTCTACACTAGCATAATTGTTTATATTTCAAAAAAAATACATAATTCTTATGGGATATTAATGCTTAGGAAATGACTTATGCACAGGCCTTTGTTTCCGCCATTACATTTGATCTAATCAAGAGCCATTGCTCTCAATTAAGAAAGTGCATTTTGCTGGCCACTGCTTTTGCTGTTTCTGAGCTAGTTCTTTCTTATATTCATTTTTCCTTTAGTCACTTTACTCTCAATGGAAAATATTGTACAAATCTAGTATTTTTTATTTCCCTTATATTTTTCTATCCATAATATATCTTAAAATTGGATTAAATGTAGAACTTGTTATATCAATATTTTTACATAATTTCTCTCACACCAAAAGACCCTGTATACCTAAATGATGTAAAACAGAATTAACATTTTATGTCATGTTTTCTTTCTTAAGGACATAAAGATAACTTTTAAATGGAAAGATATTAAAATGAAGATGTAATGGATTTTTATATATTTAATTGTCGAATAGCTAGAACGATGATGATACTGGTTTTCACTCCATGATATCAGATTATAAACTTTCCTCTCTTTATAATGGTCACTATTCTTTCATCCGTGTGTGTGTGTGTGCGTGTGTGTGTGTGTGTGTGTGTGTGTGTGTGTGTGTGTTGGACTGGGGGGGTGAAGTTAGAGTTTGGATGGGATTTCTGCTAATACCAAGTGATATATAGCTACATTTAGAGGTAGGGTGTTATGTGGGAAAGAGTAGGTTTTGGAGACAGACAAATGTGGATTCATACATCTACTGTCCTATGTATTAGCTGTGTGACCTTGGACAGGTTACATGACCTCTGTAAGCCTCACTTTTGGATCACCTGTGAAGTGAGGATAATAATACATACTTTGAAGGATCTGAGGGAAGATTAGAATGGAAAACTCATGCAGAAAGCATTAGATAAATAGTAATTATTATCATCCTCATCATTGTAGATAACTGGGAAACCATATAAAACCCAACTCAAACCTCAGTTGTTCTACTTACCAGCTGTGTGATCTGGGTCATGGTAAACTGAACATTTATTTCACCTCCTGTAAAAAGAAGATGATAGTTACCTGTTATTATCATTATAAAGATTAAATGAGATAATGTATGTAAAGTGCCCATTACACTGCCTGGCTCTGGTTCAGCTCTCTCAAAGAACAAGTTTCTTTTCTACTCTCCTTTGAAGATCAGATGAAGAAGGGATTAAAAATGTGGATCTAACCAAGGATTATCATTGCATGTCTTGCAGTGAACATTCATGGAGCCTCTTTTTCCTGTCTTACTAGGAAAATGAAGAAGTATGGAGAGGTAGGAGGAGGATGGGAAAATATCGTGGGTACAGAGACTTAGGACTTTATTTATTTACTCCAACACCCAGAAACATGTGATGACATCTACCATGTGCAAAGCACTTTGCCTGTTTTTTAAGATGCAATATTTAATTCAAAAATTTTATTCAAATTGTGATGGGTTGTAAGAATGTGTGCAGATCACGTCTCTGCCGTCATATCCTCAACCCTAGGCAGTTTTTGTTTGATACACAGAAGAATTTGGTCACAAACCAGAAGACAGAACAGAGCCCAGCATGGGTTTAAATTTTTCAGTTCAAACAGTCCTGTCTTTCAGCCAGGAAGATTTATATTTCATAAAGTTTAACTTTATGGTATTAAATTGTGGTGTACGGATAGGGCATCCATTAAATAAATTCAATGAGTACAAAAAGATATACCATGAAAACTCTCCCTATCATCCCCTCCCACTACCCCTTACGAACAATATTACATTTTCTTGTATAGCCTTGGAGGGAACTTAAAAAGTTGATCTTCATTCCTGCAGTTTGTCTCTCTTCTCTATTATTTCCTGAAATGCATGTGCAATGAACAGTCAGAAGTTCTTGTGCATCTTGCCCAAGGTGAAGGAGCCGGGGAGATGGTAGATGCTATTACAGCAATGTATTAACCATCATTACACTTACATCAAATGATAAAATCAACTAAGGACCTTTTTAGTGCTACAGTTCTTGAATGCATCAGAGGTTTCCCCAGGGAGAGGCCTCAAGTAATTAAAATGAACTCTGTAGCTGTGTTCTATGGCATTCCAGGACAGCTCAAAGTAAACAAGTCACAGTAGCAAATATGCCCCAGAAAACAGACATTCTCCTAGAGAAGAAATTCATCTTGACCTCTCAAACACTCTTGTGTTCATTACTTTAAAGAGAGTTCAGTTTTCTCTCCATAAATTCATTTGAAGGGACCTGGTTAACTGCTGCTTGCCCTCCAAAACTTGGAATTACTCATGCTTTTTAAAAATTAGACATTATCCTAGAAATTTGTAGGAAACAAATTGTCTCCTGCAACCATTTTTCTGATCTGAAACTATTACATTGTTGCAGGCTGTGCAGAATAATTAAGGTTTGGGTGGCTTAAGGAGTTGAAGATGACATGCTTTTGAGCTAGATAAAACTAAATTCAGGTTTGGGCTCCTTCACTTGTCTTTTGAACCCCACTAAGCCTCAGCTTTCTATGCCTATCACGATTATTATACCTATGTGCAGTGCTGTGGTGAGGAGTTAAAGGAACCATATAATACTAGAGAGCACTTAAAAAATAAATAATACCAGAAAGCACTCAAATGAGAGTTATTATTATTAATATTATTGGTGTTACTATTATTACTAGATGAAACAAATGAGCTTTGCTTTGAGCACATTTTAGGAAGTCAAATTGAGGACTTGCTGTATTTATGACAATGCATTATCATGATTCGGAACCGCTTGGAACAAACTGAACAACTTATAGACTGGAGTTTCCATGTGGACAGGGTAGTAGGGGGATGTTCAACAATGTGGATGATCCTCCTGCACTGACCAGGGTCTAGACAAAGGGAATAGTGGATGAGGTGGAAGGAGCACTTTTTAACAGAAACATTTTTTTTTTCTGTGCCTGGCCACATCACCCAATGTGTGATTTCAGCAAATCACGCCTCCAATTAGAGTCCCTGCATAATCATCATCATCTCCAAGAATGCCACTATTCCTGCCATTCTGTGAGTCTCTGACAGTTGAGCTTTCAAGAAGTTGGTGGGATGGAGCTACTAGAGAGGACTGCTCATGAAAAAAAGAAAAAAACAAAACTTGTTTGCTATCTCAATGCAACTGGTCAGCACCACAGCACCTACCGTGAAAGTGAGTGGAAACCATGTAGATCAGGGAGGTCCTTTGCTACAAACTCAAACTATTGTCTTCATACTCCATTTCCCCTTGGTAGCCTAGAGACTTTCAGGACACCGTATACGAAAAGGACATACGTATTATGATATATGTAAGCTTCAAATTGTGTATCCTCTTCATTCACTTAACACAATGTGTTAAACAAACTGAATGTCTAAGGCAAGCATTTTGGTTTGACACAATGTGGGAATTCACTCTTTATGAAGCCCTTCTTAGCACGCTCTAGTTTTGCCTTGTCTCAAGTGAAGGACTCAATCAAAGTGATTTCATTTTCCCGCTGACCTTTTCTCGTTTTGAAAGAGCAACATCTGGCTTGTGACCAAAATAACAGTGTGTTAATTAGTCTGTGAAGCAGCTTTTCCACATATTGCACTTTAAAAAGAAGTACTCTTTATTACTTGGCCTTAAAAAAGAATGAAATATTGCCATTTGCAGCAACATGGATGGACCTAGACATTATCATACAAAGTGAAGTAAATCAGACAGAGAAAGACAAATATCATATAATACCATTTATATGTGGAATCTCAAAAAATGATACAAATGAACTTATTTACAAAACAAAAATAGACTCACGGACATAGAAAACAAACTTAGGTTACCAAAGGGGAAAGGAAGGAGGGATAAATTAGGAGTTTGGGATTAAGAGATACACACTACTATAGATAAAATAGATAAACAACAAGGTCATACTGTATACAACACAGAGAACTATACTCAATATCTTGTAATAACCTATAATGGAAAAGAGTCTGAAAAGAATATATATACATATACACACACACACATATATATATAACTGAATCACTTTACTGTATACCTGAAACTAATACAATATTGTATATCAACTATACTTCAATTTAAAAAAAAGAAGTATTCCTTGTTGTTTCACTCTTTTGGAAGATTTTGAACTGAGAATTGCATAATATAAGTTATATTTGCCTTTAAATATAAGAGCTTTAGTTAAATTGTAACATTTTATATTGACTATAGAAGTTATCTTTGCTAATTGCATGTTGTGTGATGTTTTTGTTTCCTGAAAAATGGAGTGGTTTAAATATATATGCAGTGGTGTGCTGAAGCCAGCTCTTACTGTTTCATGAGACCAGATTGTTAGTATTTTTCCCAAATCTACATTCAGTGTCATATTGGTAGCTTGAAATTGGTCATGCTGGGGATATTTATGCCATGAATATCAGCAAATACTACAAATCAGAACTTCCGCACCCAGTCTCAAGCCAGCTGTTATCCATTTACCAGCACATCATCCATCATCACCTTTACAAAGTTTTGGTAAAGTAGCATATTGAAATCCACTAGATATTGGATATTTACCAATATAGCTTGAGCCTTGAAACATATCTCCTAGAAATCTCTCATGCCCAGATCCAAGAGGTAGATTGCTGTGTATAGAAGGAAGTTAATCTCCTGTCTTCTGCAGCAGGCAAGCTGCTATTTTCATCTTCAACATAACACACTCTGATATCAGTATTGTGAAAATATTTGGCTGACGTAGATGTGCTCTGAGTGGTAATATTGTTTATTTGGTATTGCCCAGAGAAGAGCATATCACAATAATAAGTAATGTGGGGACTTCCCTGGTGTCACAGTGGTTAAGAATCCGCCTGCCAATGCAGGGGACACGGGTTCAATCCCTGGTCCAGGAAGATCCCACATGCCGTTGAGCAACTAAGCCCGCGAGCCACAACTACCGAGCCCGCGTGCCACAACTACTGAAGCCCGCGCACCTAGAGCCTGCGCTCCGCAACAAGAGAAGCCACCGCAATGAGAAGCCCATGCTCTGCAATGAAGAGTAGCCCCTGCTCACCGCAACTAGAGAAAGCCTGTGCACAGCAACGAAGACCCAACGCAGCCAAAATAAAATAAAATAAAATAAGTAATGTGCATGTTACCCCATTATGTTCAAATTTCACAACTGTGTATAGCAAGGCTGCAGCAAACAAACTTCTCAAATATTAGTAACAGCTTAGAGAAAGATTAAGGAAAAACAGGAGTCTCTGAGCAGGAGGAAAGGAACAGAAAGAACAGAGAAGAAATGTTTGGCATCAGCCAATATTTTCTAAACCACTAGTTGTCTGAGATTGGGAGGTGGGGTCGGAGCTCAGGAAAGGGATGGGAAATATATGAAAAAACACTTAAGCCTTTAAAAAATCTTAACTCCTGAGTCATGGAAATATTAAAGGAATTTACCAAAGACAGTAATGATTTAAATGGTTTAAACGTGAAATAATTTCCAAAACGTCTAGTCAATTATTATTTGGCATAGATGATTAAGGCCCGTGAAGTGATTTTCAACATAACAAACATTAAAAGGTTGATCAAATCTGAGGATGAAAACTCAGGAAGGAAAAAAAAACGATAAAGAAAATCTGCACAGGGTATAAGACTTCTTAAGTCCTGTGAATGCTTAGAATTGCAACTGAAGTCATTTTCTCCCAGCAAACCAAAACAAAAAAGCACTGCTCGCTTTTGTGTTTTGGCAGTTCATTAGAGTAGACTGTTAGCGAGGCAAATCAGCAGTAATTCAGCATGATGCTGCTATTCTTCAGCTTTACTTAAGCCCATAGAAAATTCACTTAAGGCAATAAAACATTATATTAAAAGTTAGGCAAAGTAAAAAAATTCAGTCAATCAGTTCCATGGTCAGGTTGAATAAAATAGTCACATTTTTTTAATTTAGCTTCAAAAAACCTGAAATGATGTTAAATTAATTTCTGAATTTGTGTGTGCAAAGTTATTGACTTACATTTACCACAGGGAACAAGTACTATCATTTATTAAGCTGTACGCCAAGTTCTGTGTACTTAGAACACATTCATTATATCATGTGATCCTCATAATAAATATAGCACAGGATGCATTACTCTCATTTTACAAGTAGGGAAATTGAGGTCCAGAGAGATTAAGGAACTTATTCAGGATCACACAGCTTGATCAGGATCACACAAAGATATATGAACTTAGTTTTGTCCGAGTGCTAATTATAGTTCTTTCAAATTTACCAACTACTGACCCCTTCTAAATGTATCCCATTTATCATGAAGGCATTCATATAAGGAGAAAATAATCACAAAGTAAGATAGCTCTTTTTAGAGCTCAAAAACCTTCAGTAAAATCAAAATACAACTTGTTTCTGTGAGAATAGAGTCACAGTTTTATAAGACTAAATGGGATTGATTACTACTCATGAACCTGTGTACAGTGATTATTAGATCTCTTTTTATGCATCCAGCCCCCTTCCTTTTAGAGGCAAATCCCCCAATATATGCAGTGTTTATGTGATGCTGTGTTTTTCCTGCTCCCTAATTTGGGAAGCAAAGTAGGGCAGTGTTGCTCTTTCCATTTTCTGGCAATGGCTTTGTGTACCTGGTAAGGAAGAGTCAATAGGACACTTCTGCCTAAGACTTTGACTCTGGAATAAATGAGACAAAGAAGAAAGTTCAGTTCAGATCCCTGCATGATGAATGTTGGGGTGTCCCACTGGAAGTAGCAATAATGACCAAGGGTCATTAAGATATATATATATATATATATATATATATATATATATATATATATATACACACCACAAAAAAGGAAATCCTTCCATTTATGACAACATGGATGAAGCTGGAGGACATGGGTATTAGGTTAAGTGAAGTAAGCCAGATGGAGAGGGACAAATACTGTATAGTATCACTTATATATGGAATGTTTAAAAACAAAAAAGCCGATTTCATAGACTAGAGAATAGAATGGTGGTTGTCAGGGGCTTTGTGGAGGGGGAAATGGGGAAATGTAGATCAAAGGATACAAACGTTCACTTATAAGAAGAATAAGTTCTGAGGATCTACTGTATAGCATGGTAACTATAGTTAATCATACAGTACTGGATACTTGGAAGTTGCTGAGATTAGATCTTAAGTATTCTCACGACACACACACAAAAGAGTTAACTACGTGAGGAGATAGATTTCTTAGTTATCTTGAGCTTGGTAATCATTCCACAATGTATATGTATATCAAATCATAACATTGTGTACTTTAAATATATACCATTATATTTGCCAATTATTCATCAATAAAGTTTTTTAAGTCATAGGACTATTAAAAAGTATAATTTGTGATTAATAGTAAGATAACTTGGATTATTTGAGGATGGCATGCTTTAAAATTTTTTTTAAATAAAAATCTATTAACCAGTCTTTTTAAAAAAAGAAAGAAACACACATAAGGAAAATAAAGTTCTCTCAGCATAGTCTATATTTGAGTTACTAAATTACCTGACTTCATAATCAAGAAACTTTGAATCTTGGTACAATAACAAGGAAGTTCCATTCAACTGTTCAATGTCATTCATATAATAACTACAAGTAAAAATAGTGCATAGTTTAAAAAATGACAGTACTTACTGAAGGCAAAAGCCTGTGGCTGACAGCCAACAGATGGTCTGTCAGAATGAAACTGATGAAAAAGTCCCCAACTGCATGACTTGAAAACAACTTTGAGAAATCAGTTTCTTCCTATCAGAAGGCACATATACTAACTGATCTAACTCTGGATCACATTCCACAATCTTTGTTAAAAAAAAATAAAAGAAATTAGTTCATAATTCTCCTAATTCTTTTCCTTTTTCAGGAAAGATCACTCAATTCAAAATTTAACATTTATCAAATGTACATAAAACAGGTATGTGATAGGCAGCTTCTGAGACTAGGACAAGTGTGTCCAGGCAAAGTGAGGAAAAGTTTGAGTTTCACCCTTCCCAAATATGGAAAAATGTATGAGTCCTCTCCTAGTCCTCTTTCTGGATCTTACCACCTGACTGAGGGAGGCAACCTGGGAAAGCAAGAACCCTTTTCTCAAAGGCCTACAATAGAGTTGCTACAGGGCTCCTTGCTCTGAGTCCCCCATCCTGGTCCTACTAGGTTATCCCAGGACATGGGGGATGTGGTAGGAGATAATAAGTATTAGGAGAGCCCAGAGACAAATTCCATGCACACAGACATGAATAGACAGATAAGCCAACAGTGCTAAGCAACAGAGACGAAATAAGGGATTCCAATAAAAGAGAAACACTGAAGCCAGACTACTAGATAACACAGATTAGGAGTGTAAAGCTCACAGATCAATAGACCTAGATTTCCATGGTTTTCCCACCTGTAAAATGGAGATAATAGCATCTATCTCATAGATTCGTCATTAAGATTAAATTAAACACACTAGTGAATATAACAAAAAGAAACACACTCACAGATACAAGAGAACAAACTAGTGGGTACCACTGGGGAGAGGAAAAGGGGAAGGGGCCAGATAGGGGTGTGGGATTAAGAGCTACAGACTACTATGTATAAAATAAGTTACAAGGATATACAGTACAATGCAGGGAATATAGCCAAGATTTTATAATAACTATAAATGAAGTATAACCTTTAAAAATTGTGAATCACTGTGTTGTACACCTATAACATAATATTGTATAGCAACTATACTTCAATAAAAACTGACAGTTAAAAAAGATTAAATAATAGACATAAATCACTTAGAACGGTGTTTCGTGCATGTAAGAACTCAATGAGTATAATGTCTCTGAGCCTCAGTTTCCCTATCTTTAAAGTAGTGTGAACTAACAGCACCTACCACTCAGTGCTGTTATGAGTATTAAATGAGATAATGCAGGCAGGCTGTAAATAAGGGATCATGCTTGTTATTAATGCAAGTATGCATCCATACGCTCAAAAGGTTCCATTCAAGAGCCTCACAATTGAGATTTTCCCATGCTTTAACAAATAAACCCTTTAAATCTGAAAGTCATTCACATGTCAAGATGGCAGAGTTGGTATCAATGCATAAAAGAGAAAATATTTTGTAGACTAATAGATTTCTTTAAAAACTATGTAATGGTGGCTGAAGCATTTCACATTTTTAATGTCTGGCAAGCAAACAAAGACTGGGTTCTGAGGCTGTATCTGTAAACTATATATTATTGACATTTGACCCTAGAGTTAAAATTAATGAGCTTCTACTAACATTTAAGAGTAGCTTCATCTATTTCTTCTGAAATTTCCCTTCCAAGTAGAGGAAGCATAAGAGGCCAGGAAATACAGGGTATATTCGTGAAAAATAAATTAATCCTACTTGGCTGGAGTAAAAAGTACAGGGTAGGGCTTAGTAAAAAAGAAAGCAAGAAAGCAAGAAAGCAAGCAAGCAAGAAAGAAAGACAGAAAGGAAGAAAGCAGGAAAGAACGGTTGGAGTTACATCGTGAGGGCTTTGAACACTGTGCTACAGAGGTTGGGCTTTCAAATATTTTAGCTGGCATGTTAAGTAAAGCTTATGTTATATTTATGTTTTGATTACGTTTTGAGTTGTATAACTTTGTAAACGTGTCTGAAGAAAAAGTAGATATAGGACACTGCCCAGCTTCATTGTGTAGGTTGATGGACATTATAAAGTACTGTAAAACTCTAAATTTTTCTAAAAGTCAAGCATTTCATTACACTTTATATCTTAAAACTGGCAAATGCTTGATCTGAGAAAGGTATACGTATATTCCTAAATGACTCTCCCATTTTATCCAAACACTTTTCACATTTTCCCTTAGGCGTGATGTGCATTCTACCTCTTAGAATTCTATATTCTAGATCTGTTTTGTGCATTGTTTTCAGTGTATTATTTCAAATCCAAACACATGGTCAGAGTACTTCCTATAATTCCCTCAGAAACATTTTAACAATCTAAAACTGCATATTTACAATAAAAGCTTGAAATACTTAAGTTTAAATAAATCTTTGACTATGTGGACTTTTGCTAAACTTAAAAACAGGTCTTAAGGTTTAGAATCCTTAACCATAGACAACATAAGCACCCATATCTAATAGCCCAGGAGACTAATTAGTCTAGAAAACAAATGTTTTAAAGTCCCTCTTTCCATTCCCACTCCAACCCTGGGTCATTTTTATTTACCAGGTTTTAATCAGAAGAGAATATATAAGGCTAAACTGGAAAAGGCTAAAACTAGCCTTTAAAAATATGGACAGACTCTTAATTATGGCAATAGTATAAATAGAAAAGTGCCCTTATACTGTGTGTTACTTTTTCAAATGCTTATAATGAACTCCTTTATAGAACCATGCCAGTGTAGAGCTAATTTAACTCAGTTTTCAGTTAAAACTAAGAGAACTGTAATCTATTGTCTATAATCCCTTTCTCAAATACAATGCAACCAACTTTCACTTTAATGATCCAGTAGTTTATTCAGAAGAATAGTGCTAACTTTAGGAAAGAATTAAATAATCTGCAGATGCAGGTTATCAGCAATTTCACATAAGATTCAGCTTAAAATAGCTATTAAAGAAGGCGTCCTAGTAATGGTTCACTTCCATTAAAAAAGTATGGTGTACATTTACGTGTGTTTATGCGTGTGTGTGTGTTGTATATGAATGTCCACTCTGTCAGATCATTATATAAAGTAAAGTTTGGCCAATTATGGCCCTTTGGCCAAATCCAGATCACCATCTGCATTTACGACCGAAGTTTTATTAGAACATAATCATTCCCATTCATCTATGTATTGTCTATTGATTTTGCAATACAACAGCGAAGTTAAGTAGTTGCAACAGAGACCGTATGGCCCAGAAACCCTAAAATATTTACTATCTGGCCCTTTACAAAGAAGTCTGCAGACCCCTGATTTAAAGGATCAGACTCAGATATCACTTACTAAAAAAAACTACTCATTCTCAAAATATATACATGCAAGCAAACTGAAGACATTAGGTAAGTAATGTCTCTGGCAAGGGATTACAGTTATCATAATCCCCAGCATTTACTAAAGATTCACAAGCACATCAGTGAGAGATAATATGCACAGACTCAATGTAGCATACTTTGTGTCTCTTTTAGCTACATAAAAGAGAATTTAGGCTAGGAGAATTCATGAATCACCTTCCTCAATTTACATAGGGTTCTCTGACTCTATATACATATGAGCTGCATCTGCACAATGTATAAGTATTTTTTTAAAGAAAAATTCAGTCAACTGGTTATTTTTCATAAAAACCAGGTGAACCTAATATTTATTGCACTTATAGAATAGTTTGGCGTGTTTTGACAAAAATTAAACTGTGTCCTTGAACAAAAGGTCAGTAGTCAGTCAATTCAAGCTTTATAGACAGTTTGAATGACTCAAAGTCAGTCTTACGTAGTAGATATAACTCACAGATTTACTCAGAGGCCAATCAAGTCCTGATTATGCTTCTTAGCAGCTGTGTAACTGGAGCAAGTGGTTTGTCCTCTCTGAGCATTTTTTTTTCATGTGCTGATATCTACTTCAGAAGTTGAGGTAAGGATTAGATGAGGCACTGTGTATATAATACATCCTACAGTACCTGGCACTTAGCCAACAATCATTAAAACGTAATATCCTTCCCTTTACAAATAATGTATATTTTTTCAATTGATTATTCAGATACAAAAAGAACTATGGAAACTTGAGTGAGTGCATTTTGACAATTATGATGACTCAAAAATATAGACCAGATTGGTGGGGTCAACTGAAATAAATCTAGGTCCAGGGAAGGGAGGGCAGGAAACAAACAAACACTACTGCTGGAAAGGCATATTCAGAAAGAACTTTCACATTACTAACTGCTTGTTTTATCAATGATACATCATAGTTTTCTTTTCTTTTTCGCTGCACGGCGCGGCTTGCAAGATCTTAGTTCCCCGACGAGGGATCGAAATTGTGCCCCTTGCAGTGGAAGCACGGAGTCCCAACCACTGGACCACCAGGGAATTCCCCATAGTTTTCTTTTTCTTTTTCTTTTTTCTTCTTTCTCCTCCTCCTCCCCCTCCTCCTCCTTTGTCCATACATGTCGTTGAAATTACCATCTTGCCCTGTGATGATTGGCAGAAACCCAAATGAAACTACTTTTTAGATGGAGTCCTGTTTAAATAGCAAGAAGGGCTATTCAGAATAATGGAGGTAATTCTTACAGTAATTTTGTTAATGGTAGATTTTTAAAAATTTGACATACACTTTAATAATGTACAATAGCAGAATTGCAATATTTTTAAAATACTGCATGAGTCAGAAAGAACACAATAGTACTCGTGTCATTATTTTGAACTTTAAAAATACCATGCTAGGACTAAAATTATTTAAAATGAATAGAAATTTTAAAATGATAAAGAGAAAAGAACCCCCAATGGCTACACAGATGGCAACATCACTTGAGAGAATCCTTTCCATTTCCACTAGAAGATAGAGATTAATGTACTCTTTGGTGAATTAGAAATGCAAGAGAAAGGGAGTTTTCATTCACTCCATTCAATTATTTGAGGGTAACAAAAATAACATCTTTGGGGACTGAATAATTTGATGATTATCAAGGCAATTTCAATTGCTGTTCACAATCCATATTCATTTCATATCCATCAAGGACAAATTATACCACCATATTTAGCAGAAAAATTAAAGAATGAGGATGCTTTCAGAAAAATTATAGCTCTGTGTGTGGCCCCTTTCATTCAAATACAATCAAGTGCATCTCTTTGTGGAAGAAACAGCAAATACATGAACTAATTTTTAAAAAGACAAAAACAATGAAGGTTAAGATACAAAACACAAACTCTTTTCTGTTTGACATGGGCACCTAACCCTCCATTATCAAAGGAAGATTTCACCTGCGGCATTGTTAAGATTCTGTTTAGAAAAGCAGTTTAAATGTGTCTATACAATTAATGTTTTCACAAATTAGATACTTGGAGCCATAACTCTATTTCTATATCAGTATGAGAAAGACGAAATATCTGTCCCAAATTAATTAAAATCATACTTGTGATTCTATTTCTGAACATTTGGAGTGCTTTCCTTTCCCTCGTTTCTTGTTTAAAACATACCCTATGCAGGACATTTTAATGAAACAACTGACTTACTCTTTTGGTTTAATGTTGCATAAAGAGGCAGGTAAAGCACAGTGGTTAGAACACAAATGTTGCAGTCAGATGATCCTAGGTGTATAGATTCTCATTTACCTCTTCTTGGCTGTGTGACTTTGGTCAGGTTCCTTTACCTCTCTGAACCATGGTTTCTGGTTTCATAATAGCATTTATGTCATAGGTGTCTATGAAGATTAAAAGAAGTTGTGCATATTATTTACGATAGCCAAGACATGGAAGCAACCTAAACGTCCATCAGAGCGATGAATGGATAAAGAAGATGTGGTATACTTATACAATGGAATATTACTCAGCTATTAAAAAAGAATGAAATATTGCCATTTGCAGCAACATGGACGGACCTAGAGATTATCTTACTAAGTGAAATAAGCCAGACAGAGAAAGACAAACATCATATGATATTGCTTATGTGTGGAATCTAAAAAAAATGATACAAATGAACTTATATACAAAACAGAAACAGACTCACAGACATAGGAAACAAACTTATGGTTACCAAAGGGGAAGGGGGGTTAGGGATAAATTAGGAGGATGGAATTAACATATACACCCTGCTAAATACAAAATAGATAACCAACAAGGACCTACCGTATAGCACAGGGAGCTATACTCAATATTTTGTAATAACCTATATGGGAAAAGAATCTGAAAAAGAATATATATATATATATATATGTATGTATGTATGTATATATACATATGTATAACTGAATCACTTTGCTGTACACCAGAAAGTAACACAACATTGTAAATCAACTATACTTCAATAAAATAATTTTTTTTTAAAAAGTGCATATAAAGCAGTAAAAATAAATATATGTAAATACATTTAAAATTGTATTTCCAAATACATGATATTATTAAAACATGATACATTACTTACAAATACAAAAACCATAGTAAAATTAACACTTGATGTTTATGTGTATGCAAACAATAAATGTATAATGATGTACATGCATAGACATATATGTAATATATGTGTGCTTGTTAGGGCACACATGATGTTTGACTAGGTTTTAGCAAATCCTAGATTTTACAGGTTAAAAAAATCAGGATTCCCAGATAAATTTGAATATCAGGTAAACAAGGAAGTATCTAGCAACTGGAACCAGGATGCTTCATTGAGCTAGAGGGCTTTCAAATGTCTCCATAGGTAATAGTTATCAATAGGTTTACTTCATTTTGTAAACTAAATTAAGGTAATAGCCAGTTAATTGAATGGCCCGGAACACTCCCATTCCAACTCTGATCAATCTGCTTCTCCACCTCTTAGTGACATCTCTTTCAGATCCCATAGTTCTCTGGTCACTTATAAAATTGTCTAATTTTCAGATATTGGCATCTGTTTAAGATGGTGCAAATCTAACTACCTCTAAAGCATCCACCTGATCAAAGTATAACTAACACATCAGTGCCATGCCATGATGCTGGACAAGTTAGCTGCCCCACTGTCCTTATGGGATGCCCCATGTCTAAAACTGGCACCTGGCTGTATTCATGCAAGGACTTCAAAATCCAGGAAATATTGGGTCATGCTCTTCCAACAATTTTTTTTACCATTTGCCACTTGGGTGGAGCACTGTCAAGAGCCTATAGAGTTTCTGCTTCCCAGACAGCCTTCAGTGGAGGGGGACAGTAAGCTGACCTTCTTACAGGCATCCCCACTCCCAGGAACCATCTTAGTTTGGGGAGAGGAGGAGAAAAGTCAAAGCCCGATCTATTTCTACAAATTCCCTTCCAACAATTTCTCTTTGAATTTCTTGTCTCTCTGAAATAAGCTAGAGGCAGATGGTGATGGTTGGACTTATTCTTACTTTTAGGAAATCCTACATGGATATGTCTAGCACCTTTCTTTCGACTGTGTGGTCACTATTGTACATTGTTCTCAGCTTCGGAGCTTCAGCTAAAATCTGAGACATTAGGGAAAATCTCATATGATATCCTGATACATTATTTAATGCACATTGACTAAGAGAACTAATTTAATTACAAAATGCCAGAATTTTTCAACTTCATTAGTAAGCATCATGCATGATGCTTATTGACAACATAAAAACTGTATTCAAGATAAATGTAGACTTTAATCATTTGATCTTAGTGAAACCATCATTTAAAAATGATTCTCTGGGTTTTGACAATGCATGATCTATGATCCTTTTGATTTGGAACTCTTCAGGACAACATCTAATCACTTTGGGACTGATACATTATTTCCATTCTTGACATTAACTTATTCTCTAAACTCCTTCTCTGGAAAGTCCTTAATTTAGAGTTAACACAGACCTATCTCAAGTAGTTCCATTTTCCTTACATGTAGATTGCTTAGCGGTCTGTCATTTTCATTCCTTTATTCATGGTTTTTCTTATTTCTATGGTTGAGGATTCCACTTAAAAATCTTAAAATGTTTCAATATACCAATATTGGGTACCTATTCTAAGAAAATACTCTTAAATATAGAATACAAGTTTTATCACAAAGATAGCCACTGTGACACTATTTGAAATAATAAAATAACCCTTAAAATTGTCTTTGACTATAGAATTAGTAAAGTAAATCATGACACATATACTGAATATATTGCATGACTATTTTAAGTGATATTTATAAAGAATTGGAGAACACAGGAAAATACATTTTATTTTGTATTAAGTGAAAAATAAATATAAATCTATATGTCTATCAGCATTACATGTAAAACACATAAAGTAATAATAATAATAATAACAACAGAAATATACCATGGAAGCCAAGGTTGACTTTGGGTGGTAGACTATGGGTGATACATTTTTTCTTCTCAATATTCTAATTTTATCCTATTCCTAAGCTTTCTGTAATGTGTATATATTCCTATAGAATAGGAAAAAAATCTTATTTAAAAATCACTTTCAAATATACTTTTGGAAAACTGCCTTCTTGTTCCCCAAGTACTTCTTTTCTTCTTTCCTTCAGTTTGACATTAAATTCAGTTTGACTTCAATTAAAAGCCACAAATGGTTTAACAAGTGTATTCAAATGGCTGAACAAATGTATTTTATGATGTTATTTTTTTATCTGATGACTAAAATTTAAACTTTCCACCAGCTATTTTGGTGCCGTGCAGACATAACTATAATGTACCCAAAGAGGAAGGAGCTGCTGCGTACCATCAGATACTCTTCATTCTAACAAAAATTAATTCTTAATCTTTTACATACCATTTTTAACTTGTCTCTTTTCCTTTATAAAAGGTAATTAACTGTAGCCAGTATGTTATAACCATCTATTATTACTGTGTAAAAGTAGCTGGCATTTACTGCCAACCATCATCACCTTCTTCATCATCTACTATTTGAGTAGCTTCTCAACTAAACTGAAATGACCTTCCAACTGCCCCCCTGCTTTTACCCTTGCCACATAACCATCTACTCTCAATGAGTATCCAGGGTGTGATTCTGTGACCTGTTTTAAAACATGTCATATAACGTCATTCCTCTCCTCCAAAACCCTTCAGTGACTGCCCATCTCAGAGTAACAGTCAAAGTTTGTACAGGGACTATAGGCCCTTTATGACAAGATCCCATTATCTTCC
This sequence comes from Phocoena phocoena, assembly GCF_963924675.1. Lineage (NCBI taxonomy): Eukaryota > Metazoa > Chordata > Mammalia > Artiodactyla > Phocoenidae > Phocoena > Phocoena phocoena. The sequence goes on from NC_089240.1 coordinate 120,300,906, forward strand.
CTGGCCTTACCTCCTGCCTTCTCCCCTGTGTCAAGATCAGTCAGCTTCAGCCACGGTGGCCTCCCAGAACTTCCAGAAACTTTAAAGAACTTCTTGCCTCAGGGTCTTTACACTCACCCCTTTCTCTGCCTGGTCTGCTCTACCCAGTGCACATGGTCTGCCCCTTCATTTCTCTAAGACCTCTACCCAACTGTCACAGTCTCAAAGCAGCCTTCCCTGACCACTCCATATGAAAAAGGTTCACCATCACCCCAGAACCCAGCACTTTCGATCTATACCTCTCCTCTGATTTATTGGTCTACATAGAATGCATCACAATCTGACATACTACATATTTTACTTGTCTCTTTAGTGTTCTCTTCTCCACTAGAATGTAAGGTTCATGAGGGTAGAGATTTTGTTTTGTTTACTGCTGTATCCCCAGTACCTAGAACAGTACCAGGCACAGAGTAGGTGCTTGGTAAATTCTTGGGGAAGGAAGGAAGGGAGGGAGGGAGGGAGGGAGGGAAAGAAAAGAAGGAAGGGAATAAAGGAAGAAAAACTTTACATAGATTATTTCGTTTAAATCACTGAACACCTCTGTATGGTGGTAGTATTATTATTCCTTTATTATTCCCTTACCACGCAAGAGAAAACTGAAGTCTAGAGAGTTACCAGCTCAGTCAAGATCACATAACTTGCAAATGACAGAGCTGAGACTAAAACCCAAGTGTGTCTGTCAAGATAGTCCATTCTCTTAACTTCCATGCTTCACAGGTTACATTAACAAACATAAAGGATGCCAGTGTTTTATATTAACCTCAGCCAAAATTGTGCTATTGAACTGAAATAGTGCTCAAAGTAGTCTCGAAAACCCTGCCACGAGGCCAGATCCAGAAAGAACACTACCTGGGTGGCTCTGAGAATGTGTTTGTGCCCCGTTCTCCTCATCTGCAAAATGTAGCATATGGAAATCAGTGTCTCAGCTGCCTTGTCACCCTAGCCCTTTTTGGACCCTGTTTTGTCTATATGGTGCAATGCTGTTGCCTTCTCCACTCACAAAACACCAAAAGGGAAGGTCGTCCACTGCTCTGTGGACTACAGGGTAGTTAAACCCTGGTACCCACTCCAGTTTAAAATAACATAACAACAACAATGAATGATAATTGTGTATAATCTAAATGGGACCCTCCAACTTCAAGAAGGAAGCTATTTCAGTCTTATCTTGGAGTTTTCAAAAGGAAAGTAGCAAATTAAACTATGTAAGTATACAGATGATATGAAAACAGTGGTTACACGATGGAATTGTTCCTGCAGGAAACAGTATGGAGCACTCTCTGTGTGAGAGCTTGAGAGAGTAAATCAAAGAAGACATGATCCTTGCCCTTGAATTGCTCACGACCTGGTAAGGTGGGAGCATCTCATATATATGGCCTGCTTTTGTGTAAAGATGTGTAGCTGTGGGTAGTATGTATGTGTACAATACACACACACACACAGAAATGATATATAGGTGTATATACTGGATGCATATGCATATACATGATATGCATTTATGTGTATATATTGTATGCATATGTATAATGGCATATATATGTATAATGTGTGGGGATATATATTTGCTGCATATCATTTTATTTATATTACTAAAACTAAGGGGAAATGATGAACCCCACCTAAGCAATTTAAGTTAAATGCCTATATACTAAAATGTCTCTCCCAACTCTGTTCTAGGAAGCAATACTCTCTTGTGTCCTGAATTCTACAACAATTTAATGGTCTCCGGTACCTAATCATCCCATAGAATTTACTTGTCTTTGGCCTTCGAGGAAAATTACCCCTACTATTGGCTCTCAGAGATGCTCAGTAGAAAGACCTTCCTCCCAGTGACAAGTAGCAACAGAACTCGCCTTTACCTTTTCTTCCTTCAAACTCAATCTGAATGGAAGCCCAACCTTTACCAAGCTGCTGCAGTTTCTCCTCACTCCCTCATCTCTTCCTTAAAGCCTGCATAAAGATGCCCAGGCCTGCCGGTTGCTGTTACCATGGCAACCCTCTCCTGCATTTCGTCTGTGAGAATATCTCCAGGTTTCCATTAAGTCTGCGATAGCGCTACCTGGGTCAGTTAGCTCTGTGGAATCCACAATTAGACAAGCTCATTAATAGTAAACCATTAGCTTCGAATGATCAACTGCCTAATTATTTCCCTAAAATAAATCACATTACTCATTGTTCAGACTGAGTAAATAAATGCCAGTGTTGCCAAAGTTCATTTAACTTTTTGAAATTGCAGAGCAAAAGGTTGTAAGTTTGCATTATGTATAAATTGGCTTAAAACTGTGCTCAGTGAATAGACAGTTACATTTAGTAGTATTCTGAGACTGTCAGAAAATATTTAGAGCCTAGACACACTGGCTCTTTCCAAATAGGATAGCTGAGAGCTGAGAGCTGAAGGAAACAAACATCTAGGTGTGGCTGAATTTTCCCACTTTTTTTTCCTGATGTGGGGCAGTGTATAAACTGATAATTTGAATAGATGCTCACCAATTCTGTAACTCACCAATCAAGTTCCAGAAAGAGTACTTTTTATTTCTTCTCTTAAAAACACTGACTTTGCTGTCCTAATAACCAGTTAACTAGAATCCACTGAATCACTGCTAGTTCAAATGTAATTAAACTGCTCAAATGCTGATCAAACCTTTTTTGAGTTATTTACTGTTGACATGTTTGTACTAAAACACTTCCAATTTTATAATAGTTCGTAAACTACAACAGTTGGTTGAATTGAACATAATGGAAAAGATATTTTGTTTATGCTGTCACAGCAGCAAAACAGTCAAATCAAATGGTCATTTTAAAGTTGTGCCTTCACAAATAAGCGGGTTAGTCATTTCTACTATGACCAGTTAAGTCATTGAATACAATGCCTCTTAGTCACTGCCATCTTAATTTTCAATAATGTCTGAAATCCGTAGTAAATGAGATTTTCCTCTGGCATGTGATTGCTGTAGTCTGATATTACATTTCAGCGAATACATTAAGATTTGGACTCAGAATGGTTACATTGCAAGCAAGTTTTTATGAACATTTCATATTTTCACACCAGTCCAGTTCCATGTAGTGCCATATTAAAGCCTGAGGCAAAAGGAAAAGTCAGTAATACTGATCCTGTCTGTATTTAAAATTTTGATGTTTTGTTCATAGCGGATTTTTTGCTTTAATTTTGATTTCTGAAAACATTGGATTAAAATATTATTTGTCTCGATGCCTGAGTTTTTTGGCACTCCCTTAAATTTTGCACCAGAAGCAGTTGCCTCATGCACTTCACCCTAGTGCTAGCCCTGCACCAGTCAGTATACATTTTAATTCCTAACTTCATCCTGAAGCACCTTTGGGGTATATGAACGCAGTTTGATTTGTAACCACTAGATGGAGACCTTTTCATTAGGTAACACAGAGCCCCCCCCAACCAACCCCCACTCAGTCTCTTGAATTAAAGAGTATGTATGGGGGACTTCCCTGGTGGTCCAGTGGTTGAGACCTTGCCTTCCAATGCAGGGGGTGCAGGTTCGATCCCTGGTCGGGGAGCTAAGATCCCACATGCCTCGCAGCCAAAAAACCAAAACATAGAACAGAAACAATATTCTAACAAATTCAATAAAGACTTAAAAAAAAATAGTCCACATCAAAAAAATCTTTAAAAAACAAACAAAAAACAACCTATGTATTCAGTAGGGAAATTGCTAAATAGGTTTAAAAAAAAAGGATGTACGTATATGTATAGCTGATTCACTTTGTTATAAAGCAGAAACTAACACACCATTGTAAAGCAATTATACTCCAATAAAGATGTTAAAAAAAAAAAAAGAGAGAGGATGGCAGCTGGCAGAGAACACTCAGATTAAACAGAACTAAATTCTTGGTTAATTTAAAACGTGTTAGAAAAAAACTGGTCAACAGTAAAGAAAGATGGTATTGTCACAGCCAGAGTCTGAGTTGAAGAGTCTTGAGTTTGACTCCCGAATCTGCTGTTTTGAATACCAGTTGTGTTGAATCCCTAAGCCTAAATTTCCTCATCTATAAAACAGAGTGCTGACCTCTTAGGGTTGTTTGCGTGCACTTAACGTGTGAAATCTCCTAACGAAATGACTGGTCATCAATAAATACATTTCTTTACTCTCTTGCTTCTCTTATAGAAGATCTGAAATAGAAAAAACAGTCTAAAAAAAAAAAAAACAGTCTAGTATCACCAAAGGAACTGCATTCACCATTATGCCCCTTCCCAGCTACTGCTCTTTTCAGCCAGGTTTAGAAGGACAAAGTTTCAGAAATCCCATGAAAGCTTACACGTTAGCTAAGCTCAGTCCAGGGACCAGCTCCCGCTCTTTTTGTAAGTCAGCCTGCTTGGTATGGAAACTGACAAGCTCATTTCCATTCAACAAACGCTCGTGGAGCACCATGTGCCCAGGATTCTGCCAGGTGTTAAGGTTATGGAAATAAGATCAACACTGGTACTAGGAGCTCACAGAATCTAAATTAAGTGTGAGGTTAAATAACATAGGCATTACAACTTATGATTCAATTTTACCAATATGTATTGAGATTCTACAATATGCAAAGAACTGCATTAGACACTGACAAGCATATCAATACCTAGTACAGTCAGAAAAACACAGCCCTGGCAGAGACAGAGAGATTAGCATTCAAATCTACTTCTTACTGGTTGTGTGACCATTTGCAAGTTCCCAACTTTTCTGAGCCTCATTTACTTTTATCTGAAGATAATAATAATTACCTCCTGTAATTGTTGTGAGGATAAAATGACATACTGCATACTGCTTAGAACAAGACCTGGCATGTTTTAAGAATGCAAAAAAAAATGTCACTCATTATTATTAGTACTAATAGAAATGCTGGAAGACACCAACAAGCTGTGTACTCTGAGGCTTCCTGTATAGAGGAATTACTTTTGTTTGTATTATTTCATTTATTAAGGTTTCTATAAAATGTAAGCTAATTTTTTAATTGAAGTTTAATTGACTTATAATATTACATTAGTTTCAGGTGTACAAACAGTGATTTGATGTTTTTATACATTACAAAATAATCACTACAATAAGTCTAGTTACCATCTGTCACCATACAAAGTTATTACAATATTAGTGAAACTATATTCTATATGCTGTACATTATATCCCCATGACGTACTTATTTTTAAATGGATGTTTGTATCTCTACATCCCCTTTACCTATTTCTTCCATCTCCTCAACCCACTCTGGCAACCACCAGTTTGTTCTCTGTATCTATGAGGCTGTTTCTGTTTTGTTATGTTTGTTCATTTGTTGTTTAGATTCCACATATAAGTGAAATAATATTGTATTTGTCTTTCTCTGACTTATTTAACTTAGCATAATATGCTCTAGGTCCATCCACGTTGTCTCATATGGCAAGATTTTATTCTTATTTTTATGGCAAGTAATATTTTATATACATGTATGTGTGTGTATGTATATATATATATACATACACACACATACGTTTTCTTTATCCATTCAAACCTACAGGAAGTACTTTTATCTCGTTTCCTCTTGTCCTGACACATTTTCCTCCCCAGCTGGGAGAATGAGATGAGATTGTTTTCTCTGATAAACTTATAGAAGGTCCTCAAATGAGGAAGACTCCCAGGACAATTTTCTTCACAACTGAGTATGCAGAAAGAAGCCGCATATCATTAAAGAGATGGGGGGTGGGAGGGAAGGGGCTCTTTTGTGCCCTGTGTGGATTTCCTTGGTGAATGTAAATACTACCACCAGAGCAGGTTTTAAGCCATCAAAGCTTTCACAACCGGCTTGCAAAATTGCTGAGAATTCAACCATCAGTTCTCCTGCGATCGTGTTTAAATGAGTTCCAGCGAACCCCTGACAGAAAGCTATGGAGACCAGCTGACCTGTTAAAGGCACTGAGGACTTTTTAAGAAATATAAGCCAGAGCTGTTTTCAGATTTATTTTGAATTTTTTATTGAAGTACGTTGCTTTACAATATTGTGTTAGTTTCAGGTGTACAGCAAAGTGATTTGGTTATACATATATATATATATATATATATCCATATTCTTTGTTTATTCTTTTCCATTATAGCTTATTACAAGATACTGAATATAATTCCCTGTGTTATACAGTCAATCCTTGCTGTTTATATATTTTGAATTTTTGAGTGAGTATTCTGAATCTTCGCTATAAGGACTTCCCAATACAAGGGCCTCAGTCCTTGGGGTTTTTTTGTTTTTGCGGTACGCGGGCCTCTCACTGCTGTGGCCTCTCCCGTTGCGGAGCACAGGCCCCGGACACGCAGGCTCAGCGGCCATGGCTCACGGGTCCAGCCGCTCCGCGGCATGTGGGATCTTCCCGGACCGGGGCACGAACCCGTGTCCCCTGCATCGGCAGGCGGGCTCCCAACCACTGTGCCACCAGGGAAGCCCCCCCTTTGTATTTTTTAAAATTAATTTATTTTATTTATTTATTTTTGGCTGCGTTGGGTCTTTGTTGCTGCATGCAGGCTTTCTCTAGCTGCAGTGAGCAGGGGCTACCCTTCATTGTGGTGTGCAGGCTCCTCATTGTGGTGTCTTCTCTAGTGGAGCACACGCTGTAGGCATGTGGGCTTCAGTAGCTGTGGCATGCGGGCTTCAGTAGTTGTGGCGCGTGGGCTCAGTAGTTGTGGCATGTGGGCTCTAGAGCACAGGCTCAGCAGTTGTGGCACACGGGCTTAGTTGCTCCGCGGCACGTGGGATCTTCCCAGACCAGGGATCGAACCCGTGTCCCCTGCATCGGCAGGCGGATTCTTAACCACTGCGCCACGAGCGAAGTCCCAGTCCTTTGTATTTTAATACTGATACTAACACTGGGTGATTTTTCTCAGCTAACCAATTATGTTTCGAATAACTGATCCTGAACCCTTCGCAGAATAACATTTACCTCCTCTGTATCTAACTTGTTTATGTGGGAAAAGTGGTCTACACGCTTCCTGACCCACCATCAGTACAGAAGGGCAGGGATAGCACCAGGCTGTTTTCCAGACTCCCCTAATCTCTCCATTTCAGAAGCAGACTCAAGTCTGGATGGTCCTTGCACTTACAACCTGGGCAGGCAAATGCTGCCTCTGAATTTCTCAAGCTGCCTCCCACGTGCAAAAGGGATGTAGAATCAAATCTCTTAGGATATGATTGAACAATTCTCCACAACTGAAGCATGAACTTATGGGAAATTAATTCAATGACCGTTTCTCTGTTATATTTACCATCAGGCTGCCTTTTGCCAATAAAAGTTTAAAGGGAAATACCCGCTCATTAGGGGCCTAATGAATGCTACCATTTAGTCATAGCCATTTACTGACTGATTACAATTTATCAGGTGCCATACATATATTTATATTTACATTTACATTTATATTTATATTCATTCATTTCATTTAACCCTGACAAAATTCTGCCTGCTTTATAGGAATTCGTATCACCATTTTCCACATAATGAAATGAAGGTGCAGAGAAACAAAATTACCCACAAAGGTGATGCAGCCAGAAAATAGAAACCAGGATTCAAATCCAGGTCTGTGTGATTTCAAAGTCCATGTTCTCAGAACTCTGGGCACTTTGCACGGCTTTGAGTATATAAAGATGAATAAGAAATAGGCCTGGCTTTGAGAAGCTTATGGTCCAGCAGATCTTTATAAATACCTCTTACGTGCCAAGGACTACCAGGTGTCTGTCAGCCCAACCCTTGGCAACACAGGCCAATCTGCACATTATGAGTGCACCTACCTTCCTCACAGATTTGAAGGCTTAGGCTCAAGTGAGGCAGTGTATGGGGGCAAACGGACAGTGGTTAAGAAAACAATTAAACACTTGGGGGAATAGTCCTCATAAATCATGCCGCTTAAATATGTAGTATTTACAAGTACATGAGAAATAAAGTGAAGAATCCATACTGCAGGACTCTCAACCCAAAGGTCTAAAGCATAAGTGAATCAGACCGCCTCCAGTCAAGTTGTCAGATAAAATACAGGACACCTCGTAAAATCTGAAATGTAATAAACAATGAATATTTCAGCATAAATATATCTCAATTATTGCACGGGATAAACTTGAACTAAAAATGCATATATTTATGCTGAAGTACTTAAACTAAAAATTACTCACTTATCTGAAATTCAAATTCAACTGGGCTTTCTGTACTTTAATTTGCTAAATCTAGCAACCCTAGACTCCAGGGAAAATGGGCTGATAATTAATTAATTCTATATCACTTCCATTCTCATCTTTGCCCTTTGAGTAGCCTGACCTACTGTATATTAAGCCACTGAGACACATGTAAAAGCTAACCACTGGCATCTCCCAGGCAAAAAGAAATTAGCATGTTCCCAAGATACCCTTCACTTACCACTGAGTCTTCCCCTACCCCTTTTAATAAGACCACTTTGAGACCTGGTATGCTCTAGGCATGTTTACTTTTGAAAATTTCATCTCATGTCATACCAAACATAATAAAATGTATCCAGATAATATCTTTGTCTCTATGTATAGGAGTTGAGTTCACTTGCAAGTGACTAGGTGACCTAATGTTAAGTAGTCATTCAATTACACATTTATTCATTTCAATGTTTTGATTTTTTTCCTACTCTGGAACCAATATTTTTTCCAAGTCTCAACCATTTTCATAGTCACACGCAAAACACATAGGTCCTAGGTTCCATACCTTGCATACCAAATGGATAAAATAATGTTCCTCATCTCTCTCCATCCTATGAGGGCTTGCAGGACCCAGGCAGTTCAGGGATATTTGATTTTGTGCCTGTAGGGATTCCTGTAAAAGTCAATAGGCTTTACATTTTTTTCAACTGAATCCTTGCCAAACGCACCGGCCAAGGAAGCATGACACTTAACTAGGGCTCCCCTTGTCCTGGCTTAGCCATTTATGAAACCAATGACCCAGGGCCCTACCTGAGCCTCATGCATAGAAAAAAAGATTATACATCCCACCCTACTTCTTCCTTATAAGAATCAAATGAGGTCTGATCAAAGTGCTTTAGAAATCCTAAAGTGCTTAAAGATAATTAGTAACCACCCTCTGTATCCTTATCAACAGACTTCCCGGGTGAATTTATGTAAAGGATACTTTCGTAATAAAAAAAAAAAAAAACTCAAAACACCAACATCCCATTTTTCTGAGCTATAAATCTGAATGTTTACACTACATTTCCTTAAAGCAAAATTTCTCTGTTTCAACTAAACTAATACAGAAAGGCAGGCTCTCTTAATTAGCGAAAGTATCAATGTCACCATGTAGGTATCTGAGTCAATTAGTAGGGCAAAAGGTAGATTAGACTCATTTTGAAAGTTGTTTGTGAAATGTATTTAATTGGTTTGTCTGTTTTGATTTTGAGTGTGAGTCTCTGTAGCTGTCCATGTAATTACGGCAGTTTTGCAACAAACCACAGAAAAAAAACAGTTGTTCAGTCTGAAGGCAAGACAGAGATTCTGTGTGCACATTGTATATAAAGCCTTCTGGCTGTGAGTATTAAACTCTGGTATAATGAAGACCTTGTATTTCTTGTATAGGAGGCCAGAACTCTTCTCATACTGCCAGGGATCCGGCAGCCTCTAAAGACTGGAAGTAGCTGCTGCCAAAAGACTGAGTATCATGAAAGCCCTTCTACTGTAACGTATGATCATGGAAGGGTCTATGGGAAAGACTTGAGTTTGCAAATTAAATATTTACAGTCTATCTGAGTTAACTGAGTAGTTCCTAACAGCTGGATGTGTGTGTGTGTGTCTGTGCCCCTGTATGTCTGCGTATGCTCATTTTAATACTGTTTAGATTCCAAATCCAACTGAAATGCAGTAGTTGTGCAATTTACACTGATCAATTCCATCAGAGAACTGGGAGATGCAAGGCTTTGAAGGCCTTGCTGACTGTCAATAACGGGTACCGTTTATTAAGGGTACAGTTTTATTTCAAATACATGTCATTTGGCTATTCATCTTTGTTTTCTGCTCTATTGTGTCTTTTTTTAGGTTTTTAGGTTAAACTACTTAGAAAATGTTCATGGATTTAAATTTTCCCCATCACTGAATGTGATTTTTCTTTGATTTCTTTTCTCCCTAAGATCCATTTGCCACCTCAACTTTGCCAAAGGAGATGTCAAGAAAGGTACATTACCATTGACTGAGTTCTTATCATGTTATAAAGAACTACATGCTAAATGCCTTTTATGTACATTATTTAAATCCATCCATGAGCCTGTGGAGCCAGGACAGTTTCAAAACAGGTGATTAGACATTCTCCATGACTAATAGTAAATTTATATTTATTTTTGCTTTTTATAGAAAAAACTGCTCTTTTCCTCTCTCCTTACACCAGATGCTGTTCCTAACTTTAAAAGCCATTATATTTTTGGAGGCATTATTAAAGGAAATGGTAAAAAAAAATCTTCTCTTGTAGTTTCCCAAAGCAGCAGAGATTCTCCTCATTTGGTACAGATTGAAGTAGGGCCCCAACCAAAGACCAGAGAATGGATGAAATGTCCTCCTTGGCAGACTTACAGTCGCCTTCTCCAGACCACTGAGCTGCCTGCATTCTCACAGCTCTGGTGTGCCCAACACCCTCCCTCAGCACTAAGGATTTGCTGAGCTTGTTGTCAATGGAGTGAATGTAAAGAATAGGGACAGACCTGCTCTCCTCATCTGTAAATGAGGCTACTGACGCCCACCTCACAGGGCAGCTGTAACGTCGAAATTAGAGAACATATATGAAATTCATTTGTCTCCTAAGTGTTGAAAAACAAGAAAGGAAAGTCGCTCATTTCAGCGAGGCAGCCATGAATTCATCCCAAATGACCTATCTAAAATGCCTCTATGTTTTTTAAACAAATCCAAGATCTGGCTGACTTCTTAGAATAAATGGTGAAAATAATATCTTCATAATGAAGTAAAAGCAGATTCTACTTAGTTAAGCAGTTACATGAAAAATGAAGATACAATATGTTTTTAATATGTTTTTATTGTTATAAAATTATTTTCAACATTCACTTTGGAAAGCAGTACACTATTGAGTCTATTAAATCTCTGATTTGTTTGAGAAATTTGATAATCTTGTTAGAGAAAAGTTACAGTACAAATTATGCTCTGTTTCCCCTATATCCTTTAGGCTAATAGTCGTTATTATAATTATGTCTGTTTAATAGAGTACTTACTATGTGCCAGGTACCTTTCTAAGACAGTAAACAGCTTGCTAGGCGTGGACTACTATCCACATTTTCCAGATAAAAAGCAGGATGTTTAAAGTAAGGTACTTTAGCCAAAAGTCACTCTACCAGCAAGTGGCAAATAGACCTAAATCCTATTCTAGAAGATTCTAGAACCCACCAATTAGCTACTAAACTATACTATCTCAGGCTCACTTAGAATTAATGAGTGGGCTTGCCCGTAATCTACAGCCCTTAAATAAACAGCAAGTTCCTCATGTCTCAAGTAGATTTTTGATTTTGTCTGTAAATTGAGGTAAGCTTACTAAAGATCAAATAGAATGGTACCTGCTTCCCAGACACTTGGGGAGGAAATAAACTGAAGAGGCATGAATCCTTAATCAAGATAACATGGGGGAAGATGGGGCCCTAGTGCCATCTGCCAACCTAGTCCCAAGTCCATGGCCAAAAGTCTACTGTGACCATGAAAAATTTCCCACTGACTCTGGACTTAACCTCAAAATCCTTCTAAACTTAAGAAGGATTGTAGTTCTCCAAGTAAGAGCTACTGTTGATTTATTTAGATATTATGTATAGGACTACCAAGTATAGGGCTCTCTTCTCAGAGTTAGCATGTCAGACGAAACTAACTCCAGTCCCTTACAAAAAACCGAAAGTTGACATAAGCAAGGCACATGTTTCTAAGTTACAATGTTTTATTCCAGAGTTTTTAGGTAACTTGTCCTTATTTATGGAGATAGAACTGAAGTAACACGTTAAGAAGAAAGAGAATTGGATTCTTTCTTTTAAGTAATACTTGTTCTTAAGTCCTTGTCTTCTTGAACAAAGCATGTGAGTACTTTCTGTTTGGGTAGTCTGGTCTCTTTCTAGGTTTTGTGTATTTTGAACATTGAAAAATGGCTTGTCACCAAGAAGTACATGCCCCTACTTTTGTACAGGGATTTGTGAGGTTTAAGAGGTAATTTTGTGGATGAAAGCTAAGCCCACAATGCGTCTATCGATTTTGGAGGTATAGTCCAGAAATGCTTCAAAACGATGTTAAAATTTCTAAGAAGGTCTACACTTCCCAAAGAGCCAGATAAGGTTTCTGGCTCAATCCCACATGAAGCCCAACAACATTTACTGAGTAGCTATTGAATCCTAGGCACCACACCCAAACCTAGGTACAAAGATGATTACAAAGCAATTGCCA